>NC_080594.1:118154464-118754464 GCF_027887145.1 Ammospiza caudacuta | reverse complement strand
GGGATGGTTTGGAGCAAAATTCACTGACTGCATTGTCAGAGACTGCATGTCTTTCTTTTTTCATTTATAATCTTAATATTTAATATTATTTATTTAATTAATAGGCTACATATTATTTTTTTTAATTGCTGATTTTCACAGGGAAAAAAATCCCTCCCCTAGCTAATTCTACCTCCCTATTCCTTCCTTCCTTCCTTCCTTCCTTCCTTCCTTCCTTCCTTCCTTCCTTCCTTCCTTCCTTCCTTCCTTCCTTCTTCCTTCCTTCCTTCCTTCCTTCCTTCCTTCCTTCCGCCACTTCCTTCCGCCACTTTCCTTCCGCCACTTCCTTCCGCCACTTCCTTCCTTCCTTCCTTCCGCCACTTCCTTCCTTCCGCACTTCCTTCCGCCACTTCCTTCCGCCACTTCCTTCCGCCACTTCCTTCCGCCACTTCTTCCTTCCGCCACTTCCTTCCTTCCTTCCTTCCTTCCTTCCTTCCTTCCTTCCTTCCTTCCTTCCTTCCGCCACTTCCTTCCGCCACTTCCTTCCGCCACTTCCTTCCGCCACTTCCTTCCGCCACTTCCTTCCGCCACTTCCTTCCGCCACTTCCTTCCTTCCTTCCTTCCTTCCTTCCTTCCTTCCTTCCGCCACTTCCTTCCGCCACTTCCTTCCGCCACTTCCTTCCGCCACTTCCTTCCGCCACTTCCTTCCGCCACTTCCTTCCTTCCGCCACTTCCTTCCGCCACTTCCTTCCTTCCTTCCTTCCTTCCTTCCTTCCTTCCGTCCTTCCTTCCTTCCTTCCTTCCTTCCTTCCTTCCTTCCTTCCTTCCTTCCTTCCTTCCTTCCTTCCTTCCTTCCTTCCTTCCTTCCTTCCTTCCTTCCTTCCTTCCTTCCTTCCTTCCTTCCTTCCTTCCTTCCTTCCTTCCGTCCTTCCTTCCTTCCTTCCTTCCTTCCTTCCTTCTTCCTTCCTTCCTTCCTTCCTTCCTTCCTTCCTTCCTTCCTTCCTTCCTTCCCTTCCTTCCTTCCTTCCTTCCTTCCTTCCTTCCTTCCTTCCTTCCTTCCTTCCTTCCTTCCTTCCTTCCTTCCTTCCTTCCTTCCTTCCTTCCTTCCTTCCTTCCTTCCTTCCTTTCCTTCCTTCCTTCCTTCCTTCCTTCCTTCCTTCCTTCCTTCTCCTTCCTTCCTTCCTTCCTTCCTTCCTTCCTTCCTTCCTTCCTTCCTTCCTTCCTTCCTTCCGTCCTTCCTTCCTTCCTTCCTTCCTTCCTTCCTTCCTTCCTTCCTTCCTTCCTTCCTTCCTTCCTTCCTTCCTTCCCTGTCTAGTACCAACTTTGATTTTGCCCTTATTTTGTCATTGCCTGGAAAATTCCTCTAAAACCACCAGGAATAACTAACCTATTCCTTTCTACTTGGGGTACTGCACCTTCAGGAAGGATAGGACCAGTCAAAGAGTGCTTAAAAATATCAGGGAGATAAAAATGAGAGAGAATTGGTATGGATTGGGTGTTACTGTTATGGAAAAGAAGATTGAGTTGAGACAGAGCAAGTTTTCAATTATATAAAAGATGTGGGGAGGAAAATCTGATCGAAACAAGTCCCTGTGAGTGGGTTCAGTGCACAGAGAACCATTCAGGAAATGAACCCTGCCCCACCTCATGCACCATTGGATCCCTAACCTGACATTTCAAGGGAAATATTTATCCCCAAACATGTGTTTTTATATATATTTATGTATATTTATGTCCATTTGGTTTCCATTAAACTTGAAATACTCATTTAAATTCACAACTCTCATTTCTCTTGATTTAAACGCTGGCTGTAAAAGACTCAGCGTTGCAGAGTCTTTTACAGCCAGCCCAGATCTGCAAAGCTGACAAAGTCACTCTTAAAATCCTGTTTATGGCAAAGGGAAAGTACATCTCATGTACCAATAAACCCATGAATTCACTAAAATATTAAGAACATTATCATGACTAGTCCAGATGTAATAGTTACAGCAAAAAATAGTGCTTGAATTCAAATTGATATCTGTGTGATTTTTAGTGGACCCTCAGTGGAAAGAGTCACAAGCTTTTCCTCTTGTTCAACAAGGAGATGCATGAAGTGCCCATGAAATACCTGCTGAAATTGGATGCTGAATCAGGAGCTGAACTGGTTCAAAATCTACAGCTCTGAAGCCTTGAGCTTTTCTCTTCTCTTTGGCTGGAGTCCCTGAGAGCAGCTCTGCTCATTTGCAGTCCAAAAATGTCAAAATCACCAGGCATGAAGGCACAGTTTGCTCCCTGGTGAAAGCAGGAACAGTTTGTGATCATTCGTGTTCAGAGCTGCACTAGAACAAAAATTAATCGAGTTCAGCTTTTTAAGGGGGAAAAATAAAATTAAAAATTAAAAATAGAAAAATAATTATAATATAACATAACATAACATTATATTATATTATATTATATTATATTATATTATATTATATTATGTAATATAATGTAATGTAAATATAATAATACTTTTAAAATAATAAAAATAATACAAAAATAATAAGAAATAAAAATAATAAAAATAATACAATAAAATAACAATTAATAAAAATTAATGAAAAATTATTTAAAAAATAAAATAAAATAAAATAAAATAAAATAAAATAAAATAAAATAAAATAGCCTTCAACACTTCTCCAGTCCCAGAAATCGGGGATATCCATCAGAAAAAGCTCTTGAAAATCTCCTTTCTAACTCTTGAGACACTTAAAAGGGGGATGCCGAATCAGAGGCTTCTGAGGTGGTTCTGAGTGGCCAAGGTTATTTGACATTTTTGATACCAATTTTTATTTGGTTAGGGAAGTATAATCGACCTAATTTAAATTAAGATGTAATGGATTTGGGTAGTATTCACATGTATCAGAAACATGGATTAAGTTTAAAAGCAAATAGGCTGAATTTTCTTAGGGCCATGTACACCTGTTTATACAGTTATAAATTCAGAAACTTTCATCCCTTAGAACAGATGATAGAAAAGGCAGCAGATGTTTGTTTTGAAAAACTTACTTTTAAACTGGCAATGACATTTTTCACCTCACAAGTTGCTGCACTGTGATCTGTTTTCATACATTTTTTAAGGATTGTCTTGCTTCTTTCCAGGTTAAATGTTGTGGCAGGAGTGGCTGGAAAAGTGTTGTTAAAAACAATTAAAAAGATGTTAAAGAGTGTTAAAAGTTTGTTCACTTCTGTGCTCATGGTAAAAGGCAGTCTGACTTCCTTCACACTCCTCTTTGGCAATTGCACACTGAGAATGGGGAAAACACAAATTCTGAATTCAGGAATCCTTTAAAATCTCCAGAGCAATGGAGTTCAGGAAAGCTTCCTGAGTGTGCACAGCTTTGGGAAGAAAGCTCCCAGAAGAAGCAGCATTGCAGATTGCAGGAAACTTTTTAAACATCTGTGAAATGCAGACTGTAAGTGGAGCTGAGGAGAACCCAAACCTGTGAAAACACCCAGTCAAAACCACCCAGACAGCTTCATCTGGGCTCCCTCTGGTGCTGCCTGAGGCAAGGAAAACAGAACCCCCAGGCAGCTTTATCCAGGCATCACTAGAGAGCCTTGCTCGGTGAGTTCCTGTCTAGCACCATTCCCACAGCCAGGGAAAGCATCCTCTGGATGTTTTGGGATTCTTTTAAAGGTTTGCTGGAGCTTTCACTGAGTCTCCAACACCTGCTGCTGTTTCTAAAGAGCCCCATCCTCACTAAATGCAGCTGAAATTCGATTTCCCCAGGGTCTGCACAGAGCACCTGAGGTTTCTGCAGTTTCCTTGGCTCTCAGGATGTCTGTGGCAGCTTTTCCTGGGATAGGGCAGCTTGGAAGTTTGTCTCCTGTTCTGCAGAGGCCGACAACCACTATTGCAAAGAGGAAAAGCCAACTTTGCTCCCAGTTTTTCCAAATCCACAGCCTTGCTCTGGAGCTTAACTCCATCTTTTCTGCTCAGCTTCAAGAGTCTCAGCCTGCTGCCTCCTTTCTGTGTTTCCTCCTGCCAGCTTTGATGCTTAAACCTCTCTTGTTTTCCAATTAAAAAAAAAAGGGATCATGGGTTGCATTTGTCCCTCTTTCCAGGATGCTTAAACTTCTCTTGTTTTCCACTAAAAAAAGGGATCGTGGGTTGCATTTGTCCCTCTCACAAATTCCAAGTGGCCAACGCTGGCATCAAGATTAAAATTCAGCAGTGATTGTCCAGCTAAAGAAGGGTCACCAGCCTTGAGTTTTGTTATGAATGAGCTCCTTGAAAAAGATCCATAATTCAAAATGTCCAATTGGGTTTGTGCTTCCCAGGATTTGGAAGCCCAGAGCAGAAGCCCTAAAACACAGCCCCTAGGAGGTCACTAAAACAAGTTTATAATGAAAAACCGCACAATTCTCTTTATTTTCCATGTGCTAAGTAGGGAAAAAGGGAGGAAAAAATATTTCCTTCTGCTTTGCTTTAAATGTCCCAGTGTGTGAACACACACCAGTCACTCCAGGCATGAGTTAAAAGAGGGGCAGAAAATACAAAACCTATAAATGGATGTCTATAATGAAAATACAAAACCCATAATGGATGTCTAGACTTGGAGTCCCTTCCAACCTTAATATTCCTGCCCATGGGTGAGAACAAGGTGGATATGTCCACTTTCAATCAGCAGCACATTCCTTCACATTTTCTCCTATTTGTTTTCACTCCACACAAATGGAGCTCAACAGCCACTTTACAGATGTTTAATTAGACAGTTCCCCTTCCCTTTAAAAATTTTATACCTTTGAGTTGTCTCAAAAGGCACACAGGACTGAGGCATGACTTTTATAGAGAGAAAAGAAAAAAAAGAGTTGGACCACAAGGAGCAAATTAAAGCAATAGTTAAAAATGAACTGCTAATTCAACCACATCTTCAATGGAAAATTCATATTACAATGCAAACACCAGCATATTTCTTTCTCCTTTGTGAGTTTAACTTGGAACCTCACCACAGCTTTAAAACTGGATGAAAAGCAAAGAGTTTTGGAGTGAGAATTTCTAGCATGTGTTTTGCTGTGGCAGCACTACAAAAAAAAAAAAAAAAAGGCCCTTGTATTAAAAGATAGCTGAGGATGTTTGGCTCAGTTTTCTGACCTTGATGTTCATGTTGACACTGAGAAAATCTGATCACTATACCCTAATTTAGCTTTTTTTTCTTTGTGCAAACTATAATTCTGCACTTTCCAATTATTTCTGAGGTTATTTGAGAGACATTTCCAGGACCTCGGCATGACAGGCAGGTCTTGGGGTTTTTTGCTAAAGGTTACAGGATGTACAGTTTGAAAACTGTCAAATTAAATAATCACTCCACTGCAGTTACAGGAGGGCCACTAATAGGATCAGAGGGGTGGAACACCTCTGTGCTGGAGCCAGGCTGGGAGAGCTGGGATGGTTCAGCCTGGAAGAGTCTCCAGGGAGAGCTCAGAGCCCCTTCCAGTGCCTGAAGGGGCTCCAGGAGAGCTGGGGAGGGACTGGGGACAAGGGATGGAGTGATGGAGCATGGAAGAATGGCTTAAAATGGCAAGAGGGTAGGATTAGATGGGATATTGGGAATGAGGAATTGTTCCCTGTGAGGTTGGTGAAGCCCTGGCACAGGCTGTCCAGAGCAGCTGTGGCTGCCCCTGCATCCCTGGAATGCCCAAGGCCAGGTTGGACACTGGGGCTGGGAGCAGCCTGGGACAGTGGGAGGTGTCCCTGGCCATGGCAGGGGTGGCACTGGATGACTTTTAAGGTCCTTTCCAACCCAAACCATTCCATGACTCCACAATTTTAAATTGGTGTCCTAGGCTGGAAATAGGGGTGTGCATTCTGTCTCCATCTGTCAGAGCTGGGGCAGCTCTCTCCTGTTCATGGGGCAGTTTTTCCTTTCTCTCTCCCACAGCCAACCCTCCCTGCAGGAGATCTCTGCTGTCCATGGCCACTGAGTGTCCCTGCAGGGCTGATCCAATCCCAGCATCCCATGGGGAGATGCTCCGCCCAGGGGAGGAGCCAAGCATTCCTGCCTGGATCCAATCTGGGCCTGGCACAGCACGGCAGCCTTTGCCCCCTGCATTGCCAGAGGAGCAGCTTTCTGCTGCCCTGCATGGCCAGAGGGAGCCCAGGCCCATCTGCAGCAGCCCTGGAGCTGCAGAGGAAAACTCCCCCCTTGTGCAGGATCCCTGCTGCAGCAGAGCCACAGCTGGCACTGCAGGAGGGCTGAGCCCCCCTGGGATGGGGCTGGGACACCCCCTGGCACACAGGGGGCAGGGCACGGTCTGACTCTGGCAGTGGTTTTTTTTTTTATTTGTTTGTACTATTGCATTTGTATTTTTAATTTTCCCAGTAAAGAACTGTTATTCCTATTCCTGTATCTTTGCCTGAGAGCCCCTTAATTTCAAAACTATAATACTTCAGAGGGAGAGGGTTTTCATTTTCCATTTCAGGGGAGGCTCCTGCTTTCCTTAGCAGACACCTGGCTTTCCAAACCAAGACAACTGGTAATGGAATTCCTCAGCTCCCTTGCCTGGTGCTTGCATATCCTGAGGGAATGACCTGAAGCATCTCCTTGTGCCACAGCAGTGCCATGGCCAGGGAGTTGTCCCCTTGCACCTCTTAGGAGCTGCCTGGACCCTCAGTTAACCTCTGCACTTCCACATGCTGCAGGAGGATCCAGGAACTCTGAGGGCAATCATTCAAGGGTAGGAATTCGCCCTGTGATTACAAAACAACTGACCCTGTGTGCATTTTTAAGATTTTTTCTCACCAGGAATGGTTAAAAAGTAGCCAGAATTCAGTTCATACATAATCAGAGTCGTAACGAGGAGGTGTTAAACATTGTGGAGGATGAGGTACTTGAATGAAGGATTTCATACCAAAGTGGTTCCCTTCACATCACAGACAATTTTGTGCTTGAAGATTGAAGTTTTGCTGACAAATGAGTGCTGAATTCTGACCCTTGTGATACCACCAGTGCTTTGTCATGTGCTTTCAGTCACAAGGTTTACCACTGGCACGATGTTTTATAGAAAATCAGAGCAGTATTTTTCCCCTTTGGAACAAATGGTGTGGTTTGATCAGTAAAAATACAAGATTTCATGGCTTTACTGAGGTCTTCTTTGCATTCTTGAGTTTGCCTGCTGGGATGCCACACTGGGGCTGAGTTTTGGCTTTCACAAGAAGCAGAAAAAGGGACTTTATAACAATCCCTGCAGTTAATAGATCTGTCAGAGTCTTTACACTCACTACAGCCTCATTAAGTGCACTTTTAGCTGAAAACAATTGCCCAGTGACAGTGACAAGGAGAACACAAGCAAATAAAAAATTTTATTTCCTACAGGGGTGGACTAAATAATTGATTTTATATCCAAGTGATCTATGGGAAGTGCAATGCCTGTTGTTCCAATACAAATAGGGAAGAATTAATTTCTCCACAAGGAAAATCTGTATTGATCAGCCAAGCCTCATTAACCACTCACAAGTCAGACCATTGAAAGGAAACTTCAGGAAATCATTTTTGTGGCAATCCATTTCCCTTCCTCAGTGTGAATCAAGCAGAGAAGTAATTTTTTAAAGTGAAGCAAACACTGGTTTGGTGATCCATAATCTCGGCTGGGCTTGTAATTCCAATCAATTTGGAACAGCTCAGTCTCACAGCTCTGCTTCTGCCTGGTCTGGGATCACTCCTGGGGAGATCCTTCTGTGGCTGAGAGAACCATTCAGGATCCCATTTTCTGGGGGTGAATATATATCAGCTGAGGGCTGAAATAAACCATGGGTACCACTGCAGAGGCCTGGCCTAGGTCCCATAAACAGAGTATGTGGTGACAGGAATCTGCTGAAGGATTCTCCTGAGCTCCTGTGTTCTCAAGAGTTAAATTTTGGATGCCCCCACAAGTACAGCCTTGCAAGTTGTCCATAAACCAGGGGTGAAGGAACAGGACTGAATAAGAAGCCCTGATATCTCCAATCAGGCCATAGCAATTTGTGAGGCTGCAGTAGAAGATCTCCTTCCAGATTTTTGGTGATTTCCCTAAGAGGAACGCAAAAGATCAGGGCTTCCTACTTTCCCCTGTTTCTTCACCCCTGGATTACCAGAGAACATGCAAGAATGTTCTTGTGGGAGCTTTCCTGAATTCTTTAACATCAGTACAAAGCATGACCTCAGAGTTGTTCAGCACTGTCTTGGTTCAGGGCAAATTTTGGAGAGAAAAATTTTGGTTCAGGGCAAATTTTGGGAAGTCAACCCAGGACAAGCACACAGGAAGCCAGGTGCCCACATTTAAATTGAAACCTGCCAAAAGTACTTGGGGAACACTTCTGCAAGTTTTCCAAGGTGAACACTGCAAAGGTAAATCTTGCCCCATCTTGTGGGGTGAGAAAAGTAAGAGACTTTGCTTTTCACATCTCAGTTTGCACAGAAATCAGGCAAAATGACTGAGCCATGTCAGTGCTTGCAGAGAAACAAATCAGACCATGAGGAGCAGTGTTGGGGCTGGCCTGTGCTGTGAGGATCTGCCACCACCCCATCCCCGAAGCCCAGCACCACCCCAAACTCCAGATATGATTGCCAGCATATCTGGAGAAGATGAAAAATCTATATAAACACACAGAACATGAAATTCTGCACTTGTCATGCTCTGACTTTGACCATAGCTGTTTCCTCATCACATCTCCCTAACGATGTTTGAAGATGGATTTGCTGCCAAACCATTTTTGTTGTAATTTTTTTTTTTTTCATATTCCTGAGCTGAAAATCAGCATGCATCAACACAGACATTGATACTTTTCCACATACAATTTTTGTTTAATATAATTTGAGGCACCAAATCCCGAAACTCTAAGAAATTCTAAATCCTGCAGGCCCTGGAAGACCACAAACTCTCTGCCTGTCTTTCCTAAGAGAAAACTGCTTCAATTGATCTAAGAAGCTGAAAAGACCATCCCTTGGTTAACTTTGACACCTGAAAATCACAGGCACTTCTCATTTGAGTTTTCAAGGTTATTGGACTATGTGCATTGTTGTATTTTCCTTGAACCATAAACACTGATAAGGTGATTTCAACAAAAGGTCAGTTTTCACCTCAGAGGATGTGGGCTCAAGTTTGCCTGTTGCACTGTACTAAAACAAATGTGTTTGTCTGAATTCTTCCAACCAAAGAGCAAAAACATCACTGGGAGCCAGTGAGCTCTGATACAGAGAGAGAGCTGGCTCAGCTCTAGTCCATGTGGCCAAGGAGGCACCGGCAGCTGGGCTGGATGAGAAATTGTGTGTGCAGCAGGAGCAGGGCAGGGATTGTCCCTCTGTGCTGGCTCTGAGAGGCCCCTCCAGGGCTGGGCCCAGTTCTGCTCCTGCAGGAGAGCCCTGGAGGGGCTGGAGCGTGTCCAGGGCAGGGAACGGAGCTGGGCAGGGGCTGGAGCCCCAGCAGGGGCTGAGGGAGCTGGAAGGGGCTGAGGCTGGAGCAAAGGAGGCTCAGGGGCCCTTGTGGCTCTGCACAAGTCCCTGCCAGGAGGGCACAGCCGGGGGGGTCGGGCTCTTCTGCCTGTCTCAAGTGAAAGAATGAGAGGAAATGGCCTCAAGTTGCACCAGGTTCAGATTAGATAGGAGAAAAAAAATTCTCTACAAGAGTAGTCAGGCACTGAAATGCACTGCCCAGGGAGGTTTGGAGTCACTGTCTGTGGGAGTGCTCAGGAGGAGGCTGGATGTGGCCCTTGGGGACAGGGATTGGGGTGATGCTCATAGGGCTGGGGTGGCACTGGATGATCCTGGGGGGCTTTTCTCACTTTGATGATTCTGGGATTCTGTGATCTCTACTAGCAGTTGTATTCCTGCATATGCCCATGTAGATCCTTATTGTAAGTCCATGGTTTACTCCCATATATTAAATTTGTGCATGTTGGATATAGATAAAAATTACACAGAATTGGAAGTGACCATGGAGAAATGGAGACCAGAAAAGTTGTGTCTGTTCTATAGGAGTAAAAGCTGAACTCAGGTTTGATTTTTTTTTTTCTGTGTGCTGTCATTTCTGTGGTAAATTTTTAGCCCATTTCATTTACAGTATTCCTGAGAAATGCCAATGGGTTATATCCCTAATCCAGATGCATCAAAAATAAAGTGATATAATATACTTTGAATTTTAATATCAAGGATAAAGCCAGCAAAACTTTACAAAGAATCAGCACTGTAAACAAGCCATGCTTTATGTATTTAATTTATCTGCTTAGTACAGAGGCAGCATCTGTTTTCAGTGAGATGCTGCTTTTTAAAAATTTCCTTTCTCGAACTCAGCAGCTGGAATAAATGAAATAGCAGCCAAATGAACAGTTGGAGAGGATGATTCTGCTGGAATGAGGGCATGGAAGGACAGTTGAGGAGGACAGTGGCAGGAGGAGCTGTAAACTCAGGATGTCCCAGGAATAACTCGCAGGCCCTCCATCCACAGCTCCATCTCAGACAGGTTTCTCACAGTGCTGCTGATTCCTCTGTTATCACCTTCTTCCCACAGAGCTGCAGGAAGCACAGGAGTGAAGGAGAGGTTGCCCTGAACCCACCACACATCCACGATGTTGGAAAATTCCTGCAGGACAGGGGCCACAGTGTTGCAATAGGAATAAACCTGCCCCTCTCCACTCTGTAACTGGAGAGCCAAACATTTTGGCCTCAAGTCACGTTCTTAAGCTTCTTCCTGGATTCCAGCTTCCAAAATACCAAAGTATAAATTCTCTTCTTTCTTCTTTTGCTCTCCAGCCCTTGGGCTCACCACCTCAACCTGCTCCAGCAGCTGGGAGTGAAGGAGCTGCAGGAGCAGGCAGGGCTGGAAGGAAGGATGGACAGACGGACAGAGCCCCAGAACCCAGCAGGACAAGACAGGGGGGAGATGAACTCCCCAACCCTCAGCAGCTGCCTGCCAACACCCTCAGGATTTGCCATCAGGAAGAGGAACCCCTGGCTGAGGAAGGACCAGGAATAAATGGAAAATAAAAGGTATTTTGGGTGGGTGCATGGCAGAGTGGGCAGACGGTGCAGGGCTGGCATGGCTGGCCATAAGGAATTAGTTTAAATTGCCTTTATTCCAGTGAAGAAAATTAACTGGGCTTTTAATCATCCCAATTAAAACTTTAACCACACTAAATTGTCCTGGTTAGAAGCAGGGCTCCATCATAACTTGAATAATCAAGGCTCTCTGTTTAAATACCTGTTTTCTCTCAGAGGGTCTGAATCTTTCTAGCACTTAGGTCCCTCCGTGCTGCCAGAGACAGCTGAGTGGATTTGAGAATAATACCTGGGGTATTCTTCATTTCCTTCCCTCCATGTCTGTGTGGCACTGGTTGCTCGTTTGTACCTTATGGAAGGTTATTTTCTTTAACCATGGCACTGGAATTAAAATGTAAAATCCCCCTCCTGCCCCCTTCCCCTTTACAATGCTGAATGCAGCACCCACACGAGGAGCCCACCCAGGGAAAGGATCAGCCTGCCAGGAGCTGCAATATTTTGGATGACAAGCCCCAGACAAATGCAAGATGATAGTGCTGATAGCATGAACTACCTTGTAGCTCTGTGTTTGAGGCGTTGGAGAGGACTGAATGATTCAGAGACTGTGTTTGCAGTAATAGCTTTGCACAAAGAGGTCACTTAGAGATAAAGTGGCAGTTAATTCAAACCAGAATTTCAGGCTTAGCTTTGCCTTTTTCCCCCTTCTTTGAAGGAAATGAGAGGTGACACAATTGGATTAGCTACACATTTTAGGCTTTTTCAGAAACTGGGATATTATTTGCTGAAAAGATTGTAACAGTTCCAGGCTGATAAATGCAGTACATTGTTTTTGGCATGCATATCAATTCTTAAAACAAATACTCTTTACCAGAAATTTTGTAGAAGCTCCTTTGGACTCTGGACAGTCTATTAGGTAAATATGGGCTTTGCAGCACTATAGGAAAATGTAGAGTTTTACAGAAGCTTTTCAAAGCTTGGCAACACCATCCAGCCCAGCTTCCTTTACTTTATAACAAAACTCTTGAGATAAGAAGAGTGAGGGAGATAGAGAGGTACTTTGATTGGCAAATGTGTCAGGAACAGAGATACAGAAATGGGAGTCTGTGTGAGGCTGTTCCAGAAACCTGAGAGAAGGAAAGGACATTTTCCTTCTCAGCACCACTGGGATGTCTGGGATCACAGGAGGTGAAAGTGATCCAGTCTGCCAAGGAATGTGTGAAAGCTGCCTTCTAGAAAGTGCCTCTGTTCTGTGTGCACACATTTGCCAGTGTGGGGGTACAAATTCAGGTTGTATTTATACACAGGTGCCCATCTCAATGCAGATATAAACTGCAATTATTTTAATTTAATTGACCTTCATTTCAGAAACTGCTGGCAGCTCTTCAGAGAGGACCACTTCTCTTAGCCCTCTCCATCAGCCAGCTGGTTTCATCTTTGCTCGAGTTCTGTGAAACGTTTTCCTTGCTGTGGAACTCCAGTTAAGGAAGGATTCACCTGCTTTGGAGTCTGCTCCCAGACCCAGAACTGGCAGGACATCTTGTAACGTGCTGTATCCAAACTCTGCCTTGCCAAAGCCGGAATGAAATTGTCTCAGTTTTGATAGCTCCAGATTCCTGGAGGTTCAACTTATTGGAAATCCAGAGCCCTTTCCATGGCCTGGGCCTGATGGCCAAGCTCCAGAGGAAAAAATCAGTTTGGCTCAGTGAGTTCTTCTGGACTGGGGGTGACTTTTTGGGCAGCAGGGAGGAAAAGTCACATTGGGTTCCACAGTGTGATAAGGACCAGGTGTTGCCCTCTTGCTGTCCAAAACCAGCTTATCTTCACCATCTAGGTGGGAATTTTGGGTGGTTTTGAGACAGACTCACCTGTGTGGCTCTATGAGTTGTCATCCCACACCTCAGCTGGCTCAGTAGAATCTTGAAATCTTTTGGCTTTGGTCACACTAGAGGTTTTTCCTGCTTTGATTCACCTTTGAAAAGATCTCAAACCTCCTCAAAAAAGCAGGGCTGTGCTAAGGGATAGCTCCTGCCACTCCTCTAAGGTGTCCTTGGGTGATTTTCAGGCCATTGGCTGGCAAGGATGAAGAAATCTCCCTGCAGATCTGCTGGGATATTTTCAAGGAAGTGATAAAAAACCAAGTGAAGGAAGTTATTGAACAGTACACATAGTTAATGATGGTCTAGATGAGCAATAAAGCAAGGCAATATGAGGAAAATGTAAACAAGCCAGGGCTGAAGGGAAACAAAAGAAGTAAAAGTATCTTGCAGAGCAGTGAGAAAATCACTCTGAGACTGGATAAGCAGGGAGAAATCTGAGAGAAGATCAGGAAAGCAAAGTGCAGAGCAATGTTCTAAGGGTTAACTTCTCTGGAGATGCAGTTGGGCCAATAATACCAACAATTAGAGGGGGAAAAAAAATAAAGTGGTGAACCACACAGCCCAAAGGTGAAGTAAATATGGAAGAAATATTTTGAAGCCTGCCTTAGCCAGCTTTAGGAGATTGCAGTTCCTCCCTGCAATGCAAACACTGTGGACAGGTTTGAAAGGGCTCAGTTCCTCCAGCAGAAAACTCTGCTCCAAGAAGGAGTTAACAGAAGAGATCCTCCAAGAAGGGATAAATAGGACAGCTGGCCTTGAGGGACACAAACATCTGAAAAGGTGTATTGGAGCAAGTGGAGGTTGGAGGTAGCTGAGTAAAGAAAACAGTGGAATGAACCCCGAGGAAAAGAGTTCCTTTCATTCCAAGCAATCCAGAGGTATAATTCATTGTCCTGATGAAATCAATTGTCAACAGGCTGCACTCAAGACACAGAACAGGGGGAAGAGACAGAGTGGTTCAAATCAGGGAATGTTGCAGTGGCCAAGGTTTCAGAAGTCAGGGAATACATGGAAAAGTGTGGAGAGGGCAGGCACTCCCTGTGAGTCCTTTGTCAGTGATTCAGCTGAAATATGCTGTGGGAAGCAGAAGAAACACAGGGAAAAACATGAAATTGTAGAATGGTTTGGGTTGGAAGGGACCTTAAAAATCACCCAATGCCACCCTGGCCATGGCAGGGGCACCTCCCACTGTCCCAGTCTGCTCCAGCCCCAGTGTCCAACCTGGCCTTGGGCACTGCCAGGGATGCAGGGATGGAATTCCATCCCAGCCCCTGACCACCCTGCCAGGGAACAACTCCTCATTGCCAACATCCCATCTAAACCTGCTGTCTTCCAGTTTGAAGCTGTTTAATCCACTGAGGAAAGCTCTGCTTGAACTCTTACACCACAGAGCCATGGGGATTTATGGGGTTAAGCAATTGTTTCACATATTCAAACATTCCTAAATTTAGTGAATGGCAAACCAGTCTGATTTCACCATCATCCCTTTGGTTTCTATAAAAGCTGGATGTATTGCAGAACAAAGTCACTGCAAGTCTGATGTTAAGGTTCACATGCAGGTGCAATTGCAGATCTGCCAGACATTCTTAGGTTGCAAACAAACCTGGAGGAATTATTTAGCAATAATTGGCATGGGGATGCATTAGCTGCAGCTAGAAAAAGGAAGTTATAAAACAAGCAGATTGTTATATGAACCTTGTAAGCTTCGCCTTAGCTAGGCATTTTGTGGTGCTTGAGGTTAAAAGTGTGGCATTATAAGTGTTGTATTTCATGTCAGATATGAATGTATCAAGACAGAGCATGAACAGGGGCTTTTGTGGACTGAACAACATAGTCAATACAAGTAGATAATCAGGCTGCAGTTAGAACAATACTGGGTGTAAAAGACAATAATTGGCAAAGAAAAATGCTGGAAAGGAACTCTGAGGAGAAGGATTTGGGGTCCTGAGGGACAATGAGCTGTCCCTGGGCCAGCAGAGTGCAGAAGGCCTGGCGGGCATTGGGATGGGCACTGCCAGCAGGTCAGGGCTGACCCTGCCCCTGTGCCCAGCCCTGGGGGCACCTCTGGCTGCTGTGCCCAGCTCTGGCTCCTCAGCACAGCAGGGCCAGGAGCTCCTGGAGCTGAGCAAGGGCCTGGAGCAGCTCCGTGCCCAGGAAAGGCTGAGGGAGCTGGGGCTGCTCAGCCTGGAGAGGAGCTCCAGGGAGAGAGAGGGGCCTCAGCCCTGCCTGGGCCTGCCTGGCCCTGTGTCTGTCCCTGGCTATCCCTGTGTCTGTCCCTGTGTCTGTCCCTGGCTGTCCCAGGAGCAGGGAGGTCATTCTGTCCCTGCACTGCTGAGGGCACACCTGGAGTGCTGTGCCCAGCTCTGGCCCCTCAGTTTGGGAAGGGCCTTGGGACACTGAGCACATCCAGAGGGGACAACGAGGCTGGAGAGGGGCTGGGAACACAAACCCTGTGAGGAAGCCCTGAGGGAGCTGGGGGTGCTCAGCCTGCAGAAAAGGAGACTCAGGGCTGCCCCCATCACTCTGCACAGCTCCTGAAAGGTGCCTGTGCTCACCTGGGGCTGGGCTCTTGCTCCAGCAGCACTGACACACCCAGAGCACACAGCCTCGAGCTGCACCAAGGGAAATACAGGGTGGAGAGCAGGGAAAAGGTTTTTGCAGCCAGGGTGAGAAAGTTCTGGAATGGCTGCCCGGGGAGGTGGTGGAGTCCCCATGCCTGGGTGTGTTTAACAAAGCCTGGATGTGGCACTGGGGGCCAGGGTTCAGTTGGGGCCGGGCTGGACTCGATGGTCTTAGAGGTCTCTTCCAACCCAGGGATTCTGGGATTCTGGGAATTCTGTGTCTGTCCCTGTGTCTGTCCCTGTGTGCAGAGCTCAGAGCAGGCCCAGGCTCTGCTCCAGGCCCAGCAATGGCCCCAGAGCCACGGGCAGGGCCTGAGCCCAGCAATTCCCCTCACAGGAGGCACAACTTCTGCCCTGGGCAGTGCCCAGCCCTGAGCAGAGACCAGAGGGGCTCTGGGGGCTCCTCCTGGGGACATTCCAGAGCCATCTGTACCCAGCCCTGTGCCCTGTGCTCTGGGATGACCCTGCTGGAGCACGTGTCTCCAGATGAAGCTGTAGTCTGGATCACAGGCCAGACCTACTGGAACAAATCCATTTGCACTCCCAGAGACCTTTGGACAGCTCTAGTCTTTATTGGGGCCTGTAGGGAGACTGGCTTTTCCTGTCTGTACAGTAACTTTCAGACATATTTTCTGTGGATGATAAAATCAGGAGAATGTGTGGGGGTATATGAGGCCGCCTGGGTGTGATTTCCTAATAGCAGACATGGGGTTTTGTTCTGGGGCTGTTTGTGGCTTTGAGTGCTGCTCAGCATCTCAATCCTCATGCACTGGCTGTGGTCTGTGAAGCCCCTAGAGTGCATTTTCAGCCATGGGTACCTGCAGTTCAGCATCTATATCCATGTTTTAAAACTCTGCTTTTGAGTAGTGGAGAATATTTAATGCCCTTGACACTGACTAACCCAGCCTGTGGCAATGGATGTGAAAGTGCAACTCGTCAATTCTTAATTAACTGCTTGAGAAAATCAAGTGCTCCATGTTTGAAACACGCAGAGGGAAAAAACAGACCCAGCCTCCTCTCCTGGTATCTTGTATTTAACACCACTTTTCAATAGTTGTCCCTGAAACAGCTCCTGATATAAACACTGTGCAGTTAATTGTCATTAAAGGAGACTTTTGTATCTCTCAGTTAAATCTCTTTTCTTCACCTGCTGCCATTTGCAAGCCTAAACAGTTCTTGCAAACATTAAAATCAGGAGAGCTCTGATGTGTTTTTCATGCCTTTAATTTTCTCCTTCACATGATGGATGGTGGGATTTATTGTAGCTCAGAGGTACAAACCAGTTGTTATTTGATCTGCCCCAGGCAAGCCGCCCTGGCAACAGCCAAAAATAATAGCCATGGTCCCTGAAAAGATTCTGCCTAGAATTTCTGAAAGAATTCACCTTTGGGGCAGACAGCAAGCATGGAAAAATGCAGCCCCAAAGGTCAGCATTTTGCAATGCTCATGGCACATGAAAATAGGAGGTTGTGATGGAAACTGTGGTGCAATCCTTGTGACAATGGGTGCAGCCAGCATCCCTGTCCACCTTCCTCATGGAGCCATCACTTGCTTCCCCTCTTATATCATGGATTGGGATTTACTTCCTCTCAAAGCTGAGTTCTGCAGATGAACAATGAAAACTCTGCTTTTCTACAAAAATCTGATCTTGAAGTTGAGCCTTTTCAGCCCTGTCTGGACAAATGTTTGCCCTTGGTGTTTGGAAGATCACTTTCCATATCTCTTGTGCCACGATCTCTGTTGGTGATAGCAAACTTCAGGACAGTCTTGGTACACAGAGCCTGTACTGAAAACTCTGTGCCCTTCCCTTTATCACCCTCTTTTTGTGCACTTTCTGTAGAGTTCCATGCTCTGTCAACCTCAGGAGTTGTCTGTAGGCTCACTTCTTAATCCTCTTGGATAAAGTTTGGCAAAAGTACACACTGCAGTTCCTTTCATTCAAGCCAGAAGTTATTTTTCCAGGAAGACACGTTTAAAAATGCACAAAGGTACTCATTTAATTTGCTCTGCCTTTTTACTGCTGCTTCCTGAGAGGCCATCTAGTCTGGCTATCTGAAACCAGTAGCAGCAATGCCACATTTTTGTCCCAAATAGTCACAGCTCAAAGAAATTCAGTAAAGAAAGTTCCATAAAAAGGTATTTTTGCAAGGCTCTTATTGGTGCTCATGAAAAGAAGTTTCCAAATAAAATAAACCATTATTTTTCAAGTTATCCTAAAGCAAAGCTCCATTAAAATATCCCAGAAGTTTTAAAGGTAAGTAAAAAACCTGATCTGCTTGCTGGACACTGCTGAGAATTGGGCTTGAATTAGAGAATTAGAGAATTTTAGAGAATTAGAGATTGTGACCCCATGGTTGGAGAATGCAGAGTGGACTTAGCAGATTTAGTGATACAGACAAACTGAAATGTGATTAGGAGAGATTTTCTTTCCCACTGCTGTCCTCCAAAGGGTGCAACTGAAGATACATGAAATTGAAGATGGAAGATACATGAAATTGAGGATGGAAATTTCTCTTTGAGGATTGCTCCTTGAGTCACATCAACAGGAGGCATCCCGTGGTTGAGGAGCTGGGGTTTTCCAGCATTTCCCAAAAGGATTCCTGGTCATCAGGGCAGCTGTTAACTAGGGAAATTCACACTTGAGGAGAAACCATAGAACACCCAAGAGAGAGACCACCGTGGGTCAAGGGGAGGAAAATGACAGACCAGGCAAAGCTGCCTCTGTTTCTTGTGGTCAGTGGCTCTCACAGCTGGATTCTTCCAGCCCTGCCTCTCCATCATCCCCTGGAGCAGCTCTTTTAGGCCATAACCCTGGGTCACTGCTGGGGCCAGACACCCTGCTTGCAGCTGAGAGCAATACTGAGGATTATTGCAGAGTGTAGTCTTCCGTGAGCATGGATCCAATCCTACAGCAACAAATCCAACCTCATGTTACAGCTATGACCTGAGGGAGACTTGTCTGCTCTTGGAAGTGCTGCAGGAAGCAGCTTTGCCTGCTGGGAAGCTCCCAGTGATGTGAGCAGAGCTTCCCCGTGGGGATGTTCATGCATCCTGCTGGCTCATGATGTGGCAAACCAAGCATGCACCCACCACAGAGTATCACAAAGCAAAGATATGAGGACCAGTTCCAGAAATCTGAGGTGAATTTTTGCTGCTTTGGACATTTTGACCAGATTGGCAGGAGAGGGGAAATTAAAATCCCTCTTGGATCTGAAGCCCGTTGTCATTTTCACTCTGGTGTGGAAAGCCAGCTTGGATTTGAATTCTTGTTTGTGAATCTTCCCCTTCTCTGGGCAAGAACCAAAGCCAGAAGATGCTCGTTTCCACAGCCAGGGAGAAGGCAGCCAAATGTGCCTGGGAATGAGTGACTTTTCTCAGGAGCTTGTTTGTCCTCCAGAGCTTTCTGCTACCTGGAAATCCTTTTGCTATCTTGGGTGGCAACATATCAGTATTTCTGTCATCAAGAAGCAAAAATTCTGGGCAGAAACTTAAATTTGGAAGCTGTCAAAGTCCTTCCATCCCTCACAGGACAGCAGTGGAGCTGGGGGTCTGAAACCCTGAGCCAGCTGGATGAAGAACAACCACCTAATGTGAGCAGATAAGACACATCTCAACAACTGCAGCCTTCTCACATCCAAACTCGTTGGGATGAAGTTTTGGAAAGCTGTGCTAACACGGTTTCCACAGAGGTCACCGCTCGCTTAATTGAGAACAGAGCAGGGCTCTCCTCAGCCAGATCCTTCTGTGTGAAGCTCATCAAGCAGAATAAAATCCTGTTCCAATTATGTGCTTTCCATGTGCACAAAGCTCCCCCAGGAGCAGCAGTGTCAGCCACAACCTCTCATAATGCAAAGAGCACATTGTGGAGTGCTCGTACTCAAACCACGGCGTTAACCCGGAGCAGGCTGGGAAAATGGGCTGGGAATTCCTCAGGGTGGCCACTGCTGCAATGTCAACAAAGATGTGACAAAAGAAAAAAGGTGGGAAAACGTGTGTTGAGCATGCTGAGAGCACATGTAAGTGGGGAGAGTGTGGTGTTTGGTTTTTTGGAGTGTGAAGGTTCCTGTCCCCGTTAGTGTCCACAGACCCAGCGCAGGGAGGAGCTGGAGCTGCTGCAGAGCCCAGAGGAGGCTCCAGGATGGGCAGAGGGATGGAGCAGCTCTGCTGGCAGGAAAGGCTGGCACAGCTGGCATTGCTCACCTGCACAGGAGAAGCTTTGGGCTGAGCTCAGGGTGGCCTTGCAGGGCCTGGAGGAGCCCCAGGAAAGCTGGAGAGAGACAATTGCCAGGGGATGCAGGGACAGCACACAGGGAATGGCTCCCAGTGCCAGAGGGTAGGGCTGGGTGGGATCTTGGCAATGAGGAATTGTTCCCTGGCAGGGTGGGCAGGGCTGGGATGGAATTCCATCCCTGCATCCCTGGCAATGCCCAAGGCCAGGTTGGACACTGGGGCTGGAGCAGCCTGGGACAGTGGCAGGTGTCCCTGCCATGGCAGGGGTGGCACTGGGTGATTTTTAAGATCCCTTCCAACCCAAACCATTCTACAATTCCCTGAATCGCATTTCCTGCAGCACCTTCAGGCCCAATGTTTTACCTTTATTTAATGGGAATCTCCATAATGAATTGTAACCCTTTCAATTCTGTTTTTATCAAGAATTTCATCAGTAAGAATCAGGTGAGTAGTTTTATGAAGAGGTGAATACTCTAAAGCACGTGGGAAATGTACAAAAACTAGAGGACTGTCTTCAAACAATTGAATAAAACACAGAGTACATAAAGCACAAATATCTGTGTTTACCAAGACAAGGCTCAGTTTTACACATGGATTTAGTTGTGTAAAAGAACAAATAAGGTGTTTAGCAGTTCTCAGGTGACAGCTCTGCCTGCTCAGGACATCCTGAACTTGTTTTGGGCAAGAACCATTTCTCTGGTTTTTATAACAATGCCAGTTTCTTTATATGCTGTATCTGATTTTTAACTCATAAATTGGGGATTCCCAGGAATAAGATAAAAGAGATAAGGCTTGAAGAATGGCTGTGGCTTTTTTCCTATGGACACTGCACACATCCTTCTGAGCTGGATCATGTTCCACATGAGAAGCCCAAAGCACTTTTTCAGTAAAATAACTGATTTTTAGATCAAGTTGCAGGTGCAGATTTGATGACTAGGGCTAACTTTTCTGCCAGGGATCCAGTTTTATTGTTTCTTTTCCTTACTTAACTTCATCCAGAGCCAACATAAAATCTGAAAATGCCCTGAGCAAGCCTCTTATCACCATGGGGTTTCCTGCTCAGCTTTATTGAATGGTGAAGTTTGGATCAGTATTTCAACATCTCTAGCCCACACTTTTGAACTCACTCTTGGTTGCTGAAAGGAAAAAGATTTATAAGCCCTGGTAAATCTGAAGGGGAAAAAAAGTGAATTTATGCATTTTGGAGGGTATGAACTGACAAATTAACTTCTCCTGGCCCACATCAGCAGCAATGTGGGAACAGCCCCAGAGCTTGTGGGGATAAGTGACACTTGTTTAAGGTGGAAAACTGCAAGGAAAGGTATTTGCATTTTTAAATCATGCACACAAAGCTTAAAAACTGAACAGCTGTGCATCTTTCAGAGCATATCCTCATATGATATTCCAAAGGCCTCTCACCCTACAGTGGATTTCATGGTCACCATGTTCCAAAAATCCTGACTTGGGGGATGTGTGGGAATAGCACATTATTCATTTATGATTAGGACAGTTTGTCAAACTTTACCCATAAGAAAGAAGGAGAAAGGCTTAATTGGGAATTTTTAATAATGTATAATCCCAGCTAAACATAATTTAACTGGATAGGGAAAGAGAAATCCTGGTGTAGGTGCTTCATGATGAAGCTCTGCAAACAGAACAGCTCATCTGAAAGCAGAAAAAGACCTTCACAGGCATTTTTATATATAAATATAAATATATTTATAGCTGTTGCCATCTCCCTCATGGTAAATATAGAGAGACACCAGTGCAACAGGTTCATGGATTCAGGGAACAATCCAAGTCGTGTGAAATTCTTTAGTCTCTGGCAAAGTGGAAAAAAAAAAATCACCTCTAAGCGTTGCCCTTTAAAATGCAAAACAGCTGCTGCCTACTGGCACTGCCTGAATGCTGCACTTGACAGCAGAATTCCAGCTCCTGCTTTTCTCTGGTCACATATCATGGCATTATTAATATCTGTTAATGGCATTTAGATCCCCCTTTAGCAGGGATTTGGCTCTGTGTTCCCTGGGAATTTGGGGTGGGATGGGTTTGGTTGGTGAAGGACTCATGCCAATGTCTGATGTGCTCCTTCTCCCAGGGGAAAGGGAAGAAAATTATCCAGGCACTGGGGGTGTGCCTGCAGGTGATGCTGAGCTCTCCTGCCCTGGAGCAGCTTGCTGGGATTTGGAATTCCCAGGAATTACAGTATAATCATATCCAGGGGCATCGCATGATGCTGCAGCATCTTCCCTTTCCCTGCTGCTGTTGGCACGCCCAGGGAACCCCATCAAATTCCAGTACCTGACTCCATCCTGCTCAAATCATCCCTGCCTGTGCTCCCTGCAACTGGGAGACAAAAGCACCCAGGCAAACCCAGAAAAAGCCATCAAAGAAAGGAGTGTTTGGATAAACACATTGGAAAATTTGGTGGTCAGGGATCTCAGCTGCTGCAGCTCAGTGTGTGACAACCATAACCTGAACTGATTTCAGATGAGTTTCAATCTCCCCTTTGCCAGCAGGAAAGGGGTAATCAATAATGTTGACTTTTTATCCTTCTTCCTCTTTTCTGAGCATTATACAACCTCTCATAACCTTATTTATTTAGGAAATAAGGCCTTTCAGGGACTTTGATCAGCCTGGCTGAAGTTTCTTCAAAGATTAACTGACTTCTTTAGAAGTAAATCAGCTTCCTCTGAAGCAGGTATTTGCTCACCACGTAGCTGGGTGTTGAGAGCTGTGCAGTTATAAAGTTTGCTGGGCTCAGCTGTAGATTTCCTTAACACACACTGCTGACATCACTGAGTCTCCTCTCGGACTCTTTTCTTTTTTTCTTTTTTTTTTTTTTTTCCTCTCTTTCTCCCTCCCTCCCTCTCCTCCCTCCCTCTCTCCAGTTTCTTTATTCAGGTAATTCCAACTCAGGCTTATTTCAACTTGTTTTTGACTGACAGCGAGGGAAGGGAGACTCTCTGAGGGGTTTGTTTTGGGCTGGATTTTTGTTTGTTTTTTTTTTCTTTAAATGCACACATGCTTTATTGAAAAGCAGCCCAACCTTCTATAAAAAAGATTGTTTGACTTGTCATGACGATAACATCTAGTAAGGAATCTGAACATTGCTCTTTTACAGGTAAGAGGTATTTGTCAAAAATCCATACATGTTTAGCAGTGCTTTGGGAGCTGTGTGGAGCTGGAAGCTAAGGAGTAGGTGCTTTTCCTATTTTTTTCTATATTTTGGTAGTTTAAGGATTTAGAAACTGTGTGTAAGAGAAAAAATGTTTTTATAAAATTGTGCTTTTTTGTGGATTTTGACATAGAGGCAGCTCAACAATTAAGCAAAAGCTATCATGGTTTGGTCTTTCCACTGATGTAAAGCACTGAATGTGGGGTTTGTAATGCTTGGGGCTGGGATTTTTATATGTTGGGGAGGGGGACAGATGCTGAACCTGTCTTTGTCACTGTTTGCCTGCCAGAATTTTTTCCCTGTAGAAACCCAGAGTGCTGTTTAGAGTGTTGGAATCAGAACTTTCAGCCAGCTCTTGCTCTTTTTTCCAGTGCAGAAATCAGTTTTCATTGGCATGGTGGGAAAACCTGCCTGGAACTTTCTCCTGTCCCTGTCACCTTTATGTATAAGAAAAGAGAATGTCAGTTTTCTGTGGAAGGTGTAAAGAATGTAAACATGTCTGAGTTTGAGAACTTCAGGCATTGTCTTCCAACTTTTGCCCGTGTCTTCACACGACTTGTTTACGACAGCACTGGCTTTTCCTCATGATCACAATCAAAGCCCGTTGTGCAAATTCCCCTGTATTTTCTACTGCCTCCCTTTTTATTTTCACACTGGGATCGTGCTGCAATGAGAGTTACAGATAAAATCTCCTTTTCTCCATGAGGTGCTGGTTGTGAAGAAGAACAAAGCTGGCTTTCCTTTGTGAACCAGGAGTATCCACAGCACTTTTAGACTCACCTTGTTTCCTCCTATTCTGTATTTCGAGGCATTTCCAGGGTCTTTCTGATCACAGTGCCTGTGTATTTACCTACCAAGTCTGTATTCTTGTGATTTTTTTGTTTTTTAATTGAGGGGGAAGAAGATTTGCTGCTAAAGAAATGTCTTCTTTATTTCCCTGTTTGTAAAATGTCACAATGCTCTCTGCCCTCCCTAATAACCAGCTAACAGGAGGGAGGAAGCAAACCTGGAGTGTAACACGGTGCTGCCTGTACAGAACAAACTGGCATCACTTTTATAAAGCAGAGTTGTAGACCAGACCAAAAACTTCCCCAGGAATTTCAGCCCAGTAAATGAGGCATGGCCTAGAGACAAAAACAGCAGCAGATGACTTGGGCTTCAGTCTTCCAATGTACATACAATAATTCAGTCTGTTACTTTTTATAGAATTTCAAATGAAAGCAAATAGTTCTTTTTTATCCTGGCTCCTCATGCAATGAAGCAAACAAGCCATTAGCCCACAGCTAATGCTGCTAATTGCAGCTGAATTTTTTATTGATTTATCCAGATTTCCTTTAAGCTGTCTGAAATATTATTTCTGCCTCCTGTCCTGTTTCCCTCTCCTCAGACACACAGTCCCCATAGACAGGCTGTGTTCTTTGGGAACAGGTGGAGACCAAGGCTGGGAAAGACCAAGAAGAACAGAAATGTTACTGTTTTACATGCTGAAGCTCAGAGCATTTTGAAATAAATTTTGATTCACTTTTCCTCAAGGAAAAACAAGGCAAGTTTTGGGGTGGTGCATTTTTGGTTTATTTGCTTGACAGAGGGAAAATTTAGAAATTTAGAAAATTTACCTTTAGAAAATTGTAAGTCTTTACCTGTATGAAAATTATAAAAATCATTGATTATTGCATGAAACAGTTAAAATCAACTTTGTCAATTTACTAGGAAGGAATTTACTAAATGCCAAATATCTGAAAGCTGAGCTGTCCTTAACCCCTTGGGGTGAGAGAAGTCATGAATGACTTGAGTGAATTATTACAGGCTTGAGCATCATTTCAGAATTCAGTGTGTCTGGATGTGTTTGTTAGTATGGCAAAGGGCTTGGAGTTAATATGGTAAAGAGCTTGGTGTTAATATGGTAAAAGGCTTAGTGTTAATATGGTATAAAGTGGAAAAGAATTGGGTCTTAACATGGTAAAGGGCTTGGTGGTAATATGTTAAAGAGTTTGGTGTTAATATGACAAAGAACTTGGAGTTAATATGGCAAAGAACTTGATGTTAATATGGAAAAGATCTTGGTGGTAATATGGTAAAAAGCTTGGTGTTAATGTGGCAAAAAGTTTGGTGTAAATATGGTGAGGAACTTGATGTTAATATGGCAAAGAATTTGGTGGTAATAGGGTAAAGAGTTTGGTGTTAATGTGGAAAAGAATTTGGTGTTAATATGGAAAAGAACTTGGTGTTAATATGGCAAAAAACTTGAAGTTAATGTGGTAAAGGGCTTGGTGGTAATATGGTAAAGAACTTAGAGTTAATATGGCAAAGAACTTGGTGCTAACATGGTAAAGAACTTGATGTTAATATGGAAAAGATCTTGGTGGTAATATGGCAAAAAGCTTTGTGTTAATATGGCAAAGACCTTGGTGCTAATGTGGCAAAGAGTTTGGTTTTAATATGGCAAGGAACTTGATGTCAATATGGCAAGGGGCTTGGATTTAATATGGCAAAGGGCTTGGAGTTAATATGGCAAATAACTTGATGTTAATGTGATAAATGGCTTGGTGGTAATATGGTAAAGATTTTGGTGTTAATATGGAATAAAACTTGGTGGTAATAGGGTAAAGAGTGTGGTGTTAATGTGGAAAAAAGCTTGGTGTTAATATGGAAAAGAAGTTGGTGGTAATAGAGTAAAGAGTTTGGTGTTGATGTGGAAAAG
Source organism: Ammospiza caudacuta (assembly GCF_027887145.1). NCBI lineage: Eukaryota > Metazoa > Chordata > Aves > Passeriformes > Passerellidae > Ammospiza > Ammospiza caudacuta. Next base: position 118,728,881 of record NC_080594.1, on the reverse strand, counting down.
AATTTGGCAAAAATCATGTGCATGTTCCTGGAGTCAGCAGGGGAGAAGCAGTCCCCAAGGACTGGCTGTGCATGAGCTGAAGCTCCTGCTCACTCTGCCTGTCTGTGCTGTGAAATGCACGTGGATCCATCCCCAACCAGAGCCCCTCTGCCTCCTCCCAAGAGCAGGAAAATGTCCTGTATGCCCAGGGTAGGGAATTGCCTTTGTGTGGCCAGCACACCCTGGGGTTCACAGCAAGGCAGAGCTCATGGCCGGGCAGAAAGGGAACGAGATGGGACAGCAGTGAAGCTTTAGGTGTTGTCACCCTTCACAAGACAAATATTGCTTGGACATGAAGAGGGATTTTTGGGATAATCCTGCAGTTCTGGGATAAATCTGCAGAGTTTTGGGACCTCTGCAGTTCTCTGCACTGGGGAAAAAGGAGTTTGGCAAATTTCATCTTCCAGCAGAGCCTTCTGCAAAATTTCTGCTGCCTCTGGTGAAAGTAAAGTGCTGGGACAAGGTTGGTCCCATCTAAAATCATATTTGGCTCCTTTCTGGTTGGTTTTTCTCGTGGAGATCCTCAGCTGGATTTGCCTGTGCTCAGAGAGCCACTTTCTCTTTGTCATGACTCAAAAATCATAAAATAAAATAAATTTTGACTGCGACAATAGTACAACCTAATCAGATTAATTTAATCTCCATTGTTTTAACTGAGGGGTTTCACTGTTGGTTCAATCTGGTTTCACATAATGAACTTATCTAAAATTAGCACTTTTGCATTGAGAATATATGATAAAAATGGTTATCTGTTCCATATATTACCATAAATCTGTAGGGAAGGAATATATATAAAAAAACACCTACTTAGATGACATTAAAGGATATATTCTTATAATGAACAAATGAAATTTCAAAATTTCCCCTCTTCCTCTCTAGAATTACACAGCCTGACAAAAACATATAATAAAATACGTACAAATAAAATAAAATAAAATAAAATAAAATAAAATAAAATAAAATGGATAAAATAGAGGTTTACATTTTAACCAGCGAATAAATAAATTTTCCTGGTTAAATGATTTTAATTTCATTTTTAATTCCCCAAGGAAAATGGCAGCTAGACAAATGTTTTTGTGATTTTTCTGACCTTGTCTGTGAAATTTCCCCAAAGTTTTGCCACCAAATAATTCTGGTTTAGCTTTTTGCTCTTTATCAATTGATCACTGGCTCGCATCTTGCTAAACAAATGGCAGCTGAACCGTGGTGAAAATGAGAGGAGGATTTGAAATCCCATCATGAAAAGAGGAACCTTTGAAAGAAGCAACAGTGCCAGAGGTGTAGGATGTGGGTTGTTCATATTTTCACAAAATTCCCAGAATCCCTGGGTTGGAAGAGACCTCCAAGACCATCGAGTCCAGCCCAGCCCCAACTGAACCCTGGCCCCCAGTGCCACATCCAGGCTTTGTTAAACACACCCAGGCATGGGGACTCCACCACCTCCCCGGGCAGCCATTCCAGAACTTTCTCACCCTGGCTGGAAAAACCTTTTCCCTGCTCTCCACCCTGTATTTCCCCTGGTGCAGCTCGAGGCTGTGTGCTCTGGTTGTGTCAGTGCTGCTGGAGAAAGAGCCCAGCCCCACCTTAGGATTTTGGAACGGCACAGATAAAAACATTGGGGGTGCTGTGACAGGGGCTGGACACGAGCCCAGGGGTGCCCAGGGGGGCAAGAGGCCCCTGGCAGCTGGGCTGGATGGGGAATTGTGTGTGCAGCAGGAGCAGGGCAGGGATTGTCCCTCTGTGCTGGCTCTGAGAGGCCTCTCCAGGGCTGGGCCCAGTTCTGCTCCTGCAGGAGAGCCCTGGAGGGGCTGGAGCGTGTCCAGGGCAGGGAACGGAGCTGGGCAGGGGCTGGAGCCCCAGCAGGGGCTGAGGGAGCTGGAAGGGGCTGAGGCTGGAGCAAAGGAGGCTCAGGGGCCCTTGTGGCTCTGCACAAGTCCCTGCCAGGAGGGCACAGCCGGGGGGGGGGGTCGGGCTCTGCTGCTGTGTCCCAAGGGGAAAGGAGGAGAGGAAATGGCCTCAAATGGCACCAGGGCAGGCTCAGGTTGGAGACTGGCACAGAAAATTTCCCTGGCAGAGTGGTCAGGCCTTGGGCTGAGCTGCCCAGGGAGGTTTGGAGTCACTGGAATTGTCCCAGAGCAGTCTGGATGTGGCCCTTGGGGACAGGGCTTGGGGTAATTCTGGTGCTGCTGGCATGGCACTGGATGAGTTTGAAGCTCTCTTCTCACCTTGATGATTCTGGGATTCTGTGATCACAGATAAGGGAGTCTTTTAAATGTTCAGGCTTGATGAATCCATATTTTGGTGGTGGTGGTTGTCACAGTTTCTGTGTTGACGGGGATAACCAAGCTGACCTGTAACAGGGAATATCACAGCCAAGAACCTTTAAAACAGAGCAGACATATTCTACACCCTATTTTAAATTCCTAGATGGGTTGTTTTTATTTAAGGAACTTGTTCATAACCTTCAGTGCATAATTTGCATTTTTTTCAACAACTAAACCATGTGTGTGGTGGACAGGGCACACCATGGTGTGTGATCTCACCCAGGATCCCACACAGCTTAGCACTTCCCATGGGATTTCACCTGAAAGGCTTCAGCAGTACAATTCACACTGACCTGTATTTATTTAGGATATTCCAACTTCAAATGCACACCTGTACCAGGTAATTAACATGTGTAATTCTCAACCTTCACATGTACTGCGGCAGTTGATTTTCATGGAATAAATAAACTTGGCATCTTTCAAAACCTCTGGCCTTGCTGTAGAGGTGCAAGAAAAAGACAATTTCAGCTGTTTAAAAGTTCTAGGTCTGGTCTCAGGTCATCAGAACTGCAGGGAGATGGGCACATTCATCCCTCAAGGTATCCCAGGTTTCCATCCTGGAAAAGTGTTGTTTCCAAGGAAATAAATCACTTATTATCCATGCTGAACATAGCCTACAGTCAGAACAAATTATTTCTCACAGCACAGCAGGTCCTCAACACACTTTGCAGTCAGATGAGGAAAGAGGAAAACTTTGGATCTGCTGTAAATTATTTCAGATCTAGCAGTGAAGGACACACAGGAGGAACTTTGTAGGTGAACACAATGATGGGGAGAAGCTTGTGGAAGTTGTATCTCACACAGGTGGATTTTCAGGACGTGGGAATTTTATTTATGTCACATGGGAAGCTATTGTGGAATGGGAGAAGTCTAAACCAGGAAAGGAGCAAAAAAAAAAAAAACAAACAAAACCCAGGGATTGATTTGAGGACAAAGAGGAATGAGATGCCAACAAAGAGCAGAAGAAAGCAGAGCTATGGGGGTCAGGGCAGCAGCTGTGGAAAGGTTAGACTGTGACCTTTAGGGGTATAAAGAAGTGAAAGATGTGTTTGGATTAATGAAGAAGAAATTAAAATGGCCAAAACAGCAGAAAAGAAATAAGATTTTTTTTATCCCAGAATTTTTGAGTGGGTCAGGTGAGAAGGACTGTGAGCAGGAGGAGAATTGGGAAATATTAATTAATAAACTGAAACTCTGGACTGGAAGAAAAGGTGGATTTTGGAGATGCTGTGGCACCAAGCTGACCAGAAGTGTGAGCTGTGCAGCAAATGGAGCAAGGGAACAGCTTTTCAGAGAGAGTTTTTACTTTTGGGAAATGCTGGGTTTGACAGGTTTGTCACCAGAACAGTGAACGGAGGAGTTTTCTGCTCTGCCACTGAGCTCCCACCTGGACTTTCAGCAATGCCATGATCTTAACCCCTTCTGAAATCTGCTGCAATTGAAGATATTCACAGCCCTGCTCAGCTGCTTTTTGCCACCACTCATCTTCAGCACTTACCTACAAAATATGAATTCTGTTCAAACAGCACTAAAATAGAATATAAACAGCACTAAAATAACACAGAAAGGTCTAATAGTTACACATTTCCCATCAAGTCTGTTTTCCAATGAAAATGGAGGCTTTATTAAATATTACAGGAAAAGTACGGAGGGTTAGAGATCAAAAAGGTTGATTTTTCCACTGGAAGAATGATCTCTTGTGGGAGATGCAGTTGATTTCCTCATTGTGCCTAAACTAAATTTCCATTGATGCATCGAGCCTTATTACAAGGCGACAGAAAATAATTGGGGAACGGTGGTATTTTTTGTTCTCATAAATCAGGCAGCTTGGAAAACATCAAAGTGCCTCCTGAAACCCACAGCATCTGTAAAACTCACAGAAAAATAAGGTAGAGGAGCTGCTGAGCGTTGTAAAAATAAGTTTGCGGTGTCCTGAGCACAGTCGGAAAAAATTCTCCACAGAGCAGGAACAATGTTCTATTCAGGCTGATGGCTCCAGTGATCAAAGCTGGAGCTTCCCAACTGTAAAAGATTGCAGGAGCTTTGGAGATGACATGGGATCATAAAGGAGCAGCCATAAAGATAAGGGATGTGTAAATAAATCAGGAAATCAGGCTCCTTTGAGGGTGAGGAAACGCAAGGGCTTTGAAAAGCAGCGTGAGATTTTTTCTCTTGTTTGGGCACATTATCACTGCTGTTATGGAGGTTCCTAAGAAACTGCAAGAAAAAGGAGGACTTTTCAGAAAAATGAGGAGGGAATTGTGTTCCCAGATCCCACCAAGCAGGACAGGCTGTCCCTCCAAGTGTCACTTGTCACCAACCCAACCCACGTGGCCCTTACAGTTGGCTGAGACTTTTCAACCATAAGCTTTATGGGCTGAAAATACAGGTTTAGATTTTAAAAAAGAACAAACCCCACAATTTTAAACAGTAAAAAAATTGTACTATGGCTTTGTGGAAGTAAGATGTCACAGTCTGTCACTCCAAGGAATATTTTGTTCCTCACCTGATTTAAATGAGTCACATCTGTGCAAACTTCAAAAGGAAAGGCTCAGTTTTGGTTTGACCAAACAACCAGAATGACCTTTTTATGTCTTGTTGTTTTCTTTTTTTTTTGGGGCTAGAAAAATTTAAACTTGTTTTTTTTTTTTTCTTTTTCTTTTTTTCTTTTTTTTTTTTAATTTTGTTTTGATATTTCTGGTTTGGCGAGAAAATCCAAAAACATTGATGTGCACCAGTACTTTCATGCTATTTCCTCCCTTTCAGAAGCCACAGTCTCTGCAGCAGACTGAGGGGTCTGTGTCATGGAAATTGGCAGGGATCAAGCAATTTGGGAGAGCAATGAGGAAAACAAAGATTCTTTTCCCTCTGATTCCTTGGGAGTTTATCTGGAAGACGCAACAGAGCAGGGCTGGGTAACCTCCCAGTCAAGAAACTCAGGAAACAGCTTCTTCTTAAAAAAATATCAGATTTTTGCAGATATATGAGTGACAATAAGCTCCTGTACAATGTTAGCATGGTGCTGATGGAAAGGATAAATAATTAACCTGGCTTATTTGAATTTCCATCACCTAAGAGTGAAGGGATACAAACCAGCCCATGTCTTTAAATCCATGGGCTAATTTCAGCTTGGCTTGGCAGGTGAACAGAGGCTTCAGAAATTATGTTCCAACAAGCTCCAGGAAAACAGGGAGCTCTGTAAGTCAGAGAGGATTTATTAGTGCCTTTCCTGAGAAGAGGAAATCAAGGGGGACCAGCCTTAACCCCATGAGAATCCCCATAGAGGGCAGAAAAATGGAAAAGCCTTTGGATGGAGCTCGTGTGTTGTTACAACCCTTGGTCCACCAGATTTCCCCAAATTCAAACCCAGGTTTGGAGCAACCTGGGGTAGTGGAAGGTGTCCCTGCCCATGGCATGGATGATTTCTAAGGTCCTTTCCCACCCAAACCATTCTGGGATTCCATGAATTTGCTGTTAGCCCAAAATACCCCGTTAAAGGACACGGCTGAGGCCATTTCCACTCGGAACTCCCCAGTGTTTCTCACCATTAATCTTTGATTTTTCTCTCAATCCTCACCTAAAATACCAGCACATTCAGGAGTGTGAAGGACTTCATACGAACAGAATGGAGTTTTACCAACCAGCAGCTACTTTTGCTTCACATTTATTAATTTTTAAATCTCTTTGGCACTCCACAATTCCAGTCCCAAGCAAGCACTGGGGCTCAGAACCTCATAAACCTCAGGAAAAAAGCATTCCCATGGACAACACTGAGGTTCTTTCCCATTTCTGCTCTGAAAACACAGGTATAACTAAATACTTCCTTCTCCTCTGCACGGTCAAATCATTCTGGGATTCCATGAATTTGCTGTTGGCCCAAAATACCCCATTAAAGAACATGGCTGAGGCCATTTCCACTCAAAACTACCCAGTGTTTCTCACTATTAATCTCTGATTTTCTCTCAACCCTCGCCTAAAATACCAGCACATTCAGGAGTGTAAAGTACTTCACATGAACAGAATGGAGTTTTACCAACCAGCAGCTACTTTTGCTTCACATTTATTAATTTTTAAATCTCCTTGGCACTCCACAATTCCTGCTCAGAGTCCCAAGCAAGCAATGGGGCTCAGAATCTCAGAAACCTTAGGAAAAAGCATTCCCATGGAGAACACTGAGGTTCTTTCCCATTTCTGCTGTATAAACACAGGTATAACTAAATTCTTCCTTCTCCTTTGCATGGTTCCCCCTCTAAAATGTGCAGGAGTGGAAAAAAGGGCATTTTTCCACTCATTGCAAGGAGAGTAGGGAAGCTTGGCACACGAGTGAGCTATGTACTGGAATTTGGGTGGGTCTAGGAAAAAGCACAGACTTCAGTGGAAAACATATATGGGTGTGTGTGTGTATGTGTGAGCAAAAGCCTTTTAAACCTTAAATTAACCACATCCATGGATTGGTCAGGAACAAAATTAAATTAAAAAAAAAAAAGAGAGAGAGAGAAAGCTGCCCTGACAAAACTTTTGGGCAGCACTGAGGATGAGTAACCCTACACCAATGGGGAAATGTCACTGATATCTTTAATTCTTGCCTGACCACCTCAGGGAAGCAGGTGAAAGGCTTTGGTTTGTAAATCAGAATTTTGGTATTTTAGAGGACCCCCATGATCACTTCTGTCCCCTCTGAGGGGCAGCAGGGTCGGGACAGGAGTGGGGACAGGGATGGAGGTGGGGACAGGGTGTGTGAGCCCCAGGGTGACCCAGCCCACCTTTGGGAGGTGTTTTAGCAAAGGCCTCTGAGAGCACAGCCCCAGGCAGTGGCTCCTGGGCCTTGGGGAGGTGTCCCAGACTGGGCATTTGAGGAAATTATTTTATTTCAAGGTCTAGAGAGTTTGTTCAGGGTAATAATGGCCCAAAGGGGGACATGTGTGAAAGATGCATCTACAACTGACTTTAGATAGAGCAAAATCTCCCACATCAATGTTTTAGGTTTGCAACTGCTTGTGCTTTACAGAACTGGGAATCACAGAATCTTCTGGGTTGGAAGGGTCCAACAAGGACCATCAAACCCAATTTTTAAGGGAATGATCCATCCAGGGACTGAAACCCCAACCCTGATGTTTTTAGCACCAGACTCCAACTAGCTGAGCTTACACACCATGGGATGATATTTTAATAAAAAAGTACTTTAATAGATACTTTTAAATAAAAAAATACTAATATTTAAAAATACTTTTTAATTTTAATAAAAGTATTTTAATAAATCTCTGACTTCTATGTAAGTGCCCATAAATGTTTGCCCATGAAATATCACACCCTGAATCTATTGGACACTCTTGAATTTTCTTTCCAGAATTTAAAAATTTCTAAGTTTTGTTTAGGTGAAGTAGCTTCCAAACATTTGTTTGAGATGAAGCAGAGCTTGCTCTCAGTTTATCAGACTTTGCCAATCAAGGGAAATGGGTGATTTATGCGATTTGAAATCTTTGTAGTGCAGAGAAAATGGGGTAGGAATGAACATTTTTGAAGATGTTGTGCCCCTCGAAGAGAATATTGCCCACAATTGCTGTAATTCACTGTAAAGCAATTAATTATCAAAAAATAAGTCAGTTATATGTGCCAGTAACATCATCTGTGCTTTGCCTAGGAGAAAGAGACATCCAATGTAAAAATAATTTAGGTTTGTGTGAGAGAAGTGGGTACTTTGTCTCACAGGCTGCATTTTGTCAGCATGAGAGAAGACTCTCTTTTTGAAAACATTCTCCACAGTGTGAACTTGTTCACACAGGCAGGGCAATTCTTCATAACCAAATAACTTCCTGAGAAAATCAGCTTGCAACAAGTTTTAAGATGAAACCCTGACAAACCCATCCTTCTTTCTTGGCAGTGTGCTTTGTGTGATGGCAAACATCCCTCCAAATTCACTGCTGTGTCCTGGCCTTGCAGAGATGACAAAAATTTGGATTATTTAGAGGGTTATTCTGTATTTATCATTGCTCTGCCTTCATAAGGCAGCACAAATCAGCTGCAACAAACAGGTTAAAAGGATCCAGGAATTCTTTTATAGGAAAAACTTTACTCCAATAACAGCATCCACCTTCCTGCTGAGTCAAGGTGTGCTGTTTCCCCAGTTGATTTTGTCCACATTAGGAATAAATGAAAAAAAGGTTACAAATATACTTTAAATAATTTTTTCCCCTTACCAGCTTCATGGCCTTTTGCACCCCACCATTACTTTCAATATTATTGAGATTTTTAGATATTTAAAGGCACAGGAATTTTAATATTTTGTGGTGGAAAACTCTTCTCATAGCCTGAGATTTAGTGGCTGCACAGAGATGGAAAATTTGAGGAAAATTTTGAACAATTGAGCAGGTTTATCTCTGCAGAGTATGTGCACACAATATTTGTGGGGTACTCACGGGTAATTAAAGCAATTCTTAATGAGCTCGTGGTGTGGGCTAAAGGAGAGCTGTGATTTACTGGAAATGTGATTTTTGGGGAGAAAGCAGAGCAAAATCTCACCCTGCAGGGAGCCTCACCCCCATGGCCACACCTCCACCCAGCTATGGGAGCCCTGGTGTGCAGTGACTAATTAAAAACAAACCCCAACTTGACTGGGACACAGAGCAACCACAAATTGTTAATTAAAAAGAGAGCTGCTGAGCCCCAGGATGTGTTGCTGTCCTGGTGGGGGTGGGATACAGACAGGAGATGATGCTCTGGGGGTGTTGGAACCTGGTGGCTGATGTTGGGTTTGGGGTGTCAGGGGATCTGGCGTGAAAAAAATAAAGAGGGGCACAAACCACTGTAAATTGTCTGCTCTAACTGGTCTGAAATGCCTGATAAATTGTCTTTCCTGTCTCAGCTGAGAGTCAGGGAGAAGCAGCAGCCCTGGGGAAGGCAGCCTGCAGCTGTTTTATCCAAATTTTTGAACGACCAGCAAAGCGCTAACTTTTCTCCCTGCCGTGGCTTGGCATGCTCCTCTTCATTTTCAACCACCTGCTGACAATTGAAATTAAAAATCCAGAGGAAATGTCTGTTTTTGGGTTTGTTTGCTTGCTTGTTTTTAAACAAAAGCAGATTTTTTATTAGGCCAAGAAATGAATTTGGAGGGAAAAAGGCAAGCAAACAAGAGAAGAAAGCAGAGCCGTTTTCTGTTCCACTAACCCCTCTTCAGCTCTGAAACAGATGCAGCAAATTTCACACCAGCTGCAGACTGGCAAACCAGTTGCTCTGAGTTTGACTTTATTATTATTATTATTATTGCTGTTGTTCAAAGTGATGAAGTGATGGGTGAGTACTGAGGTTAAAAACAAGGTGCTGTCCTTTATCTGCTGTGGAAGAAGGGAAGTGAGGACACAGCCTATGGTGAGCAGGGAATGACAGTCCCAGCAAGCTGTTCATGGAATCATGGAGTGGTTTGGGTTGGAAAGGACCTTAAAACTCATCCAGTGCCATCTCTGCCATGGCAGGGACACCTCCCACTGCCCCAGGCTGCTCCAGCCCCAGTGTCCAACCTGGCCTTGGGCACTGCCAGGGATCCAGGGGCAGCCACAGCTGCTCTGGGAATTCCATCCCAGCCCCTGCCCACCCTGCCAGGGAACAATTCTTTACTCACATCTCACCCTATAAGCCCTCCTTTAGCTTAAAGCCATTCCCCGTGTCCTGTCCTTGTGAAAAGTCCCTCTCCAGCCCCCTTTAGGGACTGGAAGCTCCTTTAGGGTTTCCCTTGCAGCAGTGCAGTCCAATCCCTTTGTTCTCCTGCTGACCTGGGAGGGAATTCCTTTCCCCTTGAACTTTTTCCAACACAACCTCAGCAGTAATTAGCTTCAGACTAATTATTTTCTATCTTGTTGCCTAATGAAGCTGCCACCCTGTGACCAGAATACTGAAAAGAAGCACAGACACCCCTGATTTGGGTACAAAACCATGAAACTCTGGGCACATGAGCTCGTGCAGGAAGATTTCAGCTGGGTAATTCTTGTATTTGAGGGGTTCCCAGACGAAGGGAGGAATGATGAATCTGACTCCATGTTCTCAGAAGGCTAATTTATTATTCTATTCTATTCTATTCTATTCTATTCTATTCTATTCTGTTCTATTCTATAATAAAATATCCTAAAGAATAGAGAAAGGATACAGACAAGAGGCTAAAAAGATAATAATGAAAACTCCTGATTCTTCTCAGAGTCCTGACACAGCTTGGCCCTGATTGGTCATCAAGTCAAAACAATTCACATGAAACCAATGAAATGACCACCAATTTATTTATTGTTTATCCACCAATTTATTATTGGATAAACAATCTCCAAACACATTCCAAAGCAGCGAAACACAGGAGAAGCAATCAGATAATTATTGTTTTCCTTTTCCTCTGAGGCTTCTCAGCTTCCCAGGAGAAGAATCCTGGGCAAAGGAATTTTTCCAGAAAATATGACAGTGACAGGTAATTAATACCAGGCAGTATCCAGAGGCAGAAATCAAGGGAAAACAATGCCTTTGGGGCAAAAACCTCACCCACCTTGAGCCCAGCCCTGGAATCAGCCAAAAAGAGGCAGCACCAGCCTCTGTGGGTTCCTTTTCCCTGGGAGCTGTGCTCCAGCAGCCAGAGCAGCTAGCTGGCCAAGGGCCTGCTCCTAAAAAAGGAATTAAGTACTTAGGAAGGACTTAGGTAGGCCTGAGTTGACGAAGTGAAAAGCTATTCTGCAGAAAATCCCTGCCCAGCTCCTGTTTGGTGCTGGAATGTGTCCAGGTGTCTTCATCCCTGACCCTCACCCTGCTGGATGTCCAGGCATGCCACAAAACACCTCATGGATTAATTGATCTTGTGTCTGAGCAGGAAGAGCCAAAAAAATGAAAAACATGAGGCATTCCTTGGCTTGCCTTCAATCTTCTCCCAGCACATCCCCTGCTCTCCTTCTCCACCTCCCTCCTCCTCCTCAAACCTGCCACTTGTGTTCCCAAATCTGGTCGTTGGAGGTGAAGCTGAGACTCTTCCTTGAGTCTGAGGCTTTGTTCCCACATTTCTGACTGATAAGGAGCTGGGAAGATGGGGAGACCTTGCACTACATGAAGCTTTGCAAAGTTTGAAATTTCTGAAAACAGAGTTGTTGCTGCCTGTGCCAGGGGGTTGGAATGAGATGAACTTTAAGATCCCTTCAACCCAAACCCTTCTGTGATTCTGTGATTCTCTGATGTGATGGAGAGGTCAGGAATGGTGGTGTGAACCTACAGGGAGATTTTTGCTGAAAATAAAGCAATTATGCTGCAAATAAAATAATTATGCACTCAGCTACACATTTCTCTTGGGGTGGGGTAAGCACTCTTGGTTTGGAGCTTTTGATTCAGAAAACGGGAAGGGGAGAGGAATGGAATACAAAACAAAATGAGGGAAAGCAGAATAGTGAGTGATACCCTTGGGGTAAAGAGAAATACCTCCAGGGAGGAGGAATGACAGGATTTAGCTGTTCCCCAAGGTCATCCTGGAAGGGGAGAGTGGAGAAATAGTGGCAGAGACTGCAAAACAGGACAGCAGTTAGTGTTAAGCTCTCTGAAACTTTATTCCTGGCTTTGTAGTGGCTGTTAAGCTCAGCTGGGATAGGACATCCCTCCTGTATCAGCTCCTTCTCTGTGCTGAGGTGTTTGATGTTCCCACAGCAGCCCCAGATGCGACTGGAAGTGGAAGTGCAGAGTATGAGCTCAATAAGCAAAAATGCAACAATAAATGTCCCTTTCAGCCCTGCAGAGCAGCTCTGGCTCTACCCAACTTCCCAGAAACAGAGAGGGCAAGATCCCAGGAGTCTGTTCAGACTTGTCTGTGCAGAAAGAGCCAGGGATGGTTTGCACAGCAAGAATGAGGAAAGGGTTTGTAGGTGGGAAGAGCATCACAGCACAGGCAGGTTCTAAATGCCTAGCTGTGCTTTCCCAGTGTTTGAAAAGATTTTGGAGCAACAACGTGCAAGCCAGGGTGGCATTCTAAAGTATTTTTTACTGCCCTGCTGAAGAAAAGCCATTCATAAAAAAATTTAAAAAAAAAATCAGGACAGGTTTCTGGGGAACCTTTCTCTTTTGTTTTTTTTTTTTTTTTTTTTTTTTTTTGTTTTTTGTTTTTTGTTTTTTGTTTTTTGTTTTTTTTTTTTTCCAGCTGAGCACAAAAAGGAGAGTTTTGTGATGTGGGGAGTTGATTAATTTCTTCCTGAAAGAACACTTTTATGTACTTGAAGGATGTGCATGGCCAAGCCCCTGCCCATCCCCAGAGCCCAGGGCAAGGCTGGAGGGCAGGATTTTGGGAGGGTGGATGCTCCCTTGCAGTGTGTGAACTGCTCACATCCTTGCAGGGTGTGCTTTTTCTCCCCTTGGAGGCCTTGGGAATCACTGGGAGCTTCTCCATTAATTTAATAATCTTTGAGTCATCTTTTGCCTCCATTCTGCCTTCTTGGTTGTTTTTCTATTTCTTTGCATCAGTGTAGCTCCAAAGGCTCCTTTGTGTAAAACCATAATTACTGCAAATCCTTGCACCCTGTCCTGGGGAACGACAGCATTCCTGGACAAATCTCCCCCAGAAACAACACCCATGAGACTTCTCCATCTTTAACCCATCTTCCATGGCCAACAGGTAGAGACAGATGGATTTGGTGTTTTGCTTCTTTACCACTATTTTGTGAATGGTGTGAGTGATGTAAAACCCATCTCTGGCTTTAGCAGAGCACCCCTCAGCCCTCCCTGTGCTCCCCAGGATGTTTCCCTGCTTTCACCTGCTCCTGGTTCCCAAATTGGGAAGAGTGACCATTCCCAGGGCTGCTCTGTGCTGATGGTGGCTCCAAGGTGGCAGCCGCAGGCAAACTTTGGGAGCTGATTTTGACTTGAGGGTGTATTTATGGTTCTCTTGCCTCAGTCTTGTTGTGGTAAAAGCCAGAAATGTGTAAGTTTACCTTTTCAAGCTTTTCTGTCACCACTCCCTGGTGGGTCCTAGCACTGAAGGGCTCCTTTTGGAGCCCCGTGTCCAGCTGTGTGGCTGTGCCAGAGGCAAAGCACCCTTCTCCAGCCTCCCCTTGCCTCCCTCCACTGCTGTGAATTCCAGAGCTGAGCCATGGAGGAGGATTTTGCTGGCTGACAGCTGTACAGCATAACCTGGTGCACAGCCCAGGGGGAGGAGGACGTTCATGCTACGCGGAGCACTGAGAATTCAGGAGGCACTTTTGTAACCTACTGAACCACATCAGACCCAGGAAGGATCTGAAGATTATGCAGCCCTCCTCAATGTTTTCTTTCCTCACCCCCTGGCTTTTCATTTTCTCCTTGCCAAGCCTTGCTAATGGTTTTTTGTGTGCTGCTTGAAAAAACAGCTCAAGTTCTGCCCCCGTCTCGGAGTGGCAGCGAAGCATGCGTGAGGATTTGCTCCAGTGGCAAAGCCACATCTGATTGAGGGGAAAAAAATTTAAAAAAAAAAAGGAAAACAGCTGAGGCCCTTCGAACAAGTCATGCTCCTGTAGGCTTTTAATCACTTGTGTCTGCCAAGAGAGATCTTGCACAAGCAAAGCTGGCTCCATGCAAGAGGAACATTTTTGCGTGTGTGCAGGCTGGCTCCCTGATAATGTGCTCCCTGGAAGCAGTGGCAGCGTGCTGCTTACACCCCTGGCTGCTGGAATTACCTTAAGGTCAAGGTATTCATGCTTGGTGGCTTGGTATGTAGCTCTGTGTTTTATTGGCTTTGTCTGCGCTGCACTTGGAGGCTCCTCTGGCTGCTCCAAAAGGGCTGGTGAGGAGAGGAGGTAATTCAAATTTAGAATGCTAGACAAGCCTGAGACAATTTCGTTTTCTTCCCTCTTGGAGTGTGTTACCTTAACTTTGCTTCAGCTCAGTTTTATTTGCAGCTCCACTTTGATTTACAGCAATTAAAAGTAATTTATTGGTGTAAAATCAGTGAGGGAACAGACAGAAGTTGTTCCTTTAATTTAAAAATGTATATTACTCTATTATTTAAGCTTGCTTGCTCATATTAACTCACTGTGGTAGATGTGCTTTGTGATTTAGAGTGAGCACAAACCAAACCAACCAAAGTATTTTGGCTGGGGTTGATTTTCAGGGCAGAGAGTGTGAGGTGCCTCTGTAAGATGGGAAATAGCAATACAGGTGCTATAATGTGGTTTTTTACACACACAGACACCCATAAATAATTTATTTTGGGATATTATAGTGGTCACTTCAGTCAGGAAGCAGTGGGGAAGTGGGGGCAGGAGAGGATCTTCATCTGAAGCCTTTTTTTTTCTTTTTTCTCCTGGTGGTTTCATCAGAGTTTCTTCCCCCAAGTGATTGCTGCTGGCTGCTGCCACTGATAAGGGAGGCAGCGTGACAGATCCTCTCTTCCCATGTCACTGTGGCAGAGAAGGGAAGTACTTCTGCAGGGAAAGGAAACCAAGAGGAATTTCTCTGGGGAGGAAAAGAGCACTAGAGGAATTCAGGATCACGCAGGAAAGAGTGATGTGAGAGAAGAAAAAAAAAAAAAAAAAAGAAAATAGGAAGCAAATCAACACAAAAAAAATACCCTGCCACCAAAAAAAGCACCTGGATTTGGCTGGGATCCATCTCAGGAAGTGGCTGTAAAGCTGAGTAACTTTGTCACAAATCAGGGGAGGACACAAAACGTGATGAGAGAGCTCTCAAAAAGCTTCATTCACCTATGGCAGGCTCCAAAATTTCCCCCTATGCCACATGTGGGATCAATATTACACATGGGACAGGGAGATGGACAGTGAGGAGCAGCCTTGGCTGGGAGCTGGAGCAGCCTGGAGTGTGCCAGACCAAAACTTCACTTTTTAGCTTAAAACCTGAAATGGCAAATTTTACAGTTCTGTTGGTGCAGCCCAGGGAAGAGACTGTGCCTTGAAAATTCCTTCCTCCCTCCCATCTTTTGGGGGGAACTCTTCTGCTGTGGCATTTTGGTGTCGTGTCTGTGGTTCTGTCCTTCAGCAGGTCTGGGAATGTGGGAGGCTGCTGCAGCTTCAGGATTATTTTCATCTGGGGCTCTTGGACAGGGAACAGCCTATCCCAGGGCAGAGCAGAGACAGGGCAAGGAATCTTTTCCTTCCCTGGGAGGGTGGGCAGGCCCTGGCACGGGTTTTCCAGGGAAGCTGTGCCCTGGATCCCTGGCAGTGCCCAAGGCCGGGTTGGACATTGAGGCTTGGAGCAGCCTGGGACAGTGGGAGGTGTCCCTGCCATGGCAGGGGTGGCACTGGATGGTTTTAAGCTCCATTCCAACCCAAACCATTCCATGATTGTTTAACTGTTGTTGTTCCGACTGCATCTCACACATAAACCAACCCCTGGTGCAGGATCTGGGTCTCCTGGGCATGGCAGAGCCATGGGGAGTGTGGAGAGCTGAGTGCCCTTGGGCCATCCCTGCCCTTGGACATAACTCTGGCCCTGCTCCTCCAGCCCAAACCCACCAGCTGGAGCTCCAGGGTGGGATGGTGGAGCCTTGGCTGTCCCCATCCCTGTGACCTGCAGGGCAGGAGGAGCTGTCAGCCCTGGGAATTGCTCCCAGGAGCAGCTCTCCAGGTGGGCTGAGCTGGGGATGGGATGGGGACGTGCCTCCAACACTGGAGCTGAAACCCCAAATACCTCTGGCACAGCAGGGAAAATCATTCTGACAGGGTGCAGGTGAAGTTTAAGGAGAGGTGTGCTTGAGAGGGAGAGGTTTACTGATTTCAGAACAGACTTTTGGGACTGTTTGAAATCAATGTCCTATCCAGGGACAGGCTTGGTGTGGGGGAATAGACTTTTGGGCATGTTTTAAATCCATGTTCAGTCCAGGGACAGGCTTGGTGTGGGGGAATAGACTTTTGGGCATGTTTTAAATCCATGTTCAGTCCAGGGACAGGCTTGCTGTGGGGGAATGGACTTGTGGGCATGTTTTAAATCCATGTCCTATCCAAAGATAGGCTTGGTGTGGGGGAATAGAGCCTCTTCCCTAAGGAACATGCACTTGCTGAAGGATTTCCCTTTAGAGGCTGCACATTTTTGCCTCCCCCTGGCAGCAGTGCTGGCTTTGGGCTGGCCTGAGGAGCAGTTGCATGTACAGTCCTTCCCAGCCCCCACATTTCCTCCCGTTGTTCTTTTTCAGATCACTTGAAGGTTTTTTCCTGTTTATTATCCGGACATGCTGCGCTCTGTGTGTTGATTTGACTGTCACATAAGGAATCTCCTACTGGGGTCGTGGATGCACTCCTTTCTTACATAAATATGTATCTGTGGCAATGGTTCAGGGCTGTGGAGAAGAAATGTTGGTGATTAAACCAAAACTGGAATGAGCTGCAGTTGTTAATGAGGGCTAAGTTTAATTACCCTTTCCCAGAAAACCTGCAACTGTGTGATGAGTACAGTCACAAACAAAAATTCTCCTTAATTGACATAACAGGAAAAGTACTTCAGTGAGCAATTATGCTGATGTCCTGGGCTGGCACATGTGTGTCCCACAAATATATCTTGTACTTCCTGCAAAATTCTTTTAAGTAGCTATAAGGAAGACATTATTTTTTTTTTTCTTTTAGTTTTTTTTTTTTCCAGCAGTTGGCGAAAACTAATCACTAACTTGGAGGCTCTTTTTGAGGAAAACAATGGGACAAAACAATGCCTTTTTGTGAGACCTGCCAAAGCACAAAGGATGCATGGGATGTTTTTTTTCTTTGTTGCTTTTGTCAGCAGGAAGTTTTGTTGTTGGGAACGACTATAACATGCACTGTCCTTGCTCTACGTAATCTCTGTCTGGTCCTGTGAGCAGGATCCTGCTCCTGCCTCCTCCAGCTGGCACGGGCAGGGCTCTGCCTTGCCCCGGGGGCTCTGCCCAGCCCCTGTGCCTGCACTCTCCTTCTCCATCCAGCCTGGTGCCCAGTAAACAAACCCAGGGGTCTGCTGCTCCAGTTGCAGGGGTCGTGCAGGTCAGGGCCCACGTTTAGAATGCTGACTTTGTGAATTACTTTCTTTTTTTATTTTTTTTTCTTCCCTCAGACAGCTTAAAATTTAGGAGTGCTATCCAGGGCAGGCAGCTTCAGAGTGTTGCACCCAGGTGTAAATATTGCAGACCTCGCCTTTGATGTGTTCAGGTCTGCTTTGTTTCCCTCTAGGTTGGTTGTAGGTCCGTCACAAAGAGCCAGATCCGACTGAGTAAATCACTTGTGGAAGTTAATTGTTCCCAGTGAAAGCTGGTCTGGCTCATTCTGCCTCTGTCGCAGGAAGGGACAGAGGTGGTGAGCTGGATCTGCGTTCTGAGCCCAGCGACTCTAATTCTGATCAGATGTCTCTCTTCAGGGCATTAAAGAAAACCTGCTCACTAATCAAAAAGAGCCTCTTCTCTAGAGAAACGTAAGGAAAAAAAAAAAAATTAATGCCTTTTACATAAATAAAGTACTGATATAAAATTTCAGCTCTGACAAATTTCTTTTGCAGGCTATCATAAAAGAAACCTACTTCTCCGTACTTGGCAGGCACCAGAATCAAAGAATGATTTTTTTTTTCCTGGAAAAAAAAAAGACTGTCAAATTATTTGTGATGTCAGATACTGTACAGTGGTAACTTTATATTCCAGCTGTTTTCATTCCCTGCTGCCGTGTTTAGATGATGCTTGTGCTTCTCTCCATCAACATTTTCAAATACTCCTCGGGGTCAGCTCTGGCTTCATTAAGCAGCAGCTTCCTTTGTTTTCTTCTCTCCCCAGGACTGAAGCAGTGAGGATGGAGCCCACGAAGATCAACATGTCCCGCGTGGCCCTGGTCAACGGCGGCATCGACAGCGCCATGCTCAAGGCGCACAAACCGCGCGTCATGTCCAAGAGCGGCCACAGCAACGTCAGGATCGACAAGGTCGACGGCATCTACCTGCTCTACCTGCAGGACCTGTGGACCACGGTCATCGACATGAAGTGGAGGTACAAACTCACCCTGTTCGCTGCTACTTTCGTCATGACCTGGTTCCTCTTCGGGGTGATCTACTACGCCATCGCCTTCCTTCACGGCGACCTGGAGATGAACAAGTTCTCCCCGAAGCGGGAGCCGTGTGTGAAGAACGTGGATTCCCTCACTGGGGCATTCCTCTTCTCTCTGGAGTCCCAGACAACCATTGGCTATGGATTTCGTTTCATCACCGAGGAGTGTCCCCATGCCATCTTCCTGCTTGTGGCCCAGCTGGTCATCACCACCCTGATCGAGATCTTCATCACTGGTACCTTCCTGGCCAAGATTGCCAGGCCAAAGAAAAGGGCAGAGACCATTAAATTCAGCCACTGTGCTGTCATCACCAAGCACAACGGGGAGCTTTGCCTGGTGATCAGAGTGGCAAACATGAGGAAGAGCCTCCTGATACAGTGTCAGCTCTCTGGGAAGCTTCTCCAGACCTACGAAACCAAAGAAGGGGAGAGGATTCTGCTGAACCAAGCCAGCGTCAAATTCAACGTTGACTCCTCTTCAGAAAGTCCATTTCTCATTCTGCCTTTAACCTTCTACCACATTTTGGATGAAAGCAGCCCTCTGAGAGACCTCACACCTCAAAACCTCAAGGAGAAGGACTTTGAGCTCGTGGTGCTCCTGAATGCCACGGTGGAGTCCACCAGTGCTGTCTGCCAGAGCAGGACTTCCTACGTCCCCGAGGAGATCCACTGGGGCTACGAGTTCGTGCCTGTGGTTTCCCTCTCCCCAAATGGAAAGTACGTGGCGGATTTCAGTCAGTTTGAGAAGATCAGGAGAAGCACAGATTCTACTTTTTACAGTGTGGACTCTGAAAAGCAAAAGCTGGAGGAGAAATACAGGCAGGAGGACCAAAGAGAGAGGGAACTGAGAACAATGTTGTTACAGCAGAGTAATGTTTGATTGGATGGACAAAGTATTCTGAATGATCCTTTTTCTGCAAACTGAAAAAAGAACTTTCTGTGCTGTATGTCTGCTGTGAAACCAGAAGTGAAGCCCTTTTCAGGATTATTTCCTTTTCAGTCCTATTTCAGCAAATAGCTTTGGTGTACAGTAAATCGACCCCTTTGGCTGAGTTGTTAATCAAGTATTTTGTAATTAGGCAGGATTTCTTTGTTCCTGATCATGACTTAGCAAAACTGGGTTTGTGTTAAACCTCTGCCTGTTGCCACCACTGAAAGCAGACACGCCACTTTCCGTTTGGAAAGTGAAACTGGACTCACTGAGCTGATTCCCTCAAATATTTATTTGACGTGGTTTTACTGTGAACATGCAGGGGAAGCACACAGCACTGCTAGAGGAAAACGTGCTCCTTTGAAATGTGTACCTTTAAAATGTAAATTCTCCTACCAGGGATCACCTGCATGGGGATTCCTGGCACTGAAAGTAAGTTGATTGAAGAGACAGATGGTTGGATGTGGGAAGAGCTGCAGGGAGGGGTTAAACTCCTTAAGTCTGGAAGGAATGTGACAGAGCAGTGCTGGGTGGTGGGGAGGAACACTCGCTCTCTGTCTCTGCTGCTCAGAGCTCGTTCTGTGATTATTTTGGGATCACTCACTTTTCTTAACCTTGCTAATGCCTGATTTATATCTGATAGCAAAAAGGGGAGATGAGGGCAGGACAAACACAGGATCACAACAGTAATCACCTAGGGTTGTAGCTGGCTTTGAGACACCGGATTTTTATCCAATGTAAATAGTTTGTAACAGCAGCATCTAACAATACAATTCTACAGATTGCTTGCTTTGCTCCAGACCGTATTTAATTTTGGTTAAAAGAAAGCTGTGTAATGTCTGTAGACAATATTTACTTTTTCTGGCAGCCATAAAGGACAAGCATTCCTTTCATCCAAATCAATTTTGGTCTACTAAAACCATTCCATTAATAAATGAATTTAATTTGAGCAGTTCCTGATCTCTTTGTGGCATGGGGAGAGGGTGAGGTACCCCAGAGATGTTGAAAGAGCTGAGTGCTTGGGGGAGACATTTGGCTCTGGCACAGAGCCCTGGGAATTCTGCAGGTCACTGCAGTGGCCAGAGGACAGGTGACAAACCAGTGGTGTCCACGTAACATCTCTGTTAGAGAGGCCTTTATAATGGGAATTTGAAATTATTTTTTAATGGGAATTTGAAATTATTTCTGACTCGTATCATTTTGGCAGCTCTCTGAGTTCTAGAGATTCTGCTCCTCTAAAGCTTTGGCAAGGAAAAGCTGCTTTAAATGGGTCTGACCTCAGAGCCACCAAAGCTGACAATGATGAGAAATGGGGGGGTTGGAACCAGATGATCTTTGAGGTCCTTCTCAACCCCAAGCCTTCTTTGTTTCTGTGACTTCTGGCATCATTGCACTTATTTTTATTTACCAGTGGCCTGGTGGAATGCAGTGCTGCAGCCTGCCATACAATGTCCTATAAAGCAGATAAATCCAGCAGGCTGAGCACAGAGGTGGCACCGGGGATGGATGTCAGGATTAAGGAGCACACACTGCAGGGGCCTGTGGGGTGTCTGTGAGTGGGGCAGGATGGTGGTGGTGAGGAGGGGAATGAGGCACTTAGAGCTGCTCATTTTTATGTGAATTTTTAGCTCTCCTGTGGGGGAATACATACACAGAATCATGGAATGGTTTGGGTTGGAAGTGATCATCTTCCACTGTCCCATGTGGCTCCCAGCCCAATCCAAGCTGGCCTTGGACTCTTCCAGGGATCCAGGGGCAGCCACAGCTGCTCTGGGCAGCCTGGGCAACATCCAGGTACCTGTTTGAAGAGATAAACTTCACTTCATCCACAGAGTTCCTCTACCCACTACAGAGTGAACAAATTCTCTCAAACCACTGCAGGCAGAGTCTGCCTGGCATTTGTGGAAAGAATTTCCAGGTTGTTTTATGCTGGGTGATAACACAGGTTTGCAGTCCCATGTAGAAGATGTAAGTGTTTAAATGATGGATTATTAATTTCAAATTTTCCATCACTTTTCCTGATTTCTTTTTTCAGCACACACATGAATTGTGTGTGCTCCAAGAACTTTTGCAGTCACTTCATCAATCTGAGGTTTGTGTCCTGCAGCTCAAAGATGCTTTGGGATGAAAGTGCACAGGTGTCTTAACTCCTCATCTGCCAAGCCCTAATACCCATGTTTTGATAATCAAACAAGCACCCCAATTAATTTTTTTACCCAGATAAGGACTCAGATAATTCCTAAAATAATTGTCACAGCTGTGAATTGACTATAAAACAGTTTCACCAACAGCAAATGAGCTGGTTCTTCTCCAGAAACATCTGATGGTGACCTGATCCCTTTGTACACCAGTCCCAAAGTTCAGTCACTGTGCTCCAGTCATCAGATTATCCTGGAAGGAAAAAGCATCTTAAAGCAAAAGCTTTGAAAAGAAAGAAAAAAAAGAACCACAAAAATGGTTTTCTCTGGGCTTTGGGGTCTAGAAGGGGAAGGGAAGGGAAGGGAAGGGAAGGGAAGGGAAGGGAAGGGAAGGGAAGGGAAGGGAAGGGAAGGGAAGGGAAGGGAAGGGAAGGGAAGGGAAGGGAAGGGAAGGGAAGGGAAGGGAAGGGAAGGGAAGGGAAGGGAAGGGAAGGGAAGGGAAGGGAAGGGAAGGGAAGGGAAGGGAAGGGAAGGGAAGGGAAGGGAAGGGAAGGGAAGGGAAGGGAAGGGAAGGGAAGGGAAGGGAAGGGAAGGGAAGGGAAGGCCTGTTTCTTTAGAAAAAGAAAGAATAAAGATATTTCTCTACAACTCCCTGACAGGAGGGGCAGTGTGGGGGGGGGGTGTCAAGCTCTGCTGCTGTGTCCCAAGGGAAGGAATGAGGGCTTAAACTCCTCCAGGGGAGGCTCAGGTTGGAGATTGGCAAAGAAAATTTCCCTGGCAGAGTGGTCAGGCCTTGGGCTGAGCTGCCCAGGGAGGTTTGGAGTCACTGAATTGCCCCAGAGCAGTCTGGATGTGGCCTTGGGGACAGGGATTGGGGTGATGCTGGTGGGGCTGGATGATTTTAAGGTCTCTTCCAGTGTTGATAATTCTGTGAAAATTGGAAATCTTTTACAAAATCAAGACAAATCTTCATTATACAGTGAGAGACTGCACAGTAGTGTTATATACATACATAAAAATAATATTTATTGTCTTCAGCTTGAGAAAGCAGCCTTGCTCTGGCATGAGCTGATCTTTTCCCTCCTGCCCTTGTGCAGGTGTAACTTCCACTGCCCTTTCCAAGCCCAGCAGGGCAGCAGTGGAGCAGGATGATCAGCAGCAGTGGGAAAATGTCAGGACAGGTGGATCTGATAGGAACCAGCAGCAAATCACCACCTCTCACTGCTCCTCACCTCCCCAGCTCTGGGGATTTCCCCTGCCTGAGAAGGAACAGGATGTGGAGCCAAAAAACAAAACTTTAGTGAGCATCCCAAAGCTGCCTCACCCACAGGCAAGGACTGTTGAATCAGAATTTCAAATTTCAGGGTCTAAAGAAAGCAGTGGAATTCCACTGCCCTGTGTGAACAACAGCATGAATGTGTGTTAAAAGTAAATTATCCATTCCTGACACTGTTTAAAAGTCAGACTTTTTAAAAATCCAGTTATTTGCTTTTTAAAATTTTACTGAGGAATATGACATACTTACGTTTCTTTTATTTATGAGCTATCAGTGAGCAGAGCATTTTTAGAGCGGCTTTATTGTTTGGACTTACAGCCCACAAATGAATGAGAACTTATTTCACCTCATGGACTGTCTCTGAATTATTTGCCTTGGCTTTGGCTTCAATAATTCATTGTTCCCTTTTTATTTTTTAAAATTTATTTATTTTTTCTCTGTAGGTAGGTGATTGAATGAGCACAGTTTCACTTCTGTTGCTTCCTTGCAGAAGATGAGTGTGCCAGAGTCAAATCCACCATCCCTCACTAATGTTTCACTTCATTTTCCAAAGGGATGACAATACCTGTGGGAAGGCAAGGATTTGACAGTAAAAATGTGGGGTTTTTTTAATTTTCTGACTGGAATTAGGAGGGAAAATGGCCATTAAGTGTAAAATATACTGGGGGAGAGGATGGGAAAACAGAGAAAAAAACCCTAAATACACTTACACCCATCCATATGACTGAAAATCTGCTACTTCCAAGGGTTAAAAAAACCCCCAAAATCAACTCCCAGATTTGCTGAGATGACTCAAAGCCCTGGAAAAAGTGAATGCAAGAACTGTATTTAAGCAAATGTTCATGATGCCTTCAGAGTGTGTTTGCTCAGTGTCAGCCTGATGACAGCCTGAGCTCCTGAGGGAACAGCTAAGACTCTGTGATGACTCTGACAAATCCATCATGGGGAGGAGTTTAAAAAAGCTCAGTGTGTGCTCCAGCTCTTGCTTATCCATTGTTTTTGTCCTGCTTGGCTATGTTCTCCTCACCCTCCTAGTGCTGGGGTTATGTGCATAATGTGAATAATCCTGGTGCTGGGATTATGTGCATAATGTGAATAATCCTGGTGCTGGGGTTATGTGCATAATGTGAATAATCCTGGTGCTGGGATTATGTGAATAATGTGAATAATCCTGGTGCTGTGGTTATGTGCATAATGTGAATAATCCTGGTGCTGGGATTATGTGAATAATGTGAATAATCCTGGTGCTGGGATTATATGAATAAAGGAACTTTCCCCTGCCTTGGCTGCTCAGCCTCCAGCAGAAATTCTCTGCAAATATGAGATTTCCAGAACAGAGCCCTTTCAGTGGCAAAGGTGCTGCCTGGACATCCTGTACCTCTGTGGCCTGACAGGAGCATTTCCAGTATGTCACACATCCCCATTCAACTTTGTCCTGTGGCAGCACGTGGCGCAGAGGGAAGGGAATTCCACCAGCAGCACAGCTTGCAGGGGCTTTGTGCTTCTCCTCCCAACATTTTGCTTTTTAGACACATTCATGCTCTTGTGCACACAAGTATTGTAAAATCAGGATGCCCTGATGAAGGAAGGAATGATGAATCTGACTCCATCTTCTCAGAAGGCTAATTTATTGCTTATTATACTATATTATACTAAAGAATACAGAAAAGTTACTGAATGCTAAAAAGATAATAATGAAAACTCGTGACTCTTTCCAGAGTCCTGGCACATCTTGGCACTGATTGGCCAAAGAGTCAAAACAACTCACACAAGAATCCAATCAGAAGGCTAATTTATTACTTTATGATACTATATTATATTAAAGAATACTATATTATACTAAAGAATACAGAAAGGATATTTACTGAATGCTAAAAAGATAAGATAATAATGAAAACTCGTGACTCTCTCCAAAGTCCCAACGCAGCTTGGCCCCAGTTGGCCAAAGAGTCGGAACAACTCACACCAGAATCCAGTCAGAAGGCTAATTTACTACTTTATAATACTATATTATATTAAAGAATACTGCACTATACTAAAGAATACAGAAAGGATACAGACAAATGCTAAAAAGATAATAATGAAAACTGGTGACTCTTTCCAGGCCTGATACAGCTTGGCCCCAATTGGCCAAAGAGTGAAAACAACTCACACCAGAATCCAATGAAACAATCACCTGTGGGTAAACAATCTCCAAACACATTCCACATGAGCACAACACAGGAGAAGCAAATGAGGTAAGAATTGTTTTCCTTTTCTCTGAGGCCTCTCAGACTCCCAGGGGAAAAACCCTGGGTAAAGGGATTTTTTCAGAGAATGTGAATGCCACACACAGGGAAATGGGGTTCCACTGCTTTCTTTAGACCCTGAAATTTTAAATTCTGGAGTGCTGGCTGTGCCCTTCAGCAGATCACAGAATTGATGATTTCATTCCTTCTTTACCATTCCCTGGAAACATTTATCCACACAAACCATGAGGTGATGCTGGCACTAATTCCACTGGGAGGAGGAAAGTGTTTAGGGAAATATGAGTACAAAAGTCATCTTGCCATCAATTATTCCCTATGGCCAAAACCCATCCCTGCTCTGCCTGTCTGCTCTGCTCTGCCCAAATCAGCATCCTCAGGAGCAGCAGCACAATGGAGCAATTCCTGGCACTCCCAAAGCTCCAGCTGGAATCCAAGTGTCTGACAGGCTCTGAGAGAACCCAAACCAGCTTGTGGAGCTTTATTGGTGCTGAGATCCTGCACCGTGGAGATGCTCTGATGATTTTCATGCAGAAAAAAGTGTCCTTTGGGTGCAGAAATATGAAACTTTCATTGGCCACCCTCCCTGGATATCTACTCTTTTGGGAACACACCAACCTCAGATTAAAATGTTGAGTTTTTATACATTAAAAAGAGGTTGGATGGCTCCAGGACTCATTATTGGGTTTTGCAGTACAAACTGTCCACCCCTATACACTAATTTCAATGTTTTTTCCCTTCTGCTGCCCATATTAAGCATCTAATTATCCAGTGTTGGTTAGAATCATAATTTGTTTATCTTTCTTTTGCTACAAAAGATGTATGCTTGAACCATGAGCAGAGTATGATTTCACTTAACAACTGTGGTTAAGCAACAATCTTCAAGTTAGGTAATTGTTATTCATTCTTTACGGGATGAAATGGGTAAAATGGTCTGAGAAATGTACCCTTTGCTGTGCTCCAAAATCAGAAATATCTCAAAATAAATATCAAAGTCCAAAATCTGGGATGAATTAGGTGATTCATGCTAAATGACCAATCTGGCCAGTTATTGAAAAAAAACCCCAGATGGTTATTTTCATTTAAAAAATGGCAGAAAAAGTTCAGGAAGAACTCTGTACACCATAAGTGCCTCTGAAAGGTGCTTGATGTGAGTCTGGGTGGTTTTCCTGTGGAAAGCTGCCTTCCTGAGAGGAACAGAGCTTTTAGGGAATGTTGGCTTCCCAAAGTGTGTCCAGCTGATATTTGTGTGTGACAGAACCACTCTGGTTCCAGGGCAGCACCATCAGGTGTCTGGAGAAGATCAGAGTGGATATTGTGTGATTCCCAATGAGATTCCCAATTTCTTCATCTCTCCCTCTGCTCTTTTCCATGGATTCAGAGCTGTTCTGCCCTGAAAAAGCAGGGAACAGCAAATGAGAGCCCCATGAGCTCTGCATGAACATGAAGCATCTTGAAAACTTCAGATCTGAGTGTATAATATGAGAGTTTATGGCTGAAAAAATAAGGAAAATGCTTTCCAAAAGACAGACAAGGAAGAGGGGGTGAAATAAATATCTTCCCTCAGCGTGGAGCACTTCAGAATTGAGACATTCCACTCCAAATAAACTGCACCTAAGCATAAGGAAATTTGTGTTTATTTCTAGAAAATTGTCCTAAATCCATTTTTTTACTTATTCCTGGGTGAACATGACAGCTGATCCTTCCTCCTGCAGCCGGAGTGTTTGGAAGCCAGAACAGCCACTCCAAACCAATGGTTTGAAACTCGGAAATGGTTGAGCCTTCTGATACATTGGAGAAAAAGTTTACTCAGCTGTGAAATGCCCATTAATGAAATTCTGATTGCTTTACTTGGGCAATTTTATTTGTACAAACCTCACAAACCCAGGCAAATCTTCCACTGTGAGAGGAAATAACCAAGCTGAGTTTATTCCCTGACAGAATTCCCCAATTCTACAGCAAAATGAGGGCTTGCATTCACATGGAATTATTCCAGCACAATCATTTAACAGCTCCCAGTAACTCAGCCCACAGTGGCAGTGCCTGGGGATGTTGGGGGACTGGAATCTGGGTGTCTTTCCCTGCCTCAGCTTCACTGAGCAATCCCAGCAGAAATAAATAAAAAAGAAATAACCCCATTGCCACATGGCTCTCTCCATTTTACCGCTCTCACACTCTGAATTTACAGCTCCTCTCATTCCAGATGTGTTTATTTGCATGTGCAGACAAGCCCCAGACTGTGAGGAGCAGCTCCAGCTTCCCTCATGGAAGTTGGTCCTTCCCAGGAATTCTTTCTGGGTGTTAATGGCACTGAAATCCAGAGGCCAAATTCTTGGCTCCACGGTTCCCCTTCTCTGCAGAGAGGCAGTAAAACTGATCCAAAAAGCCAGCTGAACCTTTTCTCTGGCACAGGGGGAAGGATCATCAGGACCAGGCTGTTTCCACTGGAAAAATGAGCTTCATTTTGTTCAAGAGACGAATGAGCTGCAATGAAATTTTACAACTCCCATAATAAGCCCATTATCAAGATTGTGACAAAAAAAAACCCCACCAAAAAACATAAAAACCAAACCAACAAAAAAACTGTAAAAGCTTTAAACTTCCAGTAGTTTCATGCTAACCCAGAACAATTTCAGCCAGCTCTAATTCTGTTTGGTGATGTTCAGTTGGTGTCAAATACAGGTTTGTTTAAACATTATATTTTACAGCTCTAAATTTGGCTTTTTAGCTGGAATTTGAACTTAGACTTCACTGCTAATCCATGGTCAGTGACTGAATTAGTATTTCACAAGTTTGTGGACTTTCCTCTTCTGAAAGTGTCTATTTTTAACCCTGCATTGTGACACCACCAACCCATTACCAAAGAGTCATCTCACACCTGAGCACTAAAAAACAGCAACTCTGCCTGGTTTTGCTTTTGCTGCCCTTTGGAGCAGGAGGTTTTCGGTGCTTCTTTAAGGCAGCCCAGCTGATTTACTGCCATTATTCCTCATTGCTGGGAAGCTGTGGCAGAACAGAAGAGCAGGACATCGAGGGTGACCCAGCAAATCAAAGCTGGGGGTGTGCATGCCAGGTGTCAAAGCTGAGTTTTAGTTTGGTGAGATCACAGTTGGGTCAAATCAGGGATTTTTAATACATTTGGTGCTACCTTAGAGGTGATGAGTGTGAGATCTTTTATCTCTTCCAGGGGCCTTAGAGATAATTTAATTCCCAACTCCTGGGACACCTTCCACTGTCCCAGGCTGCTCCAAGCCCCAGTGTCCAACCTGGCCTTGGGCATTCCAGGGATCCAGGGGCAGCCCCAGCTGCTCTGGGAACCTCTGCCAGGACCTCACTATCAATTTATTGAACTTCCTTGGAATTTTTTTAGTTAAGTGGTGACTGGAGCCACTGCACTGCTCAGATGGATCCTCTCTGAGGCTGGACAACATCTGAGGATAAAATTGGATATCCAGTTTGAGAAGAGCAAGCTCAGCAACTTTCCTTCTGCCAGCCAGCCATAAAAATGTGCGATCTTGTCCTTCACCACCCTAACTTGTGCCAGAGAGCTTTCTTGGGAATATTGTGCTCACAGTTAGGCTTAGGGAACAGACAGCAGGGCAAGAAGATGTTCATTTATATCTTTTCTGATGAAGCTTCATCCAAAATAGTTTCAGTTTTCAGGCAGCTACTGAGAGGTTTGGGGGGGTGATGGAACAACATTCTCCAAGAGTTTAAACTACAAACAAACAGTGGGGCTGGCACTGAGTGGAAATGTTCTAAATATGAGGAGAGCAGCTCCAAATGTGGGGTTTGGGTTACAGAAATAGAGTGTTTGCTGCTAGGGATGCGTTTCCAGTCCCAGCCCTGGGTCACTACGTGTCACCACAGTGCATGTGTGTGTACAGGGGGATCTGTGACTAATTCAGCTGCTGGCAAAACACAAAGTACCCCAGACATCATCCAGAGTCCCTTGAAGTCAAGGCCCTTTTCCATGGACTTCAAGGGACTCTGGATCCATGCTGGAGTGATGGTGAGCCAAGCTCACTGCTGGAACAAATGATGGAAGCCAAAGGAGCTCCATTGCTTGTGCCAGCAGTGAATCTGGTCTATAAACTTTATTCTGCAGCGATCAGAGACTGCATAATTCATTCAGTGGCTTGTAAGTAATTAAATTTTCATGGCCATCAGTGTATCAGCCATGTTATGGGCCCAATTATGTTCTGACTGTATGAAATAGGTCTTGCCCACAATCATTTATTTAAATGCTTTAAAAAAACCTGGCTCTTTCTTGCTGCTGTTGTTGAAGCCATTATGGTTTGCTCCCTCTCCTTATCTAAAATGCCATTTAATGTCTGAAGCCTTCCTGTTCACACAGTGGCAAGGTAATAAAATTAAATGTATGATTATGAGCCTGCATTTCATTTATCCAGAGTGTTGGTGGAGGAGAAATGGGACCACGTGACTTGTAAAAGAGCAGGGTGGAAATAACTCTGGACATTTCTGGCCCTTATAAATGTAGCAGCAATTCTGAGCTGGCTCAATGCTCATTTGCAGTTCAGGCATCTGAATTCAGAGGGGAGCTCCAAAATACTGCATTTTGCTTTCCATTTTCTTGGTGATAGATGCAAAAAAGTCATGGAGACTGTAATGGCAACATTTATGATTATAAGACCACACAGGCAAAAATAAATGAGAGAGCATTATGGAGGAGGGCCTGGTATTTCTTCCCCTTTCTGTTGTTTTATTTAAGTCCAAAGGCTGATTGCTTGTTTTATTGGATTTTTTTTTTCATATTAGCATCCCAACAAATGACCATCATCTGTGGATTGTGGTGGATCAAATGCTCCATGGACTTCCTCCTCTTTTTTGGCCAGCTGAACAAAAAGCCTTAATCCAGATAACAGATGTCAAGTAGAGTATAGCTTTTTATGAACACATAAAATATATATGAAAATATTTTACTTTACATTTTGGCAAGAGCAGGCAGTGAATGTAATCAGGGCCCCAAGAGCACTTGCAAACCTTATGGTAATGTGTGTCTGGGCAGGAGGAATTCTGTGGTAGTGCAGAAAAATGGAAGCAAAGGAATATTGCACCGTTTCATTCTTGTTTTATATAAACACCACCAACTAGGAGGAAAAACCCTGTTAAAAACACTTATTGAACCTCTTTTCTTTTGTAAACAAGTTCTTTTTAAATTCTGTAAATAAAGATAACTTCATCAATATTTTCGAACTGAATTTTTAAAGCAGAGCACTTCTAATTTTGTGTTAAGGTTGGACACCTAGCAATAAATTTTTTTTTTTGAGATTTTTCCTCGTTTAGGCAACAGCCACCCCATAAATAGTTAATGTGGCACTTGGCACGTGAGGGATCTGTGGTGGAGGAAGGAACAAGGTAGTGATGGGTGGAAATCTCTGATAACCCCAATAAAATTCTGTCCTGATTTCTCTTTCGTAAGCACCATCATCAGCAAGCTGGTAACAATTTACCAGGTGTATCAGGAGCCAAGCTGATTAGAGTGATTAAGTTTAATTAATACACAGGGGCTTGTCAGAAATAAATGATTCAGCCTTGAAATTTCTCACTCATGTCTTCGTGGAGGGGAAGGCACAAACTCCAGCATCATTTCCTCTCTTCCCATTGTTTGAGGGTGTTCTGGGTACTGCACTGCCTGGAACTGAGCTTGCTGGAACTCCAGGGTGATAAACCCTCCTCTCTCCAAAATGAAAATGCTTTCAGGCTGTTAAGAGCCTTCACAATTGCATTTGTGGTAATGCCAGTGTTCCCCAGAAAGGTTTTAGAGTGGGGATATTCACAGTTCAGGATAAAATCACATTTCTGTCATGCACGAGGTAGGGATTTACATGAACAACCACAGACAGGTTTGGTGGGATGGTCACTCCTTCAGGAGCACAAAAATAGGGGAAAAAAATATGTGGGGATGGTTCAGACATGGTACTGGGTGTGATTTAAGTCTTGCTAATGAAGGTGGAAGTCTCCCTGATTTTAGGCTGGGACAGGAGTACTGACATAATCCTCATATCCCAGAATGCTTGGAAGGAGCCTTGAAGACAGTCTAGCTCCTGGGGGAAATAGTAAAAGTGAGAAGATTTTTTGAAAGCTGAGAAAATAGGCCTCAGAAACAGAAAGAACAGAAAACTTAGAACTAGTTGTAGATGTAAAGTTTGAAAGTAAAAAAAAGTTACAATGATATGGTAAACAAAGACATTAAACAATAACTTGAGTCTTAGGCTTAGCTAAGATGGGCTTTAAGACTGCAAGAAGACATACTTAGTAAGATAGTAGAAGGTTTTAAGCTTAATAACGACGTATTGTGTATTGTTAATAGGAAAAAGACAAGCAAGCATTGTGTGAAACAAATGTACATGTACTTTTAGTAATTAGTTAAAACAATCATCTGTGAGCTTCAACAACACGCTATTAGCCAGGAAGTTTTTAAAGTACTCTGTAACAAAAAAAATCCTTAGTTGCCACTAGCTATACATGAGCTTTACCATCTTCCTATGATATCAACCATGTCATGAAGCTGATGCTACAAATGAAGCTCAAAGAAGGACCCCAGCATTCCCTGGCTGAAATAACCACACCAACACAGTTTCTACTCTCTGCCACAGGTAGGGACAGCTTCCAACAGACCAGGTTGCTCAGAGAAACATCCAATCTGGCCTTGGACACTTCCAGGAGTGTCTGCCTGCCCTCTTCTGCTGGGTGATGTCCCATGGGTGATTGAAGCCCTACAAACACATTTGGTGAAGGGCTCAGGTACCTTGTGGCCTCAGCTCTCTCCACAGAGAGCAGCAGGCACAACTTCCCCAAGGATTTCTCCTGGGAAAGGCACTGAGAAACCTCAGAGAAGAAGAGAAAACAATTCTTATCTCTATTCATTGCTCCTGTTGTTTGGCACATGTGGAATGTGTTATGGGGATTGTTTACCCGGAATGATTTGTTAATTGGATTCTGCTGATGGTCAATTGGCCAATTGGGTCAAAGTTGTGTCCTGGCTGTCTCAGACAGTCATGGGTTTTTCTTTAGTGTCTCTTTACTATGTAATTTAGTATAGCATTAGTGTAATATAGTACAGCTTAATAAAGCAATTGTTCAGCCTCCTGAAATCATGGATCCAGAGCCCATCATTCCCTGGCTGGGGGTGCCCTGCATCAATAGGGCTTCATCACATTCCACACCTTCCTCAAGAGGGGAGAAGGAGGGACAGGCACTGATTTCTCCTCTGTGTGACCAGGATTTGAGAGTCACACAGAGGAGCTGTGTCTGGGCAGATTTAGGTTGGATTTTAGGGCAAGGTTCTTGCCCAGAGGGTGCTGGCACTGCCCAGGCTGCCCAGGGAATGGGCACGGCCCTGAGGCTGCCACAGCTCCTGTGGCCACCACTGCCAGGGATGCCCAGGGTGGGATTTTGGGAGGTCTGGGCAGGGCCAAGGTGGGACTGGGGGATCCCTGGGGGTCCCTTCCAGCTCAGGACATTCTGTGATTCAATTAGGGCTCTTCCACTGACCCCCCATTTCACAACCCTATGAAAGCACCAAACACCTCTTTAACCATGATCAATTCCCCGCCAGTGTGAATATTTTGCTCCAAGGGCAAGCCTCACATCACCCTGGCTTTGACTCTAGCACTAATTAGTTTTTGAGCTGAATTCAGCCCTCAGAAGCCTTTCTAGCAGCAGAGTGGTGAAACCAGTGAATTCTCTGCTCAAGAAAAGCCCCCGAGCGCAGAGCGGCTTTGGGAAATATTTTTCATGCCTCTGACAAGTCAGTTGGAATTTCCAATCTGCAGCTTCCCCACAGCTGCAGACACCCCTCTGAAATGGGTCTGTCTTGAGGTATTTATAACGTGTCTGTCACCAGGGGAGCCCAGCACCACATGGAAAAGCAGCACCCAGGTTTGCAGCTGATGCAGCTCGTCATGCTTTTGTCTCTCTCTCCCAGGTTCTGTGTCGCAGACACATTTTATGAAAAATCCTTTCTTTAGAATTTTTCCTCCTGAGAAGCTGAAAGGCCTCAGGAACAAAATGTAAACATTGATTATCTGCTGCTGTGGAATGCAACAGGTGGATCTGTGATTGGTCCATGTTGGTTGTTTCTAATTAATGGACAATCACAGTCCAGCTGGCTCAGGCAGAGAGCCAAGCCACAAACCTTTGTTATCATTCTTTCCTATTCTATTCTTAGCTAGCCTTCTGATGAAATCCTTTCTTCTATTCTTTTAGTATAGTTTTAATGTAATATATATCATAAAATAATAAATCAGCCTTCTGAAACATGGAGTCAAATCCTCGTCTCTTCCCTTATCCAAGAACCCCTGTGAACACTGTCACAGTTCTGCACTCTTCTAACAACAAAAGGCTTGTTACAAAGGTTTGCCCCTCCAAAATTTCCTCTGTGGGAACAGTGGGCAAGCCTGGTGTCTGCCTCCCTGCAGAGCAGCATCCCCTCCACAGAGTAAAGGCGTTTAAAACTTTGATTTTCTGTTCAGGAGTTGGGGTGGCTTTGGATGCCACAGTGAGCAGGCACATTTAGCTCTCCAGGCTCTTTCCAAATGAACTTTCAGTGTCTGAATGTACCAGTCTTGGCAGGTGAGCACTTTGAAAGGATCACAGGCCAGTGCAGATCATTGCCCTTGGTCCTGCAAAGCCATGAACTGCTTTCCCCTCTCATCTCCTTCCTGACCAGTTCCAAAGGCGCTTCAACCTGAACTAACTCTCTAACAGCCTCATCAGCCATTTCCTTTCCATTTTGTCTGCAGTTTTCATCCCTTCCTTGTGTTCTGCCCAATATTTACTTGGAGGAGAGTAATCTTATCTGAAAGATGGGGTTTCTGCTCTTCAGGGTAAATATCCAGCTTGGACTGCTGGTAAATTACCTGTAAAGGAGCTGATAAAGGGAAATCACTCCCAAGCAGTTCTGGTCTGATCCAGATCTGAGGGCAGGTAAAGACCTGGGACTCCAGAAAGCAGCCAAGGAATTTGAACATTTGTGCTGTTTAATTGGAATATATGTCTGGGCAAAGTCACCCAGGGCTTCCCAAACCAACCCCACCACTGGGTTTTGTATGTGCTTGCACGTCTGAAGTCTGACAGTTTTGCAAAATATATTCAGAAAAAAACACTCCAAGGACCATTTAGGTTACAAATAATAATAATAATAATAATAATAATAATAATTTTAAAAGAGCTGAGAATTCATGGTAAAAGAGGCATTCCTGGTCACTCAGCCCACCTGGAAGGGCTCAGCCACAGGGATTTGCTGAGCTCCAGTAGCTGGGGGAAGCCTTTAGAGTGAGCTCTGAGCAGGGCTGAGTTTTCACACAATGGGGACTCTTTGCTCCACTTAAAATGTTCACAGGGCAAACTCCCCCATGATAGAGACAATCCAAAGGATGGAAACATCAGGCAGAAATTGCTGGCATTCCCTTTTTGTTTTCCTCCCTAAATGTTTCAAACCTGAAGAAATCAGAACCTTCAGGGGATCTCAGCACAGCCCCTCTGGTTCCCCTTCCAGCTCTGCCTCATTTGCTGAACCCTGCCCTCAGGGAATGTCACAGACACAAATTCCACCACTGATTTCCCATTTTTTCCCTGGAGAGCAGCCTCGTGGATTTCCAAGATATTGCCCACAAAGCCAAACTGTTGCTTCCACTCCTGTGGCCCTCCAGAGCCCCCTCATTGTGTGCCTGCCCTGCCCACACTGCTGCTCCACAGAGACTCTCACAGACCATGGAAAATTCCAAAATTTGCCTGTAGAATTCCTGCGTGTTCCGAGCGGGGGAAGGGGCTGGGTCTGCATCCAGATTGAGTTTAGATTTGGTTTGTGGCTGACCTGGGACTGGAGTTCATGGTCATAATTGAGGAGAGGAAAACTCCTTAGGATTTGTCTGATGGGAGATCTTAGTGAAAGAGCTACTCTCATCAGATTTGGGGTGCATGGGAAACAGGGCAGGACATGGAGTATCCCCCCAACATCCATTGGTTCCCATGGGATGACCAGAAGAGTTTGCATTGAGCCCTAAAATGTGAGGCTTCTGATTTTCTAATTCTTATGCTGAACAGGATCCACTGAGTGGTTTGCTTGTGGGGAGCAAAGCCCTGCATATTTAACAGTTATCATGACTTTTTGCCTCTTTGTGATACCTGAACTATGCCCTGGGCTGGGATTTGTCCCTAAACTATGCCCTGGGCTGGGATTTGTCCCAGCCTAGCTGGGGGACACTGATCTCGCACTGCTACACACTCTAAAAGAAGAAGAGGAGGTCTTCAAAACTAATGAGGGTGGCATCTCTTAGCTTAGAGAAGAAACTCTTTTTGGCAAGAACAACACAACCTGTCCCCAGGCCAGCAGGGTGAGATGAAATCTGCCTCAGGTCCTCCTGGCTGATGTTCTCCAGCACTGCAAGAAACAAATCTGTTTGCTCTTTTTATCCGTGCAGCACACACAGCACCAGTTTTCCATTCATGCCATTGTTAATCCACAAGGGAAAGAAGCCAAACCTTTCACTTTTCCACTGTTGTTAAAGCACAGCCATTTTATTTGGAGACTCAGAACATAATTGTTTAGAGTCTTAAGTAAGATTCCTGTGCTGCCAAAGATATCCATTCAGAAACCACAAATCAGCCCACTGAAGTTCTTAGGGCTGGCATAAACATCATGAGACCTTAAACAAAACAAAAACAATTTTCCTTTTCTTTCTTTCTTTTTCTTTTTCTTTCTTTCTTTCTTTCTTTCTTTCTTTCTTTCTTTCTTTCTTTCTTTCTTTCTTTCTTTCTTTCTTTCTTTCTTTCTTTCTTTCTTTCTTTCTTTCTTTCTTTCTTTCTTTCTTTCTTTCTTTCTTTCTCTTTCTTTCTTTCTTTCTTTCTTTCTTTCTTTCTTTCTTTCTTTCTTTCTTTCTTTCTTTCTTTCTTTCTTTCTTTCTTTCTTTCTTTCTTTCTTTCTTTCTTTCTTTCTTTCTTTCTTTCTTTCTTTCTTTCTTTCTTTCTTTCTCTTTCTCTTTTTTTTTCTTTCTTTTTCTTTCTCTCTCTCTCTCTTTCTTCTTCTCTCTCTCTTTCTCTCTGTCTTTCTTCCTTTCTTCCTCTCTTGCTCTGCCTTTCTCCTCTTTCCCTCTCATTCTTTGCCTCTCTTCCTTCCTCCAGGAATAATATTCTAAAGCTTTTCTCTGGACCATTAAAAGCAGAAAAACTTGGTTTTCAGTGAGAAGTGAGACTCAGCTATGACCACCTGACTCTGGGACATGAAGTTTTCCAAAAAAACCCAAATATTAGTGAGACTTTTAGTGCCATTACAAGAACCTGCCACACTTACCTGCCATGAGAGCTCCACAAAACCTAGAGAACAAACAAAATTCAGCTACATGACATTTATTTAATTTCTATTTGAGTCCTATCTGGTGATAGCAATTTCATGGCTACTTTCATTACTATACATTGTCTATTTTAAAGTAAAACCTACAGATTGTGGCCAAACTCAGGATGCTCCTACACTGAGAGGCAACTATTAAGTCTTAAAGGATGAGATGAACAAAGGGAGGAGGAAGTGAGAGATTCCCTCTCCCTCCCCATCCCAGCAGAGGAGATGGAGAAGCTTTCCCACACTGTCTCAGGAAGTCTGTGGCAGAGCTCAGAACTGTTGGTGCCTATTTCCAGGCAGCTTTGCCTTATTTGCAAATCCTTCCTATCAACCCAAAGCCCAAGAAATGAGATCAGCAACCTGAGGTGACCCAACACCACGTCAGCCAGGCCAGGCCATGCTCTGCCCCCCTGATGCCTCAGGTTTTATCTTTTCTATTTTTCAGATTCTGTGCTGCTTTAGTGTGTGGGTCTGGGTTCACATTATGGGATGGTGAGCTCTGTGCACAGAGCAGGGAGACAAAACAATTCCTGCTCTTCTGGGGACTGTGGTATTTTCTGGGTCCTCAGAAAATTGTTGGGAGGAATGCTGAATCTGACTCCATGTTCTTAGAAGGCTAATTTATTATTATATTATATTATATTATATTATATTATATTATATTATATTATATTATATTATATTATATTATGCTATACTAAACTATACTAAAGAATAGAGAAAGTATACAGACAGAAGGATAAAAGATAATAATGAAAACTCCTGACTCTCTCCAGAGTCCTGACACAGCTTGGCACTGCTTGGCCAATAAGTAAAAACAATTAACTTGTTGGATAAACAATCTCCAAACACGTTCCAAAGCAGCAAAACACAGGAGAAGAGAATCAGATAATTATTGTTTTCCTTTTTCTTTGAGGCTTCTCAACTTCCCAGGAGAGAAATCCTGGGCAAAGGGATTTTTCAGAAAATATGACAGTGACAGGGCACCAAGGACAAATGACCCAAATCTCAGCCCAGGAGCACAAACCCCGTGGGCTGGAGAGAGAAAAACAAGCAGGGTGGGACTGCAGGGCTAAAGCTGCAATGGGACAATGAACTGCAAGGTGCAAATGGAGCAGAACTGATCCCAGGGACAGAGCCCGTGCCCGGCCGTGCATTTTGGGGCCATTTTGGTTCATCCTGGGTGCAGCCCTGGCTGGGCTCTGGTGCTGCCCAAGGTGCATCCATGGAGGAGATGCTGTGAATAAATCCCTGCTTTATTCTGGAGCTCTGCCCAGCTCTGCTCTGGGTCAGGTTCGCAAGGCATCACCCCAGTGCAGGCGTGCTCAGGATCCCTGCTGGGACAAGGTCAGGGTCCCTTTTGGGTGTCCCTGGGTGCTGAAGGGCAGCACAGCCCCTGACACGTCACCTGAGACCTGAGGGTGACCTCAGGACTTGTCCTCACCCCCATGGGACAGCACAGCCAGTGCTGATGTGACGTGAGCTCAGTCACCCCCAACCTCCCAAGGGCTCCCTCTGAGTCCATGGCCAGGCTCAGGTGGCTCCTTTTGGCCCAAGAGGAAAGGAAACTTGAAGGGCTTTGCTTACCGTAGCATGAAGGGAACAAAGGAACAAAGTACACTGCTCGTGGAAGTCAATAAAGTACAGAGAAATATCCCAGACTTGGCAGGAATATCACTTCATTAAATAAAATAAAAATCAGTGTGCTGATCAACTTCCTGAATTTTAAAGTATTGGTTTGATTATCAGCACTGAGCTGCTTTCCACATACCTGGAAAACTATCTAATGTAAATAAACTTTATGACTCCCAGCTATATATTATTAGGCAATGAACATGATGACTTTATGAAGGTTATTTGGAGTAACTGTATAAACTGTATAACTGTATCTGGGTCCTGGGATAGGTATTGCATGTTTTAACTTAAGTTATTCTGGGGAAAACTGTGGTGGTGTTACAGGGGTCCCAGGATGAGGGAAGAGATGAGAATCTTGACTCCATGTTTCAGAAGGCTGATTTATTATTTATTATTTATTATGATATATATTATACTAAAAGAAAATGATAGATTAGAACTATACTAAAAGGACAGAAGAAAAGGTTTCATCCGAAGGCTTGAAAGGAATGGAATGATAATAAAATCTTGTGACTGACCAGAGAGTCTGAGACAGCTGGACTGTGATTGGCCATTAATTAAAAATAATCACATAAGACCAATCAAAGATGCAGCTGTTGCATTCCACAGCAGCAGATAATCATTGTTTACATTTCATTTCTGAGGCCTCTCAGCTTCTCAGGAGAAAAGATCTTAAGGAAACGATTTTTCATGAAATGTGTCTGTGACAGAAAACAAAAAGAGGACAGTAACCTTCCAGTTTTCTGAATGAGGTGATTTAAGGTTCTATCATAAGCAGATATCTTATCTGTTGAATATCTATATGAATCTGCTGGGTTCAGAGGCCTTGCCTCCTATGCCTTGAAAATTAGACATCAGTGGAGTTTGGGAACAAAAACTTATGGAACAAAAACTCCTTTCAGGTGGGAGGTGAGGGTGGGCAGCACAAGCAAGAGATGGTTTTGCTTTTACCAAGAGGATGGGATGGACTCCCCAGAGCAGGGAAGAGTCAGGCCTTAGGAAAGGACCAGAATTTGGGTTTCTGCTGTTTCTTTCCTTGGAAGTAGACTTGATTTAAGGAGAAGTTGGTGTCTCTGAAGACTCTGCCTGCTGGTGATGAGCTGGGACTGAAATGAGAGGGGACCTGGGGGGACCTGGGGAGAGTTGGAGGGACCTGAGGGGCCTGGATAGACCTGGAGGGACCTGGATGGACCTGGGGGACTTGTGAATGCCTCCTCCCAGCACAGAGAGTGATGGGGACTAGAATAAAAGAGGTGTCCAGTCAGGGTTTATATCTCCCTGGGCCTGAGATGTTGTTCATTTGCCACTCTTCTGGAAAATATTCCTCTTCTGGATGGTTCTCATGGGCCAAAGCACTGTCCCTGCCACCCTGTGACCCCACAGGGCACTCTGGGGCTGTGCTGCTCCCAGCTGTGGCAGCCCCACAGCTTCCCCAGTGCCCCTCTCCTCTGGAAGAAAACTGAGATTTGTTGATCCAAAATAAAACTGTTTATTTTGGATGGTGTTTACACCCCTTTTCAGCTATTTTGCATACACAAAGGACAGCCTTTGTCAGTTTTATTCTGATGCCTGCTCAGATCCATTTCCAGGGCTGATGCCAATCTAGCTGGCTGCAAATGCAGGTGCCCTTTCCTTCCTGCTCTCCTTTCTCATGGTTACACAAGTGAAATAAATTATTTACAGCAGATTTTGCCACTCCAGCATCGTTCAATTTAGTGAAAGTGCTCCTGTTTAAAGGCCAAACCATGCTGCTCCATGGATGTGCTCCCTGGACTCTGAGAGGAGCTACAATTATGTAATTTGGATTTATGTGTAAATGGGCAGATGCTTGAAAAGCCTGTTCAGTTCTCCTAGAAAGGCTCTGTAGGAGCTGGCAGAGCTGACAGAGGGCAAAGCACCTTGTGTGCACACATTTCTGACCCAGAGTAGAGTCACAGAATCCCAGAATGGTTTGGGTTGGAAGGGGCCTTTCAGATCATCCCATTCCACCCCCCTAACATGGGCAGGGTCACCTTCCCTGTCCTGGTTCAGAGCAAATTTGGGAGAGAACCCCCAAAGAGGCTCTGGTAGGAAAGCACATTCAATTTGCCCCTCCTCACAACCAGTCCAGAAGAAAATACCTCCTTGGAGAAAAGTGGAAGAAACCTGTTTATTAAATAATAAAACCTAAACAATATTAATCAATAAAAACCCTTGCTGCTCCAAAAGAGATGACAAACTCACAAAGTCCCTCCATGGGTTGCAGCTCAGCTCACTCAGTCTCTTGGTGATGGAAATGTCGCAGGCCCGGCCAGGCCCGGTGGGCCTCAGGTGCAGCTGCCGGTGCTCTGCTGGGTGTTCAGGCCAGAGCAGGCTTAAACAGTTCCAAAGAAAAGGGAGGAAAAGAAACCCCAAAGTCCAGGGACCTTCTTTGCCTCAGCTAGCTAAACTAGCTAAAAGCAAAGGAGAGCTCTGTCCTGCTGTCTGTCCATCCACAGACAGCACAGTCCACGAGCAGGAATGTGTAGCAGTGAGTGCAGTGTCTGAAAACAAACTGCTGCTTCTTCTCTCCCCCCTTCACTCTCTGGAACAAGTCCTAAAAGTGCAAAAATTATTATTCAGCATAAACAGAACAGACAATTGGGAATAAAAGCATCATATGGTCAACCCAGGACATTCCCTTAGACCAGGTTGTTCCAGGCCCCGTGTGGGGCTGAACCACGTCCAGGTGCAGCCTGTGGGATTTGTGGGCATTTCAGACAAAGCTCCAGGTGTTTACAAGAGGATGGAGTGACAGGACAAGGAGGAATGGCTTCAAAACCAAGGGCAAGGTTAGATCAGATCCAAGGTGAGAATTCTTCCTTATGGTGGCAGTGAGAGCCTGGCACAGGGTGGGCAGAGCAGCTGTGGTTGTGCCTGGATCCCTGGCAGTG
Source organism: Ammospiza caudacuta (assembly GCF_027887145.1). Classification (NCBI taxonomy): domain Eukaryota; kingdom Metazoa; phylum Chordata; class Aves; order Passeriformes; family Passerellidae; genus Ammospiza; species Ammospiza caudacuta. Next base: position 118,688,042 of record NC_080594.1, on the reverse strand, counting down.
CCCAAGGCCAGGCTGGACACTGGGCTTGGAGCAGCCTGGGACAGGGGAAGGTGTCCCTGCCATGGCAGAGGTGGCACTGGATGGGCTTTGAGGTCCCTCCCAACCCAAATCATTTGGTATCCTGTGAAAACCATCAAGCCAACCATGGGAACACCAGCTCCAAGAGAAAGCTGTGGCAGCTCTGCTTTGCAGTATTGGGGGCCACAGACTTGTCACAGGTCTTAGCCCAGCATTTCTCAAGCCCAGCATTTTGAAGTGGAGAATGACCTCACTGTTGCCAATAACTTCCCCCCTAAATTTAATATTCCTCTATTCAGGAGGAAATGGAACTTTGGGAGCTGGTCCTGCACCATGAAATCATCTGCCCACAGAAAGTCTGGGCCCTTGTCACACTCTAATATACACACCAAGAGGAATGAGGATATTAAAAAAAACCCAAAGTGAATCTTGAAAACCCTGAAAGCACTAAATCAACACAAAACATTGCACAGGTCATTTTTCCTCTGGGAAAGGAATGCCAAAGCACATGCCCCATATGCTAATTATGTGATATAATACACTTCTGTAGTATATTCTGGAGCCATATATGGCTCCTGAGCAGATAAAAGCAGGATAATAAGATTATTATGGATAATAGAACAGCCTGAACAGAATTGTTGACTAAATTCAGAGAGTCATTTCCACTGACCTGAAGTAGGAATGGGTGAGATACACAGAGAGGTATTCCTGGTGGCTTTGTTTGGGTTTTTGTTTTGTTTTGTTTTTGCTTGTTTGTTTGTTTTTTGTTTTGGGTTTTGTTTTTGGGTTTTTTTTTTTTTTTCATCCAGAGAGAAATCAAACCTCTGGTCAACAGGAAAAGCTGAATGAGGGGTCTGTGGAGGGCATGGCTGAGAAGCAAATCACACACACTAACTCACAGGGCTTTGAAGCAGAGGTTAAAATAAAAGATCCCAGGGGGTTTCTGACCTCCCAGAGGCTCAGTGCTCTGTGGGCACCAGCAGGAGAGAGGACTCAGGGATGGAAGCTTCCTGCTCCTCCAAGGCAACAGGATGAGCGTCCCAGCACGGCCCCAGGCATGGCCCTCACTGAGATAATGTCACTGCTGCAGCCCCTGAGCCCTCCCACTTCCTCCAGAGGATAAACACCTCTGCTTCCTCTTGATTCTCCCAACAGACATTTGGCAATGGAGCTTCTCAATTTCCTCAGGAGAGATGAAGGAAAGTCTTGGTTCTTCCCAGTTGCGCAAATCCCCCCTCCCCGATCATAACCTTGGCATGCAGCAAGAAATTATTTCCTCTTTCATCAGTGAAACCTTTGCACAAGCATCCCCTGGCTCCTCAGCAGGCAGGAAAGGCACAGGAGAGGGCACAGCATGCTCTGGGTCGCTGCAGCCTTATCAGTAACTAAATATAAGCAGCAGGAGGAGATTTCCTGACATTTACGCCATTCGTGCTCCCGATGACTCTGCAGCAATTTGTTGCAGCCCACCACCTCTGCCTCCTTCTCCAAAAGGGCTGGAGGACACAGGGTCATTTCCAAGGCCTTTGCCACACCAAACCCAGAGCAGGTTGCCAGTAAAGCCTGCACAGTGAAGGACAGGGTGACTGTGTTTTTTGGAAGGTTGGCGAGGCTGGGAGGAATCACCATAAATCACCAGCATCTCTCTTCCCTTCAGCTCAGCAGCCCCTGTGCAAGGAGATCATTCAACATCCCATCTCCCTCTTTTCCTGGGCAGAGAGGGACATTCTAGCCCAGTGAACTGCTCTGTTTTCCAGGTGCTCCTCTCTGGTGCAGGACTCACCCTTAGGGATGTGACTCTGCTGCGACACCTGCGCTTGTTCTGCACCTCGCGGAGCAAGAGAAGGGCTCTGCTTCAGGAACAGCAAGGACAGGATGCTGTGCAGTTTTTAGCCTTTTGTGTATTGAATCCCTGCCCTGCACAATGGCCTGTTTGGGAGCCTGCAGTCCCTCAGGAGGAAATCACACCAGAGGAAGCATTTCCTGCTGTGGGCAGTTGACAGCTGGCGCTGTCCCCAGTGGTGGCGAGGGGGCTATTTTGGGGTGGTTTTGGTGACATTATTTTACTCCTCTTGTCAACAGGGCTGGTGGTTGCCATAACACAAGTGAAGTGGCAGATCAAAGGGGGAAGGTGACAGCAGTGAAGGGCTTCAGGTCAGTGTGTGTGTCCCAGGCAAGCAGAGTTTTCCCCACTCAACTCCTGTCATTCAGTAAATTGGGTTCTCCCTCACCTCCTGGTCATATTTGCTGAGCAAGGGGGGAGATGATGAGCACAGAGGTGCCACAAATCCCCAAGTACAGAATACCCTGCATGGATAATGTCTCTGAAGAGCTGTGATTGCTTGGAGGGGCTCACAGTGACAATGCAGAAGAGTTTGGGGTGAATTCAAGCCATTTATATGGCCCTGGAATGTCCCAGACCAGGCTGGACAAGACCTTGAGCAACCTGGTCTAGTGGGAGGTTGGGACTGGATGATCTCTAAGATCCATTCCATTCCATTCCATTCCATTCCATTCCATTCCATTCCATTCCATTCCAAAACTTTCTATAATTCTATTTCTGTGGTTCAGTCAGCCCATAACAGAGAAGAGATTTCATGGGCCTTATTTTCTGCAACGAGACAAGGACACGTTGGAACATTCAGGTCAGGATTGGGAGCAAGAGTGCTGAGCAAGGGTGGAGATGATGAGCACAGAGGTACCACAAATCCTCAGGTACAGAATACCATGCATGGATTATGTCTCTGAAGAGCTGAGATTGCTTGGGGGGCTCACAGTGACAATGCAGAAGAGCATGGGGTGGATTCCAGCCCTGGAAATGTCCCAGAGCAGGCTGGACAAGACCTTGAGCAACCTGGTCCAGTGGGAGGTTGGGACTAGATGATCTCTAAGATCCCTTCCATTCCCCTCCAAAACTTTCTATAATTCTATTTCTGTGGTTCAGTCAGCTCTTTACAGAGAAGAGATTTCATGGGCCTTATTTTCTGCAATGAGACAAGGACAAGTTGGAACATTCAGGTCAGGATTGGGATGATTTTGCTGAAATCCTGGAAAAACATGATCATTTCAATCAGTAGTGGGAGAATGAGAGGAAGAAACAAAGGAGTGGGCAAAGAAACTCATCCTCTGAGCTCTGAGGGCAGCAGGATTGCAGCAGCCAGAGCTGGGGAACTGGTCAGCTGGGAAATCTGAGAGATGGGAAAAGCAATGACAATTTCTATTAACTGGCAACAAAATGTTTTATGAGCAAACCAAGATTGTGCATCCAGTACAATCACATGTTTCTAGCCAGTAACAGCCTCCACAAAACCCATGGCACAGCTCAGCTGGGCAGTAACATCATTTATTTTTGGGAGAAGGAATTTGAAATAAAGATGATATAAATATGAAAAAAAAAATCACTTTGGATAGTCATAGTTTCCATGAGTGGAAGAGCCTGAAACAATTTCTAACAAAAGGATATAACTAAGAAAATTACTTATTTTAATTGACCAAATATTTTGTTGAATTCCTATCAAATTCATTGAACTACTTCAACCAGAAAGGGCTGAGAAGACAAAATGTTAACCAGCAAAATATTTAACTTCGAGATTCTCAAACAAAAATATTTGGTTTTCCACTTTGAATGTGAGGGTAGCTTTCCAAAATAAATCTTTGTGTAAATATATCTCTAAGATTAAGGCAGGTGGGCGAGTGTTTGTCTCTGCAGTCATTTATTTGCAGTTTGGGGCAGCTTTACTGGAGATGCAAAAGGACATTGCTCAAAGGGGCTCCTGCTCCAACCCCCTGGCATGTCACACACCACATTTTCCAGGACAGCTGCACAATCCCCTTTTGTCCATCCATCCCCTGGCATCGTGGCTGTCATCACTCCTCGTGGTTTCAGCTGACAAAAGGAACTTCACAACACAGATGGGCCCGTCCTTTGTGCTGCTGATGGCCTCGCCCATGGCTATCCCAGCATGTCCCTTCTGTCCCCACCCCTGCAGGTGTCCAAGGAAGGCCTGGAGGTGGCATTCAGAGCTCTGGGCTGGGGACAAGGTGGAGATTGTGACCGTGCTCACAGGGGTTTTCGGACTGGGGAAGAGACGAGGATCTGACTCCATGTTTCAGAAGGCTTGATTTATTATTTTATGATTTATATTATATTAAAACTATACTAAAAGAATAGAAGAAAAGTTTTTATCAGAAGGCTGCCTAAGAATAGAATAGGAAAGAATGATAACAAAGGTTTGTGACTCGGCTCTCTGTCCAAGCCAGCTGACTGTGATTGGCCATTAATTACAAACATCCAAGAAGGGCCAATCCCAGATGCACCTGTTGCATTCCACAGCAGCAGATAATCAATGTTTACATTTTGTTCCTGAGGCTTCTCAGCTTCTCAGGAGGAAAAATCCTAAGGAGAGGATTTTTCATAAAAGACGTCTGTGACAGCGGATGGATCACAGGTTGGACCTGCTGACCTTGGAGGACTTTTCCAGCCTCGGTGATTCTGGGATTCTGTCACCCTCTGGCCAAATATCTCCTTTCCCTGCAGCCCTGTCAAAGCAACTGGTTGCCTTTACTCCTTTTCTTCGTAACACTTCCTTTATTATTAAAAGAAATTTAAAATAATAGGCAGCAAGCTGAATGTTTATTTAATTATTGGTCAGGAGTTGGCTCCTGTGGAAATGTTGGCTAAAGGCACTGCTGCACAACTCAGTCCCTTCCAGAAGAGTGCCAGAAAACCCAGGGGCAGGTGGCAGGTCTTGAACAATGGTTAATTAGACTTTTTAGGCAAATATTTGCTCATGTGTCCAGAAATAATGTCTTGTGGAAATGTGTTTGCACAATGTCCTTGACAAAGGCTCTTCTATTAACCTGCACACAATCAGCTGCAGCCCTGGAACAGCGTTTTAACACATGAACCTCTCAGTCCAAGCAACAACAAAACGTCATGGGTCCAGTCCTGGACAAAATAATCAGCCCAAATTGCCTTCATATGGGGGGGGGGGGGGGGGGGAAGTCTTTTAAAGACTATTTACTTTTAGCCTATAAAAGCATCCACTATGTGCTGGGATCTGTGACTCAGTTCCCACAATTTCATGTGCTTCCAGTACAGCCTTGGCCAGATTGCTCATGAATGGAGTTTCCAGAGGCTCTGCAGGGTACCTACGTTGTGTTGTGCTGTCACAAAGGGATTTTTGGGTGGTCTGTGGGGTTTTACAGAATAATCCTTTACGGTTAGTGCTCACAGGATTAAACAAACAATATTCTAGCCCAGATTTGGAGTGTGGACTGCTCAGGAGGGTCTCTGGACTAGAGCTAGACAAAGCCAAGCTGACTTTTCTATATTTCTCTGGGTTTGGGGGCACACAAAACGAACAGCCAGAAGCATTTGGGAATTGTCAGCTCAGCCCTTTGGGCTACAAACAATCACTCCCCAGCTGCTGCTCTTTGTGGGTTCCCTAATTTGTAGCAGCGCTTTGTGAATGTTTTGGCTGAAAGCATTCCAGCCTCTGCTTTGCACACCACATGTTCACCTCACCCCACTGGTGATTCAGCACCCACGAGGTGTGTGAGTCACCTCAGGCATGTGGGATTGTTTCTTATTCCCTGACTGACGTGTGGGCACTTTTACAGGGCAGGACACACCGTTTGTGATAGACAGAAAGCAAATAAACCAACAAAACAGCAACAAACACAGCAGTGGCTGCGCTTTGGCAGGAACACACGTTTGGGCTAAAACTGATGAAAGTGACAGAATTCCTGCAGGTTTTTTTCAGGATATTAATGAAGATATTCAGGATATTATGAACCTGTTCCCTTAGTTCATTACAGGAACAACTGGATGAAATATGAGGTTTGTGTTGTTGGAGGAGGTCAGGCAAGGTAAGAAACAGCCCTGCTGACCTCCAAGCTGAATGCAGGAGTCACAGCAAACTCAGCTTGCCTTGTTTGCTCCTAAAAAATATTCCTGACCTGATTGTTTAGGCTTTATCCCTCTTGATGAATGATAAAAATATCTCAAATTCCTACTGCAGTGTTCCTGATGGTAAAACCACACTCACAACCATTTTATTGTGATCATTATCTTATCCCTCTTTCCCTCCCCAAGGTTATTATTTTCCTGCATTTTTTCTATGCTTATTTTTCCATAGGCTTTTAAAGCTCAAGCTTTTAAAAATTCCTTCATGTGCTCAAAGTTACTTTGTGCTTCTGCAAAGGTAAGCTCAGGATTACATTGTGGGCACCACAGGAGGAGACACTTGATGAACAAAATTATGATGGATTCAGTTCCTATAATGCAACACTTTTTGTTTATTTTCATCTTTCTCTTCTTTTCTTTCTTTTTCATCTTTTCTTGTGAGTTATAAAGCAAAGGAGGAACATTTGGGTCTCCTGTGGTGCCCCAGTTTTGGCCACTAATGCATATAATTGAAGAAGATTTAAGCAGATAAGCATCAAACACCAGGACTGGTTTAAGTTGCACTCAGGATATTTCTTGGGGTTGTGGGAGAGTGGCCAAAACTGCTGAAGTGGCCCAAAAACTGGAGTCAGGAGTGGTAGAGGCTGGTAGGATTCCATGTGCCTTAATCCGTGGTGGCACAGAGGAAATCCTGCCAGGATTCTTGTTCTGCCTCCCAGGCTGCTGCAGGCACGTGATGGAAAGCAAATCATCCCCTCAGAAGAGGGAAAATTCATGCTTTGAACAACCACAATTCATGGCTTATCACAGAATCCCAGATTCCCTGGGGCTGGAAAAGCCCTCCCAGCCCATGGAGTGCCAGCTGTGCCCCATGGGCACCCTGTCCCCAGCCCAGAGCACTCAGTGCCACCTCCAGGGGACACCTGCAGGGATGGGCACTGCAAAGCTCCCTGGGCAGCCCCTGCCAAGGCCTGAGCTCCCTTTCCATGGGCAAATTGCTGCTGCTGTCCAACCTGGATCTTCCCTGATGCTCCTTGTCCTGTCCCCGTTCCCTGGGAGCAGACCCCGACTCCCACCTGGCTGCATTCTCCTGTCAGAGCTGTAGAGACTGAAAATATCTTTCCTGAGCGCCCTTTTCTCCAAGCTGAGCCCCTTTCCCAGCTCCCCCAGCCATTGCCTACATGATTTACTCTCTAGACCCTTCCCCATCTCTATTGCCTTTCTCTGGACCCACCCCAGCCCCTCAATGTCTCTCTAGAATTGAAATCCCCCAGCCCTCGAGGTGAGACAATCACTTCCCTGCTCCTGCTGGCCATGCTATTTCCTATACAAATTTCCAAAGAAGCAGTTGAAACAGATCCTAAAAAATTCCCTAAAACTTTCTGAAGCTAAAATAGACCCCCTGTTAATTAATAAAAAAATTCCCTAAAACTTTCTGAAGCTAAAAGAGATCCCCTGTTAATTTCCTCTCTCCAGCAGCCGCGTTTCTCACCACCATGACAAAACACAGGGCACACACAAAGGGGAAAACCATCCAACCCCCTGGGCCAAAAGCTGCTTTCAGTTACACCCAAAAACCACATGAAAGGCTCCTGTTAGTGAGGTGCCAAGCCAGCACTGAGTCCCCGTTTGCTGCCACTGACATCATGGAGCGTGGCAGGAGCCCACAGCTCCTCATGGCACCTCAGCCCTGGCCAGATGTGGCTCCAGTGGCCAGGAATGGCCACAGATGTGGAATTCAGGATTCCACAGATGTAGAATTCTGCTCCCCTGGCTGGTGGCAGAATGTGAGAGACAGCTGTTCACTTTGAAAATTTAAAAAGGTTTATTAAACTTTAAAAATACAACAAAGGACTGCAAAAGGAGAAATTCACAGCACTGGGAACTGCCTCTCATGGATGCCACATGGCTGGTTCATCTTCAGGATGGATGCTCAGTCTTTTATACCCCTGGGGCTGCCCTGGCCCCTCCCAAAGTCTGTCAGGCAGCTCTTCTGTGCCATTTATCAGTGCAAACTGCTTTCCTGTCACTGGATTGGAGCTCAGCTCTTGCCGTGCCTCACCCCCTGAGCACCCCCAAGCTTTTCCATTCCCAGCTGCCCCATGCAAGGGACACCTGTGCAGCTTCTTTGTACCTGTCCTGGACAGCCCAGGCTGTGTGATGGCAACAGTACAGGGGGAAAGGGAACTGTGGGGAGAACAGAGGGCATCTAAACTACAATAACATAACCATACACCACTAAAGCTTTTCTTAATATTCACACAACAGCTATCCCTTAATTGCAAGAGCAAATCATCTCATTATCCATCTACAACACAAAACACCAGCAAAAAAGGCCAAAAGAGGCATCAGCATGAGAGCTTTGGGGCTGTGGAGTCACCACCCTGCCCTAAAGCCCAGAGCAGCCCCAGCATCAGGCACCACTTGGCAGGGCAGGGGATGGCAAAATTATATCCCTGTATTCCTCTAGCCCTTGTAATTTCTTGTTGGGAGCCAAGCCTGTGTTTAATAGAGTGAATATTGAAAGAAATAAAATAACCAGCAGATGATGGCAATGATTAATGACAGATACAATAATTGCTACAGCAAGGGGAAAATTGACAGGTTTCCAGAAGACTGGAAGCAACTGGTGACAGGACAAGGGGGAAAGAAGCGGGTTTGGATTGGATATCAGGAAAAAATTGTACTCTGTGAGGGTGGGCAGGGGCTGGGATGGAATTCCCAGAGCAGCTGTGGCTGCCCCTGGATCCCTGGCAGTGCCCAAGGCCAGGCTGGACATTGGGACAGTGGGAGGTGGCCCTGCCATGGCAGGGGTAGAATTCCGTGATCTGTAAGAACATTTCCAACCCCAAGCATTCCATGACTCCATGACAATAACACAACTATACATCACTAAAGCTTTTCTTAATATTCACACAATAGTTATCGTTTAATTGCCAGAGCCAATCCTCTCATTATCCATCTATAACACAGAATGAACTGGACTTGGAGGCTGCAGGAAATCATCCCCCACAGCAGAGCCAGACTCAACCAGGGCCTGTGTTGGCACTGTAGGTTGGCTGCTGTCTTCTGGGGATGATTAATTTTGGTAATTAGCGTGGCTTTTCCTGCAGTTTCTGGGCAGTGATGCTGTTAATGGGAGCAGAGCTGGGGTGGGATGGGGCTGAGCACCTCTCTGAGCCCTGACCTGAGGCCACATAGCTCCTTCAGAGCCCCTGGAGAGCATCCTGACAAACCTGCTCCATCCTGCTCTGAAAAATGCATGTATTTTATGATTAGCTTTTCACAAATATTATTATGAATATTGTATGTGTTGTGTTAGAAAGTTATGCTGTATTAATTCTCTTAAGTAGTGTGTAAATATAGTTTTAGGTTATAACAAAATGTTAAAATAGAAACTATGCTATGTAGGATACTTTTTTTTAAAGAATGGACTGGCAGTGAGATAGCAGCCACAGGACACCTGAATCTTTCACAGAAAAAGAATTTATTGCCCATTATCAGGAGAAACGAACTTCTTCCCACCTTGAAGGCGCTGTCAGGATTCAGAGGAAGAAGTTGATGATGACCAGACAGAATCCTGTGTTTGAATGGAATTTATGCATCATGGATGAGATGTATGAATATGCAACAGGCTATTGTTTTTAAGGGTTAATCCTCTGTTAACCTGGGTCCTTTTTCGGGCTTGTGCTGCCCAGAAAAAGGTACCTGGACACCCGTAACTCTTTGTATTTGTTGTCTCATATTGTCCTAATTCAAATTGTCCTAATTATTATTACTCTAATTGCATTACTATTTTGACAACCATTTTATTGCTATTAAACTTTTAAATTTTTAAAAACAAGCGATAGGTGTTTTCCACGCTGCCAAGCCCCGGGACCAGCCTGGGATGCACTTCCAGCAGGATGTGCAGGAGGAGGGATCGCGCTGAGCCATCGCTCCATCTAGTGCCAGCGCCTCTCACAGCACCCGGGGCTCCACAACATCCCAGAATGGTGCTCCTTCCACCCCCGGGGCTGCTTTGGACAGCATTTCGTTGGTGGAGGTGGTTGGAGGGTTTTTTGGAGTTGGTTTTGTTTTGTCAGGGGTCTCCTCAGTTTATAAAAGTCAGCGAACTGCCCTAAGGAAGGGTCACAGGTGAATCTGACCTTTCTGGAGGGATTTGGATGAATCCTGCCCTCCAGAAGAGGTGAATCCTGCTCTAAGGAAGGTTAATGGGTGAATCCAGACCTAACGAAGGGTTAATGGGTGAATCCAGCCTTCCTGGTGGGATTGGGATGAATCCTGTCCTCCAGAAGGGGTGAATCCTGCCCTAAAGAAGGTTAATGGGTGAATCCTGCCCTCCAAAATGTCCTGGATGAATCCTGCCCTCTGGAAGGGCTGAATCCTGCCCTAAGGAAGGATTATGGGTGAATCCAGCCCTCCAGAATGTCTGTGGGTGAATCCCGCCCTCCAAAATGTCCATAGGTGAATCCAGCCCTCCAGGATGGCCATGGGTGAATCCAGCCCTCCTGAATATTCATGGATGAATCATTCCCTCCAGAGTGTCCTGGGTGAATCCACCTCTTAAGAATGGGCATGGGTGACTCCAGAACATCCATGGCTGAATCCTGCCCTCCAGAACATGCTGAGTGAATCCAGCCTTCCATAATACCCTGGGTAAATCCAGCCCTCAGAATATCGTGGGTGAATCCAGCCCTCCAGAGTATCATGGGTGAATCCAGCCCTCCAGAATATCCTGAGTGAATCCAGCCCTCCAGAATGTCCTGGGTTAATCCAATCCCTCCAGAATATCCTGGGTGAATCCAGCCCTCCAGAATGTCCATGTGAAAATCCAGCCCTCCAAAATATCCTGGGTGAATCCAGCCCTCCAGGATATCCTGGGTTAATCCAGCCCTCCAGAAGGGCTACAAGTGAATCCATCCTGGAGCAGTCCTCTCCTCCAAGTGTGTGCTACCACCTCACTGCTTAATTAGCACTTGTGCTGCAATGGTGAGTGGCAATTTGTAAATCCCTGAACAGCCCCAAAGACACCAGCAGTAAAAATGGGCTGCAAAGCACAAAAAAAAAAAAAAAAAAAAAAGACAAAAAAAAGGCATGAGTGGGATGTGTAAAATAGGGACATGGACAGTGCTGGACAGACACCTCCAGGTTCAGGTGCTTGGAAGAAGCCCTGCCCTGCAGAACATCACCTTCCCCAGCTCTGCCATGAGGGTTTTCACACCAGGGCTCAGTAGAGTCCTCAACTGCCTCTCACACTTGTGTTTTTAACCACTCTTTAGTGATTTTAAATCTCTTTTAGTGCTTTTAATCACTCTTTAGTGCTGGTAGCACATAGAGGAGAAAAAAGAATGTTTCTGGCTGCATGCTAAACTTTGGTCCCACAGAACATTGGAAGCATGTGGGAATGAAGCACCTGTCCTTCAGGACACACCAACGTTTGCAAAACAAAAGAGCAAAAAGTGTCACTGCTGCAGTTGTTATCACTAATGAACACAGTTTTAGAGAAGTTTTAGGATTCAGTGGTCCTTAGATGCTGCTGAGCTGCCCAGGCAGGTGAATTGCTTGGACAAGGTTCTCCCTTCATTATTAAATTAAATTCATTATTAAATCCACTGAGACAGCACTTCCAGCCATGGAATTCTGCTGTCTATGGAAATCCTTCATCTGCACACTTTAATTCTTTTCATTCATAGAGCTGTGATCCTGTCATTTTCTTTAATGAAAAGGAAACTTCCACCTCTTCAGGTGATAGCTCCATCAGGGATGTTAATGAATACAAAAAGTCCATTATCTTGGAATGAGGGTTGTTTTTCAGGAAAAGAAATTATTGCTTCATTGACAGTTAAAAAGCTCTCTTCAATGGGTTATAGAAATTGCAAAGAAAAATAATCTCCCCAAAAGTTACTTTCATTAGCTGTATCCTTTTAATCATGGAAATATTTCCATAATTATCTTTACGTAGAAACATTCACATAAAAAAACCCTTAAAACGTGGTCTAAATTACCAGGAAGATTCTCTATTCATAATTTTATGGGCTATGTTGCTTATATGAATAAAATAATTAACTTCTGAGTAAAAACCCTTAATGTTGTCAATTTTGCTACGGCAGATAATGTCAGTGTGCAGGAAGATTAATCCCAATATTACATCTTTGTTTTTCTCATTGCCTCAGAAATAAAACTCAGGATGTAAAGGGTGGGAGTGGGGGGAGGAATATTTGCATCCTAGCAAAAGACATCCCCTCCTGCTGCACAATAAGGTGATAATTTGATTTTCCCTCTGCTGTTTGTCCCCATAGACTTGAGGCCAATTAGGGGAGGATTCTCCAGAGGGTAATGGGAGTGAGGGATGGGCACTGCCTGGATGGTCCTGGAGGGATTTCTCACAAATATGAAATATCCAGGGTGCTGAGAGCTCAGTTTTGGTGAATCCTAGTGCCATCTTTTGGGAGAAATGGGAATATGCCTTGGGCAGCAAATGTGACATGACACATCCGAGGAGAGGGAGCTCTGGCTCTGTGGGGTGAGCACACTGCCACCCTCACCTCAGGGAGCTGCTGAGGGGACAGGAAAAGGGCAGGATCCCCAGAAGGAGCTGAAATTGTGCCTGCAGTGACTACAGCAGCTGCACAAAACCAGCCAGGGCACTGAGTGTGGCATTTCCAGCCCTTGCTGCCCTCCTGTCCCACTCGGAGGCACCTCTGCCCCTCCTTCAGTGCCCTGGGAGCAGGGTCAGCACCACAGCCAGGCTGGGAACAGGGCACAGCCCAGAGCTTCCAACAGAGACTGCAGGGAGATCCTGAAATGGGAGTATCCTGAAATGGGAGCATCCTAAGATGATGGGAGCATCCTGAAATGGGATCATCCTGAGATGATGGGAGCATCCTGGAATGGGATCATCCTGAAATGATGCGAGCATCCTGAGATGGGACCATCCTGAGATGATGGGAGGAGCATCCTGAAATGGGATCATCCTGAGATGATGGGAGGAGCATCCTGAAATGTCCTGCACAGCCTGAAAGGTCCTGAAATGTCCTGCACAGCCAACTCTCACCAGTCATGATTCTGCAGGGGGAAAGAGGTGAGGGGAGAGGGGCTGAATGTGGCTGTACCAGTTGTGGGTTTCTGTGGGTCTGGATTGAAGGCACTTGAGATGGTGTTTCGTGTTCACACTCAGGTGTTTATTATTTCTTATCAGTAAAACAGTCTCTGTGAGTTCAGCAGCTTTTCATTAGAAGGCACAAAATGGCCAACAATCTCTTGTTACAAGGACTTTTAAGACTAAACTATCCAGTGAAGAACTGACACCTGGATTATTTTCCATTTTAACCCAATAACTGATCCCAAAGAGCTGCAATGGGGACTTTTCTGCCCAATTACAAAATGCCACCCAAACCCATGGAGAAGGAAGAAGAAGCATGAAGAAGAAACCCAGGACAACACCCTGTGCCCTCCATCTTGCTGCCATCCACAATATACTAAAAACCCCAAAACCTCAATTTCTCACCTTGTGGGATCTCAGCACCTCAGGATGGAGGTGCAGAGAGGCTGAGACCACCCTTGGGGGGCTCGGGAATCCTGGAATGTTGCCAGAAGTGTCTGGTGGCAGGATTTTGATCCTACACAGGAGATGAGACCTGTATGAGGACTGGGAGGAATTCACTGGGTGAATGGTGAAGGGATAAGTTAGTTAAAGTGTAAAACACAGGGTTTAGGATTTTGGTACAGGGGGGTCTAAAGAAGTAAGATGGAGGAATTGGGGCGTGTCCTGTCCTTCTTCTTCTTCTTCTTGGCCGCCATCTTCTGTGGTGGTGGTGGCACTTTGGGATTGGTCATTACTAAAAGTGCACCGGTTAATAAGGGTAGAAGGATTGGGGAGAAATGATAAATATTGTACACGTAACTTCAGGTATAAAGATAAGTGACCGCCCCGGGGGCTCGCAGTGTGCCCATGGCTGACTTGCTGTGCAGACCTCTGTCGGGCTGAAAGAAAATCTTTTAGATAAACAATTAATAAACACCAAGACCGAGACAAGATCAGAAGTCTCTCCTCGTCCTTTGAAGCGCCGGCTCTTCAAGGCCATCCCTGGGCCTTTCCAGGCCACCTAAACAGCTCACAGAAAACCTTACATCACCTAAGTGATGCACCTACACTGCTCTCTATAATCTATTTCACACTTTTGTGGATTCTAGTTTATTTTGAAGTTTAGGAAACTTTTTTCATGGATGAGGGTCAGAGTCAGTGCTGCCCTGGGGGTCAGGGCACCCCAGAGCAGACAGGGAAATATTCCCAATGCCCTGGGCTTCCACATCTGAATAAGGCCTGAGCTGCAAAATATGGCCCCAAAACAGCTCTTAAAAACCACTTGGTAAAACCCTGCAGAGTGTGGGAATGAGGAGATGATGGGGGGACTTTACCAGGGAGCACTGAGGCATGGAAGCTCCACATGTGTGTGATCTGTGGGGGTTTTCCAGACCCTTCCCCAGCTCCATTCCCTTCTCTGGACATGCTTCAATCTCCTTTTGGAAGTGAGGAGTCCAAAACTGCTCAGGGGAAGTTGTGGTGTGGCCTCAGCAGTGCCCAGCACAGAGGGACCATCCCTGCCCTCTCCTGATGGCCACACAATTCCTGGATGCCACTGGGCTCCGTGACCACCCAGGCACACACTGGCTCCATCCAGCCAGCTGTCCCCCCATCTTTACAACACCACTCCTGTGCTTTTTAAAACTGATTTTTTTCTTGTTGTTGTTCTTGCTAAAGAGAAAAGCTCCTGGTGCCTTGCACAGCCACAGTTCCATGAGGAACAGGGATTGATGAATCAGGAGCTGACTGATCCCACCAACACCGGAGGAGAGGGTCTCAAGCTGTACCAGGGGAAGTTTAGGGTGGACATGAGGAGCCTGTCTGAGTTCAAGGTGCATTTGGACAATACTCTCAGGCACATGGTGGGATTGCTGGGTGTTCTGTGCAGGGCCAGAAGCTGGAATGGATGATCCTGGTGGGTCCCTTCCAACTCAGCCAATTCTATGACTTTTTACAGTGGCATTTTCCCCCAGCCCCACGGCTGCCTTTGCCAGAGGGAGGGTCACCCCAGGGCTGTGCACTCAGCTTCAAGGCCTTCCAAAGGAATCTGATTTCTTAAATGACAAAGCACCAGGGAGGGATTCCTGGAATGTCCCAGGAACATAAATCCCATCAGCCTATCAGATTTGAGAGCCTGACTTGCTTTTGGTCTTTTGGAAACTTTATCATCAGTCAGCTCACATTCACTTCAGCACATTCTGCCGGGTATTCTGACTAAATACAGCTGCTTTGCTTCTTCCAATTTCTCTCCTTCTGCCAAAACAGGGGAGGGAAATGCAAGTTACAATCAAGTATAACTCTGTCCCTGTGCCCCTCAGGTGATTTCCCAGCTGCAGAGCTGCCCCAGCCAGGGAGGAGCTGGAGCTGCTGCAGAGCCCAGAGGAGGCTCCAGGATGGGCAGAGGGATGGAGCAGCTCTGCTGGCAGGAAAGGCTGGCACAGCTGGCATTGCTCACCTGCACAGGAGAAGCTTTGGGCTGAGCTCAGGGTGGCCTTGCAGGGCCTGGAGGAGCCCCAGGAAAGCTGGAGAGAGACAATTGCCAGGGGATGCAGGGACAGCACACAGGGAATGGCTTCACACTGAAAAATTACAGGTTTAGATCAGATAGTATGAACAATTTCCTCCCTGTGAGGGTGGGCAGGGGCTGGGATGGAATTCCCAGAGCAGCTGCGGCTGCCCCTGGATCCCTGGCAGTGCCCAAGGCCAGGTTGGACACTGGGGCTGGAGCAGCCTGGGACAGTGGGAGGTGTCCCTGCCATGGCAGGGGGGTGGAACAAGATGATCTTTAATGTCCCTTCCAATCCAAACCATTCCATGGTTCTATTTTGAGTAAAGTCCACCAGACATTTTTGAGAAATAGATGACTGAGTCACAAACCAAACACCTCAGCTTTTGTCCAAAGTAGAGAAACAGAAATCCAGCAGTGACTGGGAGCACCAGCTCAAGAACTGTTTCGGTAGTGACAGTGGAATATCAAAAATATTAAAGCAGTTCCTGGTTTCCCACCTCAAAGCCTGATGTGCTGAAACCTTCCTCTGTGATCTGCACTGAGCAGGAAAAGGAGAGAATATTGGATTTGTCACAGAGCAAGAGACACACACACACACACACACACACAGAGTATGAATGAAACATATTTTTTAGTGTACACCGTTTGCAGAGTGCTAAGCCAGCACTTTGTACAGCTCATGACAAAACAAGAGAGATGTATGGCCTGATGCTTTTATACAGTCTGCAGTGACTGATTATACACTCCCCGTTTAGCATTGCAATACATTTAATTGTTGAGGTAAGTGGTTAAAGAAATGAAAAATGCCAGTGAGCTCGTTTTGCACAGCACTCGTCAGCGACTGGAGCTGGATGTTTCATTCCCAGTGCAAATCACCAGCATTGGCAGGGCTATTTTACAGCTGTTCCCTCTGCAGCATGCATTGTAATGAAGTCGTGACATGAAATGTTTGTGGAAATTGTAATGAAATGTTAGCTGAAAATATATTAAAGTGGTGAGTGTAGAAAGAGAAATTAAGTACAACATTTACCCACTCCAACGTCTCCTCTCTGGGCTGCTGCTTCAGCCCAGATGTGCTGACCTGCCTGCTCCTACTGAACTGCACACCACAGCTGCTCTGCAGCCCATCCTTTGGGCTCAGCTTTTTGAGCTAAACCTGACCTTTTTTATTTTTAAGCCTCCTTTTTCTTCCCGTGTCTCGGTTTGGAAAGCCAGGTGTCTGCTAAGGAAGGCAGGAGCCTCCCCTGAAATGGAAAATGTAAACCCTCCCCACCCCTCTGAATTGTTATACATTTTAAATTAAGGGGCTCTCAGGCAAAAAATATGGGAGCAGGAAATAACAGTTCTTTAATAGGGAAGAAAATAAAGGATAAAATAAACAATGCAGTACACTAGAACAACACTGACAGAGTCAGAACCCAACCTGACACCCTGTGGGTCAGGCTGTTGGCAGCAGCCCCATTGGAATTGTGGCTCAGCCCTCCTGCAGTGTCAGGGGTGGCTCTGCTGGAGCAGGGATCCTGGAGAAAGGTGCATCTTCCTCTGAAGATCCAGTGGGAGAAGAGGCAGCTGCTGTTCCTCTGGGAATCCAGTGGAGAAACTGTGCTGGTGTTCCAGAATCTCCAGATTATACCCAGGTAGCAATGCTTGGCTCCTCCCTCTGGGCTCACATCTCCCAGTGGGATGTTATAGTTCTTATCAGCCATGCAGTGACATTCAATAGCTGTTATCAGCAGATGTCCCCTCCTGAGGGAGGAGTGGCTGTGGAAGAGATAAGGAAAACTGCCCCCTTGACAAAAGGCAACTGCCACACAGATGGTAATAACAGAATTCATCTTGCCTTGCAATCTGGAACACCCAGAACCTCTCAATTCCCTCAGGCTCACAGTCATCGTTCTTCTGCTTTCATCTCTCTTTCTGCAAACCTTTTGACATCCAGTTGCTGTTTTGTTCTCCACATCCCTCAGATGCATCTCACTTTCCATGGCTAGACAGGGAAATGAGCTGTCTGGGTTTCCCTGGCCATTGAAGACTCCCTGGCATCCCCTGTCCTGTGGAATTCCCCTTTTTCCACGAGTGAAGGAATTTGAGAGAAGCCAACCCCTTGGGTTGCTCCCCTCATGTTCTCAGCCCGTGCTTTGATGCTCTGGTGTCACCATCATATTTTCTGGAAAAATCCCTTTGCCAGGATTTCTCTCCTGGGAAACTGAGAAGCCTCAAAGAAAAAGGAAAACAAGAATTATCTCATTTGTTTCTCCTGTGTTTTGCTGCTTTGGAATGTGGTTGGAGATTGTTTATCCAACAGGTGATTGTTTCATTGGTTTCATGTGAATTGTTTTTACTCATTGGCCAATTATGGCCCAGCTGTGTCGAGGCTCTGGAGAGAGTCACGAGTTTTTCATTAGTATCTTTTTAGCCTTCTGTCTGTATCCTTTCTCTATTCTTTAGTATAGTTTAGTACAGCATTCTTTAATATAATATAGATCATAAAATAATAAATTAGCCTTCTGAGAACATGGAGTCAGATTCATAATTTTCCTCCCTTCATCAGGGGTTCCTGAAAATACCACGCTCTGGTTGTTTCCCTGCTTGTTGACAGCTCTGAGCTGACCTCATCTCACCACCATCAAATCAGGTCCAACAGCACCAAGTAACCCCTGCAAGGATGCCTTAAATTTCACTTCCATCCCCTTCCATAAATTGTTAAAAAGGGTGCCAGCATTTTGCTACTCCTCTGACAGCACTTCAGAACTCTTTTTCTTCTTCTTTACATCTCCATTTTTGCCTCTTTCTCTTACTTTTCCTTCTTCCCATGCCCTGCTGATAAAAGCCCTTTCATTTCTCTGCATCCTTGGCTGTGTGTCCCCTCCCCTGTCACCTCCTGGAACAGCCAAGGTAATTTCCACACCTGTTTTGAGACTCAAACCCTCCTCCAAAGGCTGTGTGCCACTTGCTGTAGTCCTAATTTTCTGTCTTTTCCTAGGAAACCTGTGGTGGGAGGTTTACAGCTTGCTTGCAGCCATGCAGAGGCACTTGGAATTTTTCCATATTTGTAACCAGCAGCCATTCAGACACTCCAGCCCCTTGGGGAGCCAGGCTATGAGCTGTGCCTCTGTGCCAGGATATGAGCCCATCACAATGTCCAAGGACCTTGCACATATTTCCTGGATTTATCCTCAGCATATGCTGGAAGAAATAAAAAAAAAAAAACAAAAAAACTTCCATCCCTCCCCCCCCAAACTCTTTGAAGAAAGAGTGGAAAATGTTCAGCCTAGTCTTGGTAGAAAATACAGAATTTTCCAGCATTTATTAGGCTTGTGTATTTAAAGATAGGAGCACTTCAAAGCAACATCTGTTAGTCATGATCTGTATTTACCCTCTCCAGCACAATGGGATCCGACTCATGGCTGGGTCATCATTCCCATCCCAGAAAACTGAAATGTGTGGATGTACCGGACCAGTTTCTGGGAACCAGACAGCATGAGGGCATTTTTCAACCATAAAACAATGGATATTTTGATTTTCCCCAGTTTTTCACCTTGTACTTTGAGTACACTAATGCACACATGCTGCTTCCCAACCCACAGGGGAAAAGGGACATTATTTCTAAAATTGACCATTTCAGTGTCAGTGTGGTTACAGAAATACTGGAGAACTTCAGAAACCCTCCATCTCTTTTCCATGGGGTAAAGAAAAGTGGTTTTTGAATTCCTCTCTCATCCCTGGCAGTCCTGGGCTCTTGTGTCAGGTGGCCAAGGGATCTACAAGGCTGTTTTGTGACACAAACTGGGAATTTTGCAAAAATGTAAGAATGAATTGAGTAAAAGGTGTGCCTAAAACTTAAAACTTGCCTTTCACATCCTATTAGAACTGCTTGCAAGCCTAAAAGTATCATGGCAAGTATTTAATCCAAGTTCTTGTGCCTGTTTCAGAAGCCTGTATCCAATTTGGTTTCTGGATATGGATTTTGGGACACGGTTTTTGGGGTGATGGTTTCTTCCAACCTTGATGATCCTGCAATCCTGTGATTCTCTGCAGAGCAGATTTCAAGTTTTCTGTGGAGAAAAATGACACCTCCAGCATGAAGAAAACTGGAAATGAAGAGGCACTTTTTCTGGGGCAGGATGAGCCGGTGGAATCAGTGCAGCAATTTCACTCCAAGAGTTTGCAAAAAGCTTCCCAGCGGTCTGCTGATGGAGACACCTGAGGAAAGGAGGGTTTTAATCCCATGAGAAGGGAACTCCAAAGAAAGAACATGGAATTCCATCTTTCAGGTGCTCACCTTTCATCCAGGTGGGACTAAAGGTGCATCACTGCTTGATGGGAAGAACAGACCCCAGTGGGATGGAGGTGCAGTCAAAAAACTCCTGGATGGGAATGGTTTAGACAGGGGGAAACAGGGGGAAAAAAGGACAAAAAACCCAAAAAAAGCCAGAAAAGAAGAAGAAGCAGGGCACATTAACAATTGTCAGAGAAGAAGAGGGATAGGTTTGTGAAGTGGAATATGTCAAAGCTTGGCAAACACCCAGTCAAAGGGAGCGTGATAACAAACCACAAATATTTGGAGAGCTGTAAACACTGAGGCAGGCAAAGAACTCTGGAGGGTGAGGAATTGCAAAATACAGAAATGGCAGGAAAAAAAAAACTAAAAAAACCACCCACCTCCTTTTGACAATGAGATGTGTTGGGCTCTGTGTAATGGGAATGGGTGGAAATACCCTGGAATTGAGACCATTTCAAAGGAGAAGGTTAAGGAAACATCAGTAAATGTACAACAGAAAATAGTTTTGTTATAATAATACCATAATAATAATAGTTTTGTTATAATGTTGTAATGGATGGATTTGGTTTCCCAAACAGAATTCCTCACTGCTTCTAGGACTGGGCACAGAAAATTATTCTGCCCCTTAGGTTTTTATAAAATATATATGGACCAATATTCTGGCATGCAACCCCAACATTTTCTGAGCCTGGTTTTGAGAAGTCCTCAATCCAGTGATTTAAAAGGACATCTCATCAATTCCTGGCCCAAGAACCCTGGGTGTTTTGCTAATTTTCTTGAAAATATGTGCCCTTTTAAAAAGATGCTAGGGAGGGAGCTGACAAGAAAGATGGAGAGGGACATTTTACAAGAGCTTGGAGTGCCAGGACAAGAAGAATGGCTTCAAACTGACAGAAAGCAGGGTTAAATGGGATATTAGGAAGAAATTCTTCCCTGTGAGGTTGGGGAGGCCCTGGCATAGGGTGCCCATGGATCCCTGGCAGTGTCCAAGGCCAGGATGGATACTGGGGCTAGGAGGGACCTGGGACAGTTGAAGGTGTCCCTGTTGGAACCTTGATCTCCCTTCCAACCAAACTATTCTGTGATGCTATAAAATTAAATTTTGAAATAATTTTCCACATTCCAGTTGGCCCAAATATCCTCATTAACCATCTCAAATTATTCTCATTAACCTTTTTTCAAGCAGAGCTCATGCTGGGTCGTGCTCTGATGTCCGTGCGGCTGCCAGTGCCTCCAAGGATCGGTCACAGCACCCAGGGGACAGCAGCAGAGCCAGGCAGGATCTCCAAGTGCTCCCACCACTGCCCAGGGGGGAATGAAGGATTTGTGTTGCACCAGGAGGAAAAATTCAGGAATTAACCAAAACCTTTAGATGGATGAGGTGCCCCTCTGACAGCAATTTAGATCATCAGAGGCTATTTTCCTAATGTGACCAAAACTTGAGAAGATGGCACAGAAAACGATCATGGGATGACTAATCATATGGCATAGGCAAAATGGTTTCTTCTACCTTTAATGCACATGTAACAAGAAATTGATTTTAAAATTATATTTTAGCTGGGGCAAGAAATAGTCTGAAGCAGAAAAATTTACAGAAGAAAAGCCTGAATCCCTGGTGATCTGTGGGCAGTTTAAAAGGCTTGTGGAATTTGGGGTACGAAGTGCAGACTCTTTGGAATTGGGGTAAGGTTTGAAGCTTGGCTGACAACTGACTTTGAGAGAAACTTAAATAAATTTAAAGAAATCTAAATAAAGGGCTGAAGTTATTAATATTACCAGTTTCTGCAGATGTGAGCACATCAGGGTTGTGCTGTCCAGGTACTAAATGGCAAAGAGAAGATCCAGCCAAGGTTTTGGGGTCTGTGTGAGCCTCACTGAGTGTCTCTCATGGTGTGGACATGGAGCTCCTCTGCTCTGGGCTCACCCCTTGCCATGGCCACAGGGAGACCCTACAAATAATCCCAAAACAGATGTAGCGCGTCTCTCCATCCTTCACTGCCCTCTTGCCAAATCTGCGTTTTCCAAGGCTCCTGGAAGGCAGGGAGCAGGTCCTGAAGGAAGGTGTGGTTCTACAATGGGTGACCACTGAACTTCCCAGCTCAAGGACTTTGCTCTTCACACGAGGGTGCTCCATCTGCTCTGGCTCCATCCCTGTCCCAGGATCTGGATCCCCATGCCAGGATGCTGTTCCCATTGCCCAGGACAGCAGCCAGGCACCAAATCTGGAAATCCTGCAGGCCGCCCCGTGAGCACTGGGGATGCTTTGGAGCATCCAGGCATGTCCTTGCCCATCCAAACAAAGAGCTAATTTAAATCTGGATTTTTAGTGTTTAATTAAAAGCTGGTTCAAAAATATGCTTACCATTTCGGGTTGGAAGTACACATGAAGCAGAAAGTGAGGATCTTTGGATTTATTTCCATTGAAAGGCAAATTATTAACTTTGTAGTCACACGTAGGTGTGCCTGCCTTAACTCCATACCTTTCTAAAACAGTGACTGACCTTTTCCAATAGTTCATATTTTTCTTTCTTTTTTTTTTTTTTTTTGTTTTTTAGAAATACAGACTTAAGAGTGCTTATTTCCCTGCTCAGGTCTCACACATTGATAACAGAATCCTGTGCTTATAAACTGCCACCAAGACACTCCTAACACGAATCCTGGTGAGTTGGCTCCCATTGCTCCCCAAAACATGGATATGCAGAACATCTATAAAACCTGAAACCACACCCATTTTGTCTGGGAAAAAGGACACAAAAGAACAGCAAAAAGGAGGGATACAGAGGGCTGAGCTGTCTGGGATTCCTGCAGCAAACACTGTGGAGAGACACTCATAAATGTCAGGGATGATTTTCCAGACCAGTTCCTCAGATGGTGTTGGGAAAGAATGGATTTATGCCAGTAGGCACCAGATGCAGTTTTGGGGCCCAGGGTACAGAGTGGGAAGCCTCTAAAGCCAGAAGAGAAAAATAAAAACCCCTGCCCTTTGTAACAGCCAGGATGGGCTGCAGTGACAAATGAACAAGGCTGCCATACACTCCATTCTAAAGTGGGGAATAATAGAAATTACTCATTATTCACTTTATTTACTAATAATGATACAGAATGTATTAAGGGCAAGGGGGCAAAGCAATTCAACACACGATTCAGGAGGGAGATACATCTCAGGCTGAGGTTTTGCAGCATAACTTCATGACAACAAAAAACAATTTCTGGGCATGAACACTCTTCCTTAGAGGCCTCCCTTAGGCTTCATTTCCAGCCTTGGGCGTGGAGCTGTCGGTGAATTAATTGGGGATGGTTGCAATCTCCGGGCCAGAGCAGCTCAGCACAGGGATGGCAAGGCACTGTTGAAGAAGGGCTGGAAGTGTTTCAGCAGAACTGTCTGGAAAAGAAGATGCACAGCACCTGTGCACTTTAAACTCAGGCTGTTTGCTCCTACATTTTCACAGCCCAGAAACCCCGGCCTGTTTTAACCTGGTGAGTAGCAGATCTGGCATGGGTGTCACACACAAAAAATGCAAACCACAGTGTCAATCTGAAATTGCCATGCTAGGCCAAGCTTATTTTATTACATACATTCTGCAATCTAAGGACTAATATGTTCATAATGTAAACATTAAGCATACAGAGTTAAAATTCAAGGCCACAATAGTTTTGGTTTTTTTGGATTGTCCCTTTTTTAGTTTGTTTTTTGTGTGTGTGTGTCTTTGGTTGGCCGAGATCAACTCGTAGTGTATAAATGCATAAGTTATATAATAATTATATAAAAAGGAAAAAAAATAACATTGAACTTGTATACTTCATTCTGACAAACGCACAGCGTTCGCGACTCGGTAAGAAAAACTGGCGCCCGCCTAACAAAAATACTCAGGTGATTTCTGGTTCTGGCACTCAGGGGTTGTCTCTTGCTCTAACCCATAGAAAACAAACTCCCTTAGTAATGATGAGGTTCCAACTGGTAACTTTTAAATATCAGACACAATTCCAGTTTTGATTTTGGATTTTTTTCCTAAAAAAAAAAAGAGAGATGCATATTCTGATTTCTCGCCTCCTCCTTCTGCTTTTTCCCTTTTCCCACTTTTTATTACTACTGAATCAAGTCTGTTCCTCCTGAAATACTGGGAATGGTATAATACTGAGCAATATGTTTCACAAGTCCAAACAAGTGTTTCTTCATAGTCCCAACACTACAAAATTTTCAGTCTTTTCAGTCTCTACTGGTCAAGAAGTTTCTTTCCTCCCCTTCTCACCACCTTCATCCTCCTCCTTCTCCTTCCTGCTTCCTGTGCCAGGTGCAGGCCTCTGATCTACAATCATACACTTGCCCTCCAGCACATTCTCATTTCCCACGTTTGGCTCAGGGTTCCTGTAAAACTGTCAAGGAATCTGAAAGTTTGGGTTTTCTTCACAGTTTGAGTAGCTGATTCGCTCTGATGACTTTAACAATAAGACTGCTGTTCTATTCCAAATCAGCTTCCACACTAACCAGTCTCTTCTGCTGATATGTTTCTATTTTTTTAAATACAGATAGGCTTTTTTTTTTCCTTTTTTTTTTCCCTTTTCCCTCTCTTTTGTAATGATCCATATACTGTATGTTAGGTCACTATAGACTTATCCTTATATTGCTGTAGTATAGTCCCAGTTTTGCACTAGCATGATATCAAACTTTACACACAAGCTTATCAACTTTTTAAGACCACCAGCTTCCGTAGGTTTTCCTTATCATTTCATGCTTCTACCTACAATAGTCTATTGTTGTTTGGTCCACAGAGTCGATGCCCATATACATTACATTTTAGTATCTTAATACTTCTTGGATATTTCCTTTAAATCCCTACTACAAAAAAAGTCTTTTTGACATCTATTTTTAACGTGGTTTTGGGCTTTTTTTTTTCCCAGCCAAACCTTCACTTGTCTCTTTAGGCACTTTTAATTCGAGTACTCCAACAGAGTTCATTGCGACTCCTCAGGGACCGAACCCCAGTGAGAAGCTCCTTCGCTTTGCCTTGCTGTTTATCTCCCCCAACCCCACTCTAGTAGTAGGTGCCAAGATGAGAAGGCATATGAGCAGCTGGCAGCCTGGTGTTGGGGTAGATCCCTCCAGTCGGCGAATTCCAGTAGGGATTGGGGGCGGCAAAAAAGCTGGAGGACGTCACGGGCAGGGCGGGGGGGTGGGGAGCCACAAAGTTCATCTTCTGCGGGTGCGCGTGGTACGAGCTCATGTAGGGCAGCTCCGAGGGGTACTTGTACATGGACGACTCCGGCGGGTGAGGCTGCAGGGCCTGCGCGATGCCATGGAAGTCGAACTTGTAGGCGTAGCGCTTGCCGTGCACCTTGGTCATGATGTTCTTGTCGTAGTAGTAGCGCAGGGCGCGGCTGAGCTTGTCGTAGTTCATGTTGGGCTTGCTCTTGCGCTCGCCCCAGCGCCGCGCCACCTCGTCGGGGTCCGTCATCTTGAACTCGCCGTTGGTGCCCTCCCAGGTGATGCAGTTGGAGTTGGAGCTGTCCGAGAGCAGCTCCAGCAGGAACTGCCACAGCTGGATCTGCCCGCTGCCTGCGGGGAGGAACACAGCGGGAGTGTCAGTAACACTGCACGGGCTCGCCCCCATCTGGGGAAACAAACAAAGCTTTGCAGCTTTTGTGAAAGTTGTAAAGCTGATATTTACAGCTTTATTGCAGAGCGGGAGGCATGTGGGAACTGTTCTTCTAAAATGACATGTGTACCGCCGGGAACTCTAGATCTCTTTTAATCTTTTTCTTAAATATATATATTTTTATATATAAATATATAAATATATTTCTTAAATATATATATTTATATATATATAAATATATTTATATATAAATATAAATAATATATACTATTATGAATCTTTTATTTATATATTATTATATTATAAAATATATAATACTATACATAATATTATACATAATTTTTATTGTCATATATTATATTATATTATATTATATTATATTATATTATATTATATTATATTATATCTATTTATTATATATTTTATTATATATAATATATAATAAGTAATGTATATAATAATATATATAATATATATTATATATATATAACATATATATAATATATAATAGATTTTTTCCCTTAATATATATATATTATATTTTATTTCCAGAGGGAAATATATCTTATATTGTCTTTTTCTTAAATATATATATATATATATATATGCCTGCAATTTCACAATAGGTTCACACACCTTTATTCCACTGATTTCTCATGACAGTTGCTACTAATTATTTTTTATCAGAATGAACGCTTGGGTCAAGTTTCTACTTTGCTTCATCCCCAAGGACCCCATTAGGAAATGTTGGGATGCTGGCTCCTAACTCTTTCTGTTAGCCAGTCCCCTATAGGAATGTGACACAACTACGGAGTGACAAAACTATCCTTTGTCCCCTCAAAAAGGAAAGAAGCCCATAAGTTTCTCTCCTTGATTAGGTGAAAAAGACACCTCACAGGACCTCCAACTCAAACTGGGGGACTTCACCTCAAACTTAAGGATAGCCAGTTGGACAGAAGCCAAAAAGTCCTGAGCAATTTACTACAAAAAGAAGAGAAAAGAAACTAATGGCTTTTTTGAGGTGTTTTACCAGGAGCAAAAACCTCTTGCACCTGGCTCGATTTTTCTCTGTTTGTTATTTTGCCTTTTATTAAACATTTTGTTTCCAACACTGCAACAGAAGCCATCCTGCTGATTTTATGCCTCCAAAGGTAGCTGAGCTATCTTGGGTGAGTAATAGACCTCCTAGAGCTTATGAGACCTGTCTCGAGGAGACAGCTATTACTGTCCCCCTTCTCCCAGGACTGCTTCATGAAACCCTAAAGAGCAGGGATAATTGTAATGTGTCGTGTTTTCCCTCATGTGAGTGGCAGAATGCCATTTCATGGAGCCTTAATTGTTACCTAATGTCATTCAGCGCAGACAATTGATGGGGAAATAATACAGGGCTCATTTAGGAAACTAATCTCCAAAGTTCAGCACAAACAGCTTTCACTTGCGTAACACTCGGCTTGTTCTCACAGCATTATGTTGCAACTCAATGTTCCCTGCTATGGAATGAGCCCACACAAAATGGAGAAGTTTAGAGCAAGCTGGGCCCGTGCCAAACCATATCATCCCTTTGCAGCATTTGGGGAAATGCACAACGGAAACTTATTAGCTTGCTGTTACACTGCATACAAGCAGAGGGCAAAACAACTGCAAGAACAGTGAAAAGGTCCATAAAATACATCCGTGTCATCATTCTGCTTCCAATGAGTTAAAATGATTATTTTACGTTAAGACATAAAATGTTGCTGTTGTATTTTTCTCAGTCTCTGCCAATTCCACTGCAAAAAGAAAACAGTCTGCTGTGAACTTTGTGAAAGTGAGGTAGGGCAACAAAATTTGTCCATTTTAGACAAGTGAAAGTAGATTTCAAAGGGCCTTGCCACTGACAGTCGTGTTAGAAGCTTAGCATTTCTTAACAAAGCAACACTGAAATGATGCAAAATGCAGCTGAAGCAGCTTGCGATGCAATCTGTTTCACAAGCACGGTGTCAGCAGAATTTGCCAACCAGCCTGGATGTGCTAACTCTGAACTACGTCTCTGACCAGGAATAGGTTGGGTTTCTTTCTTTTTTTCTTATCCAAACCAGCTATGTGGGTATAATAAACAAGCTTTTCTTTAGAAAGCTTATAGTAGCAATTACAATATTGAGCTAGAGCAGCATCTGAAACCCATTAACAGTTTATACTTCAGTGCAACTGAAACCCATATTCATTTAAATTGTATTTATCCAAACTGGCCTTAATGAATTTCTTCTGTTCCATTAACATGCATTAAATAAACAAACAAACAAAAGAATCCATGGTATGAGCAAGGCATGCAAGTTTTAATACACAAAACATAACAAGAGGATTAGGCTTCAAAAATCAATAAACAGTTCAGCACTGGACAAAACACAAATTTTTGAATAAGCAATCCAACATATGTTCTAACATAAACACTTGCCTTCCAAATGTAATATATAGTCCTATGAAAATAAATGGTTGCTGTCAATTTCCTTTTAATGAGAGAGTAATTCCACCAATTTATAAACACACAAAACATGTTAAAGCACAGGAATGATGGCGTGGAGGAATTCCATACCCAAATGTTAAGAAAGAATCCCAATCCAGATCGTGTTAATGTCATTCACAGTAATGAAATCAACCAAATGGACACTTGATAAAATTTGGCAAGCCATGATTTATGACCAAATTAAAGAGATGTGGGCCCCTACTTCCAGTCAAGACTAGTGTTGCCTGGAAACCTCCACCACCTCAGGCCATTTGGAAAATCCTATTCTTAACACTTACTTAATTACTTTCCTCTGCCACACAAAACTGTTTAGAGAGTCAGCTAATCTAGAACTGTGCTCGATGTCGGGAGAAATGAAAGGAAACTGATCAGCCTTTTGGCAATTTCAGGCCTTGAAAAGACATGAGATTGCTGCAAAAAGAGCCATTGTCATGGGGGCTGAGGAGATCTGTGTGAAATGAGCAATGTTGTGCCCTGGGACTGTCCAGGCAAGGGACACAAGTGGAGCACACAGTTCCACTGTGGTGGGCTGTGCTGTTGATCATGGTGCTGCACAGCCACAGCACGTCCTGCAGACTTGGAGCAGTAAAATCTGCACATTTCCTAAGCAGAGCTACTAAATCACCCAGAGATCCTTGTCTTTAGCAAAAACATGATAATCCAAGGTTTCACTCAATGATCCTTGAAGTGTTTTCCAACATGAGTGATTCTGTGAGTCTGTGATTGTGTTCTACGCTACACATCCCTTTCCACAATGCACCCCACTGCCTCCTTGAGGTGGGAGAACATTTTTGAAGTGTTTGATCCAGTTCTTATTTGCAAATAGATTATACTTTTCTTTTTCCTATATATTTCATCCCAAAATTTTGTGTTTATCAAGGTCAGTATGATACTGTGTTGTGGATTAACAGAATCTGGGACACAGCTGATGAGGAGCGGTTAAGAGATTTGTACCCTTCTGGAGGGGTAACTGGAGACCAGATGGGGTCTCTCACACTCCTTAACCAAATCCTGATGTTCAGGAAACTGAAGTGAACTCCAGCTTCAAAGGTTGGACTCTTTGGAGGCCCTTTCCAACCTTAATGATTCTAAATTCCTCAGTCCCACCCTTGTGTAATTCAGAAATTCTGCAACACACTGGGTATCATCAGCTCCCCCTGAGGAGTGTGAAAATCACGGACATCCCCTTCCAGGTGTGGTCTTACAGCTGAAGTGGGGACACTCAGCAGTGAAAGAAAGGAAAGCCTCCTAAATCACAAAAATCCCTTCTCACCTGGATTTGCGAGTCGGCTGCTGGTCGGTCCAAGAATCTGATATGGATCTACAAAATTGCGAAAGAAAGATTTAAAATCATGCAACAGCATTGTCATATATTTTAGGTACCATGTGTGAACCTTGTGAGGGGCAGTGTGCACTGCCTGGTGGGACACCAGGTCCAACACCTGAGCAATTTTCTCCCTCTGCATGGCCATATTTGCATGTTTTCCTTTCAAACTCGGTGTGCAAGGACAGACATTTGCTTTTTGCACTGTAATAATGTCCAGATGCATACATTTAGAATGTAAACTTTGTTATGAAGCATTCTGGTGGTGGAATCCCCATCCCTGGAGGTGGCACTCAGTGCTCTGGGCTGGGAACAAGGCGGGGATGGGGAACAGGTTGGACTCAAGTCTCTGTAAGTCTTTTCCAACCTCAGTGATTCTGTGATTCTCTTTTGGCACCGGACTCCAGTGAGGGATCCCATGGATTAACCCTGCAACTGGTGTTTTCAGAAGAGCCTCTGTCAGCCTTACAGTGCCTGTAGCATCTCAGTATTTCCCTCTAGAAATGAAAACTTACTTTGTCCTGAACTCCAACAGGGAAAAAAGGAGGGCTGTGACAGCAGGATCAAAGCCAAAGTGAGGAGCTGCAAGCACTGAGTGACCCTGTGGCTTTTACAGCCAAAAAGACAATCAGGTTACATTCCTTACACATTTAAATAATCTGTGCAGCTCACTCATAGCCATTAAAAGGTCCTTGGGACTTACATAAATCATTGGTATATTTCTAGGAGGATTCTCATGGTTGGAAGGCCAGATTAGATAAAACACTGTTTGAGCAAAATTCAGTGTAATGCTTCCCAGGCAGTCTGTGCATGAGTTAATGAGACCTAGTCATGCACAGTCTTGTTTAGCTCTAACAAAAACCAGAATAATGATCTAAAATCCATGTGGTAAAACCTGGCTCAGAGTCTTCTGAGCTAAGAATATCCTCTAAATCTCTTTTATTTCCTCCTTCTAACCTTTTGCTGTTAACAAAAGCCATGACTGACTCAGGACTATGGAGTGCTCCCCAGCTACCTGTCCAAAATCCAGCTGAATTTGCAATAAGGGATTAGGTCCCACCTCATGGATTTGGAGCTCTAAAAACACAAAAGGAACCCATTTTGCTAAACCACTACTCTACAAACCCATAAACTTCTGCTTTCTCCTCAGTTTTCCAACAACATTAAGAATCCCTCTAATATTCCTGTTGTGTTGGGTCATGTACATTTTCCAGCTGCTGCCATCTCAACCACTCGGGTCTTTTGACATCTCCACCTTCCACCTTTGTACCCAAATTGTAGATGGAATGTTTCAAGAGCATTTTCATTCTGGAGGGTTGTCACTGCCTTTAAACATTACACATTTCATCCCAAATCCAGCTGCAGAGCAAACCCCACTCACATCTGGGGTTTTGGTGGTCTCCAGCTGGAGTGGTCTGAACCAGACTGTGCAGTTTGGGTGCTCTTCTCATCACATTCAACAAATCCAGGCAGAATTCAAAGCAAATTACACCCACCTAACTGAGGACGCTGGTCTTCTGTTTTGGGAACTGTTGAGGATGATGGCTGAGAAGCTGAAAATGGAAAAAAAAATCCCATATAGTTATTTTCCCAGTTAGGAAGTTGCTCATCAAACCTATGAGAGGTCCCCAGGCCTGGAGCTCCTGCTGCCCTCTGCTCCAGGATGGACACAACAGGATTGAAAGCTCATAAAAAGCTTTTTGAGGCTCTATGGCGTCGCAGACATATTTTATAAAAAATTCTTTCCTTAAGATTTTTCCTCCTGAGAAGCTGAAAGGCCTCAGGAACAAAATGTAAACATTGATTATCTGCTGCTGTGGAATGCAACAGCTGCATCTGTGATTGGTCTCATGTGGTTGTTTCTAATTAATGACCAGTCAGAGTCAGCTGGCTCAGACACACAGCCCGAGCCTTTGTTATCATTCTTTGCTATTCTATTCTTAGCTAGCCTTCTGATAAGAACCTTTTCTTCTATTCTTTTAGTATAGTTTTAATGTAATATATATCATAAACTAATAAATCAAGCCTTCTAAAATACAGAGTCAGATCTTTGTCTCTTCCCTCATCCTAAGGCCCCTGTGAACACGGTCACACTATGGTGATGGACTTGATGAAGTTTGAGTTTAAGGGAGGATGTGGCTGCCCAGTGACACCTCCCAGCATTGCCCATACAATTGGCTTTCCAAAAAAGCACAGATAAAACCCCTCCAGAGCTCCAGTAATTCCCTTTGGAGCCTAATCCATGTTTCCCCAGCTGTGCAGATGCTTTTACCTTTTGACTGAGGGCTGGGGTGGCTGTGACTCGTCCATGCTGATCTCCTGGCTTGCTCATAAGGCAAATCTGTGAAGGAAAAAGACATTTATTCATGCAGATATGGCCTGAAGTGGTTATGTCCAAAAAGGGCACGTTTGAGGAGAGCCAGGATTGGGAAAATTACTGAAACAGGCAGGGAATTCTCTGTTAAAACCTTTAACATCTCTAAAAACAACAGTAAAAACAACAGTTGTGCTCTGCAGAGGTGCCTGTTGTTGTCAGAAGTCTGAGCTGCAGTGAAATAGGTGCTGCAAAGCATCTTTGGAGACAATACAGAGTTCATCACTTCCAAAGGTTCAGGGTACCCCCTTCAGTCCCCTTCCTCAGCCCAGCACACCAAGGAATGGCATACACTGACATCATTGATAATCTGTGCAGAATCTTGCAGGAAAAGTCCCCAAAGAGCCCATTTTATGCTTAAACCCTCTCAAATTCAACATTTAACAGTGTTTCCTTTCAAAAAGACAGGCTTTAGTGGATTTATTCCTTTCTGCTTCTTGGGACAAGCTCCTTAAATTTACACATCTAAATTTTCATTTCCCTTTCTTTCATTTACTCCTTACTTCTATTTTATTTCAGTGCTTTAGCATATTAAAAAAAATGAAAAAAAAAAAAAAAACGAAACCATAAAAGCTTTCTTCATAAAGCAAATGTAGTAAATTCAAATCTTTGGTTTACCCTTAGAAATCTTTGGCAGTTTCCTGTGCTTTTCCACGGCTGACTTTAACACATTAGCTAAAATTACTGCCAAAATCAGAGACTTGTGTAACTTCCAGGGCCTCAGGAAGGTAGCAGTGCCCACCTGGTGGAACTAAGTTGGTGCAGATGTCTTGACTCTCAACACTGCTTGTGCTTTATTTCAGAATTCATGTTTGGAAATGAAACCAGAAAGCAAAGAAACAGCCCCAGCCTGGCTCTGTGCAAGGCAGATGTATCTGCCCACTTCCAAGCACTGCACGGAAATAAAGTGTAATGTGAAATGCACAACCAAATTGCCTTTAATTTATTTAGTCTGTTAGCTCTGCCACCTCCCAGAACCCTACACTTTTGCTGAGATTTGCAACTGATTTTTCTACTGCATTTTCATCATGAATAACCTCGTATCCCTGATTTCTTGAGGACTATTCCACAGCTTCAGAGAAAATAATGTGAATTTTACAGGTGCCCAGCTCTGAGCAGAAGATGAATCAGTGTGACCTGCAGATGTCCTGCCCAGACTTAGACCAACACTGCCGTTTATTACAGACTTTACCATCTGGCAAAATCAATCCAGAATTACTCTGGTTGTAATTGCAGTGGGTTCTGAGCTCTGTCTGTACAGAGGGGGCTCAGCTCTGGGGGTTTGCAGGTACCTTGTGCCTTGCCTGGCCAGCTCCCTGCACCATGGCAGTTTCTCCACCTCCTCTCCAGATTCCCTTGCCAGATTTGGTCACATAAAGAACCTATTTTTCCCTCCAGTTTTTCCATTTCCCAGAAAGATGTTGTCTCAACCACAATTACACTTTTCTCTTTCTTTCTTTCTTTCTTTCTTTCTTTCTTTCTTTCTTTCTTTCTTTCTTTCTTTCTTTCTTTCTTTCTTTCTTTCTTTCTTTCTTCTTTCTTTCTTTCTTTCTTTCTTCTTTCTTTCTTTCTTTCTTTCTTTCTTTCTTTCTTTCTTTTCTTTCTTTCTTTCTTCTTTCTTTCTTTCTTTCTTTCTTTCTTTCTTCTTCTTTCTTTCTTTCTTTCTTTCTTTCTTTCTTTCTTTCTTTCTTTCTTTCTTTCTTTCTTTCTTCTTCTTTCTTTCTTCTTCTTTCTTTCTTTCTTTCTTTCTTTCTTTCTTTCTTTCTTCTCTTCTTTCTTTCTTTCTTTCTCTCTCTCTCTCTTTCTTTCTTCTCTCTCTCTCTCTCTCTCTTTCTTTCTTTCTTTCTTTTTCTTTCTTCTTCCTTTCTTCCTTTCTTTCTCTCTCTCTCTCTCTCTTTCTCTTCCTTTCTTCCTTTTCTTCCTCTGCTCTCCTCTCCTATTTTTGGATCTCCAATCCATCACACACCTGTGCCCTGAGAGCCCTGGCAGGCTCTGTGTGTGTTTGTACTTGTGGCACTTGAACCACACTTGGTACAAATTCAGCACTGTGAGAAAGCTGCCTTGCCTTTGAACTCCTCACATCACAAGATGATCTTCTGACTACGCCCTCTCCATGAAAAGAAAAATCACATCATCAGCTTTCTTGAAATAGAGCAAAGCTCCAGCTCCATGCTTGGTTCAGCCTTGATAAACATGTTGTTATTGCAGATAGGCAGATCTGTTCTTGTCCATGAGACATCAGCACAGCATGTCCTTATCTGGGACAGACCCCTGGTGGGAATGCTCCTGTTTGGTGACACAAACCCCAGCCAGGTGTCCCTGGGAGCCTCATTGTCACTGAAACCTCATGTTCTGCTCTAAAGGTGACTGCAGAAATCCTCCCTTGCACTGAAGCCCATTTCCCATTTTCTATTGTAGTGCCTTAACAATGGCTGTGCTTAATTAATCTCTCCAGAACTGCACCCCAGGATTTGGCTGATTCCCACTGAACTTTATTTATTCCCCCTGCTCCTCATTTTTGACCTTTTTCATGTCATCAAGTGGCTGTCCCCAGGGTCTGCTTTTGCTCTCACATGAACAGTGCTTTGTTATGGGAAAGCTTCTTTGCAGTCTGGTTGAAATGTGACATTTAACTCAAAGGGAAAACCACAGAATAAGCCAACAAAACAGTTTCCTGAAAGAAAACTGAATTTCCGCAAAAAATCCCTTTTTCTCTGAATAAAAATTCTGACTTTGAAGATGTCCATCAGCTTTCAATTGTAAAAGATAAATTAAAACAATATTTCCAAAATCACTACAGTTCTTTGGAGAAAATGTTTAGTTCTGCAGAGAAGAACCCTAAAACTAAACTGCAATTCCACAAGTAATGGTGTGAATGCAGAAGATGCTGACACAAAGCATTTTGTTAAGTGTCATTTTAAATATGAGTTAGATAAAAATGCTGAAATGAAGGAGCTCATCATGTTTGATAGGTGGTTTAGGACGTTTTCCATTGAGAGAAAATTTACATTTTAATTTTCCATCACACACAGGATTAAACAAATATGGAAATAATGGACCTTGTCAGGAAACAAAAAAAAATCCCAATTTTTATTCAAGTCCAGTGGAAAACAGGCTAATTCCAGCCTTTTCCTGAAATCCTCTTCATTGGAACAGCTTTTCCTGCAGACATCAGGTCCTCTGGTCTTACGTTACATGTTCATTTCTGCTGGGAATTACTGATAGTTTGGGGCGTCTGGATTTATGTTTGGTGATTGTTTCCACAGTTCTGCTTTGTTTTCTCATCCCTATTTGTGCTGACATTCCCCAGTGTCCCTGAGAGCTCCTGGGTGCCACAGTCTACTTTAATGCTCCATGAAAATGTTTAATTTATTTAGAATATCACTTCTTCTTATACTGACACTAAGCAGGTGCTCTGTCACTCTCTTTATTTTGATAATTACATCAAGTTTCCTCAACCCCAGACTGTGATTTGAACAATTTCAAGCCTCTGTATCTCTCAACACGCTCCAAAGATTTTTTTTCCACACTCCCATGGCTTTCCCAGGCGTTTCTAAGCACCTCCAAACTCTGCCAAAAGCCATTTTGATAAGGGATGATTGATGCAGCTTTCCATGCAAGGCCACACTGCTGGGGTGTTCAGTGG
The DNA here is from genome assembly GCF_027887145.1 of Ammospiza caudacuta. Taxonomy (NCBI): domain Eukaryota; kingdom Metazoa; phylum Chordata; class Aves; order Passeriformes; family Passerellidae; genus Ammospiza; species Ammospiza caudacuta. Next base: position 118,652,797 of record NC_080594.1, on the reverse strand, counting down.
CACAGCCACATTTCCCATGGGATTTTCCACTGTGGTTCTTCATTTGTTCACAACTTTCACTCTGGCTGTCGCTGTGCCATAAATAAAGATGACTCTGCTAAGTTGTTCCTTCATGAGTGAAGGGGGCTAATTTGGAATCAGTAAGATATGCAAATAAATTGTGCCTTGGGCTGCATTTATCAACTTGTGTTTTCAGTTTTTAATTGAATGCCAAGTTGTTTTTCCCTAATGAACTTCCTGGGTAGCTGGACAGGAATCCTGTGTAGGAATCTCTGGGTTTAAGTAACAACAAAATCAAAGAATCATGGAATGGTTTGGGTAGGAAGGGACATTAAAGATCATTTTGTTCCATCCCCTGCCATGGCAGGGACACCTCCCACTGTCCCAGGCTGCTCCAGCCCCAGTGTCCAACCTGGCCCTGGGCGCTGCCAGGGATGCAGGGGCAGCCACAGCTGCTCTGGGAATTCCATCCAGCCAGGGAACAATTCCTCATTCCCAATATCCCATCTAATCCCACTTTCTGCCAGTGTGGAGCCGTTCCCTGTGTGCTGTCCCTGCATCCCCTGGCAATTGTCTCTCTCCAGCTTTCCTGGGGCTCCTTCACAAAATAACTTAAGATGTCCATTACTGATGACAGGATAATTAGCCAGCTCTTAGTTTGTTTCTTATGATACACTGATTTAATTTCTATTGTAAATAGTTGTGGGGTGTTTTGGTGAATGCCTTATGAAAGCCAAATGTATGCACTGGATCAGCAGTTCCCTTTTTAGCCATTAATATAAACCAACAATTCTAGCAGAGTTTGATTTCCAAGGATCCAAACAAGTTGAATTTGTAATGGCCTGGTAGTTATTTCCTTTTTTCTCTTTTCAAATTATCAATTACCAAATCTACAGACATGCATATATACATGTACACAAGTCTATATTAAATAGTATCTGTATGAACCCTCCTGCACTCTACCCTAGAGCACAAATAAAATAATTCCTGTTCAAACTCCCTTTTTAATGTGCCAATATCTCTTTTCACCAGAGCTCAGCCAATTCCAGTGCACTTGGATTGTTGCCTCTAGCTCAGTACTGGATTTCCTTTAAATTCAGTATTTGCTGCAGCTCCTCCTCATGTCCCTTAGTACTCTGCACTCATTATTGGAAAAGCAAATGTCCAGTTTAGGCACTTTTCCAGCATTTTTTGTGGTGAAGGGTGATAAAAAGAAAATCTTTGCCTTCATAGCCATGTCCTCACCTTCTTTAATTACTCCCATCAGCCATTCACAAATCAGCACATCCACAAAACTTTCACAGGTTTCAAAATGTTAAGCCTTAAGAGCTTCCTTATGTTTTGATTTTACTTAAGACTCTTAAACTCATAATCAGATTGTTGTGGGTTCTGCTTGCCTCAAACATAAATAAAATTTAGATAGCAGGAGAAGCCTATATCCTGCATTTTTAGAGTATTTTTCCACAACAGACTTCAAATAAAAGGGAATTTTAACCTCATTTTACAAAAAGAGTGCTGAAGGGGATTGACAGATGACTGTGCTGGGACAGTGCAACAGAACCACTGAACAGAGCTCAGGTTTCTGATTCCCTGGTGCTTTAAAAAGTTGATACAATTTCTTCAAAGACAGAGATTTGTGGAAAAAAATGCACTTCTTAAACTCTACTTAATTATTTCACTCTAATTATTTCACTCCACACAATTATATGGACACATATATATGTGATAAAAAAATGTGTGTGTTCAAAATAGAGCCTCATATTTATGAAAAGGGGAAAAGAATGAGATATTTCAAGAGATGAAATGAGTAAGATCACAGTACACAAAAAGTGGTCATTGTTCATACCTGGCCTGGTTGCAATTCTTTGTGTTGCTTCTGGATAAACTGATGTGTTTGGGAAAATAAAAGTGGCACCTCCTGAAGAGAAAGAAGAGAACATAACACCTAAAGATTCATTTCCACAGTCCCTAAATTCACCAATACTTTCCCCTCCTGTAGAATGAATGAGTGAGGAATCTGAATAGCTAATTTCTGCCTTTCGACTGTTAGATATAAAAGTTAATTCTAATAATCTTCTACGTCTATGTAAATCCATTCAAGTTACTGGATGAAAGTCTGTGCAAAATCTGTTTTAAGAAGGAGACAGTCAAGCTCAGGAAATCCCTTCTACCACAACCACCTCCACCTGGGAAGGTGGCTTTGCACCCCCTGAAATAAAACCTCTTTGCCTTCATTAGTGCATTCCCAGAAAAGTCCATGTTTTCAACAGAGACTTTTGGGTCAGACCCTCAGATATCTCATTAATCTTCCCCAGAGTGAAAAAAAAAGATAAATATTGAGCTTGATTGTAGGAAATGGAATCTCCCTTTTCTCAGGCATTGAAATTGCTCTGACTACACCAATGGAATTCTCATTACCCTATTCAGGAAGATCAAAAAAGTCAATTATTGCTGATTTCAAGAACTTTTTTTCTAACTCTTTTGTGACCCACTGAAAATTGAACAACTGATTTCCCATTTGCTGATGATCAGCACACCATCATTCACAGTCCCCAATGACAGATAATCTCATTTTGGTGAAATGAATTTCAGAATATCATTGTCAGTGCACACATAGAGAAAAAGATAACACACAGAACTGCTGAACAACACTTGGATATCCACAAGTGGAAACTGCTTGACAAATGAGAATCTCTAAAGCCAGAGATGGAAAAGACCATCAAGTCCATCTATTCTTAAAAAGGAGTTAAATCTCATCCAAACCACATCAAGGTAAATGGAAATTCTTTTTTGTTGCCTTTGGTGGGGTTTTCAGCAGGCCTAGAGCCCACAGCAGGACTTTGTTTGCCACTATGACCAGTGGCAAACCTCTAATGTCAGGGAAAGATCTAATCCACTGAATTTTGCTATGAAACTCACTCAGAGTGAAAAACGAAATAAAATATGAAAGAAACATTGCTATCCAAGTTTTGTTTTCTTTTTCTTTTGCATTATCCTTTGTATTATCTTTTTCCTTTCTCATAGAGAATTGTTATTTCTGGTCACTGTAGGTAACTAACACCCTCAGGCATGATCATGCAATACTCCAAACATCTTTTGTAGGGATATAAAACCACACTATTATTTGTACCATTCCATGCCATCCTCTGCTGCACAACTGTTACAGAAAGTTAAAATAGATTCTCAATTATTTTCATAAATACTTTAAGTTGCATCCTGAAAGACAGATGAGGCACGTGTCATTCTCCTGCCTACACTCTACACTTTTCTGGCCCAAATTAACACGAGGGTGAGTATCAACAAAAATAATTTTAAATTCAGATCAGTCTTAGTGGAATTCCCAGCTCAAGTCCCACAGCAGCTAGAAAATGAGATGAGCTAACTGCCTAAAGAGCAATTTTATTGATTCCCACAACATTTAGCTCATGGGATGGGGGACATCCTCATTCCCCAGAGCCCAAAGCACTTCTGAGCTCCAAGAAGCTTCTAGGGATCCATGGAGTAGATCTCACAGCAGAATGGACAGAGGGACCATAAAAATCCTCAGATGAAAGGCCCCAAACCTGCAGTTTTATGCTGTGTCAGGGACCCCATCCTCTTGCAGGACATCAGAAATTTCTGCACCATTTTTGCACCACCTGGCCCTGCGTGATCTCACCTTTTCTCTGTGTGTCTGTGCAGAAAACACACAGACAGCAGGGAGGGGACTCTCTTGCCTCCCTCCTCATTTACCACCTCCATGTTTTTAGCAAGCAGCCCATGGAAAGGAATCCTGTGCTTTTAGAAGATGATGACCTACAGCAGTGGGAGCAGTGCCAGCATTACCTGTGTTTCTAGCATGCATTAACCGTGGAGAGTTTTGTAAGGCTTTATCAACATCATCTGAAGTCAAATGTGGAAGAGGAGCTACAAAACAAAACAAAAAGCAACACCAAAATGTAAAAAAAATCGTGAATTATCTTTTTAAACCATATTTTTCCCCTGACAGGATTGCCTGAATGTGAATCCATCAACAGCCTGCAGTTTGGAGGGAGGTGTGTGGGCTACAGGGTAAATGAGGGCATTCATTTATCCAATATCATAATTTATTGTTATGAATGCACAAAATTTCTGGCTGGTTATCGACAGTGTGCGTGTGGAGGAGACTGCACCGCACTGGTGTTGCAATGCTTGGTGGTTTTTTCTCTAAAAACCATGTTCATTTTAACTTCTTTAAGCTGAGGTAAATTTTCCTCAAGCTTAGGTGAAAGCCCTCAATCCAGGTAATCCCTTTTTTCCCATTGAAATTCTAGCCATGCACTACAATTAATTTGCATTTGGACTTCAGGGACTTTTTTCCACGAATTTACAGAATTTTTTTTATTCAATTCAGTTGAATCTTCCCAATCCTACCCAGAGTACAGCAACCTCCTGCCATTCCTTAGAATCATGCCTGGAATTCACTTTATGAATCAATGTTTGCACTCTTGTTTAGTTAAAATGGAAAGAAATGAGTACGTGACCAGAAAAAACATCAGCACTGAACCCCATGGGATTTTTTCTTCCTGCTCAATATGCTCCATCTCAATTTTTTTCTTCCTGCTCAATATGCTTCAACTCAATTTTTCTCTGAGATGGATACCTAGAAAGAGTCACTAATTCTTGTCTGTGATAAAAATGAGTGAAATTAATGGGAATCTTTCCACCAAACTCAACAAGACTTGGGCTGGCCTCCCTGTTATGCTCTTAGGAACAGCAACATTTGCAACAGACATTTGGAAAACCCAATTATCCACAGCGATCAATCTGGGACTGACTGCAGGCAGGACGCAGGGCTGGCTTACTCTCTCTGAGGTAGTGTAGGTGTGACAGGAGGATGTCTGCATTGTAGCTGGGGGTGAGCCTCTGGAAGTCATCCTTGGTCATTTTGCAGAGCTCCTTGCCGTCGATGTTCTGGAAGAGCAGGATGTCCACGTCCGGCAGCCCGTACTCCTTCACCGCCCACTCCAGCCACTGGCGCACGTGGTCAGTGCTCCACAGCGTGGGGTCTGCAGGGACACACAGCAAAACATCAGGCAGGGATATGTGCAAAATAATCAATAATCCCTTCTTTACTGACTGCTGGAGGAGTTAATTTGGTGTGCTGAGTGCAAGGGAGAGCAACTGTGGAGGGCTGAGAGCTCTGAGTGCTAACAACAAAGCCTGTCAAGGGAACAAAGCTGTGTCAAGGGAAATATAGGTTGGATATCAGGAAAATTTTCTTTACAGAAACAGTGAGAAAGTTCTGGAATGGCTGCCCGGGGAGGTGGTGGAGTCCCCATGCCTGGGTGTGTTTAACAAAGCCTGGATGTGGCACTGGGGGCCAGGGCTCAGTTGGGCTGTTGGGGCTGGGCTGGACTCGATGGTCTTGAAGGTCTCTTCCAACCTGGTCATTCTGTGAATTCTGTGAATTGCTCTGCACAACTCCCTGAAGGAGGGGCACTGAGGGGAGGTTGGGCTCTGCTGTTGTGTCCCAAGGGAAAGGAGGAGAGGAAATGGCCTCAAATTTGGGAAGGACCTTGGGACACTGAGCACATCCAGAGGGGACAACGAGGCTGGAGAGGGGCTGGGAACACAAACCCTGTGAGGAAGCCCTGAGGGAGCTGGGGGTGCTCAGCCTGGAGAAAAGGAGACTCAGGGCTGCCCCCATCACTCTGCACAGCTCCTGAAAGGTGCCTGTGCTCACCTGGGGCTGGGCTCTTGCTCCAGCAGCACTGACACACCCAGAGCACACAGCCTCGAGCTGCACCAAGGGAAATACAGGGTGGAGAGCAGGGAAAAGGTTTTTGCAGCCAGGGTGAGAAAGTTCTGGAATGGGTGCCCGGGGAGGTGGTGGAGTCCCCATGCCTGGGTGTGTTTAACAAAGCCTGGATGTGGCACTGGGGGCCAGGGCTCAGTTGGGGCTGGGCTGGACTCGATGGTCTTGGAGGTCTCTTCCACCCCAGGGATTCTGGGATTCTATGAGCAAGCTCCTTCTCCCACTCAGCTCTTCTGCCTCATTGTTTTTAGGCCTTTTTAACCATTGTTTTTAGCTCTTTTTAATAGAGATTCTGGCCCACTGACAGCACTGCAAGCTGGAGCTGAACAAGTTTTGATGCCCTCTGTTCAATCTTTATCTTTATTAAAATGAAATTTCCACTCATGTTTAGAAGAATCTTTCTTGGGTACAGGCTAAATAAGCACTCACAGATTCAGGCAATTATTTCACAAACTAGAGTGGGTCTCTAGTTAATAATATTAGAATATTAAAATATTCTGCTTCTCAAACACACCCCCAGGAATACACTAAATAAAAAAGTCCCTTGTTGAGCTAACCATGCTAGCAATTACTAAAAGTCTTTTTTAAAAAAGTGCCAAACGTTAGGAAGAGAAAGGTTTTGGAACATTCAGAAGCTCTGTATTTCAGTGTTGGCAGGACATTTATTATTCAGAGCACCACTCTCCTGTCTCCAGAACAGAATTGACAATACCATTGCAGAGGAGGACACTGCAACAGATTTGTCCACACCTTTCTTGACAAATAACTGAAATAATCACAGCTTGCAAAACTGGCCACAGTCAGTACTCTTGCATGTCTAAGCAACTGAAAAACTGTAATAATATTAAGCAACATGGCAGAGGCAGAAATATTTCACACCAGCACCTTTCTGCTGGAGAGGAACCAGCAGCAAACATTCCCCTCCTGGCTGCAGGTGTTGAGTTTACCCTGTGCCCATCCTGTGGTTTAGGAACACCCACAGATGCCATGATGCTGTGACTTGGAAACAGGCAGGCTAATAATTCTGCAGAATATTCCAGGTTTGTTTGGAGGACAAGGCAACAAGAACAAGGCAGCAATCTTCTTGTCCCATCAACTGTTGAATCCCACAGCCAAGCCTGCCAAGGCTGACCAAGAATTTCTCAATTGTGCTCTTACATTGCAGTGGAGTTGTCAGTTTGCTTATTAAAATGTTTTATGCTGCCCAGACTCAGGGGATAACCCATGTAAAGGCTCTTCATGCCCTGTTTGATCCCACAGAAGCTACTTTTTGGTATTTTCAAAGATAACCTGTGCTACAGTGATCCTTTCTCTCTCTCTCCCACACACCCTGCACCCAGTTTGGGATAAGAAATGGAGGTGCTTCTTCCTTTTGCTCAATTTGGGGTGAAATCCTCCAAGAAGGAGCTACAGGAGCCAGATAAGATCTGAGTGCCTCTTATCAGCCCATTCTGCTGCTGAAAATGGGGAGAACAGATTGAGGAGGTGCCCTCATGATCCTCCTCAGCTCATTCTCTCAATAACCCCTACAAACTACTGCTCTTTTCCTCCTGATCACTGCTTTTCTCCAAATCCTCTCCAGTAATCTCAGTGAGGTTGAGGAAAATACAGTTTTTTTGGCTTGCATTTGGTGCAGAGGGTCTGACCTGCTGGCACAATGACTCTCCGTTCGTTGGTCGTCATGTTTGGGGGGGGAATGTGCTTCTCCTCCATGTAGCTTCCATAGTTCATCCCAACACTATCTGAGCTGCTGACCATCTTCCCTCCTTTTGCCACGCTGCAGTCATCTGGAGAATTCCTAGGCAGACAAGAAAGGTGTGCTTCCATTATTATTTCAGTCCTTATTAATATAATCAGAAGAAAATCACCTGGAATGAAATGGAAAACTGGAAAACCCAGTGCCCCCCACCCAGTGACTCTGCAGGTTCCTTCAGTTGTCCAAAAACACCAGGTTCAATGAACCATATAATTATTTCTGTTACCAAAGGATCAGGCTCTCCTATCTCTCCAGAAGTTATAAATACTAATAATTTAATTCCAGACATGGAATGGAGGCTTGGTCATGAGCTTGTTCAGCAAGGAGCTGCATTTCGCTTTCCAAATATCTCACAGCCAACTGAGAAACACAGAAATGCACTTACTGCATGTTTTCTGGGGGGAAAACTATTCTTAGTTGCCATTGTCCAAGCAGTCCAAGGCTTGGAGAGCTGCCCACCTCCACTGCCACCGCTGTTCCACACTCAGTTGCACTTCATGTCATGCAATGTATTCACATTTCTATGTAAGGCTCACAAAAAAAAGGGAATATTTGCCAAAGCCATGATTTAAAATACCACACGCATGACTGGAAAAACCTTTCAGCTCCTGACTAGCTCAGTCTCCATGGTACTGTAGTCAAGACAGGGAAATCTGCAGAGGATCTGCAACCAGACACCTCTTTAATTTTGGCTTTGCTTTCTGAATAGAGTCTTTAGGTTTAACATCCCACAGGGGCTTCCCTAATGGCATTTTAATTGCATCACAGTTTTCTTTCTGGCAGACACAGACATATTTGTCCCTTAATTTAATGTCTACAACGTGTTTCATCAGAGGGAGAAAAATTGTTACAAAAATCAAAATAAAGAACTCAGCCATGGGGAATACCTTTAAATGTAAAGAGTTTGTTTGGCAAGGGAAGAAGGGTGTTAGCTGGGGATTGGTTTCTTCAGCAATACCTCATTACTAACAAGCTTTCCTTTAGCCCTGCCATTTAACTCCTGAAATTGTGCTGTGGCCTCACTGAACAAGAGGCAAGTCACAGATTCATGGAATCGTGGAATTTCAGAATGGGTTGAGTGGGAAGGGATTTTAAAAATCACTCAGCTCCACCCCTGCCATGGCAGGGACACCTCCCACTGTCCCAGGCTGCTCCAGCCCCAGTGTCCAACCTGGCCTTGGGCACTGCCAAGGATCCAGGGCTGGAATTCCATCCCAGCCCTGCCCACCCTGCCAGGGAACAATTCCCAATTCCCAATATCCATCTAACTCTGCCCTCCTTCAGTTTGAAGCCTTTCCCCCTTGTCCAGTCACTCCAGGCCCTTTCCAAAGTCCCTCTCCATCTCTCTTGGAGCCCCTTCAAAGCCCCGTGACTCAGTTGTGTTGACTGCTCAGCACTATCATGCTTCAGGAACTAACCCAGCTATAATTCTCTCATGAGTGTTTTAAAAAAAGAACCAGCACTTGGAAAGCTGAAAAAATAGCGTAAATCTTAAATACTAGAAGAAAATAAAAACATAACATTATTTTTTCTACGCAATTTTTCTACTAATTTTACCCTTCTGTGTTAAGGTAGATATTAAGGAAAAAAATCAACTGCTGCTGATTTTCAGTTAAAAAAATAAAATATTTTTTTATTTTTGAGATCATTCAATGGTTGGCAATTTTTTTTTTTTTTTTTTGAGATCATTCAATGGTTGGCAACATCATCTTTAGGAGAAGGATGAGGGCCTCCAATGCTGCCTGGAAAATGTTGGCTTCACACACTTTTTCCAGGATTTCTCTAAAGACACCCCCTATGAAATGTGACCTGTGTAAAAGCCCTGCAACTGCTCTGTCAGCCCCAGGACTGAAAAACAACCACAGGGAAAACACAGCCAGCACCTGCCACTGCATGGTGGTGAATTCAGCCCTTCCTCTCACAACCAGAGCACTTGGGCAATATTTTCTCAGGTTTAGTTTTGCTCTCCTACCACACACCACTAAATATAACCCTGGGATGCAGCCCATTTCTGTCCAAACAGAGCAAAACAAAGCTGCTTTTTGTTTCAGACATAAAATCTGAAGGAGAGCTTTTGTGATGATTCCTTGTGAGTGAAATGTTGCCTTTTTCTGCTTCCCTTCCACAAATACAAATGGCATAAATGCATGAGTGAGCCTGCACTTGAAATTATGGACATTTGGAAACATCCTCCACCACCTGCCCTTATACCTGTGCAGATGTGGACCCCAACTCCCAAAAGCAATTTTTTTACAAAGAACTATTTGGTTTATTCACTGAACTTTTAGCTAGCAACATCCTTTAGTTTAACTGGCAAAATTATTTAATTTTTTTTTTTTTCTGGGGGAAGAAACTTGGGCTAAAGGAACTCCAAAGTGAAATATCCCATCAGTAGCAGCCGACAGCACTTCTACAAGCAATGGTGCATTAAAAACACTCTTGTAAACACTGAGCAGTAAATGATGTGGAAGATCCAGTAGCACAGAGGTTTTGGCAATCTGACAGGGCTTCTGAGATGGTTTTCTTGATCTGAATATAAACACACAGGGGTGGGGAAGAAGATCATAAATAAGTCATAACTTTTCATTAAAATCCAGAAGCAGATGGTCAAGGGTTTTGTCCCTTTAGCTCACTGGGTGGACAAGCAAATCCCCCATCCATCAAATCTCCTAAGGCCACGCTTAATTTCAGGCATGGAATCAACTCCATGGGATTTAACAGGACTACTCTGGTACTTCAAATTGAGTGTGTGCCCTAAACCACTGAGCCTGGGCTTAACTCAACTGCCTGGAACAAACTTGTACAGCACAGAAAGCAAAACTGAAAATGCAAGCAGATGATAGAAAAACGGTGTTTCTAGTGCCCAGAACAACAAGAGAGTGACTGTCTACAAAGGGTTTTTTTTTTGGACTTTCTGTGAGTCTGCTTTATTTCTGTGCCACCAGGGCAGCAGGGTGGAAAAGCAGCTTTTGGAAAGTGTACCCAGAGTGAAGGGTGCAGCTCTGCAGTGATTCATCCCCAGCTCCAGGTCTGAAATGAAAGCAGAGATGTTTTTCTTCGTGGCTGCCTGTTATTTTTGCCCTTTGTAAATATACTCTGTTACATCTGGAATTTACAAAAAAGGAAAAAAAAATTAAAAATTAAAAAGAAGTAAGACTACTCACAGTCATGGAACCCAAGAACACTTTGTCCAGTCTTGAGATGATAAATATCTGCTGAAAAAGTATTCTCTCCTTCAGACTTGAAAGCCTCACCTTAAAGCAGGGTTACTTAAAATCAAGCTGATTTGATAGTTAAATTTATCACCCATTCCTACCAAAGCTGACTGGAGTTCTGCCAGTCATTGACTCTGATGAAAGCAGATGTAAGTTCATAAATAAGCACATTTTTTCCTTTTCACTATGCTACTATTTTCCCCAGGTGACATAAAACACCTGTGCTGTGCTGAAATGCAAGGTTTCAAGAGAAATTCAGATTAGGAATCAGCAAAACCCTACATGTGTAGGGTGTATCATTCCCATAATATAAACTCCTCTGTTCAATATTTCTGAGTTTCAGAGGGAAATAAATGAGAAAAAATGTATTGTCCAAATATCTACATGTCTTCACAAGTCTAATAAGCACAGTTTGGATTACAGAGCTGCTACAAGGTCAGCTCATGCTGAGGGCAGTGCAAAGCTTGCTCAGCCTCATCCTCATTCACTGCAGCCACTCAGGTTGTGGTGAATTTGGTCAGTGCTTCCTCCCCAAGGAGTTTGTCACTGAAAAAGTGACCCATGAAGAAAAAACCTGAAACTTCCCCAAAAGTTATTACTTTGAAACACAATGGGGACAGCCAGATGCTGCCAGGTGAGAAGGATCCTGTGCTGAGACTCTGAAAAGCGCTTCCAGAGTGTTTTGGAGGCCTCAGCACTCAGAGAACCATGGAATTCCAGGATGGGTTGGGTTGGAAGGGAATTTGAAGCTCATCCAGTGCCACCCCTGCCATGGCAGGGACACCTTCCACTGTCCCAGGCTGCTCCAAGTCCCAGTGTCCAACCTGGCCTTGGGCACTGCCAGGGATCCAGGGGCAGCCACAGCTGCTCTGGGAATTCCATCCCAGGGAACAATTCCTAATTCCCAAGATCTCATCTAATGCTACTCTCTGTTAGTTTGAAGCCATTCTCCTTCTCCTGTCGCTCCAGGCCCTTGTGAATATTCTGTTTCCATCTTTCTTGTCAGCTCCTCCAGGCCCTGCAAGGCCACCCTGAGCTCAGCCCAAAGCTTCTCCTGTGCAGGTGAGCAATGCCAACTGTGCCAGCCTTTCCTGCCAGCAGAGCTGCTCCATCCCTCTGCCCATCCTGGAGCCTCCTCTGGATTCCCTTCCAAGACTTCTTGTGAGAGCAAAATTTCCCACAGAGAACTCCAGCACAACAGAGCCATGAAAATGCCAGAAAACTCACACTGGTCAAAATATCTGCTCCCACAGGCTCTTGCCCAATTGCTCAGTGACCTGGGCTGGGGAGCTGTACACAGAGAAATAAATAAGTAAATGAGTGAGTAAGTAACTGGAAAAGGGATGGCCAGGGTGGGAACAAGCTGCCAGGTCTGTGGAAAGCACTGAAGTCCCTCAGAAACACATCATTGGCTAAAGCTGCTTAAACTGGTGCTGAAACCATGTTGACAGTCTTGCTAATCTTTGCTATAAGGTGACAAAAGCAGTCCTAAGATGACAAAAAAAGAAGGAAAGTGCAGTCCCCCATGGCCACTCATTCATGACACTGCCCTGCTCCATGTTGGGCTTTGCATTTCCAGCAGCCCCAGCAGGCCATGGCCATGGAGAGGCTGGAATGGGGTATCCCTCTCAAACAGAGCACCCAAACCTGGGGCAAACCCCTCTATTTGGGGTGCCCTGGGCTCAGTGGGTGCTCAGGGTTACATGGGGCTGGCCCAGGGTCACTCAGAGATGTCACCTGGAGCCACCTCTGGCTCCTTTCCCCTGTGACAGAGCTGTTGGCTTTCTGTAAACACAACACAAGGTGCTTTTCACTGAGCTCTACACACAGCAACCACTCATCTCCAATCAAGCAATAACTTTGGCCCATCCAATCTTTTAATTTTCTTTTTTATTTTCTTCCCCTTAGCTTTCCCCAGCCATCCTGCAACCCACAGCTGCTTCCAGCCTCAAGGCCATGGTGGCAAATGCAGGCAGTCAGAGTCTGGCTCACTAGAGGCCAGTCAAGCTATAAATATTCCCAGCTTTGCTCTTTGTGCTCCCAGTGTGGGGAAACAGCTGGTTTAAGTTTGACTGCACGTTGTCATTTCTCCATTAGTGCAAACACTTCAATATTTCTTACGTGTCAGGTTGGAGTGAAGAAAGGGAAAGCAGAGAAGGGGGTCACAGAAAGCCAAAGTTAAGAAATGATGTTCTGTATATACATAATTTACAATTAGATTGCTGCCTGGGACAAGGCTGAGGTTTGACATGGTGATAGCTAGGCCAAAGCCACAACAACTTCCCAGTTGGCCTATAACTTTCAGGACCTATTTTCTCTTGTTTTTCTTCTATTATTTTTATAGAAATTCTATTATGATGGTAATGGATTACATTTCTCAAATTGTATTTCATTTCAAGAGCTTTTAAGGCTGTTGTATTTGTGGTTTGATGAAATATGAAATACCAGGAGATGGGGCCCTTCCCAAACCACACGTGCCTTCTTTTGTGGACAGGGATCATATAGAAAGTTAGGAAAATTGAGCATGCCAGGCATAAACAGAAGTGACATCTTGTATGGAAACCATAACCCCCATGTCTGTGGAATGTCTGCTGATTTTCATGATTAGCACAAAGGGGCTGTGAGGGTGCAATTTTTTTTTTTTTAAGGACTTTTCCTTACCTTCTGTTTTGTCTTGAACAGCTATTCCTAAACTTTAAATAGTGAACAACCCCAGTGATGCTGCCCTGATCAAAATGAAACACCCACTAATGACAGGGCAGAGGAGAAAACTCACCTCTAAGTGCTCTGGACACAATCAACAGGAAATAAAAAAGCAAGGATGGCAATAGACTTAAATAATGACAGAGATCACAACTCTTGTGGGGTCCTATGCCATTATTTGAAGATTATTTTTATATTTCACTGCCCATCTCAAAGCCTTTGGTTGCTGGGAATTCAGTGGTCAATCCCAAATGTAGCAATGATAATTATGAATGAGTTCATTATCCCAGACTGGAAAGCTTCTTGTTTAGCACCTGCCAGCCCAAAAAGCTTCCAGAAAAACAAAATAGTTGTAGTATTAGTGAGCTGAGTTTGTTTTTCCCCTTGGCAACATGTTTGCCTCAAGAACAGAGCCAAACTATGCCCACACACACACACGCAAGTGCTCGTGTTAAGCTGGTGGATTTTCAGAGCAAAGAGGAGCTTCTTGAAGCAGTCACACATCCTAACTTTACCATTTTTCCAGCTTGGTAGGCAGCCACCCCACCAACCACCCAGTCAGTGGGAAAAAGGATTATCAGTCTGAGATAATCAATGTCTTTTTACCAAAAATTAATGACATTTTACACAGGCAGCTCCAATAAGGAGAGTCATCCTCTTAGGACAGATCTCCCAGCTCTGCCCTGGGCTGCAGTAGGGGCTGACTCTGCTGGTCATGCCTTTTCTTTGGTTTTAGTATTAAGAGTTAGATAAAGAGTTTTTATTTTGGTATTTAACAAGGATTTTTATGGTGTAATAATTCGTTAAGGTGGAATATGCTGAAATGTATATAAATCATAGATGGCATATACAATTGTATAGATTTTGTAAATTAGCATATTTAACAAAGATATTTTAATGAGAGGCTTAAATGAATAGCATGACATTTTTCTATTTTAAACTAATTTTTTTAGATAGGCCTAATTTTAGTTTATATGACATATTTTAGAGGGGGCTTTGGTTTTTTAAGACAATGTAAAGTTTTTTGGTTTTAAAATGTGAGTTTTTTAGGATGCTTGGTTTTTTTGGCTTAGTAGATTATTAGGATTATGTTATGATATTAGCTTTGAAGAATTACAAGTATGTATTTTAAGGGTATAAAGAATATATAAAAGGTAGACAGAAAAAAGAAAAGGTAACAAAAATCATCATGGCATCACTGGAGACAGAATCCCATGGCCTACTGGGGGCTTTGGGCTGGGCTTATTGTTTAGTCTGAGCTGAGATTCCCCAGGAATGCCAGGCTGGATGTGCCACCAGATGTGGAGGGCACGTGGCACCATGCCCCCATCATGGGGCTGTGCTCCAGGGCTGGAAAAAGTCTTGGGAAAACCAGAGATGGCAGGAGGGTGGATGCACATCAGCCCTGTCCCTTCACAGGCTGGATGCTCACCAGGTGGGGATCAAGAGGATGGGGACAGAATTTTCAGTGTCAGGATGAGGAGCAGTGACCACAAACAGAACCACAAGAAGTTCTACCTCAACAGGGGAAGAATTTCTTTACTTTATGGGTAGCAGAGCTTTGGAACACCTGCACAGGGAGAACAAGGAGTCTCCCTCTCTGGGGACATTCCAGACCCACCTGGATGTGTTCCTGTGTCTCCTGATCCAGGTGACCCTGCCTTGGCAACAAGAATGATCTCCAGATGCCCAGGGAGAACAAGGAGTCTCCCTCTCTGGGGAGAACATTCACCAGATGGGGGCCAGAGGATGGGGACAGAATTTTCAGTGGGAGGATGAAGAGTGATGGCCATAAATGGAACGACAAGAAGTTCCACCTTAATGGGAGGAAGAATTTCTTTACTTTATGGATGGCAGAGCTCTAGAACTGCTGTCCAGGGAAAACAAGGAGTCTCCCTCTCTGGGGAGGACACTCACCTGGTGGGAGTTAAGAGGATGGGGACAGAATTTTCAGTGTCAGGATGAGGAGCAGTGGCCATAAACAGAAACACAAGAAGTTCCACCTCAACTGGGGAAGAATTTCTTTACTTTATGGATGGCAGAGCTCTGGAACTGCTGCACAGGAGCAGAGAACAAGGAGTCTCCCTCTCTGGGGAGAACATTCACCAGATGGGGGCCAGAGGATGGAGACAGAATTTTCAGTGAGAGGATGAAGAGTGATGGCCATAAATGGAACGACAAGAAGTTCCACCTCAACAGGAGAAGAATTTCTTTACTTTGTGGGTGGCAGAGCTCTGGATCAGCTGCACAGGGACATTCCAACCCCACCTGGATGTGTTCCTGAATCTCCTCATCCAGGTGACCCTGCCTTGGCAACAAGAATGGTCTCCAGACATGTCTTCCAAGCCCAACAATTCCACAACTCAGTGATTCTGTGGAGCTGCCTAAATGCTCTAATTAAATCCACCAGTATCATACCATGATGTAGAGGTGCCTCCTACAGCTTAAAGCCTGCCAGTCTGGATCCTGGGAGCAGGATGGATCTGTTGGAATACAGAGCTCCACATGGATGAATTTTCCCTCCCCATGCCTGGGCACAGTAGCTGTCACACATCCTGATGGTACAAGGCACCTCAAGGCCTCCCCATATTCCAATCTGCTGGCTTGTATAGCACAAAGAATCTACTCCTTAGGAGACTTTACATCAAGGGAAAAAAAAAAAAAAACACCAGCAAAGAAACTCAAGTTCACCCTGGACTCTGCAAAGTCCTCCAGTGTGTCAGACGTTCTGAACCTGGAGAGTACAGAGGCTCTTTGATGAAAATTCAGGCAGTTACATGCAAAGAAAAATGGTATTTCCCAAAAGAGCCAGCACAAAAGATGTATTAAGTGATAATTTCATTCTCAAATGGTTTTCAAGCAACAACTGGTAGCACTTAAATCAACATTTTGCACATGATTAAATCCTAAGGACAACTAATTATTTCTGGCATTTCTTTCAAACTTCTCTATCAGCCAAGCTGATGTTGGAAAGCTTCTGCTGTGCTTTCACTGCAGTTAACTTTCAAAATACTTCTTCAATGAAATCATCACGCTGCTCATGGCAAGAGAAATTTATCTGTGGCCTGAATAAGACTCTGTGTTCCCTTTCAGCCTGCCTGAAAAAGATGGATTACCTGCAGTAAATGTCATTATTCCAAGGTACCTTTGTGTAGTGCCACCCATGGGCACGGCAAAGCCCCGTGGGTGAGCATATTCCAAGCCCACTGGGAAATCCATGGATTCATAAATGTTGTTCAGGCAGTACCCAGAGCCTCATGAGAGCATTTCCACAGAGTGAATTTCTCCCTGAATGCATGACATGAATTGCACTCATTGTGGCAGAATTTGATGGAATACATAAAGAACAATAAACAGCAAAGTGCCAGTGTGGCATATGCAACATCCAGATTTATACTGCAGAGTGAATCTTTTTGGCCTGACACAGGAGCAATAAATAGCAGGAAACAGGATTGTTACATTCAGGTGAAAGATTGACTGTAGTGTAGCACAAAAGGTCTCATTAGATTTATGTACCTGGAAGGAACAGAATTAATGTACTTTGAGAAACTCAATTTGATACCACCTGTATTATATATGCAACAACAGCCAGGTAAATGATAGCTTTAATTTAAACTTTTCTTGCTTTATTTAATTTAAGGTAAGGCCCCAGACTGTATTTTGTGGTGCTGGGCTGCAGGGTTTATCTTGAAAAATACTGTTATTGTTAAAGAAAAGTGGGTAGCTAATCCCTGTGCAGCACACTGAAAATAACCCTTAATTTCATTCTAATGGCATTTCTCCGGTAGTCACAGGAATGCCAGCTCTGAGACTGTTAAATTTGGAATTTAATGTAGGGCAATCACAGCCAAAATATGTCTGGGGAAAGTCCTAGCAGAGAGGGTACATTCCTTCTCTGTGTGGGTGCTTAATTGGGGGTGTCTGAGGAGTTCAATGTGCTCCCAAAATTTTATACCCCCCTCCAAAGCACAGAATATATGGCCAGGAAGCTCTGGACAGCAAAAAATTGCAATGTTAACTTCTCCCTGGCCACCACTTCGTGGGATCTCATTCCCTGCTTTGCATCCAGAATTATTCAGATCCAAGTGTTCACATGAGAGGACAGAGATGCCCTGGAGATCCTCAGGGCAGCACTTGCACAGCTCTGAGATGTGGGGTTTTATTTTAGACTCCTCTGGGACAACTCAGATTTTAAAATGGGTCTAAACAGAGCAGGTACAGTTGTAATAAAAAATGAAATGCAGCTCCAAGCACTCCAGGAATTGCTTGTGGAAATATTGAACTGACAAAGCATTTTAAGAAGTGAGGAAATATTATAATTTAATATTATCATTTAAGGAAATAGTTTTATGGATGGCAAAAGAAGAGAGTAGGGAAGGCTTCTGCAGAAAAGAAATGCAAATTAACTCACAGAAAGGCAGGGTAGCACAATCTGATTCACACTTTGTTCTCCCTAAAACTGGCAGGAAAACCACATTTCAATTCCCAGAGTGTAATAACACGACATATCACACACATGTATGTGAGATGCAGAAATGCCACAACTTATTTATTTTTGTTGATTGGCAGTGTTAGCTCTCCATTAAAAGTGTAGTATCAAGATCTATTTTTTCAGGCCTGAGTTAGGCCCTATAAAATAAAACTTCTCTGATGAAATAAACAGCGGTTTTCAATGACAATAATTTAAAAATATTGTTTTTGTGTATAGTATGAGCATGCAATATTTTTTTGCTTTTCTGCTAATTTTTTTTTTTTGGTAGCTTTTAAGTGATTTTTTTTCTTTTCCTTTGGTAGATTTTAAGCGATTTTTTCTTTTTTAACTTTTTCTTTTCTTTTTCTTTTCTTTTTTTTGTTTTTTCTTTTTCAGCAAGTCATGCCTTAGGAAATGTATTGAAGTATGAATTTTCCTTGCTGTCTCCATTTAGGAACTCTGCACTGATCTTTCAAGAGGGAAGGCTGTAAAAAAAGTCAAGATTATTAAACAAGCACTTCCCACTGTGCCAGGCTGCTCCAACCCCAGTGTCCAACCTGGCCTTGGGCACTGCCAGGGATCCAGGGATGGAATTCCATCCCAGCCCTGCCCACCCTGCCAGGGAACAATTCCTCATTGCCAAGATCCCATCCACTTTGAAGCCATTCCCTGTGTCCTGTCCCTCCAGTTCCTGACGAAGGGTCCCTCCCCACAAGCACAAGCATTTCATGAGGACAGTGCAGACAGCCCTGAAGGAAATGCAGGCACCTGTATCCACAAAGAGGAATTTTGGCAGCTGAAATCTCAGCCACCGCCCATGCAGGGAGCCACAGCATCACCCTGAGTGCTTCAGTGCATGCACATGCTAATAGAAAACAGCAAAAAGAAGGAGAAAATACAGAATCATGGAATGTCCTGAGTTGGAAGGGACCCACAGGGATCATCCAGTGCCACCCCTGCCCTGCCCAGACCCCCCAAAATCCCACCCTGGGCATCCCTGGCAGTGCTGACCAGAGGAGCTGTGGCAGCCTCGGGGCCGTGCCCATTCTCTGGGCAGCCTGGGCAGTGCCAGCACCCTCTGGGCAAGAACCTTGCCCTAAAATCCAACCTAAACCTCTCAGCAACAATTAACTCTGATTATCTACTCCAGTGCACTTTATGGAGTTTACACTGAGGGAAACTGTGATCAGTTCTCTTACAGAAATGCTAGCACAAATACCTCAGAGGCACTTTTAGGAAGCAGGTAAGACTGATTTTGAATCAAACACCATTTGTGATTATACCTGTGCATTTGCTTAGCACAAAAAACAAAATTAAAAAGACACTGGAATAGATTAAAGACACCTGAACTTCTGAATAAGCAACCTTACAAGAAAACTTCCTCTAATTCTTGGTAACTTCAGCTCACCATTTATTTCTACGTATCTCAAATCTTTGACTGCTCACTGGAAATCCTGCTTTGACTTCAGCCCAATTCCCACCCTCACCACAGAACAGGAGAGGTGTGATAAGCTGGCAGACCACTTTGCCCTGCCCGTGGTGCTCATCACACCAGCACAGCAAGTGTGAACAGCAACCACAGAGCCCCAGGGCTGCGGTTTTCCTCAACAACTGACCCTGGGAGACGAGATTAAAACACAGCACAGGTGTTTGTGACAGCAAGATGTGAAGCACAGGCTCCACTGGTACATCACCAACAATTGTCAGCAACTGACTCCTCTGGACCTTTGCCCTCCAGCAACACCAAAGGAAAACTGTTTTGACAGTCAGGGATTTTAAACAGGAAAGCACTTGTTTGGATAGCTTCCTTAAAAAAAATACAAATCTTCATTGTGTTTCTTCAGATGTCCCACAGGGTGCTCCTAAGCTTGGGAAAGGCACCAGTCAATATCCAAAAATCCACTTTAATACCTTTGCAGACTAATTGACACAAGTCTTCTTTATAGTGACATTCCCCAAAAAATGTCCTGAGACAACAGTCAATAGATAGACACTCTGTGGCTACTGCCTGTTGAGTTATTTATTTTTCTGTTCCTTTCTACTCCCCTGCCTGCCTCCATATTGATGTTTTTTCAGCATGAGTTCTTAAATCCAGCTCCACTTTTTGGCATTATGTTTACAGTGACTACAAAAGGAAAGATCAATAGTTCACTCCCTCTGCCATTACAAGACTTTACTGCCAGTGTTTCCCTGTTTGGTTATTTTTGGAGCAAAGACAACTGCCCAAATTGCTGGATTTGACAGCTTCCATGGAGTGTTAGATCACACACACCACACCCTTTGATGGATCAATGGTGCTGCTCCAGGCTACAGCAAATCCCCATTTTATTAACTTTAACATGTGCTCTTTCACCTGGTGTGCAAAGCAAATTCACATCCAAAAATGATCAGCAGTCAGAGGAAAGGCATTGCACAAGCTCAGGAGAAGTCTGTGTCAATAGCACCATTTCAGACCCTCTGTAACACCTGACCATGGATTGCAGGTCAAGGTAGGGCAACCTGGAGACTTCTAGGATAGCAGCAGTGGCCAGGTGGGATAATGAGGCACCTGAAATGGTGCTAAATACACAGGTTGAGACAACTGAGCCACACTCATCACAAAAATCCCCATTCTTGAGCCACCCCCAGCCTCCTTACCTTGACCCGTTCACCTGGTTGGGGTTACACTCCATCTTGATGGTGACTCTGGCAGGGGGCTGTGACAACCAGTCCTGCTGGGGGACACGTGGGCTCATCTTGGAGGTCTGCCCATATTCACTGGAGGAGGAGGCTGTCATCTCTGTCTTGGTGAGGTGGGGTGATCCGTAGGCACACTCGAACAGGGACTGGTCTTCGCTCACCACCGATAACGCTTCCTGCAAACAAGAGACAGGTCAGGGCAAACAGCACAGGGCTTCCCAGGGAAAAAGGGATTGTCCATCTCACAGGGAGGGGAACAGTCTCATGCATCAAGGAAAAATTAGGTTGGATAGCAGGGAAAAGGTGTTTTACAGAAAGGGTGAGAAAGTTCTGGAATGGGAGGTGGTGGAGTCCCCATGCCTGGGTGTGTTTAACAAAGCCTGGATGTGGCACTGGGGGCCAGGGTTCAGTTGAGCTGCTGGGGCTGGGCTGGACTCGATGGTCTTGAAGATCTCTTTGAATTCTGTGAATTCTGGGAATTGCTCTGCACAACTCCCTGAAGGAGGGGCACTGAGGGGGGTTGGGCTCTGCTGTTGTGTCCCAAGGGAAAGGAGGAGAGGAAATGGCCTCAAATTTGGGAAGGACCTTGGGACACTGAGCACATCCAGAGGGGACAACGAGGCTGGAGAGGGGCTGGGAACACAAACCCTGTGAGGAAGCCCTGAGGGAGCTGGGGGTGCTCAGCCTGGAGAAAAGGAGACTCAGGGCTGCCCCCATCACTCTGCACAGCTCCTGAAAGGTGCCTGTGCTCACCTGGGGCTGGGCTCTTGCTCCAGCAGCACTGACACACCCAGAGCACACAGCCTCGAGCTGCACCAGGGGAAATACAGGCTGGAGAGCAGGGAAAAGGTTTTTCCAGCCAGGGTGAGAAAGTTTCTGGAATGGCTGCCCGGGGAGGTGGTGGAGTCCCCATGCCTGGGTGTGTTTAACAAAGCCTGGATGTGGCACTGGGGGCCAGGGTTCAGTTGGGGCTGGGCTGGACTCGATGGCCTTGAAGGTCTCTTCCAACCTGGCTATTCTGTTCTGTTCTATTAGCTTTTAGGCACATCACTGTTGTCACTGAAGGTGAGGACCCATGGGGACAGATGTTGTCAGCAAATGACAGGACAGCTGCAACAGTTGTGCAGCAGAGGATGGCATGGAATGGTACAAATAATAGTGCGGTTTATATCCCTACAAAAGATGCTTGGAATATTGCATGATCATGCCTGAGGGTGTTAGTTACCTACAGTGACCAGAAATAACAATTCTCTATGAGAAAGGGAAAAGATAATACAAAGGATAATGCAAAAGAAAAAGAAAACAAAGCTTGGATAGCAATGTTTCTTTCATATTTTATTCTGTTTTTCACTCTAAGTTTCATAGGAAAATTCACTGGATTAGAAGTTCTCTCCCTGACATTAGAGGTTTGCCACCTGGTCATAGTGGCAAACAAAGTCCTGCTGTGGGCTCTAGGCCTGCTGCAAACCCCACCAAACCCCCAACAAAAAAAAATTCCACTTACTTTGATGTGGTTTGGATAAGATTTAAGTCCTTTTTAAAAATAGATGGACTTGATGGGGGAACTCTCCCTGGGGAGACCCTCCCAGAGCAGCTGAGCAGAAACACAACCACACACCACCAAACCTTGGTTACAGAGGAGAGGGCAGGGTGGGCAGCACAGCCCAGGTCTGTGGGGTCTCAGTAGAGCTAGAGAAGGCGAGATCTGCTGAATGAAGCAAAAATTGCAGCCCCTGAGAGCAGCAACCAAAAACCAGGCCCTGCTGAGCCCCTGGGATCCTCCTTTCCTTCCTCAGGGACCCAGCCAAGTCCTTTCTGGACCAGGAGCCAAGAGATGTGGGCACAACCTCTAACACAGGGACATGATGCCCACCAGCCACTTTCTTCCCTCTGATGGCAACTCTTCCTGGTGGAAATTCCACTCTGGAGCAGTGGGAAGGGCTTCCCATCCTCTTCAAGGCAGCATGGGGGTTATGGCTGAGGGCACCAGGGCCCATCAGGTGCCATCACATCGGTCTGGAGGTCAGACAGAAACTAGAGGGAGGGACAGTGACCCTCTATCCCCACTGCCAAGCATTCCTGCTGGCACCAATTCCTTCCCTGAGCTATCTGAAGCTGAGTCTTGTGAGTGAGGCAGAGCCTGTAGCCACCACATCCACCAAGAAGTGTGGGAAGGGCTGAAACTCCTGAAGGGACACATCCCACCTGAGATGAGGCTCCCCAGGCACGAGAGCAGCTCTAGGCTGCCACACTGTCCTCCAGCAGGGCACAGGCTCAGGGGCACCCTCCAAAAGCAGAATTCTGAGGAAATCCAGCTTCTCCAGGGGTCACTTTGGGGGGACAAGGTGCATAAGGGTGCAAATTCAAGAAATGGAAGAGGCTGCCCAGGGAGGTGCTGGATGGAGGTGTCCAAGGAGTGCCTGGATGTGGCACTCAGTGACAAGGTGGGCATTGGGCACAGCTTGAGCTCGATGGGCTGGGAGGGCTTTTCCAGCCTCAGGGACTCTGTGAAAGGACAGTGGCCCACTGTGTGACTCTATCTTGCCATCAATGGAGCAGGGGTGCAGCCCAGCATTTCCTCCCTGGATTGTGGGGACAGTCCCCACTGTGTGACTCCATCCTGCCATAGAATAGAACAGGGGTGCAGCCCAGCACCTCCTCCTTGGATTGTGGGGACAATTCCCACTGTGTGCAAGGAATGGAGCAGGGGTGCAGCCCAGCACATCCTCCTTGGATTGTGGGGACAATCCCCACTGTGTGACTCCATCCTGGCCTGGAATGGAGCAGGGCTGCAGCCCAGCACCTCCTCCCTGGATTTTGGGGACAATTCCCAGCCCTGGACCAGCGAGGAGGCTCCGTGTGGGCCCAGGGGCTGATGGAAGCTGACGGGGAGGCTGGGCCAGCTGGCCATGGCTGCGAGTTTGGGGGCCAAGGATCAGGGAATGAGGGGAATCCTGAGCCAGACTCAGGGCAGGGAGCTCTGTGAAGCAGTGTGGGTGGGCTGTGCTCCTGCCAGATCTGCTGCTGACAGCCAGAAACGTGGTCCTGTCAGCAGAGGAGAAGGGAGAGAGAAAGGGATGGGAGTTCCCCAGCTCTGGGAAGGTGAGTGTTTTTCTGCAGGCTCCCACCCTCCCTGGCTGCTGAACAGGGCTCTGCTGAGTCCAGCAGTCACATGCTGCCCTAAAAATCAGCGTTTGATCATTTGAAAACCCATGGTGTGACCCTTGCAGATGTTCTATGCAGGGGGAATAGATGGACTTCATCCTGGTGAGTTTCTACTCTGTGATTCTACATTTCCTCCTTTTTATCCATCTTGTTTGTGAGGCCTTGGGGTGCACTCTGCTAATATTCATAGCTGCAAAGGTGAGGACATCACTTCCAGCCTCTTACTGCCTGTGAAAACTGAGATCACCCCTTAATCTCAGTGCTTGGGGAGGGGGATCTCAGGCCCTTCAAGCTCCCTGAGACTCATGATTGAATTACTAACACTGAGTTCAGGCAGTGATCTGCACCCTTTTACTGCTGATTTTCAGATGTCACCTGGGTGCAAAGATCACCACTAGGCTGCCCCAGTGACTTCTCAGTTACCATCCTTCCTTCTCTCCCACCAAAATACAACCAGCTACCTCTGCCTCTTTGGTTCTGTGAGACAAAAAGGATGCCAGGATACACCTCCCCTTTTTGTCATGCCAGAAATGTTGCTGTTGGTGGTCTGAAGCTTTTCTAAAGAGCCTTTTCTGAGCAAACCTGCAGACCAAGGAGGTGTGGGGGGAGATGGCCACTGGTCCCTTGCTCCTCAAGGATTCTTCCCTGGCTCTACTGAGAAACCTCAGGGAACTTGATGTGCTTGGATAATGAAGTAGCAGGGATGATGTAACAAGAACTAAAGAAAGATGTTACACTGGAAGGAAAATAAAGAGCTCTTTCTCAGCAGCCCACGAGATTTTTTCATGAAATAACTCCCAAAATTAAATATATGTGTGCACAAACACAACCTGGCCAGATGATCACAGTGCATCCCATGCATGATACTACTGAATGCACAGTTCTCTCTTTTCTGCCCCAATCCATGAGACAAAAAACACCAACCAAAATGTTGATTTTGAAAGAGTTAGCTCCAGTAAATACACTAAAGGGTGAATTATACAGGAGAAAGCTGATACAGATTGCAAATAAAACATTATTTAACTCTATTTACTATTGTAAATAGTGGAATATTGTATTTAGTACTGTAAATAGTATAAAGAGTATACTACTGTTAGAGTATTGTATTTACTACTATAACTGTTCACTCATGGACCTTTTCAAAACAGGCATCAAGCCTGTTTTGGAATGGAGAAATAAATCCATAATGGATTTATTTCTCATACTTCCCCACACAAGTGACACAAAGCAAATTTTTCTGGCTCCTATTAAAAATGACTCCACCTAATGTAAGTTAATTTATGGATATTTAGGGTAAGTATAAATGTAAAGAACAACAAGAAAAAAAGGGTTTTCTATTTATTGGCATTACTAATGACAACAAACACTGCTTGTGCTATGGGTGTCCATTATGTTGCCTGAAGAGGGAACACGCAAACATTCAAACTTCCTGATAAGCATTGTAAATGCTGGAAATACAAACCAAATTACCTAGGGCTGTGTGGAAATCTACAACTATGGACACAAAACAAGACAAACATAAATGAGCCCAAGAGACAGATTTAAACTTCACATTTGAGAGGAAAACTCCTGGAGAAAGCAAGCTGAGCCTGAGTTTAGCTGTGGTTTATTAGACTGAGTTTAGCTGTGGTTTATTAGCACTGATCTGTATCCATCCTGCTGGTTAGCAGTTAGTGCTCACTGTCAGGTCTGGGAAGGCTCTGCAGGAACCACTGAGCTCCTGGCAGCTTTGTGTGCTGTGGGTCAGGCTCTGTGTGGAGGTTCATTAATGTGCACCCCACAACATCCTCTGACATTCACCCTCCCTGGTCTTGGTGGCCTGTCTGGAAGGACAGCAGGACAGGGATCTCCCCTCCCTGGGTGACAAAAGCTGCCCTGGCCATCAAAGCCTGTGCAAGACATGAGGAGTCAGCACAACTAAAGGATGTGGACCATGCTGGAATCAGCCTCAGGTCTTCTTCAGCCTCTTCTTCCTCTCAATGATCTTTAATCAGTGAATCAAAGAATGGCTTGGGTAGGAAGGGAACTAAAAGATCACTTCATTCCACCTCCCTGGGACACCTTCCACTGTGCCAGGCTGCTCCAAGCCCTAGTGTCCAACCTGGCCTTGGGCACTGCCAGGGGTCCAGGGATGGAATTCCATCCCAGCCCCTGCCCACCCTGCCAGGAAACAATTCCTCATTCCCAAGATCCCATTCCCTGGGTCCTGTCCCTCCATCCCTTGTCCTCAGTCCCTCTCCTGCTCTCCTGGAGCCCCTTTAGGCCATGGAAGGGCTCTGAGCTCTTCCTGGAGCTTCTCCTCTCCAGGTGAGCACCCCCAGCTCTCCCAGCCTGGCTCCAGGGGGGTTCCAGCCCTGGGATCAACTTAAACCGCTTAAAAGGAGAGGATTTCTGGCCCAGGCTTTTCTGAATCCACTGACCCTACAAGACCCAGGGATGCTGATCCAACCAGTCAGAACCAGCTCTGACTCTCATCCTGGGGAAAAGCAGCCAGCAATAGGAAGCATTTCTCAGTTCTACAGGAATTTCTGATGATCGGCATGGCTTGGTGTCCCCAAAGTGTGAGCTATGAAAGGAAGGCTCCACCAGTAAGCTGCTGTCCTGGAACAGCTGATGGAAAGCAGTGTGGGTTATTTCTCTCCTAAATACAGGGACTTCAAAATCTGTTTTGCGTTATAATTGCAAATGCAAGCTCCTGGACCAAATCTAATAGAAAAATTGTCAGAACTCACCATCATGAAAAAAATAGTGGCATGGTCTGGCCACGTAGAAATGTAAACAAAGCTATTAATACTGACAATGTTTGGCAAGGTTTTATTACATATGGATGCCAGTTCTATTCCTAGTAAATGCTTTTCATTACTCATTTACATGTTAATCTCTTTTTCTCATCCATATTAATGCTGTCTCTGGAGCAGTTTGGCAACATCAGGCCGTAAGTGGGATTAAGAAATGTAAACACTAATAATTATTACAAAATAGATGCCTTACAGGCTTCTTTCAGTTTTGCAAAGGTTTGTAACTTTTTGACAACAATTTTAGCAGTGAATGGGTCATCTTCCTGAATTTCACACGATGCAGCATATTCTCCTGACATCTCAGAAATTAAGCCTTTAATTTCTAGTCATTAATGTCTGGAGTAAAGGGATATGAAGAAAAGAACACATGGACCTTAAAGGAGAAGGTGGGAGGGATCTTTCATGCAGATCATGTGAAGCAGAGCTGCTGGTATTTGAGGTCAATATTGAACATGAATATTCTTTATTTCATCTTCCTTTCTCCACATATTTCCTCTCATGACATCACAGGAAAACAAAAAAAAAAAACAACCACAAAATCTAAACAAACCCATGTTCCTTCATCATATTCTTTTTATATTTTAATTGCTTATACTATGCCAAACCTGGCTTCTCCCTTGGACTTTCTGTACTAATGATAAAAGAACAAAATGATTTCTCTATTTGGTTTTGATTTACACTTCACTGATAAGTTTAAAAAAAGAAAAAAGAATAACAGACTGACAAATCTGTAGAACAATAGGTGCAGCAACGCCTTTAAAGTAGGCATAAAGTCATTAGGACAAAGGTGTTTACTTAATCAAATGCAAGATTACTTGGCCTAGAAACATGAAGTTACAGGAAATGTGATTGAAGTAGTTCCCATCATGAGAAGCACATGCAAGCTGCCCCTCCTTTAAATGCAATGTCAGGAACTAAGGACAAAGACTTTTTTTTTCTCTAAAGTTTGGTCAAACTCAAGAAATGCTACACAAGACAATAAGGTGTGTGGTTGTGCAGCAGAATTTGCTTGGGATGAGGGATATTGGGGAATAAACACAGCAGCAGGATTTTAAAGTACTTTGGAGGCCACTCTAACCCAGGCATTTGAACGGGTTTTAAACTGCGACCTGTTTGGTTTGTTTGTTTTTTTATTCATGAGCAATGGTTTTAAACTGCAGGAGGGCAGGTGTATATTATATTTTAGGGAGAAATCCTTGGCTGGGAGGGTGGCAACCTGGGACAGGCTGCCCAGATAAATTGTGGATTCTCCATCCCTGAAGCGTCCAAGGTTGGATGGGGTTGGGCAAGAACTGCACGAAAGGAGGAGGATGAATGAGGGGACACAAACACAGCAAAACCCCTCATTGTACATTGAGATGCTAGAGAAATAAAATGCATTTTTTGCTTCTTCAGACAGCATTCCCGGACTCCCAAAAGGACCTGTTACCCTTGGCTTACAACAACACTGCGATAAAGAACTTTTAATTAACTTTGCCATATGCATTGCATTTATACAATCTATTTTTTGACACCAGTTTTACAGTATTTCTCCTCATCAATGTAAACACATTTTGCTTTTCTAATCTGATTTCATGATAATACATAGATAAGCACAAGCTTTGTCCTCCCCACAGCCACAATCCATTCAGACACGGGCTGTTTCTTATCACTTCTCAGATGTCTACAGTTGGGCAGAAAAAACCTCTCTGTTCTAAAAAGAATTCTGACATACTGCAACTTATTTTCATTCTAAATTGGACCAAAAGCTGTTAAACAAAAACTTTCACCAAACTGTTTATTATGAGGATTAATTGTAACACACCAGCGTGTGTTTTGCAGATGTTGAAACTTTGTAATAAACAGTCACATTTGGAGAGGACCTGCATTTTCTGAGGGAAGATTGCTCTCATCAAGGCCGTGCAATTAGCTCCTTAAGTGTTTCCATGCTTTAGTGCTCTTGGTATCCCCTTGTATACCTGGTAACACTGGTTATTGAAGGTTTGTAAATTGAATCACAAACTGTTTGTAATTTGAATTACAAACTGTTTGTAAATTGAATTACAAACTGTTACTGAAAGAAAGGACAGGTGAGAGTGTGGGGGAGAGTACACAGGGCACAAGATTTGAGCAAGTCACTCTTCTTTCTTGCTGCTCTCCTACCCTATCCTCCCTCAGACTGCATCTTCTGATGCTCTAGGAAGCTGCTCATCTGGAGTGAGAGCCTAATTTCAAACAGGAATGCCATTTCCAGGCTGGAGCAGAGAGCACAGGGAGGCTGGATACCAGAACCTCCCCGAGCAGTGGGAACTCATCCAGTGTGAGACTCTGCTCACGTCTGCAGCAGGCACCACTGCACGAGGAAACAAGCTGGGCTTGAACTGCTTCAAGAGCCAAAATTTGCAGCCCTGCTCCAAAGCCAAGCCTTTGAGCCTTGGATTCATTGCATCCAGCAGCAATCGGGTGAAACAAAAGGCAAATGATTGATGTTTTAGCCTTGCTGTAGCTTATTAATCATGATGCTTGTACAAGCCTCCCCTGACCATTTGCAGAAGGAGGACATTCAATATGGTGTGGGGAACATACTGGAAAAGGTTACTGCTTAAAATGCAGTCACCTGAGTCAGGAATTGCAAGGCACATCTGGAATATGTTTTCCTTCTAAATCTCCGAGTCTTGGATTCATTAGATCAGACAAAAACCCCACATATTATATTCATGAGGAGAGTTCAGGAACAACAAAAAGCCTTGGCAAGTACAAGATAGGAAAGACAGATGTTGTCCTCACCTCCACCCATGAGAATGTGATTGCCAGCTCAGCCAACATCCTCCAGCTCCTTTCAGGGAGCACTTGGAGACTCCGCGTTAATCCAAACACAGGCCCGGTCCTGCCACTTATCAGCTCTCCTCACCTCTTGCTGAGAAAAATACAAGGATGTTTGGAGGCCCACTTGAAAATAGGAATAATCAAGCATCCATCAAAGTGAAGTTATGGAATTGCAGGATAGATTAATTTCTGGGAAACGGCAGCAGATGTTTGAGGCCTGATCCTGCAGCCCTCTTTGCGTAACTCTGACTTCACCGCTAACGTGGGCAGAGGCCTCGTGGCTAAGCCCAAAGGCTCAATATTTTGTGTCTTAATGAACAAATTCTGAAATAATATAAATTCAAATGCAGACCCTGGTGCCTTATCACAATTTCTAATAAACTGTCATTCTTGAAATGTCAGCAAAACATAAGGTAATATTTGCAGCATGAGCCATTCAACTCCATGTCTGCAAGTGCTTCAGAAAATAAAAAATCACCATTTTGTTATTGCAGATGGTGAAACTTTGATAAAAATTACTAAAAATCAGTGTTAGAAAACATATCTCCCTCATGCCAAGCTGTATGCTGTGTTTAGGACTACCTAATTCACACATTAAAATTACCACACTGAGTAGAGCCCTTTCCAGAGCAGGCACGAGCAGCTGCTTTAAAGAGTTGCCATTTCACAATCAATTATTTCATCTGCAGTTTTTATCTGTCAGCAATGTGCAAATAAATAGCTTAACACTAAGTCAATATTTAATATATAGAAGTAGAAAACTCTTTTATAGATGCCACAGAGATGAAAACTTCCACCCTGCACCTAAGAGGGCTTCAAGTTGCTTGGAAGCAGCTCTGCCCATTCACAATAACCAGAGAAAGGCAGCAGGCTCCTGAGTGAAAGTGGACCTCAAAAATCTCCTCCTGCACAAACAAAGTGGTGGAAAATTATTTAAAACACTGAGGCAACGCCAGGTTTTATCAGCTGCACCATGAGCTGAAGAGGGTGCAGGGTTGCAACAGCACAATGATCAGAATAAGTATTCCTGAATGATTATGTCAACCTTAAATCACCAGGGCTGGAAACAATACAAATATATCCTGCAGATTGTATATTGCATACAATATATTGCATTTTTAAAGAAACTGGAGCTTTGTATGCTTATTTTAGCACTTCCATCCATGGAAAGAACTCGAGCAGTGAAGTTTGAATGACTTTTCTTCCAGTCAATACAATAGACTTTTCTTCCTTTTCATCTTGAGAGTATTGTCAATTATAAACTTTGAAAGCTGAAAGTTTTTTGCGTCTTCATTCTTGGCTGTAAATTTCTAGGCCTGCAAAAATTTCTAGAAAAGTGGGAAAACTTTGATGTAGAACCCTTTAATTTCTATCTCAGCCCAAGACTAGCCTGTTGCTGCTACTTTGCTTTTCAGATATCAATCTGAAGGAGCAGCCAATATTCTATTTTGTTAAAAAGTACAAACATCTTGAGTGTTTTTTCAGCAACCTTTCCAGCAAAAATTTGTTTTGCAAAGCTGATTGCAGGTTTGTAAAGTGGCCCAAAGCCCAACAGGAAGGGAACTGAGGCTGCACACACCTGCTAGGAGCTAACAGATCAAAATGATACTGGGAAATAACCTTGGGAGAGAGTCTTGGGACCAACCAGGGCCCAAAACAAGGCACTGACCCCATTCTAAACCATCAGTCTTACCCATATTTTATTCCTCTTAAAATCCTTTAAATCTTGGCCAGCCCCAGCAGTTCAGGTGGGCTTTCTTCAAGAATTATAGAGTGTTAATCAGTTATTCTCTGTCTAGAATTAAAGCTTTTCCTTATAAACAGTAACTACCCTCAATAAAGTTTGGAAACTTTACGGAGAAAAATTTTCACATTATTTTTTAGCCTTATTCAAAAGACCTGCCCAGTGTTATGGTAACATTTGAAACTCTTTTCTATCTAAGGAAAATTACAAGGTTGTATACTACATTTATAATTTATTCTGCTACGTTTAATATTTGTCCACTTTGGTGGGTTGATAAATAGATAAATTTTATCTATAATAAAATTTATTATATAAATAATATAGAATAAATATCTTATTTATAACCATAGATAAATTTTATATATATATAATTACCTATTCCTATTTTATATATGTAAAAAACCCAAACCAACATATATAATGTATGTAATATAACTATAATATAAAATACACATATACGTGTATGTATATATAAAGGTAATATATATATATATATGTAAGATATATAGGTAAGATATATATTACATATATATTTATGTGTGTATATGTCGCAGACATTTCTCCACAGAAATCCTTCCTTTCAGATTTCTGTGTCTTCTGGAAGGCAGAGGCCTCAGAAGAGAAGGTAAACAATTGTTATCAGCTGCTGTGGAATGCAATAGGATTCACCTTGATTGGCTCATTTTCTATGTTTATAATTAAGGGCCAATCATCAGTGCAAGCCAGGGGACTGAGTCCCTGGACACAACTTTGTTGTGGGTTTCTTTTCTATCTATTCTTAGCTTAGCTAGCAGCTCTGCAAACCTCTCTCTATATTCTATTAGTATAACTATAATGTATTATATCATATCTTAATAAATAAGCCTTCTGATCAAGATACAAGATTCACCGTCTCTCTCTCACCAGCAGCGGCCCACACAGGACGCTGTAATATGTATATTTATTTATTTATTTATTTAATTATACACACACACTCTTAAGTATATGTACACATGAACATTTTTAGAGGATCCCACCCTCAATCTCTAAGGAAACTTTAAAGTAAAAATAACTGAGGTATTAAAATACATTTCCTTAAAGCAGAGCATGTACCAAGGATAAGCACATCAGCAAAGTGATTAAAAATGCATGGGAAGGAATGAAGAAATCTTTACAGTCACTGCACTGAGGAAACCAGAAAAAAAAATGCATCCAAAGGAGTTTCCTTTCCAGAGAAGCCTCGTTTTTTAGGAATGCCTGAGAGCATGAGGGAAATAACACTTGGATGGAGGCCACGAGCTGAGCTCCTGGTGACCCGTCACTTCCCTGCAGGGCCTGTGCGTGGTGTTTGTGCACGTGCACACGGCAGGGTGAGCGTGGCTGTGTCACCAGGGGGTCACTCATCTTCCTGCTGCAAAACCTGCCCCGACAGGGCAGTCTCAGCTTCCAACATCCCCCACCCCAAGGGAGCCACAGGAAAACAAAGCGGTGTCTGCTGGGTGGGTGAGCAAGTCCAACCAGCTGGAGAAGCTCAGAGGGTTCACAGAATTCCCAGAATCCCAGAATCCCTGCGTTGGAAGAGACCTTCAAGACCATCGAGTCCAACCCATACCCCAACACCTCAACTAAACCCTGTGTTCACCTTCACACGTGTTTAAAACTTTCACTTTGCTATTTAGAGAGCACTGACCACATTCAGCTCTTGTGAATCTCCTTGCCTGAAAGCTTCTGGAAATGCTGCTCAAGCCTTCTTTGTTTCTATGGATGTTTTTATTCACTTCCAAGTGTATTTTGTACTGAAGTAATTCTTCCCTGGGAGGGTGGGGAGGCCTTGGTACAGTTCCCCAGAGCAGCTGTGGCTGCCCCTGGATCCTGGAAGTGCCCCAGGCCAGGTTGGACATTGGGGCTGGAGCAGCCTGGGACAGTGGGAGGTGTCCTTGTCCATGGCAGAGGGGTGGAAAAAGATTATTTGTAAGGTCCCTTCTAACCCAAACCATTCCATGATTCTATAATTCTGTATATTTTACTGACTTCTCCACATCAGACAACTGGAATTAAACCAAAATTTACATTACTTTTTAAAAATTTACTCTGTTAACAGTGCTCTCCGTCTTTGCACAGCACTGGAGCAGAAAATCTTTTGTTTACGTTTTTCTGCCTTCCTTTTCCTCAGACACCTTTTACTCTGGAGCTCCCATGTATACACTGGATAATTACATATGTAGTATTGCATGCCTCTCGTGGTATTCTCCATTTCAGGAGCATATGGAATATTGCTCAGATGGGTAATCCTTCTAAATTCAGAATGAACTTTCCAAATATGCCCACTGTGTATGTAAAATATGACTTCCTGTCACGATAACCTTTGCAGTGCATAGCCCAGCATACCTTCCTATAATTGTTTATAATGAATATCTTGATTCATACTTCTGCACACATTATTTTAGTCATCTGCCACAAAACATGACTAATGAAATTAAGGCAGGGTTGAATGTCACAGCATTAAGTCATTTCTTTGGGTGCAAAGACAGGAGAGGGTTTAGTGAAACAGCAATAAAGTTAAGTGCCTACTTTTCTTTGAGGATATTAAATTTACTCTGCTGAACCAGTATAAAGTAAGGATATTGTTGTTTTAGCTCACAGATTAGATAAAATCATTCCAAGAGACTGATTTTTTTTATATATTGCACTTAGAGATGCAGCCAAATCAATGGATCAGAAGAAAATATTGTTTCATACCTATGGTAGACAAAGTGAACATTCTTTGTTTGTCCCCAAATAAATCAAAACAGAACCATCCCAAAAAGAAACTCTCACACACACACACACACACACACACACACACACACACACACACATACACCAAATTGTTTGTGACAGGATAAAAAAATCTAATCCCATTCACACCTGTGCTTTTGCTTTTAAGCTAAGTTCTTATTACTTTATTTAAGCAATGCCATTCTAAGTAAAATCTTCAAAATCACAAAATACAATTACTTCAGAAAATTTTCAACTGTTTCATTCTTTTTCCTTTTTTTTTTTAGAGCTCTGCCTCACAAATTTAACCTTTATCTTCCAACTCCAACCATTTTATGATTGTAGGAGCTTGTGGCTCTCTGCTGAATCTCATATGCAGCAGAAACAGGTCGTGGCCCATTTTTAATTTTACACCTGAAGAAGAAAAGGAAAATGCACGTGGCAATATCTTTGATGTGGTGGCAAGAAAAATCCTGCAGCTTTTCCCTGTGGCAATAATTCTTCCAAACTAGTGATTACCAAAGTTATCAGTCAAAATCCAGACCCTGCAGCTCTGATATTGACTGGTTTTTGTAAGAGCACCAATATCAACTCCAGAAAAGCAAAAAAGATCAGCTGCTGCCACTGATGGGAAAGTGAACTGAGAACATCAATGCAAATTAAGGGAATCTCCTGTCCAGAACTGTGAGATCTGCATTTACCACAGCAATAGAAACCTTTAAGAGGGTTTTTTAAGGTGGTTTTTCTCCACACCTCACTAACAAGTGTTTTATACACATTGCTACAAGAAATGAAGCTGGGTGGATGCAAAGTTTAAGATATGCTAAAAATATATTTTTTTATTTGCTTTTCTTTGGGCTGTATTGAAAAATCACCCCAACAATGTCTTTAGATACTGTAACCCAGGCCTTCCAACATCCAGGAGAGGTGGAGAGGTATGCCGGCTGTTTCTTTTTTATTGTTTCCCCAAACAAACCCATTTCCTACAAGCTGTTCCCATATCTTTCGTGCCACGTCCAGCTTCCCAGAAAAACAGCAGGAAAACAAAGTGTGAACTCCAAACAAGCCATTTCCCCAGAACAATGTGCCACACCAAGGAGAGAGAGAGAGAGATAAAGGGGAGGAGGGCTGGGCGAAGAGCTGGAGGGAGGCAGAGGAGCTGCGGTGATGCTGCCAAGGGACCCAGAGAAAAAAAGGAAGGAGGAACTTTTAGAAGTCACAGAGGGGAAGAGTTGTGAGTTGTGCAACTGTAAATATGCAACAGGCAGGCTGCCAACTATTTCAAAGGATTTGAGGTTTCAAAATCGTCGAGGAGGCTTAACTGATTTGCACTCTGGGTCTGGAGCTTCCAGGAACACCTTTACATGTCTGAGAGGCAGAATCTACCCCATCCTTTCATAGACTCCTCAAGCCATACTTGGTCAGCATTTCAAGCTGAATCAGTGAGGAATGTAAACAGACACCATTTATGCTTCTCTGCAATCTAATAAAATGAAAGCATGGACTAAATAAAGAGAAATGATAGATGTTGTTCAGTTAGAAGGGAAAACCAGATGAGCTTGTTCACTTAGTTCCTGGCTGACCTGAGCAATCTCCAACGCTCCTGCTGTTCAGAAGTCCAAGAAAACCTATGGGCTGAGCTCCCACAGGAATAAAACCCATTCATTGAGACACATGTGGTAAAAGAAAATGATAAATGTTACCATGACATTTTAAAATCCCGTTTCTGTATTTGAAGGAATAAAAGTAAGGAAGGAACAAATCATTCCAGCCTTTCTGGCCATGAGGAATATTCACGTAAGGAAAAAAACTAGTGTAGAATCAACACAGTTGGAATTGGGCTGGGCTGATCCCCCAACCTGGGCATCAGGAAACGGAGAATTGTGTCCCTGTGTCCCCTCAGGTGATTTCCCACGTGCAGAGCTGCCCCAGCCCTAGCCCAGCACAGGGAGGAGCTGGAGCTGGTGCAGAGAGCCCAGAAGTCACAAAGGATCCAGGGCTGGAGCCCCTCTGCTCTGGAGCCAGGCTGGGAGAGCCAGGGATGTTCAGCTGGAGAAGAAAAGGCCCCATGGAGAGCTCAGAGACTCTGCCAGTGCCTCAAGGGGCTCCAGAAGAGCTGGAAAATGAAGATATGTTGTGATAGAACAAGGGTGAATGGCTTCAAACTGAAAGAGGGTAAAGTCAGGTTAGATTGGGAAGGAATTGACTCCTGGTATGGAATTCCCAGAGCAGCTGTGGCTGCCCCTGGATCCCTGGCAGTGCCCAAGGCCAGGCTGGACACTGGGGCTTGGAGCAGCCTGGGACAGTGGGAGGTGCCCCTGCCATGGCAGAGAATTGAAACTGGGTGATTATTAAGGTTCCTTCCATCCCAAACTATTCTATGAATCCATGACATCAAGAATCTGACCAGCTTTGAAATCTTTGGGTAGGGAGACACATCTTCTCTAATGAAAGAGAAAAATGGGGTTCCTTTCTTTTCTTCTGCTGATAAAAGATGCAAACACACAGATGTTGCAGTCAGTGCAGTGAAAACCCAAACACAACCATTTGTCAGAGGGGCCTGGCATGACCATGAAAGGTGCACTCTGCAGAGAGGGAGATGTGGGGCAACACTCATGTCACAATGTGCTCACTTCCTACTGTGCACTTTTACTTAAACTTGCTGTAATTCTGCAGAAAAAAGGACATTTCCAGTGCCTCAAAAGTATTTACTAACCATGAATTTTACGCAGTGCCAAATGCAAGAAATAAATGGATTCTGCTGTCTTGGGCACAGAAATAGGGCAAAGGATTAGACAGACCTTGTCAGAAAATTCTTACAGATAAAACAGAAGAGACACAAGCTGAGGGAAATAGATACAAAGCAGAAGTGTGAGCAGTGTGACTGTCATAGCTGTGCCAGAGGTTATTTTCTCAATTTGAATGACCAAAAAATAATAAATAATGAAAGGCCACTATGCATGCAGGCAAGACGTGTAATGAAGGTAAAGAGAAAAGCCTGGTGAAAGCAGGAGGAAAAGCAAAGTTTCAGGTTGGAAGGGATCTTTAAGAACTTCTAATTCCACCCCCTGATGTGGGCTGGGACATCTTCCACTGCTCCAGGGCGTTCCAAGCCCTATCCAACCCTGGACACTGCCAGGGATGTGGCTGCCACATCTTCTCTGGGCACCCTGTGCTCTCTTGACATGACAGCAGGAAGGGGGGGCTTTCCCATCTGAGAGCTTGGCAGCATGAATATTGGACTTTGACCAAGAAAAGACTTATTATTTATTAATACATCATCCAGCTCGCCTGGAACACATGCAGGTAATGAGGCTTTGGTAACTGGGTGTGATTGATACACTGGCAAGGCGAGGAGTTAATGATGATGCACATGGAGGTGGTCCAGCCTCGGTATCAGAGAATCCCAGAATGGTTTGAGTTGAAAAGGACCTTAAACTTCATCCCATTCCACCCCTGCCATGGCAGGGACACCTTCCACTGTCCCAGGCTGCTCCAAGACCCAGTGTCCAACCTGACCCTGGACATTTCCAGCAGCCACAGCTGCTCTGGGAACAATTCCTAATTCCCAATATCTCATCCATCCCTGCCCTCTGGCAGTTTGAAGCCATTCCCTGTGTCCAGTCACTCCAGGCCTCAGCAGAGTCCCTCTCCAACTTTCTTGTTGGTATCTGTGTCTGAACTGAGCATCTGTCCAAAGCATCCATTTCTCAAGGCCATAATTTTTCAGCCAGCCAAACAGAGATTGTTGAGGATTTCACACACCAATTTTACCTAAACAATTAGCAAATTCATTTTGCTCCATCAGAGTTAACAGAAACACTTCACTGGTGCAATCAGGGGAACTCTGACTCTTCAGAACATCTTCTAAGTATATAAAAGCTTTCTTAAAGATACTTCCAGGGAGACTTAAATCTAAAACAGATCTTTAGAAACCAAGTCTTTTGTAAGAATATGGAAAACAGATCTAAAGCTTCAGTAAAACTTCTTGTTTCCTCATGTGGAGTATTTCATCACTGTCCACGCGTGTTTTAAAGCTGTTTATGACCCTCTGAAGCTTCAAGCACAACTGTGGAGAAAACATTTTCTAGAAACATTTAAAATTCTTGCCACATCTTCTTATATTCTACTTTTTTCTACAGATACGTTTTCTATGTTGAGTACACTAAATATTATATTGGTGACTGTGCCAATATATAACAAAAAACCACTACAGTAACATGTACAAAAAATATTTTTGAGTCAGTTATTTGAAAAATTAGTTCCTATTTATATCAAAGTCCAGAGCTCCTGATCCTGTATTTCTAGGAACATCTCTCAGGATATTTTTCTAAGTTTTACAAAATTTCTGAAGTGTCAATGAAATCATCATTCCTTGCAACAAAAACCACGCTGCTCATTTTAAAACTTGGTAGCTAAAAAATCTGCATTCTAAATTTATCTTTTATATGAGCCATAAATAGAACTATTTGCAAGTAAGAGCTAAGAGCATCTAATTAATAGATATTTTTCAGAGCACTAAAACAACTTCAGCATTAACTGAGTTTGGTGGCAGCCCATGCAATTTTAGCAGCTGAGCAGAATAATGTCCCATTTCAAGTCAGATGAAAAGCTCTTAAAGGCTATTAATGACAATTCAGTGAGGAATAGAAAAGCTCTGAAAATCACAATTAAAATGTCTCAGATGAAGACATGAAAATAAACCAGCGCTTCTTAAAATACAGAGTGATTTTTTTCATTTAATGGTGAGGATCTGTGGATGAAACTGAAAAATCTCTCTCCCAGCCCTGTGCCAGAGCCAGCACCCATCACATGGAATTCAAAAAGCCAAAATGTCCCATCCAGCAATAATAGGATTAAAGAAGAGGCTGCTGATGATACATTTGGGACTTATTATTCAGGGGGAAAGATTTCCAAAGTACTGTTAGATAGGTTTCAACAAGACCTGGATTTGATGAGTTGGGTGAACTGTGTTTCTGATGGAAAGGGGTGTAAGATAGTGTGTGAAGATCACAGAATTATGGAATGGTTTAGGTTGGAAGGGATCTTAAAGATCATCTAATTCCACCCCTGCCATGGCAGGGACACCTCCCACTGTCCCAGGCTGCTCCAGCCCCAGTGTCCAACCTGGCCTTGGGCACTGCCAGGGATGCAGGGATGGAATTCCATCCCAGCCCTGCCCACCCTGCCAGGGAACAATTCCTCATTGCCAGGATCCCATCCAGCCCTGCCCTCTGTCAGTCTGAAGCCATTCCCTGTGTGCTGTCCCTGCATCCCTTGTGAAAAGTCCCTCCCAAGAGACACAGTGTAAAACCACCTCTGTCCTTCAGAAATGCGTTTTCAGAAGCTGAGGGGAACTGAGGATTAAAT
This sequence comes from Ammospiza caudacuta, assembly GCF_027887145.1. Taxonomy (NCBI): domain Eukaryota; kingdom Metazoa; phylum Chordata; class Aves; order Passeriformes; family Passerellidae; genus Ammospiza; species Ammospiza caudacuta. The sequence continues at coordinate 118,613,579 of NC_080594.1, read as the reverse complement.
AAACAAAGTAATTGCAATCTGAGCGAAAAAGAACACAGAGGAAGAGCTGTGGTAGTGCAAAATGAGATGGAAGAAACCTGGTGAAGGAAAGGCCATGAGTGATGAAAACCAGGCTGAAGCCTGTGGTGCCAAAGGGCTCTGCTGGTGGCTGGAGCAGGGGGAAGGTGTGGAACACAACAGCCAGCCAGGGAATCTGGGAATGGGACTTGGGAATCTGGGAAAGCCAGGGCTAACTGAGGCCATATTTTGCATAGCACTTCTCTGTTTGCAAATCCACAATTTTTTTGGAAGTTTGGGCCTCTATTCTCCTTTTCTTGGCCACCTTGTCATTCATTTAAACAAGGCCGGTGACTGTAAATGGTCCCTGGAACACTGGGGATTACAGATTTATGCTCACTGCCATGAAAATTCACAGTAAAATGACTTTGCTTTTCTTGTCTGACAATGTCTCTCCAATACAAAGCTGACATCTTCAAAAAAAAATTGAAAACTTTGTCCTTCTTAGGACACTTCATGACTCAAAGAACTTCCTCAACAGATTCTGTTTTCCTACCTTTCACTTTGGTTTGGTTTTTTTAGCAGCACTGACTGGCACTGATAATTATTGCTTCAGTTGTTCATGGAATAGTGGGAAAATTATTTAAAACAAAATTTAAATCAAGTTCCTCCTAATGAGAATCTAGTTTTAGCATCCTTCTCAAGCTTAGAAATTTCACTTTCAGCATCATCCCAATCCTATTTAGCTAGGATTTCAAAAGAGTTAATTCTGAGGATTTATCAAGCTTCCTTTTTAACAATGGTGGCTGCCAATTTTCATGATCCTACTGAACCTTAGGTTCCTCTGAACCTAAATTCTGGAGTCAGCTAAAAACACTGTTGGATTTCATTTTCAGTAAAATATTTGTGAATTAGAAGGAAGATAAGACAAGATATATATATATATATATATATATATATATATATATATATATATATATGTTTCACTGAAATTTCATTATTTTTAAGATCATGTCATTGTGCATTCTGAATATTTTTACTGACAGAAAATTTAACATTTTTTTCCTTTCACCTTAATTTCAATATCACATCCTACTGCTTTCTACCTCTACCTTGAGACTTTCATATTAAACTTTTTGCAACATTTTAACTCAGCTTCTTACTCAACCTTATGAATTTCTCTCCTTTTCACTAAGGAAAGAAACAGAGAATTAGGAGGGGAAAAAAGCAAAGCAATGCTTTGGGGCTCACAGACACCCAATGTAATGCTGACCTTTCTCAAGCAACCTAGAGCATCTTTAATTGATCCTCTGCAACGCACTAAAAGCCTTAAAGCCCCCTAAATTACAATATTTGGAGGGAAAATTTCTATGAATATATAAATAGAAATGCATTTTCTTTACTTGTGATTATATAATCATAATTTTGTGATGTGAAATTTGAATATTTTAAATTTTTTTTAAATATGAAGCTTTTGGCAGTTACTACACAGCAAATTCGCCAAGAGGTTGAACTGCCAGCTTTATTTCTTGACACCTTCAGGAATAAGATTTAACCTGATGACAAGAAAACATCTGAATCCCAGCTTACAAATCAGAAACACAACCAGGAAGTTTTGGATGAGGCCTTGGGAAAACAATTACTTAAACACAATGTCCATATCTTCGCTTTTAAGACAAAATTTTTAGAACTAGAGCATTTGTCTGTGAACACTGAAGATTTCAGATGTTCACAATTCAAGAAAGTGACCCTTAGTTGCTAAATATCACAAGATTCCCAATAAAAATGCTGAGAGCTGGCGAGAATTGCATCTTCCAAGAAGCAGATGAGATGCATAGAGGCTGAATAAAAATTCTACAAAAGAGGAAAATAGTTTTATGAAGACCCAAGCCTGGAAGAGAAACGTATTTGAAACAGAATTTGGTCTGCTCTGGGTCCTAAAAGGTTACATTAAGGATGTGATGAAGGTGTGGAGAAAATAAGTAAATTTGAAGACAGCAAATAAGGGAGACCTTGCGGCTCTGCACAAGCCCCTGCCAGGAGGGGCTGAGGGAGCTGGAAGGGGCTGCAGAATCCCTGAGGGAGCTGGGAAGGGGCTGCAGAATCCCTGAGGAGCTGGAAGGGGCTGCAGAATCCCTGAGGGAGCTGGGAAGGGGCTGCAGAATCCCTGAGGGAGCTGGAAGGGGCTGGAGAATCCCTGAGGAGCTGGAAGGGGCTGCAGAATCCCTGAGGGAGCTGGGCAGGGGCTGCAGAATCCCTGAGGAGCTGGAAGGGGCTGCAGAATCCCTGAGGAGCTGGAAGGGGCTGCAGAATCCCTGAGGAGCTGGGCAGGGGCTGCAGAATCCCTGAGGAGCTGGAAGGGGCTGCAGAATCCCTGAGGGAGCTGGAAGGGGCTGCAGAATCCCTGAGGAGCTGGAAGGGGCTGCAGAATCCCTGAGGGAGCTGGAAGGGGCTGAGGCTGGAGCAAAGGAGGCTCAGGGGCCCTCGTGGCTCTGCACAAGTCCCTGCCAGGAGGGCACAGCCGGGGGGGTCGGGCTCTGCTCCAGGGAACAGGGACAGGAGCAGAGGGAGCGGCCTCAGGCTGGGCCAGGGCAGGCTCAGCTGGGACAGCAGCAGCAATTTGCCCATGGAAAGGGAGCTCAGGCCTTGGCAGGGGCTGCCCAGGGAGCTTTGGGGTGCCCATCCCTGCAGGTGTGCCCTGGAGGTGGCACTGAGTGCTCTGGGCTGGGGACAGGGTGCCCATGGGGCACAGCTGGCACTTGGCTGTTTTGGAGGTCCTGTCCAACCTCAGTGATTCTGTGATTCTGTGAGATTTCGCATTCACGCTGACTGAAAAGGATGTGGGCACCATTGCAGACAGAAAATTCACACAGAATGAGTTTAAAGTCAGTAATTTACATGCACATTTCACAGATTGTGCTTTAGCACAACATCTTTTTAGCACAACATCTTTTTCCAACATCTATTAAAAAGAATTTTTTTTTAAAGATGTTGCAGTTGTCAAATCTACAACCCACTTGCCCAACAAACAGCTTTGGAATTCCTAGTTCATTTTGAATGTCTGGATCTAAAGCTTCCCATTTTAAGTGAGAAAACCAAATTATCTCACAATGATGGAATGGTTGGGACTGCAAGGGACCTTAAAGCCCACGCAGTGCCACCCCTGCCATGGCAGGGACACCTCCCACTGTGCCAGGCTGCTCCCAGCCCCAATGTCCAGCCTGTTCTTGGACATTTCCATCAATCCAGGGGCAGCCCCAGCTCCTCTGGGCACCCTGTGCCAGGGCCTCGCTGCCCTCACAGTAAAGATTCTATTATTTTGCTATAAAAAGACTTTTCCTTGGAAAATCCACTTTCAATTTCCTTTTTCTAGAAAGGTGGTACTGACAAGGAGGAGTTTTCTCACATCAGGTAAGTGGCACAACAACAATTCCTAATTGTGTGTTAAGCTTCCCTCTTCAAAACCATCAGAATTCTCACTGAGCACAGGCAGCAGGAACTCTCCAACAGCATCTTGAAAAACAAGATCCTCGTTCAGGGCTCTAAGCAGAGATTTAACAGCCTCTTAGGGACTCTCTTCTTTTAAAAATAATTCAACCTGGCCCATTAAAAAACTTTCTACTAAACTTGCCTCTTTTGGCATGAAGCAGCGGTGATTTGGTTGGCATTGTAAAGATTTACTATGCACTTTTCCTATCTTATTAGAACCAGTAATGGAATTCACTCTCTTGAATTGCTTTGGCTCTGAATGCACAGTGCCGAAGAGGATGACATCCAGAGGTTACATTCCTGTCTACCTTTCATTTCAGCTTTATAACTGGAGCAAGTAAATTTCCCTAAACCCCGTGGATTCTAAATCAAAGGAAAATGCATTTTTAATCTTGCTAGTATGAGAAACCCCAAGAATTCTGCAGTAATGTTATTAAAGTACTTGATTATTAAAAGAAATTTTAAAAAAGAAAATTAGGGAATTCTCAGAAACTTGAAGATAGTTTTTTTTTTTAAACAAAACTTGTTTTTTGTATAATTTATTAGTTTTGTTGCATGTTTATAAAACAAACTGTAAATAAATCATCCAGTGAATGCCATGCAGCCCAGGACCCTCCACAGAGCTGGATTTCTTGGCTGGGACAACCCAGCCTGACTCAAAGTTCACAGAAGTCAATGAAGAGACTCAGCACCATCGACAGGACAGAGCTGATCCCAAGCCAGGACAGGAAACTCAAAGGAAACATCAGAGCCACCCTGTTTGTTGCCTTGAATATTTGTTTGGTGTTTCAGAATTTACTGACTAAAGCTGCGTGGCAGAGAGCTGGCAGCCAGAGCCTTCTGCCAAGTTGTGTTATTTTGGTTGTATCAGATCTCCTGAAATAAACCCAAAAACTCCAGCGAGACTCTTGTGTTCGTGCCTCAGCCTCCTTGAACTCAGTCCATGCAAAGGCTCAGGATGAGCCTGGACTGGCAGAGCTGCTGCAGCCTTGGCCAGAAAGGCAAAACTGTGCTAAGAATGTGATGTGTCTGCTTCTCCTCACAATTCACATCCACTTCATACCTCTGCAGCCCAGTGGATCCATCTCTGAATGGCTCCAGCTTGGAAAAAAGAGGAAAATTCAACATGTTTAATGGTTTAATTGATGGACCTAACTTAGGTCCATCAATTATTAGCCTCTATCTCCCAATGTTACAGCTATGGAGAAAAATAAATGCCTCCACAGAGTATCTGAAAAATGTTGGTAAGACCTTGTCATTCTACAGACACCCTTTTCCTCTCCATTCACCATGACTCAAGCAAGGCTCCTAAGTTACATAGCTAAGCATAGACACATTCTAATGAAAGTCATGCTCCTTTTCCTCCCCCTTTCATTTTAACCTGATTTAAAAACCCAAAAACCCCGTCTTGGCTTAGAGCCGAAGACAGAACTCCCAAAGTTTGAGGTTTTTTGAGTGGTCACCATTCTCCAGTGGTGTGGGAGTGGTCACCACTCATCATGAGAGGTTTATTTGCTCTCATTTAAGCACAAACTGAAGGTCTTGTCCATCAATCAACCAGACAGAAGCATCTTGGGCTCCACATCTCCTCAGGGCTGCTTTGCTGGCTAAAACACACCCAAAAATACACCCTTGGACCTAAAAAAAAAACTCCAAGGAGATGAGGAGGGACACAAAAAAAAGTGTCGACAAGGAGGGTTAACACAAACACTCCTGATTGTTTCTGTTGTTTATGAATCTCGACCTTCAGAAGAGCTCTGAAATGTGCCGTCTCCTAAAGATGTTCCCCGCCGATATGACACACGCTCGGCATTGTTTGGCTGCTCGCAGGCATTAATATCCCAGAGGTAACCCACCCTTCTCCTAACGGCTGCTGACAGGTCCAATGGCTGAGCAAAAATCAGTTGGAGGAAAGGGAAGTCTTGTCGGAAACGAGATTAATCTTGTAACGAGTGTTCAGCCCTGATAACCCATCTGTGCAGAGAACTGCTTTAACTGGAGAGCAATTAACCTTCACCTGACAAGCTCTGTCCAACCGTTATAAACAACATTAAAGGCACAGGACCCCCCTCATTTTTCCCCCTTGACGTAGACTAAACAATCGGACTCTGAATTCCATGAAAACAGCAGAGGTAACGATGCCTCGATGACAAATGGCGGGCAAATATTTTAAAAGGTAATGCCTGCATGGAAATAATGTGAAAAATGTCTCTGGCCACCACTTTAGTGAGCTGGCCTGATTAGTAAAAAGCAACAGTTTTGAGCACTTCCAAGGGAATACCTGACGCATGAGGAAAGCTGCTGTGAGTACGCCAAAGATTAACAATAATAAAAATTTATGTGAGCAGATAAGAGTTGACTAAACCACATCTGAGGAACATTGCTTTCAGGACAAAGCGTGCATTTCTCCAGCACCCCTGTGAGCCCAAAGCCAAGGGGCAACTTCCTAAAGCTTCTTCACTCACGGCCTTGGGAAAGCCGCTTGTCAAAATTAATCTCCGCCCTGCAGAACCCTCTGTAGTATCTGGGGTTTTGGGTCAGGTGCCCTCCTGTCCCACAGCCAAGGAATCTCCAAGGGATGCATTCACCATGGTGTCCGGAAAGGCCTGTGAATCCAGCCTCAGATTCCCAGCCTCAGAAAACCCAACCAGGCCCTCAGATGCCAGGCACAGAGCACAACACGGATTTAGCAACCTGAGGAGATACCTGAATGTGGGACTGCTCATCCCAGAGGAAAATGTGGGATGTAAATGAAGCCACGACAGCAAAGGACTTCTCAGTTCTGCAGGGAAAGGCCAAAATACCCATCTCATTCACAGTGGCAGAAACCTGGAATGACTCCAGCGGAATCACTGGCAAAACAACACAGAAATTTTGGGCTGAACTCCTGAATAACTTGAGTGAAAGCCTGGCCCCAGTCAAGTCATACTGCTGACTTCATTTTGGCCAATTTCACTCCAGGTTTCATAAATCCTCATTCATCCTGCTGCTCATGTGCCTGAAACAAATTACCCTGAAGTTACGATTAGCAGTGGAGGTTTTCTGTCTTTATTTCCTTTGCTCTTTTTTCCTTAGCAGAGGTTCAAACACACAGGTTAGTAATGTTTCTATTTCCCAGCACAGTGAGGTAAAATTTTTGTTTCAGTCATTTTGGATTAATATGTAGAGCACTGTGGATTGCAAAACATGGCCATGAATCTTCAAGACCTCCAGAACATGCTCTGAATTATTTGTTGGAGAAGTCCACCTCAAGTGCTACTGAAATGTGTATTTTAATGTCTATTTAATGGACTACTGAAATGTGTATTTTACTTGGAATGTACAGAAATGAGCAAAGGATTCAGGCAACAAGCAGTTTGAAGGAGGATTATTTTTCAGCTGACAAAATGACAGTCGATTTTGAAGCATCCTGATTCCCAATTATTATAAAATGCAGGGGTACTTTTCCTACCCCTGCAGAGAAAAATGCTGATATTTCATAGTCCAGGATAACTGCATTGGTTTGAAATTTATTACAGCAACAGACGCATTGTGCTGTGGCTTGAGTGTTTAAAAAGCATCAGGTAGAGCATTACCTTTATATGAAACAAGAAGGACTCAGATCTTTCCAGTGAATTAGATATTAACAGATAGGAAGTTCCTATTGAAAGCATTTCCTGTATTGGTAGTCCCTGATTTTGGCAGCTTATCTGGGTAGGAAATGAATGCAGGAAGTATCTGTCTACAGACCCTTTATCATCAAGGTAATTGCTGTGGCAGCATTTTGCTGTTTATCAAGGTAATAAACAGAGAGTCTAAAAAAAGATGTTTTTCAGCTCTGAAGAATGAAGCTTAAAAAAAACCTCCTGCAGTTATGCAAAACCTTCCACGTAGAATTAACGTGCTGCAATGAGGGATTTGTCAGTCAAAGCATTTCCAGTCTCCTGGGGGTTTTTTCTCCACTTGTGGCACCATATCTTGGTCTGCCACTCTGTCCCCCCTGTTAAATCAGGCAGGTACCTTTAAAGAGTCCCTGTCACTTCCTGAAAACCGGGATCCACCCCTTCCTGCAGGTATTTGCATAAAGCCAGTCCCTGTCATTGTTGGCAGCACGCACCTTTGACTAAGCAAGTCAGCTCCTCTCTGGGGGTGACGAGGTCACGCCAGCCTGGTGACACCACTTCCCACCCGCAAACACACAGCCCTGCACGGGGAACACATCACATCCCAGGCATGCCTTCCACTCACTGCTCCCAAAAAAACATTTCCTTGGCCACTCTGGGTCCCTCAGCCCAGCCCTTAAAAAAAATTTCATTATTACTCATCGTTCTTGTATAACTTTTAATGTTCGGTGACATTCTTGTGGCGACTGATTGTCAATTCATTCATTTTACTTTGAAACAAGATTGATTATAATTACCAGAAGAGGTAATTGCTGGTTCATACACAGCAATTATTTAAAACCATAATGAATTTTATTAATTAACCACTAATATCCCTTTCCTGAAAGAAATGTCCAGTCTTTCTCTGTGCATAGTAAAAATTGGTAACCCGGTGCCTAAAGACGCATTTCAAGGAGAAAGGTAATATTTGCAAGCCAAATCTCACCAGATTTCCTAAAATCTCTCTGCTCATAGTTATAAATTATTTACAGGATTATATAGTTTTTCTAAGCGAGCAGGAATAAATTGAGGGACACAGCATTCTCCAGCCTCAGACAGACTTGGTTATAAAATTCAAAACAACCCCTCCAACCACAAAGATACATCCATTCCTTAAGGAAAGGACTGATGTCTTTTTCATATAAGTGCTTCAAAGTTTTCCCATTTTTCTTGATGTTTTCAATGCAAAAATTTCTTCTGTAATACACAAATATATATTTAAAAATAATATATAGATATGTATATCAAAGACAGCAGGGTGGCTGCATAATTACCTATCCAAATAAATTAATTTTTCAAAGATAGTTATAATAAAAATCCCATTGCAGTCAATGAATTAGTTACCCTGACAAGGTTTGGCACTGTGATATTTTCTACTGTATCACCCTTATTTTGCTAAAATTCATAATACAAGTGATGCAAAACAAAATTTTCTTTTTTTAATTTTTTTTCCCAATTTTCCAAGTAATTCTCTTGGCTTTATTTAGAAACTTGCATTACAAAGACTACTTCTTCCTGAGTAAACAGCATTATATATTTTTATTGAATTATAAAGCGTCGCTTGGAAAATAAATCTTTTTTTTGGCATTGACATTTTGCAAAACTGCTTCTGTGTTTATCTTCCAGCAAGTCATTCTCCAAGAGCACTTGTTTCTTTGAACATTATTTCTGAAAGGCCTTTTGTAACACGGGGAACTTGCTGAAAAACATTTTGTTAAGGGATAATGTAGTTCTTGTTCAGGAAAAACAAACAAACCAACAAGCTCAGACAGTCAAACATATGCATTTTCCAGCTGTTGTTCCTTGCCTGGGGACTTAATTCTAGAAAGCAAAATCCTTATATTTCACTTGGTTTTGGCATATGAAGACACAAACAAAATTGAGTTAAATGACTGCTGATTAAAAGCGAAAGAAAACAACACAAAAATCCCCCCAGAATAACTTCTGTTCATTTCTGCCTTGAAATTGCACATTTGTATTTGAGTCAGAAATAGTGCTTTACCTGGAAATAATTATAGCTCTGATTCTGCTGCCTTTATTGGGATAAAACTTTCATGAAATTGGTGGAAGTTTGGATTGAGGAGTGGAGGATCAGGGTAAGTGCTTTAAGGCTCTATTGCTGTCTCTGGTTCACCAAAGCACTAAGGTGTGCGCTCAGAAAATTTAAATGTTTAAATGTTCAACATCACCAAAGCCAACGGAAGGATTTACAAGCTTTGATAAAGTGAACAAAGTTAAATATATTAAAAAGTTAAACAAGTTAAATATGCCATTGGATCAGCTGCTAACTCAGATGAGGGGGGGAAAAAAAAGATAATGATCTTTACAATTGTTGTAATGCAAGGAACAAAAGTACAAATTACTGTGTCAGCTCTGCTGGACTCAGTGCAGATGCAATCCTCTAAACAAAGCCTTAAACATTTCCATATGCCAAGAACAGATTTATTTCTTAACTGTCTCCAGCTTTCAGAAGGATTTCAGTGACTACTTGGAGTTTCTAAAGAAAGTGAGAAAAAACTAATGGTATAGAGACAAGCACAGAATAAGATTCCTCAAAAAAAATTAATCCTGCCTCCTATATTCTGCTTTAATCAGTGCATCCTCACCCTCAAGCCTCAGAAACCACAAAGATTCTCCTGTCCTTTATCAAACACACAGACTTTTTCTCCCTGAAATCACAGATTCCATATGAACATCACTTCAGCAAATAATAACGAAGAGTGGATGTGAGCTTATTTAGGTGTAAGTTAAAGAAATATCCACAAGTATAACCAATAAATTAAGTCAACTTACTGACAAGTTTTTTTAAGAATAAGCATAATGGCACTGGCAGGAGAAGAGAGAAACAGAGCAAGACTTGAACATGACAAGAATTAGAATTATAGTTGTATTTTTTCTATTTAATGGGAAAAAAACACCAAAATGACCTCCAGGATAACTATTTTTACTGCACCTCAAGGTAACTCAATTAATTTTTGCTCCATTCTATTTAAAAAAAAAGGCAAAACACAAACAAAAGACTGATGTCCAATTCAGATATGTTCTAAAATTGTATTTACAGTAATTAGTGTGACTAATAAATACAAATAACTGCATTTATTTTATAATGTTCAGCTTCAGTGCTCTGCACTGCTGTGCCACTGCAGTGCTGTCAGACGCCACCTGAGCCAGAGGGAAACCTGTCAGCACTGAAATCTTCACTCTAAGGAGACTTTTTCCACTTGAAAAACCACATTTCATCCTCCAAAATGCCAAAGAAACATAACAGAGAGCTCAGCTGAGTGTGCACCAGGTATTGGGATATGAAATATCAACCCAAAATTTTGGGTTTGGGGAGGCTCCTTCTTGCACCTTCCTCTGCACAGCTTCTTGCACTGACCTCTCCCCATCCAAGGGAGAGATCCCTGGCCTGGGCAAGGATGGTCCAGTGGGGAACTCAGATTAATATTATTTATCCATGTCAGAGCTTGGGAAAAAGCTGCTGCTTCATCCTCCTCTTCCTCCTCTTCAGGACAAACCTTCCACCACAGTGGGAAAAAGGAACAGGGGGCAACAGGAGGAGGGCATGGGGTGAGGAGAGAGTGATCCTCTGGGAAAACCATGCTCAGGATGTCAAATTCAGCACCCAAAAACTCACTCACAGCACCCAAAAATTCACAGGACCCAAAATCTTCCAGCACCCAAAATCTCACAGCACCCAAAATCTCACAGCTGCCAAAAATTCACAGGACCCAAAATCTTCCAGCACCCAAAATCTCACAGCTCCCAAAATCTCACAGCACCCAGAATCTTACAGCTCCCAAAATCTCACAGCACCCAAAATCTCACAGCTGCCAAAAATTCACAGGACCCAAAATCTTCCAGCACCCAAAATCTCACAGCACCCACAATCTCATAGCCCCCAGAATGTCCCATCAGGGTTTGCCTGCCCAGAGCCCCAGTGACAGCAGCTGGGTTCCTGCTGAGCCCCCGTGTCCCACGGGTCCATCTGCAGGGTGGTGAGAGGGAAAGGATGAATCAGACAGCCTGACTGGAAGGTCACCTTTGCAGGTTCCGAGAAGTCTCAGCCCCGTTGTAAACAAATTCAGAAGGATTCCCATCCTAATTCTGAAATTTAGTGGCTCCACAGCTTCCCCGAAGAAGTCAGTGAATTCCCAGATGAGGCTCTCCACACTGGGAGAGCTGGGGTACCCACCGCCAGCAGACAACACAAGCCATTATATTCAATATTTATATGATTAAATATATATGTGTGTGTAACAGTTTAGCAAAATCTAAACAAACACCTGCCTGGCCTTCAAAGGGAATGTCTTTATTTCAGAAACCCTTCAGTTAAAAGGCTTCTTTATCCACTCCCCATAGAAGAGGAATTGAAAATCTTTGGACCGTCTCAGCCTCATGTCAGAGCACATTTCCTGCACCTCGAATACAAAGCACCTGTCATTTCTTTCCAGTCATTTCACATTTTGCACTTGCAAAAATAAAATTTTAATTCTTGCTACAGTATGTAAGGCCTTCCCAGCAGCCTGGGCAGCAAAATCCTCAACATTTTGGGTTGTCTGAGATCTCCTGCAAGATTCACACTCCAGATGAGGACAGAGAATTGTACATTTTTCCATTTTGCTGAGTACATTGCATTACCAGGCTGTATAAAACAGCTCTCTAAGTGTAAGGTGGAGGTTAAATAACAACAATTAGGTATCATTTAACCATCTTCTAGCCTATTAAAATTCAGTCAGTATGAAACATAAAGGAAATAAATAATAGGAGTTACCTAAAGAGCAAACGGTGTCCTATCTTGTGGGTGCCATTATTTTTCAAAATAAATTTGTATCAATATTCTGATTAATAGAAGCAAACCCATCATTAAAACCTCAGTGCACAGCCCTCCTTTCAGCCCAAACTTGACTCCCTGAAACTCAAGATTTTCATTAGGTGCCTGTCATGTCCTGCGTGCTCTGAAATGCACGGCCAAAACCAAAGGGAATTCAGTTTCAGGAGGTACTGAGCATTTAACAGATGCTGGCCAGCAATGCAGAGGAGAGTAAGATCTATGTCTCTATTGATAGCCTCATGAAAACATCAGTTATTACAAAAACACAAAAACAAAAGGTTCATTTGACTTTTCAATCGCACTGCCCTCGGGCACCACTGTCAGCTTCCCAAAACTGTAACAAAAAGCATCAAATGATCTCTGAAATGTAAACACTGGAGCAGAATTTACTGAAAAATCCAACTGCAGCCCTTCTTATCCAACAGCCAGATATTCCATACCCCTCGTTAAATCTCTGAGATAATTAGAAAAGTACAGAAACAGACAATGCCACAACGAAAACAAATACCTCAGTCCTGAATCCGACAATACCTTGATCCCAAACCTGATAAAACAACACAGCAGAGTCCTCCCTATCCATGCTCTTTATGTAAAATTAGTTTCGCTATCAGAAATCGCTTAATTGCCATTACATTCTGCAATTAATCACAGCTATTGCTCTATTGGTAACTGCTGTCCAAAGAAACAAAAACTAGACAGACAGATTTACTCAACTTTCTAAGTGACACAGCCCAAAAAAACTCAGCAAAGCCATTCTTAAAAAAAAAAAAACAACAACCCAAAGCCGACAAACCATGCTCTGAGATCAAATTATGCACCAAGAGGAGATTTTTATTGTCCAAAAAATTAAAACAATAAAAAAAGAACACGCCCGCGAGATCTTCCCACCACCATTAAAACAACATCCAGAAAAGTCCTGAGTTTAAAGTTAAGAGTTTCTAGAAAAGCACATAATTAACACCTGCATGAGAGAGAGAAACAAGAGCTGGTGCCTCTCCTTCCCATTTGTGTCCCCATCCGCAAGAGAAACATTTCAAAGTATCCAAAAGTTTAGTGCCCTTTAGGAGCCCGGTTTTTCCTTGCAGTGCACACCCTCTCCCCTCATGGCAGTCCACAAACACATCCAAGTCGTCCCAGGGATACCTACAAGAAATTTCAGAAGCTCTCACAAAAGGGCTTCGTCTATGCAATCCACACCACTGAACAGTGAATTTAAAAAACCCAATTTTTTTTCCGAGTTTGAAGTTTTTAAGCCTTGCGGATGGTTGGAGTAGGAAAAAGGAAATTTACTAGGCAGTACAAAGGAAATCTTGTTGTCCTCTATTGTGGCAGTGGGGGTGTTGCCCAATTCTAACTTATCTAGGTTGATAAAGGAAACCAAAGAACACGGCAGTGAGAAAAAAATTCCAACCAAAAAAAGGTACCCCCCTCCTTACCTTAATAGTGCTTGCCATAATGTGATCAAGATTATTGATCGCTAATAATTGCTAATAATAATTATTGCTTCGCTCTGACCAGAAAGAAGTTTTGATGAGGTTGTTTAGAGCGGATGAGATTGTGCTAACTCTGGGAAATGAAGTCAGCCAATGGCAGGAAGAGGTTTCTATTGGTCCTGGCCACCGCAGCTCGAAGAAACAGGATATTTGGGAGTGAAGAGATAAGAGTCCTAAAACAATGTTGTTTTTCTTGATGATATGTGACTGATTTTTTTTTTTTAATTTTTGTTGGTTTTTTGGTGTTTTTTTTAAACAAAAAAGTCAATTGCCAGTGGCCGGCTGGGCAGGTGTGATGTGATGTGCAGTAAGTGTGACAGGCCACTTCGAGGCAGGATGCAGATGTCAGATGAAATGGGCCAAATTCAGCAGTGGTTTGATGCAGGCTGGTCCCTGGGGAATTGCTGATCCAGGGCCAAAGCCAGGCTGGGTGTAAATGGGTGTAACTCCAAATATGTTAATGAGGCCTGGGCCTGCTTACACCACGTCTATATTTGTCCATTAACCTCATTCCTGCATTCCTGAGCTATTGACACTCTCCAGCCTATCTGATTGAGCACTTTCTTTTTTCCTTAGAGAACAAGCACATAGGTCGGGGACAATAATTTGATTTTGATGTCTCTTTCTTACTGAGGAGAGGAAGTCACCAAATGACAAAACTTCAAAAGCAGATGCCTGAATGCCATAAACAGTCTTAAATCTTCCATGTTTTTCCCTAAATTCACAGCTCTATCCATGAATGGAAATGAGATGGTTTCACTGGCAGGTCCCTTCCTGGTTAGAGTGTGATGGCCATTTTTTATTCAGTGTTATATTTTTATTTGTCCTTTCAGAGCACTTGGCAGTCATGGGGCACCCCAGAATTCCCAGCTGTGCAAACAAAACACTGTCCCTGTCCCTTTGTATAAGAGACCTGAACTTTAAAAAAAAAATATATGTCAGAAAGGCAAAGTGCTTCCACAGTACCAGCCAGGGTATTCCACTCAGGATCCAGTGCTGGCACAACCCTTTCACACTTAGGAGCCTCACAGTTTTCTATATTTTCATAAAATATACAATTCCTGGTGTCAAGAGATACTGAGCTTTCAGCCTGAAGAGAAAAGCTTAAAAATACAACCCGTTAAAATGGAAGGAAAAATCAGAACGAGTCAGAATTCATTAATTTTTTTTATAAAAAAATTTTTAAAAGCTGGTCCTGCTCTAACAGGTTTATAATTTCTCATTGCTTGCTATGACAACACCCAACCATGCACAGGTTGCCTGGAAGATAATTCCAGCCGTAGTAAGGTCCTGCCCCCTGACCAGGGACTCTGGTACAATAAAAAGAGCAAGAAATAGTGAATGGCTCATTGCAGCATTATTTAATGGAATGATGACCTCACCCTCTCCCAATGCCGCCTTCTCCCAACCTTAGGAAAAAAAAGGAAATGGGAGGTCTGTTCTGTAGCTGGTGATGAGTGCTGGCATTCAACACACAGTTTTTCCACACAAAGACAGCAGAAAGTCCCAGTTCATTTCTCCCCTCCTATGCCAACCCAAGAAAGGTGAAATGCATTTTCCCAGAGGTGCACACAGAGTCCCTCACTGGTTTGTCCTCCAGGGCAGAGCAAAAGCTCATCCACCCTCCCCTGCTTGTGGGAATGGCCCTGCCAGATCCAGGAAATTCCCATTTCCATGTGTCTCATGGGGACCACAGAGCTGGGAATCCCTGGATGCAGCAGTGACAAACAGAACCACTAATGTGGGAAAGAGCTCCAAGATGGTCAAATCCAATCTTTGGGACTCAGGATCAACTCCCTGCACAAGATCAGCTCAGTTTTAGAGTTCACTTTAAGGAGCTCTCCATTCTTCCACTGTAAAGAATATTTTTCATGGCTTCAGAGCAATCTGGAGTCAGCACTGCTATACAATATTTTATATTCTCCATTAGTTGGTTCATGTAGAAATGCATGTTGCACTGCTGAATGTGCTCTTGCAGTCTGCTTCCACCAAACTACAGTGCTCCTGCAGAGTAGGTAACTTTCCTATTTTCATTATGAACAGTATGAAAAGAAAGCAATTTATAGTAATTGTATTTCATGGGGATGTTGATTTCCTCCCTTTTCATCTCCAAACAATGAGCAAGACAGCCAAAAGATTAGAACCTTTCTCTTGAAATTTCAAAGCATTGTATAATGTTTCAGTTGGGTGACTTCCACTCCAGTTAAGCCCCTGATATTTTGGTTTTTCCTCCAATATATCAAGAGGTTGCAAGTATCAGTTCCAGCTCCCCAGTGGAGAGGATCTAACAAATTCATTCACAAGCAGTTTTTAGTAATGATTCTTCTCCATCCCACCTCCATATACACAAACCTCCTCTTGGTTTACACAAGGATTTTGGAAGCATAAGGAGCACTGCTGAGCTCTATTATTATTATATAAGTTTTACAGAGCCCACAGCCCAGTAAGGATTTTGCCATTTGAAGCTGGCACACATTCTGTGCCAAAGAATCCAGGGAAGTTTATTTGACTTTCAAACTAATACCCACAGGCAGATTTCTGAGTGCTTACGCTGAGGCCAATCCAATTGCAAGCAGAGCTTTGGTACTGTGAGGCAAGGAAAATATTGGGTTATCAAATCACCATCATCCAGTTGCAAAAGAAAAAGAGTACAAACACTCCAGTAATTTTTCTCTTTTCTGATTTTTTTAAGGTTAAACAGAAAGAAAAATATGCTTTTGTTATGTTAGGCAATTCTGCGTTGTTGTCTGAAACAACAGTCTGTGAGTTTGAACAACTTGGTCAACAAACAGAATAAAAACAGGACAAAAAATCCCACAAGTCACCTAATGCCCCCCTCTAATTTCTCTCTGAAGCTTGTCACCCTAAGTTGTCCTGCCTCCTTTCAGCTGGAATATTCTCCTACTTTCAGCCTGCATCTGGGAACTGCAGAGCAGCAAAACTCCCCAGCATGTGTTAACACTGAACATGTGCTGAAGTGTCTTGATCAAAGCAGGCACTTGCACATGCTTTACAGTTACAGCTGAGCTTAAACTCTTTCCTGAACACCCTTAAACTCTGCTTGGAGTGCTTTCTACCTTTAGGACTCAAGAGTTCCCTCTTCAGAGAAGATCTTTCCAAACTGGAGTTGAAGGATCCAATCTATGCTGATCTAAGCCTGCTTAAACCAACAGGGCTCTGGACAGACCTGAAGATTGGGTTTGATCATGCAGGGAAAAAAAAAAAATCAGACTGAGTCCTAAATGAAGATTAAATTCCAAACAGAAAAGTTGTTTTGCTTGTTGTATCCTTTCTAGGATGTACTAGAAATATGCTCAGTATGTGTGTACTCACCTGAACACCTAAAATGCATTTTACACGGGTTCAGCTGAGAGTGACTTGTCACACGGGCATGGAGTGACAGGACACAGGGAATGGCTTCACACTGAGAGCAGGTTTAGATGGGATCTTGGAAATGAGGAATTGTTCCCTGGCAGGGTGGTCAGGGCTGGGATGGAATTCCCAGAGCAGCTGTGGTTGCCCCTGGATCCCTGGAAATATCCAAGGCCAGGTTGGACACTGGGCTTGGAGCAGCCTAGGACAGTGGAAGGTGCCCCTGCCCACAAAAGAGGGTTGTAATCAGAAGATCTTTAAGATCTTTTCCAATCCAAACCATTCCAGGATTCTATGAAATATGAAGGAAATACATTGCAATATTCCTTGTGTAAATAGGTCTTTAATCCTTCTTGCTGTGTGGGAGGTAAAGGAAGAACTCTGCTCTGGGCTGACCAAGAGATTAGAGACACACTCTGCTATGGTAATAAGGTGACCTTCATCCCTTGAACTGCTCAAAAAGCTCTGGGTATATCATTGGAAAACTAGAGATCCATTCATCTTTATGTTGTGCTTGGTATGAGTACATACAGTGTCTGCAGATGTGACTATTAAGAGAAAAGACAGCAGAAAAAAGAAGTGAGTTTTGTTCCTCTCACCAACCTTCCAGGTAAAAAGGAGACTCTTCTCTAGAAAGAACCAGGCTACAGATCAAAAAACTGGAGCACAATAAAAGAATTTGCACTGCAGTTTTTGGAAGCAGGTTTTTAAAAGTCCAAGCACATTTACTGCTACTTCATGGCACATGAAGACACATTTCTAGAGGTCTCAATCCTCTCAAAAGAATTCAGCATTTTGCCAAAATGCAGCTCCAGTTTGGCCATGCCCAGTTTGGTGTGTGAGAGTTAAGTACACTCTTACCTTCAGCTGGATTGCCTCCCTTTAATTCCCAGTTTTCTGATGAAAATATCAGTGAATCTGCCCACAGAGGGGTAAAATCTCCCCTCAGCACAAAGAAAGGTCTCACAGTCAGGCTTTTAACAGTGAAACAAACACGTGCCCAGGAGAGAAAGGAATTCCAATATGGGGCTGCAGGGCCAGCAGCTCTGGGGTGATGGGCTCTGCTCCCCAGACCCCCTGGAACCCTGACCCTGGGAATGCTGTGCCCTTGGGGCTGCTGCAGGAACTTATTCCTTCCATGCCTGAGTGGCTCTGATGCAGCACCAGGTCTGAGGGACCAGGACAAAATCCTGGGAAAAAAGGGATCCAGCTCCGTGGTGGTGTTCACAGGGGTCCCAGGATGAGGGAAGAGATGAGAACCTTGACTCCATATTTCAGAAGGCTGATTTATTATTTTATTATTCATCTTATATTAAAAGAAAATTATATGTATTATATCAAAATATATAGATAATATAAAACTATATATTATATTATATTATATTATATTATATTATATTATATTATATTATATTATATTATATTATATTATATTATATTGATACTAAAGAATAGAAGAAAGGATTTCATCAGAAGGCTTGAAAGGAATAGAAAAGGAATGATAATAAAAACTTGTGACTGACCAGAGAGTCTGAGACAGCTGGACTGTGATTGGTCATTAATTAAAAACATCCACATGAGACCAATCAAAGTTGCACCTGTTGCATTCCACAGCAGCACATAATTATTGTTTACATTTTGTTTCTGAGGCTTCTCAGGAGAAAAAGCCTAGCAAAAGTATTTTTCAGAAAATATGTCTGTGACACAGCTTTGGGATGGGCTCACACCCACTGCCCCATGGTTGGAAATGTGGAGTTCAGCTCCAGGAGCCAGGCACTTGCATTCCCAAAATCCAAACACCGCATGGACACCAGCAGCCCATAAAGGCACATAATTAAAATAATTATCACTGCCTGATCACAGGGGTGACACAACTTGCATCCCACAAAGAGCATCCTCTCCTCCAGCACTGCTTCCAAGCTTTTGTGCCTCTCAATTCCCCCGCTGCCAGCAGAGAGGAGGAGCAGGGAATGTCCCCACGGCTTTCCCTGTTCCCTGCCCTGTGGGCAGCCCTGTGGTCACTAGATGGTGCTCCCTGCCCCTGGAAAGGAACTTCCTCCACTCCAGGCAACGAGCAGCTCTTTCCCAGGTCAGCACTGATGCCTTTCAGTACAGAGAATACTTTAAAAAAGGATTTTTCCTGCTGCCCTGGCACCCCAATCGCTCTGCGCCCTGCACTCAGGGCTGCTTGTCCTTAGTGCATTCCCACTTTTGCTTCCCTTCCTTTTGCTGCCCCAAACCATGTGAGCCATCAATCCCTCCATGACTTTTCCCCCATCCCCACCTTCCTTCCTCTCACAATGAATTCACTCACTGGCAGAACTGAAAACATGAGAGAGAACCTGATTTGGGGACACCTTTTTTATTTAACATTACTTCATGAAATAACGGCAGTTAACAATGGGCTGTTTCCTCATGGAAAAAGCTTTACAGAAAAGAAACCCTGGAAGTTTTCAGAGTGAAAATCAAAGTACTTCATTAACCAACTCCTTATCTGTGACCCAAGCTACCTAAAATTTTACCAGGGAAAATATTTTTGGTGGCTACAGCACTGTTTGCCCACCTTTACTGGAGACCAGCTTTAGTGGCTACATGAAACAAACACCACAGAGCTGGGAAATAATAATAATAATAATAATAATAATAATAATAATAATAATAATAATAATAATAATAATAATAATAATAATAACGAATAAATGAATTTTGATAATAAATTGATCTTATTTTTATAATAAATAAATAATTAATTAAAATATATAATAATAAATAATAAACAGAAGCTCTCTTTAGATGACACTGGAATTATTTTCAACAATCAATTCATGTCCTTAATAAGAGGGAAGTGCTGACACTCATTGCAGATAGGGAATTGAATTCCTCTCTGCTGAAGTGGGATTCACTTCAGCAGAGTTGAAGGATTTTAAGTGCAGGTGTCAGAACTACCCTAGTTCTTCAAGATTTCTGCAATTCCCAACACAACCACCTTCATAGTTTTGTTCAATCGCACCTACAACTGCTACTTGAAAAAGATGAGATGAATTTCAACCTTTAAAGTATTTCTCTTCTCTTCCCTACAAAGGGAACATCTGCTATTCCCAGCTTTTGGATAACTCTGCTTATATGAAATGAATCCCATCTAAATTTTCCTTCCTTTCTTCCTTAATTTCCCACCTCTGAAATATCAAGTTGTACCACCAAATGCCAAAGGAGTGCTGTGTGGATTGATTAATTAATTGATAAATTAGAGTGCACTGAAAATTTTCAGCTCCAAGTTGCCACTGATATGAAAACCTTTATATTTGATGAAAACCTTTATGAAATATGAAATATATATGAAAACCTTTATGTTTGATGCTAATTTAAAGCTGGTAAAGTGACAAAGATAACACAGGACACACAAAAAAAAAAAACCCAAAACAAGACAAAACACCAAAACCAAAATACTTTTCCAAAAAGCAACTTCTCTGCATGGAAAAAAGAAGCAACCTCTAGGGCAAAGGCCAACATTTTTCCTCACTTTCTTCCAAATGTTTTAGGTAATTTTAACTGAACTACACAATGGTTTGAAGTGGTTATTTGTCAGTGTCCTTCAAAGTCCTCCCATCCCTGGATTGATGGCCACTTCACACAGCAAAAACGTCTGGAATATTGGATTTCTACCCCGTATTAGTGAGGCTGCTCCAAGATTTTCATCAAGAATGGAACCTATTAAAGTGTCTCTCACACTCTGCTGTTTGGGACTCTCCTGATATTGTACTTCTTTGTTAGTGGCTGTGAACAAGAAACAGATGTGGAATATCTGTGTTTGAAACTCAGTGACCCCGAAAGACCAGGGCTAATCCAGATCATTTTTTAAAACTGAAATCTGCCACTCTTGGAGCACCTTGAGGTCCATGCCCACACTCAGCAGACACAAACAGAAACCCTCAGGATGTGAAATACTAATCATGAATTCAATTGTAATTTGAATATTTGAAAAACAGAAAAAAAAACCCCTGATTTCCCATCAATCTTTTTCCTCAGTGTCAATTAGACTTTTTCCACTTAGACAGCTGTCCTCCACCAAAGGGAAATTCTCTGTTTTGTCACAAGATTCAATAAACTCATTAGAAATTAAGCATTTTGGAAGATGTTACATCTTCTAGGAATATTCCCAAGACCAGGGTGTGTGATCCAAAAAGTAAAATAAAATTCACACATTTCTGAAACTGTCTGATATTTCTGCCTCTTGCTAAGACCTACTAATACCATATGCCTGTGAGGTAAAAAAAAGTTTAAAATTCACTTTTAACTAACACTGCTTAGCTACATGGTTTTATAATAGTTACAAAATTAAATTAAAACTACTGATCACATTGGATCTGTAAGGCCTGGTGTCAAATACCAAGTATTCCAAACACACAAGAAATTCCACTTTAAGTCCTACCTGATCTGATTTCTGCATTCTCAAACCTCAGTACGTCTAGAGAAAGACATTTCCAACAGCATATAAGAAAATGAGATTATTATCTTTAAAGTAATAGAGTGAAATCAAAGGACTTGGCAACAATAAACCAAAATATTTTCTCCTGGGGACTATTAATTTACTTTAATGGATAAAAACTATGCGCATTTAGAAAAAGAACACTGAATATAGTTAATTGCCAAGTTAAATCTAACTCAGAGTTTTTACAGACCTGGGATTTGTCACGATCATCACAACCTTTTTACCTGTATCTAAAGCACTCTGTAGGTCTCACAGTGCTTTAAGAAATAAATATAGAATAAGAATATAGTATCAAGAAATAAATAGATATAAATGAAAATAAAGACAATGTCCTGCTTCCACCAACATGAATGGCAAAACTTCTTTAGCTCCCATGGGAGTAAAGTTTCAACCCATTGGGAATTCAACCAAATGACACAATATGACAGTTTTCTGCAAACTGGAAATTCTGAGTTTCAGAAGGCTCTAAGTTAATCATGTTACAAGGCACAAAAAGTGCTGCCCAATAACAAAAAATGAGCAGAAGTGGAAACAGGGGGGGAACCAATAATTGATAGGATTTAATGCACGATTTAAGGCTGGGGAAAGAATCCCTAAAGCTTTCTCCTACTGTGAGAGGCTTGCCAGACACGTGTGAAAAGCTTGCTACAACATGTGTGCTGAATTACCTTGGTAACCCGTGACTTTCCCAACAACCACTCACAATTAGCTGGGATCCAGTAGAAAAGGAATTAAATTCTGTGTGCAGCATCATTCCATGGAATGGGGCACTTTGAATCACTTCTGAATTCCCAGAATTTCTCACACTGCAGGATGGTGACTGGTCTACAGAAGGGACTGCTTAAAACATTTGGATCTAAATTCCTATTGCATTTCCCCAAGAGGAGTAGTGGAAATCTGGACAGGATGTCCTTGAGGAAAGTCTGTGCCTCCAGCAAGATTTGGGGATCTTGATGGAGGGGTGATCCACTGTTCCCCCATCCAGTTGTAACCAGAATCCTGCACAATTCCATTTTAACAACCAAGACATGAGGAAAAGCTGGGAGAATTTGGATTGTTCAGCCTGGAGAGGAGAAGCTTTGGGCTGAGCTCAGGGTGGCCTTGCAGGGCCTGGAGGAGCCCCAGGAAAGCTGGAGAGAGACAATTGCCAGGGGATGCAGGGACAGCACACAGGGAATGGTGGGGGCATAGATGGGATATGGGGAAAGAATTCCTGGCTGTGAGGTTGGTGAAGCACTGGAAGAGGTTTCCCAGAGCAGCTGTGGCTGCCCCTGGATCCCTGGCAGTGCCCAAGGCCAGGTTGGACATTGGAGCTGGAGCAGCCTGGGACAGTGGAAGGTGTCCCTGCCATAGCTACATGGTTTTATAGCAGTTACAGAATTAAATTAAAAATACTTATCACACTGGATGGGCTTTAAGGTCCCTCCCAGCCCAACCCATTCTGGTTTGTAAGTGGCAAATAGGTTATGGTAGGAGGGCTGAAAAAATGTTATTCATGCCATCATCATTTTATTTTTATGATCTGGCATTAAAAAAAGGAAAAAGAGAACAGGAAAGAAAAAGTAGAAAAATTTTCCTCAGACTTTAAAGTAGCCAAGATTTATGTTTTAGCTGAGTGGTAATATTTCATAGCTTTTCAGTTCCTAGGTTCAACAAAGGACACTGCTGGTACCTGTGATGTGTCACTTGGTGACCGTAACTGCTGGATTTCTTCTTAATGATCTCATTTTGGGTTTGAAAATAACTCCACAGACATGAACTGCAGTCCTGCAAAGACTCACAGCTGGCTTATCTTTACACAAGGCTACGTTCTCACTGAGCTCAGTGAAGACTACATAAAATGTAAGGAACAAATTTATGGATGTGGTTTCACAGGTTTGGGGCGTTATTTTTTTTAAATTTTCACTTTTTATGAGATGTTTCATTGTAGCTGTTATTAAGCCTGGTTAGGTCCCTTCACACCCCACATGCACAAATGATTGAAGCCACTGGTTTGTATGTCCAGTGTGAGATTTATCATTGCCGTCAGAGCTTCAGGTGATTTAAACAGCAGGTGAAAAAATGCAGAAAAATTTCAGAAAACCTAGATTTTCCTGCCTGATGTGGAATATCGACCTTCTACCCTGAGCTGCTGATAGAGCCAGGACAGCCTCAGGAGTTTCTCAGCAGATCAGCCTATTTTGCCAAATAAACACAGATATTTAAGGTGGCCAGGTGGTTTAACACCTGAACACTCAAACAAAGAGCTCCTTCCCCTCCAAGGTTCCAGACTTTCCAGACTTTCTCTCACCACTCTGCATCTCTTCCATCACAGCTCAGTGAAACCATATTTATTTATGGGCAATGCAGTTATTTGCCAAAGAATGTGGGTTTGGGGACAGCTGAAGACATTTATTAGCTCAGGACAAACTTGCTGGGTTTCAAAAAAATAACACAGGCTTTGAAAACACTAAGCATTCCCTTGAGCTGGTATTTTTAAGTGGTTTCCACAGTTGGTTTTCAGGGCACTTCTGAAAGCAAAGGAAGGAAGGAGGATGATTCTCCAAGTTTTCAAGGAGGGAACCCCCAATCCCTTGCCCACAGTAGCCCAGGACATGCTCAGGCTCAGCACAGGGATCATCTGTGTGGAAAATGCAATGCAAGATGTTTTCCATTACCATCTGTATGGCAGATTACCTTTGTCATGTGGGCAGTTTGCTTTATCTCTCTCTTTGAGTGATCACAATCACACCTCTCTGCGGAGGGGACATCTGCTGATAAGAGACTATTGAATGTCACTGCGTGGCTGATAAGAACTATAACATCCCATTGGGAGATGTGAGCCCAGAGGGAGGAGCCAAGCATTCCTACCCAGATATAATCCAGAGGTTTTGAGATACCAGCACGGCTTCTCCACTGGATTCCCCAGAGGAACAGCAGCTGCCTCTGCTTCCCCTATCTTCAGAGGAAGAACACATCCTTCTCTACAGGATCCCTGCTCCAGCAGAGCCACCCCTGACACTGCAGGAGGGCTGCAGCCACAATTCCAATGGGGCTGCTGCCAACACGTTGACCCACAGGGTGTCAGGTTGGGTTCTGACTCTGTCAGTGTTGTTTTAGTGTACTGCATGGTTTATTTTATCCTTTTATTTTTTCTTTTTCTTCTCCCTATTAAAGAACTGTTATTTCCTGCTCCCATATTTTTGCCTGAGAGCCCCTTAATTTAAAATTTATAGCAATTCGGAGGGATGGGGAGGGTTTACATTCTCCATTTCAGGGGAGGCTCCTGCCTTCCTTAGCAGACACCTGTCTTTCCAAACCAGGACAATCTGCATCCCTGAACTCCCAACACAGCAGTGCCAGGAGAAGATTCAGCACCCAGTGCCTCCCTCCAGAGCTCAACCTCCCACTTGCTCCTCAATTCTCCTGTGAGAGGTGGGACAGAAGGAAGTGCAAACACCAGAAGGACAATTTGACACTTTCTCAGACACTTTCCTGAATCAGAAGCTTCAATCCCAGACTTTCCCCAGATCCTCCACATGGGCAGCTCCAGGTCTGGGGGTCAGGGAAGCTTTGTTTGCCACTGGAATATTGACAGCACACAGGGATAAAGTGATGAAGGAGTGCATTTCTCTGCAAGCTGTGTTTGTGCAGGTTTGTTCAAGCCAAGCATGTGCAGAACCAAAGCATCTGCCAACATCACAGGCAGGATCCAAGCACGCCCAGAGAGACACTGCCAGCCACACAGCTCTCTCCACGAGGAAAGAATTTGGAATGCCTTATTTGACACAGAACCATGTCATTGCAGAGTCAAAAATCAGAGTCAGTGGTTCTAATCAACTGCCAAAAACTGGGGTATTTTTCTGGCTTGAGCTTCTAATAGGAATATTTAAAAAACGCAAAAATAGTTACAGCAAGGCTGATGTTACTCAGCTGTCATTCCAGAAATTGTCCTTTAAAAAAAGAATTGCAGGGGATAACAAATAAGATGATACCAGTTAGTTCAAGTAAGGTTGGTAAACATGGCTTTTTCAAGCTTCCTATACCAAACCACAGAACTTTTGTGCACCAAAATAATATGTGGTGATTTATGTTATTAATCTAAATACTGCACAAAAGAACTCAAAACAATTGACTCTTCAATTGCAAAGATGATTTTCGTGTGTTCAGCTCTTAACAAAATGATCAGCTGTTTCAGATGAAGGTCATTTGGAGGGATTTTCTTCCTCAAGTTAATTTTCTTATTGAGTGGAGTGCCTTTTTCCCTACACTTAAAAAAAATTATTTATTTATTTATTTTAAGTTACTCAACCATTTTTAAATTGGAACACCGCAGAACTTTGTGCACCATGAATACCCAAAATCATATGTGGTGGTTTATGTTATTAATCTAAATACTGCAAAAAAGCACTCAAAACAATTGACTCCTTAATTACAAAGACGATTTTCATGTGTTCAGCTCTTAACAAAACGTTCAGCTGCTACAGGTGAAGGTTCATTTGGAGGGAGTTTTTCCCTCAGGTTAATTTTCTCCATAAGAGGGGAGCATTTTTTCCTACACTTAAAATTTTTATTTGTTTATTTATCTAAAGTTATTAAACTGTTTTTAAATTGGAACGCCTCCAGATTAACACTAATCTCATGCATTAAAGCACCTTATGGAAATGATACACATAAATTCATGCTCTAATCACTGTGTTATTTCAGGCTTCAATCACATGGAGATTCCCTGGGCAAGACAATGGGAAGAGCCTCCTTCCCCAAATATTCAGAATATCCAAGGAAGGGAATGCAGAGGATACAGCTGGGTGACAAAATCTTCATGCAGTGGGGAAATCAGGCTGCATAAACCAGATCATGAGGGATGGGATCTCACTGGGGGATGGTTTCTGAGGAGAACTGCTGACCAAGGATATCAAAGCAGCAGACTGAAAGTGAAGGAAACTTGTGGTTTCTTTATGACTCGGAGATGAATTCTTTCATCAGATCAACCACTTCTGAGAGCATCCGGCGTGTCTGACACACTTGGGGACAGCCAGGGCCCAGGCTGAGCACTGCAAGCAGGGGCTGACTAAGAGAACATCCTCATTCAGGAAGGACATTTAATTTTAGATTTCACTCTAAGCAGATGCTCAAACCCCATTACAATTGGTGTCTTAGGTTGGAAATGGGGCTGTGTGTTCTGTTTCCATCTGTCCGAGCTGGGGCAGTTCTCTGCTGTTCCTGGAGCAGTTTTTCCTTTCTCTCTCCCACAGCCAACCCTCCCTGCAGGAGATCTCTGCTGTCCATGGCCACTGAGTGTCCCTGCAGGGCTGATCCAATCCCAGCATCCCATGGGGAGATGCTCCGCCCAGGGGAGGAGCCAAGCATTCCTGCCTGGATCCAATCTGGGCCTGGCACAGCACAGCAGCCTTTGCCCCCTGCATTGCCAGAGGAGCAGCTTTCTGCTGCCCTGCATGGCCAGAGGGAGCCCAGGCCCATCTGCAGCAGCCCTGGAGCTGCAGAGGAAAACTCCCCCCTTGTGCAGGATCCCTGCTGCAGCAGAGCCACAGCTGGCACTGCAGGAGGGCTGAGCCCCCCTGGGATGGGGCTGGGACACCACCCTGACACACAGGGGGACAGGGCACGGTCTCACTCTGGCAGTGTTTTCTTTCTTTTTGGTACAACTGCAGTTGTATTTTAAAATTTCCTAGCAAAGAACTGTTATTCCTACTCCCATATCTTTGCCTGAGAGCCCCTTAATTTCAAAATTATAATAATTCAGAGGGAGGGGGTTTACATTTTCCATTTCAGGGGAGGCTCCTGCCTTCCTTAGCACACACCTGGTTTCTCAAACCAAGACACTTGCAAGACACTTGGTGAATTTTAAGCTTATCCTCAAAGTCAAGCATGTGTTTTGGCTGCTTCCTGAATCCAAGATTGGTAGGTAAATGCAGGTAGAAATACATGGAATTGCAGGAATCAGTGGAAGAAACAAAAATCCCATATGGAGAGCTAATAAAATGTTAATAATTATACGGAAAGTTTCCAGAAAATGAGGAGCAGGACTAGCAGAGAAGTAGTCTCCCACCCAGAGTCCTGGGGGACCAGCACCTCTCCAGGTCCAGCCCTGGGAGAATTACAGCTAGGGGCACAGATAAAAGAAAAATCCATCTCTGTTTCAAGTCCAACCTTTGATTGAACACCACCTTATCAGCTGAGCCATAGTTCTGAGTCCTCCAAAACTCTGAACTTCAAGTAATCAAGGGCATGTATTCAGAAGAAAAACTTCAAACACTCCAATGATAGAGTTGGAAATTCAACCAAACATTCAGGTAAGTAGACAAATTCATCAAAAATTGGATATAGAAACAGGAAATAGTCTTTAGGGAATTAGTAAGAGAGAATAGCCTTAAGAGGAAGGAGGGCAGGGATGGATGGGGTCTTGGAAATGAGGAATTGTTCCCTGAGAGGGTGGGCAGGGGCTGGGATGGAATTCCCAGAGCAGCTGTGGAGCCCCTGGATCCCTGGCAGTGCCCAAGGCCAGGCTGGACATTGGGGCTTGGAGCAGCCTGGGACAGTGGAAGGTGTCCCTGCCATGGCAGAGGTGGCACTGGGTGGGCTTTAAGGTCCCTCCCAACCCAAACCATTTTGGGATTCTATAATTTATGGTATATCAAACATCCACAAGCCAAAAAAAAAAAAAACAAAACAAAACCCAAAAACCAAAACAGAAGTGTGTTTCCTAAAAAGGGTCGCTTCAGATTTCTTTGCTCTCAAAGACAACTTGGGCTGCAGAGAACAAAAATCCACCCCTGACAGTTTGAAAGAAACACTGAGAGGCTCCTCCAAGCTGTCTGTGGGTTGTCCCAACCCAAGTGAAAATGAAGCCACCCAGGTGAGCACAAAAGCAAAGTTTATCCTCCAGCATCTCCACACAGGAGATGTTATTAAGCCTCTGTCTTTTGGTGAAATTTGTGATGCTTTTGTTGTCTAATCTAATAACAGCCAACCTAATATTCTACAAGGTATTGCACTCCTTGTGAGACTCAACTTTCATGAACATCAACCTCTAGGGAAGGATGTTCCACGTTGTTCTCAGCTTTGGTGGCTTCCCAGAGCTTCGCTTCATGGAATAATTACAAAGTGCAAAGATATTTGCCAGGATGACTTGATGCTATTTTTTATCAAGTGAAATCAATCCGGAAAATAATTAAGACATGATCACACTTTTCATCTCCAAGCAAGGAGGAGAATGTCTCTAGTTTGCCAAGACATCCAATTAGCGGAGGGAAACCAGTTTTGCCAGGTTTTGGAGAAACATATCAGGATTCTCTGGCAAAGAATGGAAACTGGTGATCAGGAAATTATTTAGGGAAATAATCACGGAAATGACTGAAATTTATTTTAAAGGATTTGCTGGTGGGAAAGAATATTTCTGTGCTGGCACAAGGATACAAACATTTGTGAAAAACTTAGGGCAAGGTTAATGGAGGAGAGCTCAAAATAAATGTTTTGAAGAAAACACTGTTGGAGGAGGCAGCTTTTTGTATTACAATCTCCATTTCTTTCAACCTCCAGGAAAGGTCATTGATTTAATCAAAAGCTTTTTTTCCCCCCTTTGGTCAGACTCCCAAATGCACATACCATCAAGATCTGGTGCACAGAAATAATTTGAAGCAAATCTTCTAAAAAAGGTTTTGAAGATGCCTGCCAGTAGAACATTGTGCCTCACAGCTATAATATCAGAAAAAGCCATTCAATTTAAATTAATATATTTGGCCAGACAGCTATATTAAAATTCTTGTTGTTTTTTCAGTTATAATGGTAGCCTGTGGTATGACTAGCCCCCCTCAAAAATCTGTGTAGTTATTGCCTTTCTCTTGCCTAGGGTGCATCACATGTTTTTGATTTGGACGATCTGCATTGCGCTACCTCATTAAAACAAACATTTATGCAAAACAAAGGCCGTGTATCACAGGGCAGGGCTCAGGAGCCAGCTTTGAAGGCTGCAGCCTTTCCAAGAGCATCTTCCAAAGCAGAGCTTCCTCCAGCCCAGCCCCACTTGTGCTGAACATTTGTGGATGATGTCAGCCGTGCGCGGTGCCCCCCGAGCCCCCGCCAACGGGGAGGCTTCAAAAGCGATGCTGGGAGCAGCTGTGGAGCAGGGAAGTGTTTGCTGGGGGAATGGTGAAGGTTTCTCCTGTTTCTCCTGTTTTTCCCGTCCCCTCTCGGAGCAGCAGCCCTGCCCTGAGGAGCTGGAGGTGCTGGACAGCTCCGCTTCTCCAGGGCCACTGCCCCGGGACAGCCCTGCCCTCCTCCCAAAGGCTTCCCAGCCCTGCAGATGGGAAAAAAACAGGGAAAAAGCACTGGCAGAGCATCTGTGCAGGGAATCAGGAGTGTGTGTGCTGTAGGAATTGTGTTTCCTGGGTCGTTTGCAGCAACTGCTTTCAGCTGAGGTTATTTTTGCCCTTAAAAATGTCAGGTTCCCTCCCACTGGAGGAGCAAAGTCCCTCACCCCTCACTTCAAACAAAAAGGACATTGATTCCCTCACTTGAAAAAAAAAAAAAAAAAAAAAAAAAAACATTGAGATGGAGTATGTCCAGAGAAGGGAATGGAGCTGGGAAAGGGTTGGAACATGAATCTGATGAGGAGAGGCTGATGGAGCTGGGAAAGGGGCTCAGCCTGGAGAAAAGGAGGCTCAGGGGGGACCTCATTGCTCTGCACAACTCCTGATAGGAGGGGCAGGGAAAAAATGAGAGGAAATGGCCTCAAATTGCACAGGTTGGAGTTTGGGAAAGAAAATTTCCCCTGGGCTGAGCTGCCCAGGGAGGTTTGGAGTCACTGAATTGTCCCAGAGCAGTCTGGATGTGGCCTTGGGGACAGGGATAGGGGTGATGCTGGTGGGGCTGGGGTGGCACTGGATGGTCCTGGAGGGCTTTCCAGCCTTGATGATTCCATGATTCTCCAAAAAGAACTTCAGATAAATAGTTTAAATGCAGGCATTACAGATTTCTGAAGGCAGGTGAAATGAAAGCTTAAAAAAACCCCTAAGATTTATTAATTTGTGTATACATTTTCTTTTAAAAAGCAAACAAAAAAAAAAAAAAAAAAAAAAACCTCAAAAAAACAAACAAAAAACCTCAAGTGTCAGGGTTAATGCTTTTCATCCGAATCTCCCAAGCCTCCCATATGTCAAACTCCATCACTACTAACTTAACAAAGTTTACACATGTGGTTTTGTATAATGTATTCCTCACAATAATGCTTTATCATTATCTGTCACAGACATATTTTATGAAAAATCCTTTTGCTAGGATTTTTTCTCCTGAGAAGCTGAGAGACCTCAGGAACAAAATGTAAACAATGATTGTCTGCTGCTGTGGAATGCAACAGGTGCATCTGGGATTGGTCTCATGTGGTTGTTTCTAATTAATGGCCAATCACAGTCAGCTGGCTTGGACTCTCTGATCAGTCACAAGATTTTATTATCATTTCATTCCTTTCTATTCCTTTCAAGCCTTCTGATGAAATCCTTTCTTCTATTCTTTTAGTGTAGTTTTAATATATCATTTTCTTTTAATATAATATATATAATAAAATAATAAATCAGCCTTCTGCAACATGGAGTCAAGATTCTCATCCCTTCCCTCATCCTGGGACCCCTGTGAACACCACCACATTTATGTGTCAAAATATAGTAATCAATGCAGGCAAGTATTTCATACTGAAAAAAAAGTATTTACTGTTTGGCATTTCTGACACTTCACAAGCTCATTTTTAATCACTTATCTTCAAGAGGAAATAAACACTGCTAGTAAAAATTCAGCAGAATTTTCTACCATCTTCCTTAAAATGTGGCACAATTAGTGACTGTATTTATAACTCCATACAGAAAAGGAATTACCAGCCTGTGTGCTACCTCAACTTTCCAAAATAAGTATGGCAAATCCATACATTCTACTGTTGTAAAAAAAGTAAATATTTTTAGTTTTTGATGTGGCACGTTTTAAGGTGACTGATGTAAAATTATGGCAGTGTTGTGATGTGTTGGAGGCTGAGGATACAAGTGACTTTTCACTGAGTATTTATTTGTGGGAGTTCTGCACAGGATGATCCCAAAATGAGCCCTGCTGGATTTGTTTCTAGCTTGGACAATTTCAATCATCCATTAACAAAATCTACTACAGGAAATGCAGGGAACTCACCAGTACCGCAGTCTGAGTACAGGTTTTTAAACCAACTTAGTGAATTCAGGCTGGGGCTTGCTCAAGCTATAAATGGACTGATGCAATGTGTGAATTACTTCAAAATAGTATCTGTACAAATATGCAGAAACAACTCCATGTCCATGGATAATTAAGGAAAAAAAAATACAATATTTAGAACTTAAACAGTTTGTTAAAATATACTCAAACACTTGGTCTTAAGAGCTCTACTCACCAGTTTATCTTGTCATCTCCCTCTGGATGACTCTATTTCTTTTTTTTTTTTTTTAATAGACTAATTATGCTTAGAAGTGAGTAGTTAATTTCCTTTTACAAAGCTAGCAACTTGACTTTTAAAAATACATGCTATTATCTTGCATTGAAGCCTGCCAAAATAAAACAGCGAGGAGTGATACAGTTCATCACCAACAAAAGTATATACAGAGAGCTAAAAAAAAAGAGGGTGAGGGTTAAAACCTGTCTCTGTGAAAGCCAGGGGAGTTCTATCACTGTCTTCCTTAGAGCCTGCACTTCATCCCAGCTACTCATAACACTTCTCGTATTTGATAGGGGACAATTTAAAGTGATAAATAGCAGCCAAACTGCACCTGTGTGTGAGGAGGGGAAGATTGCAAAACAGCCTCAGTGTCGAAACTAAACTACTTCTGTCAGTTTGGAGATATTTTGGCCTACCAGGCTAAAGCTGAATTTAGGGGAAATATTTCTGCTTGTGCTGGTTATCTGAAAGTTCCAGGCTGGCCAGGCTGGCTCCTTCTGGAGCCACCTACTCAGATGTGAAGTTCAGGCTTGCCCAGATTTCAAAAAGGGCCACCAATCTTCACTCAGAAAATGAAGTTATTTCTATCCATGTGTCTGTCTATCAGTTTAAGATCTAGTTTCAGGCATAAAAAAGAGGCCTCACACAGCTCTAAAACAATGATGCTTTTTCCTCATTTCTTGTTGGCAAACCTTTATTGCAAAGTCCTGAACCAGAAGCCACACTCACAATGTCTGCAGCTCCATCCATCTGGAACATGCTGCAAAATTTCACCTTTGAGATCTGTTACCCATGGATGCTGAACCAACCATCATCATCATCATCATCATCAAGGTGATAAGAGGCATTCAGAACCATCCACTCCCAACTTTCAAGGTAATTCTCCTATATTACTTCAATTTTATTCCCTTCAGAGAGCAGAACTCTTCAAAGCAGGGAAGTTTAATATCTTGCATTGCTTTCCTGACAGTGGGCTCATTAATATCTATTAACGATTAATAAATCTCATTCAGTATCTTTGAAACAGAAATTTCATATCCTCAGTCTATTTAAAGAATTTATAATTTTTGCTTATTAAGAAAACAAAAACAAAAACAAAACTTTAAAGATATTTCTTGGAGAGTTTTGCTCTCAAATATAAATATACAGAATGGATAAAAAACCATGTTTATGCTTTGGAGTAAAGCAGCCAACAGACTATTTGAGGATGGATTTCTACTGATTTGCTACCTGAAAATAAAAGTCATTAAAATGCAGGCTGACAGCAATGAAAGTTATGTAATTACAGATTCCTTCCTTTCTTTAAAGCACCTCTCCCTTCAAAAAACGTTTCCTCTGCTCCATCAAGTGAAATATTTCAGGAAACACCCTCACAGCTTATCTCTGGCAGGAATGAGATGTGTGGGTTCTGCCCACATGTGTGAAGCTGATCCTTGTCTCCCACATCCAAGGCAATTTTTAGCCAAAATGGTTTGCTGGCCCAGAGGGAATAATGGTTGCAAGTTAAAGCCACATGCAGAGCAAGACAGAAAGAAGAGATGCTACCCCCTGGCAAGCCTTCAGATGTCTGGCTCCAAAAATACTTTTCTCATGTCTGCCACGCCAAAAACAGTAATATTAACAGCACTGCTATTACAGCCAGCACTTCCAAAACTGCCATCTCATTAAAGTCTCTCATCCAAAACAATTTAAATGCTCTGTATCTAAACCACATGAAAGTCTCTAACAATGGGGACAGGCATTATCTGGGCCTCACCCAGCCTGGTTTGCTCATCAGAACTAGTAAAGCATCTGAAATCATGGGCCCACTGTCCAGTTTCCTGGAAAAATGCTGTCAGCCACACACTCTCTCTCACACAGCTCCACCCAGACTCTCACAGCCCTCATTTTTATCATATTTTTTCAGAAAAGCCCAGCTGACGCTGTGGGAAGTCCTGCACTACCAGATCCCAGTGTTCCCATTAAACCTGTCTTGGAGAGCCTCTACTTAAGGCATGTAGTTATAGGATCAGAAGACTTTGTACCCTTTAAAGGCAAAATCCATCATTTTGGAGCTGCTGGTTCATTTCTTCAGTTTGAGACTTCCCTCTGCTGTGAAGGGCAATGGAGGCCAGGCCTGACCCTACAGCTCTGAATTGAACTTCCCCTAGATTTAAAGAAGGGCATGAGAAGAGTAATTCCTTTCAGAAACTTTCACAAAGGAAAATTATTAACTTGATTTGATGTCAGGAAGATTTGATTTCTAGCACTGGGCAGCCAACAGGGTGTCAAGAGGATGCCCCAGGCTCTTCTTAGCGGTGCCAAGCAATGGGACAAGAGGAACAGGCAGGGCCTGAGCCCAGCAATTCCCCTCACAGGAGGCACAACTTCTGCCCTGGGCAGTGCCCAGCCCTGAGCAGAGACCAGAGGGGCCCTGGGGGCTCCTCCTGGGGACATTCCAGAGCCACCTGGACCCAGCCCTGTGCCCTGTGCTCTGGGATGGCCCTGCTGGAGCAGAGAGGTGGCACCAGGGACCCTCTGTGGGCCTTCCCAGCCTCCCCGATCCAGTAATTTTGTATTGTTCACCTCAGAAAATTATCTGGTGTTTCTTTGTTTTTAACTTCTGCATCTACCTGGCAGTTCTTTCCCTGACAAGTTCATCCTCCTAAAGGATGCGTGAAGTGGGAAAATACTTCTGCCTCCTTTGCTGGCCAGGTGCCGTCTCCTCACTGCACAGGTGACTGAAGCAGAGGGAGACCTCAAGATGGAGCAGGAGATGTGTGTCTGGCTGAAACTCAACAGCTGAGGAGAGGAGAGAGGCTGAGGGCACTGAGTTGTTGAAAATCAACAACTGAGGCTGAGGAGAGAGGCTGAGGGTCTGCCCAGCTGGAGCAGAGACACTGAGGGCAGAACTCAAGGGTCTGCAGTTCCTCCCAAGGGACAGCTCCAATCTCTGGGACAGGGACAGCACCCAGGGAGGGCTGGAGCTGGGCTGGAGGGATTTAGGTTGAATTTTAGGGACAGGTTCTTCCCCAGAGGGTGCTGGCACTGCCCAGGCTGCCCAGGGAATGGGCAGAGCCCTGAGGCTGCCAGAGCTCCAGAAGCCTTTGGACAGGGATGCCCAGGGTGGGATTTTGGGGGTCTGGGCAGGGCCAGGAGTGGCACTGGATGATCCCTATGGGTCATTCCAACTCAGAATATTCCTTATTTCTATGGAACAGAGACCACCTGGGTTGTTACATCCCCCTGATAAGCCAAAATCAAATTTGTTTTGTCTTCCCCTTATCCTGGAGAGGGAAGGGTGAGGAGCCTGCCCAGGCTGCAGTTTGTTCATACCTTGTTTACTCACACTGAGGGCCTGGCCTCCTGTGACCAACCATCACAATTACCAACAATCTGCAAAGTGGTCCCATTTTCCAGAAGTGCTGCAGACTTTCCCAGAGGCTGCAGGGACATGGCAACCATTTCCTCTGAGTGGTTGCCACATCTTCCCCCAGCACTGGCTCTGCTTCAGCCAGCAGTGAAGGGACTCCTATAAAAATTGTCTGAAAAGCACTCAGGGATTGCTTCAGATAAAAGCTGCAGCTCCTCACCATATGGTGCAAATGGCCAGGAATAAAGAACCTCCTTGACAGGAAAAGCTAAAACCTGCCAGAGGCACAGGGATCCTAGCTAGGAATGATACCATCAGCCTTGGTTGGAGGGCTGTGCACCTGGACCAATTTTAAAGGATATTTTCTGCCACAAAGAAAAAAATAAAGATAAAATTATTTAATTTTTAGGAAAATCTAAGTAGACACAAAGTGTTAAAACAAAACATTTCACTGAGCTCCTAAAGAGACAGGATTAAATATATTTTTAAAATTATATGTAATTCTGCAAGTACTGGTGAAAGGAAAATTAACAAACAGAAGGGAATTATGAAACTTTTAAAAATCACAGTCCCATGAGAGACTTTTCCCCTCCTATCTCACACAGAAAACTTTTTTTTAAAAAAGTAGTAATTTGTAAATCCAAATTGCTAATCCCTGTACCTCTGACACCTTTAACTGGGTGCTTGAAACATATTTGGTAGAACTTTTATTCCATCTGACCCATGGTCATAAAGTTGCCATACAGATTTTATTTTAAGGGAACTCTTCAAGGGTGTGAATGCCTCTTTCCACTAGAGAATCAAGAAACAGCAATGTATGCAAATCCTTTAGAGATATTATCTTTACCTTAGCTGCCCAAAAATTCAACATCTAGATTAAAATTATTGCCTAGGCTCCTATGAAATCTATTTTAATATGGGATTAAATAGTCTCAGGATATACCAATATTTCCATAAGCTCTCAGGACAGGTTTAGACTCTCAGAGTTAGGGGAGATGGATCTTGATCCTAAAGACATAAAGTCCCTTTCCAGTACTAAAGGACAAATGACCCAAATCTCAGCCCAGGAGCACAAACCCCGTGGGCTGCAGAGAGAAAAACAAGCAGGGTGGGACTGCAGGGCTAAAGCTGGAATGGGACAATGAACTGCAAGGTGCAAATGGAGCAGAACTGATCCCAGGGACAGAGCCCGTGCCCGGCCGTGCATTTTGGGGCCATTTTTGGTTGTGCTGCCCAAGGTGGATCTATTGAAGCCTTTTCATAAATCCCTGTTTTATTCTTTAGCTCTGTCCAGCCTCTGCTCTAGGGCAGCCTTCCCAAGGCATCAGATGATCTCCAGAGATCCCATCCAACCTCAAGTAATTTGGGATTCTGTGACAGTCATGGCATAGAATTCAGAGCAGGAACTCATCTGCAGGACATCAGGAGGCAGTAAAAATCAGAGATGGGACGGCAGAAAACACAAAAAAATCCTACAAAACACATAGCCCTGGGCAGGCAGTGCAGCTCCTGATCTGGATGAACTCACAGCACCCTGGGATCTCACTGACATAAGTGAGAAATCAACTTGGCTCCCTCTGCTCCACCTGGTACTGACGGAAACTCTGAATGAAGCATGTGGCCACTGCTTTGTGCATCTCCCCAAGTGCTGATTTATCTGAGAGCTGAGGAAGCTGAAAACAGGAATTGGGGCATTCACATCACCAGGTTAAATCCAGCTCAGCAGACAAGTGAGTTTATTTAGTGGTGGGTTTAGGCCAGGCCCTAGAAAACAAGGTGTTGTGCACACCTCAGGTGACAGCCATGCCTTGGCAGTCTGCTATAGAAAGGAAAAGCCTTCCTTGAGGGACAGGAACCATTCTGTCACCCTGCAGCGAATGTCTGAGGCTGTGCCTGAAGGCACCGATGTGATGGAAATGATGCTCACACTGATCCCTCCTGCTCCACACTGATCTCCCAGGCCAGAGGCATCATCAGCCCCTTCCCAGTGCCCACTCCACAAACAAATGCAGGCATGGAACCTGAGTAGAAATTTCACTGCCTAACACAACAACTTGCAGAGGCCACAGCTAACCCTGAGGCTCCCTCTAAGCATTTTTCCAAGGACACCACTTGATGGTAGGGCCAGAGACTTTTGTTGTCACAGCCACTGAACAAGTGACATTTCCTTGGCCAGGAGAGACTTACAAAATGGATCTCAAATGCATCACTGACCACCTACTCTTCTGTGTTTTGTTTTTGTATTTCATTTATTTCTTTCTGGAATCTGCTCAGCCTGGAGAGGAGCCCCACCTGAGAGGGGCCCTCAGCTCTGGGTGTCCCTGTGTCTGTCCCTGTGTCTGTCCCTGTGTCTGACCCTGGCTGTCCCTGTGTCTGTCCCTGTCAGTCCCTGTGGCTGTCCCTGTGTCTGTCCCTGGCTGTCCTTGTGTCTGTCCCTGTGTCTGTCCCTGTGTGCAGAGCTCAGAGCAGGCCCAGGCTCTGCTCCAGGCCCAGCAATGGCCCCAGAGCCACGGGCAGGGCCTGAGCCCAGCAATTCCCCTCACAGGAGGCACAACTTCTGCCCTGGGCAGTGCCCAGCCCTGAGCAGAGCCCAGAGGGGCTCTGGGGGCTCCTCCTGGGGACATTCCAGAGCCACCTGGACCCAGACCTGTGCCCTGTGCTCTGGGATGGCCCTGCTGGAGCGGGGAGGTGGCACCAGGGACCCTCTGTGGTCCCTTTACCCATTCTGTGTGATTCTAATACAAATCAAACCCCCTCAAGCATTTTTACTCCATCACAACAGCTCCAAAAGCTGATTATGGTATTAATTACCATCCCTGCCATTTGTCAGCCACTGCACCACATGGATCACTGCCTGGCCCAGACAGAATACAAGTGTACCACAAGCTTAGGACTTTGTGCAGAAAAACTTTTAAGAAGGTTATCAAAGAGAAATGGTTGTCATAGGATGCAGGTTCATATTTCACTATAAATTAGAACCTGATAAGCAGAGAGCCAGAGATCACTTTTCAGCATGGGAGAAGATTAATGCAGTGTCTCAAAAATGCTTTCCAGTGATTTTTAATTGCAATGATAGTTATTCAATGGCACACATTTTTTTGACATTACTTTCTCAGATGGATTTGTCAGAGCATGGCGCTTTCTGCTTGGCTTGGTGAAACATTCTGTGTTTCCTTCAGTTTCTCCTGAATAATCTAAAAAATACACAACTATGGATATAATCTCCAATCTGATTGGGGTCTAGCTTCCTGTTTTCCAGCTTATTACCAAATGGATTAAACAACACCTGATTTAGGATGTGATTTGAGACACCCTGCTACTGATCTTGAGTGCCAGTCTGAAAAATTATTTTTTACTAATTTTTTTCATGGTTTTTCCTTGTTATTTTTCATTGTTTCTTTCCTATCCATTTTAAATGGCTGACCAAATGTCACTTTTTCTTTTGACAAGAAGGTTTTTTGAGCTGATTTTTTTAAAAAATAAACCCGTTCTTTCAAATCTGCATTTTTTTGTGTGCGACCTAAAAACTGTGCTACAACAAAGACTTCCAATTTTCCTTTAGAAAATACATCCCACTTCACATGGCTGATGGAGGAGGTGTATTTATAACTTTGCCATTGTTTATTATTCCGACTGGTTAGGTGTTGTTTTTGCCCTGCAGTAAGGCTTGGAGGTGCTTCCCAGCTCTGCTCTCATGTTTGTTTTTAGAAGTAAGTACAAAGACTGTCACTCTTAAGTTCCCCACTTCCCCTGAGTCCATACATTTGTGTTGTGAGCAGCTCAGGCACTTCATTCTTCAGGCCTTTCAAAACTCCTGGATTAATACCATTAGGTCTGGGTAACTTGTTGCTATTTAATTTATCAGTGTGTTCCAGCACCTCGTCTGTTGATCCTGGCAACAGAAGCAAAATGCTTGAAGGGCGCCTCTAGAGCAGATATCTAAAGAAAAGTCACACATCCCTAAAAAAACTCCTCCCTCTAGCAGCCAGAATTGGAGATTAGAGCCTGGTTCATGGATGTGAGCCACACCAAACCAAATGGGGGATCCAAACAACTTGGGTCTTTCTGCTGCCGAATGTACAGTACCACGTCAGGCTCTGTATAATTAGCACAATTCGTAACAGATTTGTTTTTTCTCCCAAGTAGTAAACATTCTCATGCTTTATTCAGCTGAGGTGGCTGCTGCTCTGCTCCCAGCTGTGTGGGTGCAGGCACACGTATCCCAGAGGCTGAGGACGATGTGCTACAGCTGAGAGACAAACCTGATCCACAGTGCAGAATAATGGAATCACAGAATCATCCATGGTGGGAAACACCTCCAAAATCATCAAGCCCAACCTGTTACCATCCCCACCTTGGCAAATAGAGCTCTGGGTGCCATGTCTAGGTGTTCCTTGGGTCTCCAAAGCTCCCTGGGCAGGCCCTGCCAAGGCCTGAGCTCCCTTTCCATGGGCAAATTGCTGCTGCTGTCCCAGCTGAGCCTGCCCTGGCCCAGCCTGAGGCCGCTCCCTCTGCTCCTGTCCCTGTTCCCTGGAGCAGAACCCGACCCCCCCGGCTGTGCCCTCCTGGCAGGGACTTGTGCAGAGCCACAAGGGCCCCTGAGCCTCCTTTGCTCCAGCCTCAGCCCCTTCCAGCTCCCTCAGCCCCTCCTGGGGCTCCAGGCCCTGCCCAGCTCCGTTCCCTGCCCTGGACACGCTCCAGCCCCTCCAGGGCTCTCCTGCAGGAGCAGAACTGGGCCCAGCCCTGGAGGGGCCTCTCAGAGCCAGCACAGAGGGACAATCCCTGCCCTGCTCCTGCTGCACACACAATTCCCCATCCAGCCCAGCTGCCAGGGGCCTCTTGGCCCCCTGGGCACCCCTGGGCTTATGTCCAGCCCCTGTCAGCAGCACCCTGAGGTCCAAACCATGTTCTAGAAGGACTCTTGGTGACACAATCACCATCACTCAGGTGGTATCATCCTAAAAGCCTATTCAACCT
Source organism: Ammospiza caudacuta (assembly GCF_027887145.1). Taxonomy (NCBI): domain Eukaryota; kingdom Metazoa; phylum Chordata; class Aves; order Passeriformes; family Passerellidae; genus Ammospiza; species Ammospiza caudacuta. Next base: position 118,573,491 of record NC_080594.1, on the reverse strand, counting down.
TCCCAATCCCTACTCAGCCTTCACTCAACCTTAACTCACCCCAAAGAGCAGGCTCAGTGCTGCTGGCCACATCTGCCACTTCCTTACTCCAAAACTGTGGCAATAAGACCAAATTGAGGAGCTACCCATGCCTGGACACCTCTGCTGACACGAAGCAGCCTGGAGACAGATGAACCAGGGAGGGAGCTGACCTGGCAGCAGCCCCTCAGCCCTCTCCCCCCATCCTGGCGTTATTAGGGCTGCAATGGGATCCATGTGTGACCGCCCCACGTGTGCACGGCGCTTCCTGCGCTCCCAGCCCTGCCAGGGCTGGGCTGAAATGACAGCATTTTATTTATAAATCTGCTGCCAGGGGCCTGCAAAGGCTGGGCTCATTCTGGACACCTGCAGAGTCCATTCAGGGAGCAGCCAGTCAGGAAAAGAAGCAGGAAAAGCACTGGGAAGAAGAAGAGCAGCACCAGCCCTGAAGAAGGGAGTGCTGGGAGTAAGGAGAGCTGCTCCCTACATTTACTTTGGAGCATGTTTTTTGATTCCAAACAAAAACCCCATTAAATCTGGGGTTTGTTTGAGCTGTATAAGCACATGCCATGGTGAGGGGGATGCAGGTCGCAGTGACCAACTCCCAGACTTCCCAAAAACTCTGAGATTTGGTTCCTTTCTACCTTGAGCACTTTAAACCAAGCACAGCCAAAAACAAATGTGGGAGAGGATCAAATCTGTGCTACAACCAACAGAAATGCTTTCTCCAAACCAACAGAAATGCTTTCTCCAAAGCCTGCCTGGTAGATTTAATACTCTGGGTTTTGGAGGCCATCTATCATTTTCATTTGGCATGAATATAAATCCAAAAATCCCTTGATCCCAAGAAGGCACTGAGGAGACTCAGTCAAGATTTCAGAAAGGATGTGCTCCTCGACTTGGAAAGTTGGCAGATGATTTAATTTTGTTAGCAAATTTGACAGCGCCGTAGGAATTTTCCTCAATCAAAGAGCCCTTTCATAGGCTTCCCTACCCAATCCTCAATCCAGTGTCTAAGAATAACATCCAGCCCTCATTAATTAATGATATCAGTCCCAATAATGTCAGATTGCCTCAGAGGCCTTGCCGGGAGGGATGAATCACACCCGGCCAGCTCCAAGGCTCTCCCTCTGACAAACTCCAGCGTGTGAGGATGGAAAGCTCAGCCTGCAAAGCTCTCACCCACAGAGCCCCAGCGGCCCTCACCCTGTCTGAGGTGTGTGGGGCACACTTGGAGATGCCACCTGGCTGTATCAAGAAGGAAAAAGATTATATTTGCCCTGGTTAAATGGTGCTGCACCTTCCCATGCACTTTGTGTGGTGGATGCAAGAAAGGTCTGTAGAGTCTTCTCATTTTTGGGATTTCCAGCAGAGTCAAGACTGTATCCAACAGCAAAATACCACTAAGAAATCTCTATCTGTGATTCTGGCCTTTACCAAAACTACAAACTGAGATTTCTCACAAGCCCTACTCAGCTGATCCTATTCCAACTCAGGAAAAGACACACCAGCTGTCTCTGTAAATGTACAATTTTACTGAAGCCATGATTATATGTATGAAAACATCCAGACTGCTTCCAGAGTGCTCTGTCCTAATACTGACATAAAATTGCCTCATTTCTATTTGCAACGTGATTGCAAATCCATGATTGGAGTTTTCATGTGCAACAGCTGAAAGCAGTGACTCCAGATCAGTCATGAACGTGAAATTTGGTAATATTTGTGTATCACCATCTTTTCACATCAGTGTTGCATTCCCGGGCCTCTTGAAAGATCTTCAGGCAAGAACAATCACATTGTTTAATGCGTTCACATAAACCACAGATATTCCCCCTTTGCCTTCACAATGGCCATGGCTGGCCAGGCACAAACCTCACCCCCGGTGTCCCATGGAACACCCCAGTCCTGCCATGAGTACCAGCCCAGGGTTGAGCCTGGCTCAACCCAAACACGAGCTCAGCAGAAAGGCACATGTGGCCCTGGTTGTGGGATGCTGGTCACAGAGGTGAAGTGTCAGGCAGACAAAGCTGGGACTTGTCTTTTTTTGTGTGCAGCGTTTGTTTATGTGCCGCACACGTCGTGCCCGGTAACACGAAGCCACCAGTTTCGGGTTACAAATATACCATAAATGCCATAAGTGATTTATTTTTCTGCCGCGCCTGGGAAAGCAAATTTGGCATTTTTTAAAAAAAAATCTTGACTTGACGCTGATGTATTCTGATTGCCACTGCAAATATAGATGTTTTTGTTATGCACAAGCACCGTTTTGATGTGATGGCCAAAGCTCTCAGAGGGTTGGATTCGGAGAGATTGAGCATTGAGAAAGATCCATCAGATTTTGGGACCCCTGCCACAAACAATTTTCAGTTCAGTAGGACCGGTATGAGAACAACTTTAATGTGCTTTTTACTCTGAGGCATGTTGGTTCTAAAAGCCACTGACAAGTTTCACACACAAACATTTATGTTTGGAGGAGGCGCTGCCAAGCAAGCCTGTAAAAACCATTAAATCTAAAATTTGTTTTTTCGCTAAAGCATTCTGAAAAATCACACAGAGAGGCTGCATTTTGCAAAACCTGGAGAGGTTCATTTCACCCCTGAAATGTGATTTCTTTTTAAATCCTTTTTTCCTCCACAATCCTGCCATAGGATCCACCCCAACATCTGGAGAGCAGAATCCAGGCTGACAGACTAACGCACATGTGGAGCAGTGTGTTTGCTCCTTTGCTGCTTCTCAGGACAGACACATTGTCTCCCTCTCCTTCTGTCTGTCCCCTTCTTTTCTTTCCCTCATTTTTATTTTTTTTTTCACCCTTCCTTTAATAAGGCTCCACATGTCTTGCAGCTCTCTGCTGCGAATGTGACCAGGATGTGATATTGCCTTGCACCAACACACAACGTCTGGCTTAGGTGATACCAAGTTACTGCCCTGGCTTTGAATGCCTGCAAGGTTATTAACCAGCACATCTGGCTCTCTCCCTAGGAGGGTGAGTTCTGCAGTGCCCCAGGAATTTCTTTCATACACCACTTTTATTAGCTTTTCAAAAGAATAAGGATTACCACTGGAAGGGAAGACTTAGGTCGTTTGCAAACATATTGGTCGCCAACCTGCTTGCCATGTTTGAAAAGCAACAATAACCACAACTCATTATTTGATTTTCAGAAGTAATCCTCCTTCGTTTTAGCAAACTATTACTGCTCTTGGTCTGTATTAATGAAAAAAATAGCTGGTGATTTGTGATAAATAGAATTAAAAAAAAAAGACATTACAGAAAGCCACAAGGATAACTTAGTTTGGAAATATAGCCCCCAAAACATTAATTTCTAATCCTATTTTTCCTGCAGACCTCACTTCATGATCACAGAAAGGGAAGAGAAATGTGTTTCAGGCTTAATCAAAAGAGAGAAGCGCACATGTAGCTCCAGAGAGCAAATTTATCTCCTTTGCCCACACATGGAAGTTGCACAGGACGTGAAGTCTGAATGCACAAGTGATATTACTGTAATTTCCCATCTGGACATCCCTATTTCAGTAATGCCAGAGAGACCTTTTCTGGTTTCATTTATTTCACTTCCGAAGCAGTTTAAGACAAACGGGAAAACTACAAAAAAAAAAAACCAATCCATGTGGGGTTGTTACAGAGGGAGCTCCCCAGGGCTTTCCTTCTACCTGCCCAGCAAAGTTCAACGCTCCTGGCCAAAATTCTCCTGAAAAAAACTCTGTAAACACCTGCCCAGCTCCCTGCCTGCCTCCCAACCCACCTGGAACTCCACCTTCCCACCACCTGCCACTGCTGAGCACACTTCAAATGCAACATTCACCATGCAGAATTAAGCAAGACTAGAAAAATAAAATAAAAAATTGCTGGACTTGCTAATTAATCTCCTTTTGAAGCCACGTGAGGCCAGATTTTCAGAAGCTGTCGGCACTCAGCAGCTCCCATTGTTCCAAGTGAGAGTTGTTTGGCACTCCCAGCTTTTGAAGGGCTGCTCCTCCACGTAGGTGTTTAAATGGGAGCTCTGCTCTCCACTAACCTTTCACAATTGCTTTTGGCCAGGCTGATCCTCCAGAAATATCCCAAAGAGTGGTGCAAGCACTCACAGAAAAGTCTATTTTAAAACTAAGCATAAATAGCCCATACTCCTCCAGCTAGGGAAAAGAAACAACATTCTGTGATTTCCCCGACCAAGGGAGACAGCCAGGCAAAAAGTTCACCAACTCCACTAAATTCATACAATGAAAACAAAACAAAGATTCCTAATTATGCAAATGAAAACACTGAATGTTTTCAAGAATGTCACAACCTTACGTGGGGATTTCTGCCAAACGGAGCAAGAATTTAAATCCATCAGATAAAACCCTGATTTCTTTAGATTAATACCCAAACAAAAGGCATGCCTGGGTGAAACTCTAACCATAAATTCTAGTATCAGATAAATTACAGCCAACAGAACATAAAGATCTTCTCACCTCCTCAGGTTTGAATCTTCTGAGAAGCCCACCTTGGCAGCCTTAGACTTGGCATTATTCACTCAGCTCCAGCCTTCAAAAGAGCCACGGCTCCTTTGGTCCACTAAGGCTCATGGAAATCCTTACAGGGATTTTTGTTGTGCCTGCCTATAAATTGCATTGTCTTCTAAAGGCTTCCTGTCCTGCAAACAGAGGCACCAGCACAGAGATTCAACTGAGATTGTTTTCCCCCTCTTCTGCTGCTTTTATTTAACAAAAAAAAAAAAAGGGGGGGGGGGTGGGGGGAGAGAGAACTGGTAGAAGTTCCTTACAGGAGTTGGAAGAGGACATCTGCAGGCAATTTAACATGAGGGTTTGTTTCTGTGTCAGCTGGCAACCCCTGGATAACTCTGTCATGTAACTTATATGCTAAAACATGATGTAGGACAACCAGTGAGACTGGGTAAATATGGCAGCACATCAGTTTTATTTGATTAAGATTTATACTTTTTCAAAGGGAGCAGCTCTGCCATAAACTCTGAAAAACAAATACAACCCTGGAGCTGTGAAAGTGTCCCACCCTGATCTTCAAACCCACCTTCTGCTGCAGCCCAGGAACAGAAAACAGGGTCTTTTTCAGGTGAAGATGGGAATTTTTCCATTCCCTCCCAGTTCAGGAGTGATCCAGCAGAATGTGGAAGGGCTCAGGCAAACCTGAGCTGAGCCCACAGTTTGTGCCTCAGTTCTCTGCTCCCTGCCCATTCCAAAAGGAACACAGACCAGCATCCAAAGGGAGCTCTGGAGATAACCCAGCTCCCCAAATTTCCCCACCCCATGTGTTTAACTTCCTCCCAGCCAGAAGAATCTGTTCAAGTGAGGAAAGCTCATCCATCCTGGTTCCACTTCTGCTCTTGCATCAGATCTTACGTATTTTGACATTTATAGCCCCGCATTTGAACTGAGGCCCTGATTAGATTCAATTGGTAAAATTACCTTCCTCTCCCTCCCTCTCTCCCTTCCTCCCCCCTCCTCTTTGTGTGTGTGCACACTTTGGTTTAGATTATTAGTCATTTAAAAATCAATCTTGCAGTTAAATCTTTAATGGCATAATTGCTCCTGTTGCCCAAATTTGTTTAGTTTGTGCTTTATTAGCATGTAATAACTGAAAGTATATTTTCCTCTGTCTCAGTTAATAACATCTCTGCCATGGCTGAGGTGCTGGGAGCTGGCTGCCTGCAGCTCTGGGACAGCTCTGGGGGAACTGGAGAGATTTTCTGAAGTTTAAACTTAGGAGGCAGTGGCTCCCCTTAACTCAGCTGGGCTCCACTTGGGGTTTTAAACAATTTTTGGGGGTTTTTAAACAATTTTTGTTCATTCTGAAGTCATTTTGAGGGCTTTTTAGTGCAACTGTTGGGCAGGGAAGCTCTGTTGTCACCTGGTGCCACCTCCCTGCTCCAGCAGGGCCATCCCAGAGCACAGGGCACAGGGCTGGGTCCAGGTGGCTCTGGAATGTCCCCAGGGAGGAGCCCCCAGGGCCCCTCTGGGCTCTGCTCAGGGCTGGGCACTGCCCAGGGCAGAAGTTGTGCCTCCTGTGAGGGGAATTGCTGGGCTCAGGCCCTGCCCGTGGCTCTGGGGCCATTGCTGGGCCTGGAGCAGAGCCTGGGCCTGCTCTGAGCTCTGCACACAGGGACAGACACAGGGACAGACACAGGGACAGACACAGGCACAGACACAGGGACAGCCAGGGACAGACACAGGGACAGCCAGGGACAGACACAGGGACAGACACAGGGACAGAGACAGGGACAGACACAGGGACAGGGACACTCAGGGCTGAGGCTCCTCTCAGCTGAGGCTCCTCTCCAGGCTGAACTCTCCATCTAACAAAAAGCTTAACACAAATACCCCTGTGCTCACTGTAACTTCACCAAGTACCTATGGAAAGAGGGGAAGGACAAAGTTGCTTCCCAAGGAAAATTTACCCTTCCTTTAAAAATGTCTCCCCTTCCTTTAAAAAGGGACCTCAGATACTGCTGAAAGTAATTTAATTATTTGGGAAGGAAGGATCTTGAAGCCCATCCAGTTCCAACCATGGGCAGGGACACTTTTCACTATCCCAGTTGCTCCAGGCCTTGAATATTTCCAAGAATTGGGCAGCCACAGCTTCTCTGGGTATCCTGTGCCAGGATTTCTGCCCTATTATTCACAGTCTTGACATGCCAGCTTTCTGGGATCTTGGAAAATCTCTCTATGTGACCAAGAGAGAAACCTGTGTCAGCCCACCCTGGAAGGCTTACAGCACACCTCAGATTTACCTCCCTCCTTCCCAGTGTAATTTGAATTTGCAATAGAGCAGGTTATAGTGTCCTAGCAAACATTTACTGCTGTTCCAGGAGGTGATAATGACTGCCAGCAAGTTTATCTCTTTGATCCAAGGCAATCACAGATGATATGGAATATACAACACACATGCCAAACACTCTTTTAAGCCTCAGCAGCAGAAACAATTGATCCCTTCCATGTCACGAAAAAAAAAAAAAAAAAAAAACCGAAAAAAACCAAAAACAAACAAAAAAAAAAAAAAAAAACCCAAAAAAAAAAAACAAAAAAAAAAAAAACAAACAAAACAAAACACTGAAGGCAACAGAAGCATGGGCCTAGAGATGTAGAAGAGTAGGGTTAGATGGCATATTAGGAAAAAAATATTTCCTGTGAGGGTGGGCAGGGCCAGAGCAGCTGTGGCTGCCCCTGGATCCCTGGCAGTGCCCAAGGCCAGGCTGGACACTGGGGCTTGGAGCAGCCTGGGGCAGTGGAAGGTGCCCCTGCCCATGGAAAGAGGTGGAACTGGATAATTTTAAAGGTCCTTTCCAACCCAAAACATCCTGGGATTTTATATCTCACAGTAAAAGTCACCCATATTATTTGAATTTAAATATTGCTGTAAGTCTGCAGGGCAACATTGGGGGTTTATAGGTTGTTAGGCAGAAAAAAGCTGAATTTCTGAGGAGGACATGTTAGTGAAGAAAGCACTGTAGAACCTCTGGAGAACTGAACTCACTGGTCACACAGACATGGGATTTTAGGGGCACAGCAGTTACCCTTCCTGCTCTTCTAGGTGAGGAAAATATATACTTTTTTGATAAATAAACGAAATTGCACCAGGAAAACACATATTGCACATATTCTCTTTCTAATTAAACATGTATGCAAAAATATCCAAATATTCCCTACTGATCTGAGCCAAGGAAGATTTTCCACAACAAGAATTTGAATTTTCTTGGGAAAGAACACTGGGAGTCTGAAAATATCCTACAGAACAAGAGGGAAAGACTTATGGCAAATGATAAAATAGCAAGTTGGTGAAAGGTATCTAATCAAATGCCCATAACTGTTTATGAGGTAATGTCTGTATTAACAATCAAAAGAAAGGGATAAAACAACACATCAGCCAGAGATAATGCACCCCAAAGTCAACTATGGGACACCAACAGGATTGGGGAAATAATCCAAAAGAGTCTTGAGGAGATAAGAACAAGGGTAGGAAATAACCAAGTAAAAATTCAGATTTAAAGAGGATGGGGCTTAGAACAAGTTGAAACATGAGATTTTCTAAAAAGGGAGGGAAGAGAGAGAGGAGGAGCAGGGAGAGTGAGAGAGGGAAGAAAAGAATTTTGGAACAGATGAAGCACATCACCAAGTCCAAGAGAATAATTTATCCCTGTCTGGGCTGCTGGAGCAGCAGCTCCTGGAAAATGCCTTTCAGCCCTACAAGGCATTACCAGGAGTGTAACAAAGTGGCCATTTATGACTCCATTTGTGACCAAACAAGCAGGACAGCTGAAAGGAGGGCTGGATGCAGAGCTGAGGGGTGAAGCTGCCTGATCCCCACCACCCAAAATGGACCTGAGCAGAACTGATGTGCTTGGCAACCTCCCCTCAGCTCCCCCTATAAATCTCCCTTTTTAGGAAGGTGAGGAGGAGCAAAGTCAGTGTGAAATTAAGGAGTTTGAATCCCTACTGAGTAGCTGAGTATGAGGAAATGCTTCACAACAACAAGCCATGGGGAATCATCCCTCAGGAAAGGTGAAAAACGACCCCTTGCTTGGGATATTTGTGGCCAGATGAAGGCAAATCCAAATGCAGTGTATATTAAACATACAGTAAGTCTGTAATCTCTGTAAGTAAGTAAGTAATGTCTGACTTGCTCAGAGATAATCCCCACACATCTTCAGCATTTGCTCTGCAGATCTGTGTGAGGATAGTCCAGGGCAGGTGGTTTCTGTACCAGTTTTCAAGGAAGAAGGACACAGTCCTTTAGGGAGTCCCAAGGCTGCTCCAGAGTCAGACTTCCTTGCACCCCTTCCCTTCAGTGATCTCAGTGAAGCCACACACAAAAATGACAGCCTTGGAGGCACAAAACAGCACTGGACATTTGCGCTCACTGGGTTTTCAGAAACTGCTATGGAATAATTATTTTATTCCTTCTAAGAAACCAGGTTTTCATTCATTGTAGTATCAGGAACAGCTTCCAGATTTGATAACCCAAATCTGACAGATTCAGAGGCAACAACCTCAGTTACATGCCCAGAATAAATGAGGTTGTGCAGACACAGACCAGCTGAGCTTGGCTTGAAATGTTTGATGCCCTTGGAGAATTTTGGATTTGCTGGCCCCACATGCCAGGGTGGGCAGGACCTAAGGAAGAGGGGACAAATATTTTGGCAGTGGGCTTGAGAGACCTTTACAGGCTGAGATTTGGGAGCCCTCAGTGCCACTCCAGAGCAGAGCAATAGGAACAGGAGGATCTTCTTTCTCAGTGTCCCCAAAGCAGAACTGGTTTGGTTCCTATTCCAGATTGCGTTGTCCATCTTTCCCAACTTCTCCTCGTAGCTTCTCCCCACCCTCAGCTTTCCACCCTGGCTCTGCCTTCCAAAACCATCCATTTTATGATCTCTACCCACCACCACTGGAAATGTCCAGACTTTTAAGTGTCTGGCAGACTGCAGAAATGAGATTTAAACACGTCTGACTCCATGTAACAAAGGGTTTGTGTAAAGCACATCTATCAGCCAGAGCTCTGGAAATGTATTTGGTACTCTTTAGTTTGCTCTTTCCTGCTTATGAAGAAGATAATTTTTGTTTAAAAATGGCCCCACTTAAGGAATTATCCATGCCATTAGTCCCTATAACAATAGAGATTAAAGTCTCTAGACCATCCCTATCAAAATAACATACTTTTCTTTGAACATGTCATTAACACTGTTTTCCATCTGGTTGTTGGCAGCAATCTTGGATTTGCTCCGAATTGCTGAAAGTTCATCAATTATAGCACACAGAAGCCATTATCTCTCTTTTCCTTTAGCAAGGAGGTATTTGCTCAGGCAGACAGAAGAGGTAGAGGTTCAAAAGCAAAGAAAAAAAATTAAAAGCAGGAAGAATTTACTCACTGGAACTCTATGGCAATCATTTGGTCACCATCCAGAATTTTAAGCTGCTGAGAAGTGAATCACAATTTCTGCCTAGGAGGGGACTGTAGAGTTCAAATCCAGTAGTGATTCTGGCATTATTACAGGTAACTGATGTGTGCTGACACAGGAGGGAAATGGAACAGCAAATCTGAATCCTGGCAGTGTGGGAGCTCTGAATGAGCACGGGAGGGGAGGGAGGAGTGTCACCCACATCCACATAAACTCTCTTTATAAAAAACTCATCCATGGCAAACTTTATTTTCTGAGGACACTGAGAGTAAGCTGTGGTGATCATCCAAACAAGATTTAGGGGCTCTAATCCAGCACAATGAGAAAGAAGAACAGTGAAACTCAAACTGTGGCTTTACCCTGTCAATACTACAACAGGGGAAGAGCTTTTAAAGTTTCACCAGAATAATGAATGAAGTCCAGAGTGAGAGGTAAGAGAAGGGGATGGAGCTACAACTGTTCAGCTTTGGGGGCTGCTGATATTAAAATCTTTTCACATCTCTCATGAAGCAGGCAGCAGTCATCCCTGAGCTGCCAGGCCCTGTGACCATGTTCACAGGGGTCTTAGGATGAGGGAAGAGATGAGGATCTGACTCCATGTTTCAGAAGGCTGATTTATTATTTTATGATGTATATTATATTAAAACTATACTAAAAGAACAGAAGAAAGGATTTCCTCAGAAGGCTAGCTAAGAATAGAACAGCAAAGAATGATAACAAAGTCTTGTGGCTCGGGCTCTCTGTCCAAGCCAGCTCACTGTGACTGGCTATTAATTACAAACATCCAACATGGGCCAATCCCAGATGCACCTGTTGCATTCCACAGCAGCAGACAATCATTGTTTACATTTTGTTCCTGAGGTCTCTCAGCTTCTCAGGAGGAAAAATCCTAAGGAAAGGATTTTTCATAAAAGATGTCTGTGACAGCTTTACCCTGTCAGTACTAAAACATGGGAAGAGCTTTTAAAGTTTCACCAGAATAATGAATGAAGTCCAAAGTGAGAGGTAAGAGAAGGGGATGGAGCTGCAACTGCTCAGCTTTGGGAGCTGCTGATACTAAAACCTTTTCACATCCATCATGAAGCAGGCAGCAGTCATCCCTGAGCTGCCAGGCCCTGTGACCGTGTTCACAGGGGTCTTCTTAGGATAAGGGAAGAGACGAGGATCTGACTCCATGTTTCAGAAGGCTGATTTATTATTTTATGATATATATTACATTAAAACTATAGTAAAAGAATAGAAGAACGGATGCCATCAGAAGGCTAGCTAAGAATAGAATAGGAAAGAATGATAACAAAGGTTTGTGGCTCAGACTCTCTGAGCCAGCTGACTGTGATTGGCCATTAATTAGAAACAACCAACATGGGCCAATCCCAGATGCACCTGTTGCATCCCACAGCAGCAGATAATCATTGTTTACATTTTGTTCCTGAGGCCTCCCAGCTTCTCAGGAGGAGAAATCCTAAGGAAAGGAATTTTCATAAAAGATGCCTGTGACAAGGCCCCAGTTTGCAGCCCAGGAAATGTCCAGGAGCTTGTTCACCTCCATGCCCTGGGGCTAAAGGCGCCTTCTCCCAGAGAGAGGCCACTGCAGGACTCCTGCCCATGGATTCATCACTCATTCATACCTGCAGGAGGGCTGGCTCATTGGTCAGGAGCAGATATTCCACATTTTCTGGAAGGGACAGGAGCATGTTATCACCTGGTGGCAGGCTGTGATCCAGCAGAACTCCATGCTGCACAAGGATCACCTCCTCACCCAGGCTGCACTGGGTCTCAGTTTACCTCACCTGGGGCTCTGGGCCAAGCTCTTTGTATCCTTGGCTTGGATTTCCATGCTCTCACTCCCAGCTGAGCTGCCCAAACATCACTTCATAAGCAGTGAAAGTGCTTTAGCCATGCAAAGAATCCACAAGGACCAGGCTTCTGGCTCAGGCAAGCCCCAAAAAGACGTGGGGGTAAAAGCCTGGCTTTATCCTCCTTATCCTAAAGGATGGTAAGAATAGTAAAAAGAAGAATGAGAAGGAGAAGGAGAAGAAGAAGATGATGATGATGATGAAGAAGATGAAGAAGATGAAGAAGACGAAGAAGATGAAGACGAAGAAGATGAAGATGAAGAAGATGAAGAAGATGACGAAGATGAAGAAGTTGTTGTTGTTATTCTGTTGTGCTTCCCTTCTTGTCCCCCTGCCTGTTCAGGCACAGACTGTATTGTGCATCCAAAACTCCCAGCATAACAAAATCTTGGATCCTATTTAGAGACTCTACAATTCCAGGAAAAATAACAGATTATATCAGACCCAGAATATACTCCTCAACAAATAATACCACTTAAAAAAAAATCAGATTTAACCATAACACAACAGATTAGGTACAGCCAGCAGCATCTCAACACTGCCACAATCTGAAATCCTATATTCTTTGCCCAGCAAAAGAGTTCTGAAGTCAGGTTTGTGAGACTTCCAGCAACAATATGGGATGCTTGGTGGAAATGTGGATTTGCCACCACAATCCAGGCAGAGAAGTGCTAAATTCAGGAGAATTCAATGAAAATCACACCCATTATCCCAGGATAGACATCATTACTGATAAATACAGTCTTTTTTTTTACCTACACCATGACTTGGATTCTCCTCTCCCAGTGAGGCCCAAAGGAACAGCAGTAACTTGTTTTCCTTAGAATTGGTTCCACAAAATCCCCTCACAGTGATGGCACAAGCTAATTAAAGTCAAACAAACATTTGACTTCTTTTGAAAGCAGAATTTAACCCTTAAAAAATACAAGGTTTATTTAAAGGTCAGTGTTTACAAAGCATAAATCCCTAAAAACAAAATATGCAAATGTCAGGCAGCATTCTGGAGTTTTTCTGTGACTGTGGTTGCAAGAACTGGAGTTTAATGGTAACAGAACAACAAAAATATCAGATGAAAGTGTGTGTAAATGACAGTCTTGCCTATACAAAGCCACAATTTTATCAGTGCAAGGAGGTTTATTTATTTCACTTCTCTTACAGGCACTCAATGTGTGAAAAATATCAGGTCAGAATTCCCCATCTCTTGTTGAACTGGAAATGAAAATCCAAAAACATCCATCCTTTTTCTTGTCCACATCAAATGTTTCTTTCCTTTGTGTTTGGACCAAACACAAGGTCATGACTCAGGTGAAATGACACATTAGGGAGCCACAGGGTCACCAGATCAATGTCAGATGCTTCATTCAAGCTGGAAAATGTAAAGCTTAATCTTTAGTATCTCTGGAATGAAGCTGCCCAAACAGAAGGAGGACACACACTTTGAGGCTTTCCAAACATTCCCAAAATTGGACAGGATCTGCCTGGGTGTAGAATGGGTAATCCTGGGTAAGAATCAAGCTCTTATCCCATTCAGGGATGGAGCACAGGAACATTGAGATTTGTTACATTTTCCTTCTGGTACCAGAAAAGGCTGATTTCAAACCAGAACATACAAAACTCACACGGTGCACATGAAATCCCCATTTCTGAAAAAAAAAGACATCTCTGAGTAGTCATCTTTACATGTTCTTGTATATTTTGCATTATTTTTCTGCACGTGTTCAGGCAGAAAACTGAAATCTTGCAATCTGCCGAATCTTTAAGAATCCAGACACTTCCCAGAAGGTGAATTTTCAAAGTTCCAGCTCTAAATGTGCATGGATGAGGCTGTGTCTGCTCGTAAAGAAACACGACCATGTGACAGAATACAGTTAATTAAACAAAACCTTATCAAGGATGATTGTAATGAACCCAGTTTGTCTCTTCTGCATCACAACAGCAATGAGAGATCACAGAATCATGAAATCATGGAGTGGTTTGGGTTGGAAGGAACCTTAAAGATCATCTTTTTGTACTCCCTGCCATGGCAGGTTCACCTCCCACTGTCCCAGGTGCTCTCAGCCCCAGTGTCCAACCTGGCCTTGGGCACTGCCAGGGATGCAGGGGCAGCCACAGCTGCTCTGGGAATTCCATTCCAGCCCCTGCCCACCCTGCCAGGGAAGGATTTTTTCCCAATATCTTCACCCAAATCTCCTCTGGCCCAGTTTGGAGCTGTTCCCCTTGTCCTGTCACTCCAGCTCCTGATGAATTGTCCCTCTCTGGATTCCCAGAGATTCCCTGTAGCCCCTTCAGACACTGGAGGGTGCTGTGAATGCTCCACAAAACCTTTTCTTCCCCAAACTGAAAAATCCCAACCCTCTCATCCGGTCTCCATAGGTGCTCCAGTCTCTCTTATCAACTTTGTGGCCTCCTCTGGACTTGTCTCCATGTCCTTCACACCAGAGCTGTGACCAGGGCAGACAGAAAAGCCCAGCACACCAAAGAGGCTTTCCCACATCCCCTGCACCCCTTTAATCCCTTTTTTATTTTAAAGAATGCAGCTATGTCCACTCTTAAAGCCGAAATGACCCGAGCATCCATGGCTGCTTTCCAAAGAATGTGTTTAGACCACAGCAGGCCCTAATGACATAAACAGAAATCAGAAGGATTTGAAGTGGAGTTGGCCAGCTTTCCTACCCCAAACACAGCATTAAAGTAATTGCCTTCCTCACACCCTTTTTCAATAAAACAGCAACTTTGGGGTGATGCTCTGCTGAGAACAGGCTCCTGCAATTCCCTTGAACACACCATTACAGGGATTTTTATGCAGCTCTCTTGCTGTAATAAGATACTTTCATAGCCAGCCTTGCCCTCTCCCACTAACTCCTGTGGTTACAAAAACCTTCTTTGGGCACCAGATTTGGCAGAAAGCATGGAACTGAGTTATTCTTTATGTTATTTCTGCTGCTGTGGGCATTTAAACAGCATGAAGAGGGATTAAATCCCCTTCAATGTTTTCAAGTCTTACTGGTTGTAACCCATGTTGAGGCAAAACTTCAATTTTTTGAGGGGAGGAGGATTTGTTTTTCTGCTCTTTCCATAAAAACACTGAAGACCAGAAGGCTGTGGAAGTGCTGGGTCTGGAAAACCTGGAGAGGGGGAAAGAACGAGCTCTCCCACTACTGCAACTCATCCTAGTAACTAAACACGACCCAAAAACAACAGAGGGATACAGAGAGAGGGATTCTTTCATTCACTGAGTTTTACAGAAAAAGGGAGTTTTTTAAAATAATATTTTATTTTTATTCTATGCTTCAGTTAAAAATAAGTTGTACAGTGGAGCTTTTTCTAGAGAGAGCTGCTGACTGGTAGATGGCAGCCAGCTGAGGAGAAACTCCATGAAAGAAGTTGCAGAAAATATAACTTAAAAAAAAAAAAAAAAACAGACAGAAAGGCAGTCAGAAAGAATGAAAGAGTCCTTAAAAGTCACCCAGTGCCACCCCTGCCATGGCAGGGACACCTCCCACTGTCCCAGGCTGCTCCAGCCCCAGTGTCCAGCCTGGCCTTGGGCATTGCCAGGGATCCAGGGGCAGCCACAGCTGCTCTGGGAATCCCATCCCAGCCCTGCCCACCCTGCCAGGGAGGAATTTATCCCTTAGATCCAACCTAAATTTTCTTTCTCTCAGTCTGAATTAATTGCTACTTTTCCTATCACTCCAGTTCCTGATGAAACTTACGTGCAATACCCCAAAATTCCTTGTTCTCTGCAACAGCTGCATCTGCCATGTCTCACAGTTTCCATAAAGAAGTATAAGAAAACCACAGTAATAATATTAATAATAATAGTCATAATACAGTAAAAACAAACACTTCCTTCTGAAACACCAATGCAGGTTTTAAGGTGTTTTAAACATTGCAATGAATTTATGTAAGAGATGGTTGTTTGGATCTGAATTTTTGCTTAATGTTCCTTTTCCTTCTGCAGTTGAATTTAATGTTTGCCACTGGATGTCGTGGAGCAGAATCAGGGACATAGAAATCCAGGGTTTCTCAAGGAGGTGTATTTTATCAAACACACCAAACATTAAAGGATGATCAAGGAGGGTTAATTTTAGAAAAAGTTATCTTTAAAATATCAACGTGCTTCAGAGCATATCACACAGGTGTCAGCAACAAAGACTGCAGGGCTGACTCAGACAACAGCACATAAATATTGAGGAATAAAAAAGCCCATGTTGGGCAGTAGCACAATTTGTAAACATGCAAGAAAAGCTGTGGTATGTGTACATATTCTCTAATTTTATGGCTCTCCAAACATCTGAGGACTCACAATAAACAGGAAACTAACCTTGATGTGAGCTGCTGGATCGGGGACAGTCTGAATCATGTCCTTTACCAGGCCAACGTGTTTACCAGGAGCTCAGATCCCAAGGCAGCTGCATAACCAGAGAAACAAAAGGCATATCATTACACTTTAAATGTTTATTTTCAATAGAAATCTCTTTTTATAGACTGATAAGCATCTTTCCTTCCCCAGACCTCCTCGAGGCTCAGCACAGCTGAAGCTCTAAGACAATTCTGCCTCCATAGGGTCTGCTGAGGATTTATTTCATGCAGGAGAAAACAACCCTGAAATTTTCATGGAAAAAATTATTTTTATTTGCAATGTACAGTTTTCCCAAAATAAGAACTTGGGACATGCTCTGCCCTGCCCAGCCCCATTATTCACCCAAGGTATCAGAGATTTCCACAAGCCATTCTTCCCAATTTAGAAGCATCCAGCAGGACTGGGGCAGATCTGCAGCTGATAGGAAAAAAAAAACAGCATTTCACTGAAGCTGTGCCCGTTTACAAGAGCTGCAAATCTGGTCCAGACCCTCAATTAACAGCACTTCAGAGCAGGGATGTTCTGGAATCCCTTATCCATGTCCAGTAATGGAGTGCAGAGGGGCTGGGGCAGGTGGGGTGCATTTGTCTGCATGTGCAGGGGGTGGAAAACCATTAAAGCTCTTTAAAATAACAACAGCTTTTAATGTAAATAATGTGGAGTACTACTCAGTAACTTGAACATCAAATAACTGCTAATAAATTGGGATAAATAAATCAAAAAATTATAAAATGTGGAAAAACATGGGAACATGGACATGATTTAAAGTAATCTTGTCTTTTTCTCTGTTCTCCCTTAAAAAACTGGAAATTCTCATTTTTCACACAAGAGGTTTCCTTCTGCCCATGATCTTGAACTCATCTTTTAAAGCAGCAAGGCGCTATCAGGGAAACAGTCATTTTCCTCAGCATCAGTTTTTTTTTTTTAAATTCCATTATCTGCTCTCACATTTACACTAACTTGAAAATCAAATTGCATTTTTACCTATTGATTTAGATAAATATTGCCTGGCTAACATTGAGCTGCAGCTTGCCCTGGAGACAGTGAAGTGAGGGGACCATCTATGTACTATTCAAGCCTAATTTGCATAAATTGCACTAAAAAGAGCAATTAAAGGCATCACCATTTAGATCTTTGCACATCTCCCCCTTACTACTTAAAGCAGCCAACTTTCCCCCTTCAAATCCACAAAAAAAAAGTAATTCATTTGAAGGCCTATTAAAGAAATGCCTAAACAAGCCAAATTCCCATTTTGTCCACTTTTCCCAGCTATCTGTGGGTGATCAAATGACATAATGACATCATGGTTTTAAAGGAAGATTTTTCTTTCCACAGAACTTCAAAAGGAAGAGACGCTTTTTCAGTAAAAGCAAAATTTCACCAGCAACTTTGTTCAGATTGAAGTCAGACAGAAACACCAACAGCACTGATGTGCTTTTAATTCCCTCCCTCCCTTCCCCAGTAAATCCATGCCTGCCACATCCTCACTGGATTTATGGGATTCATATTTTAAGCTTTTGAAGCATCACACAAGGATCTGGAAACTGAGAGGTTTCACGTAAAGTGGACAGAAAAGTGTTTTGAATCCAGTGTTAGATCATGTTCTCAGTGTTTTCATACTCCCAGCACTGCACCTCGCCCCCAGTTACAGAAGCCCACCCAGGAAAGGGGATTTGTGCCACATCCAGATTTATTTTGGTCTCTCTAAAGCCTTTGCTCAAATTCCAACAGCATCTAAGCTTAGAAAATACATCTTGAGCTCCATCTCCAAAAATGCCCTGCATCCCTCAAGCCAGATCTTTCTCTCACAGCTCAGTCTTGAAGCTCTCAGGGTTAAAGAGAAGTTGTTTGAGCTATTCCAGGCCTCTCATTTCACTTCTTTTCCCCAAAAAGATGGATCCTTTATGGAAGAGAAGATGACAGAGAACATTTGCAAACCAGTTGGCAATTCTGCACCACAAGGAACGGGAATCAAAGACAAGCAAATTTTGTCCAATATGAGTTGGAAAAATGAGTATGCAACTGTTCTGGACATTTGACTTTTCCCTTATGAACTTAAAAGTGAGAATTCTGCTTTAAACTCAACCTTTGGCAGTGTATTCTTCTTTCTCACCTGGATATTCCAGTCTTGCTACTCTAAAGTGGAACAAGTCTTTGTCTGCAAAATGCACAATTTTTATCTTTTCACCTCTGGAAATCATGGCTAGGAAACAATGAAAAAAGGTGTGACAGCTTTCCTTGCTTGTTTCAAACAGAAACACAATTTTCATTTTTTCAGCTCCACTTTTACAGGCTGGAATTGGAAGCTTCCAGACATTTGGTACTAACTTGCTGAAGCAGATGGGATCTATTGCCAGACCCTCCTCCACCCCCAGCCCAAATTTCATGCTGGTCATGTCTGTGCTTGATGGTCTGTGACAGGCTCTGCTTGTGGCTACAGGGTTTGCCCTGCATCCCTGAATTAGCAGCACTCTAAGGAAAGAGCCAAAACTGACACTAAAACCTGGTTTAGCAAGACATCTCTCTCCAGGAAACTGAAACAAGGCTATTACAACACGAAGTTAAACACTTGCTTAACAGCTTTTCTGATTTAGGGTTATCCTGGAAGGATATCCTGGATATTCTGGTTATCCTGGATAACCCTCTGAGCAACCTGGGATAGTGGAAGGTGTCCCTGCACATGACAGGGCTGAGTTGATCCCCTCCAACCCAAACTATTCTGTGATTTTATAAAAGGATAAATTTGTAGTCACAGAGCAGGTTTTCTTCCTGGCATCCTGAGTCCAGACGAGCATTTACTAATCCAGCTTCAGCAGCACAGGTTTTTGGGACTGGTTTCCCTCCTCTGTCCCATCCAAAGTGTCACACAGAAGGATGGCATTAGTGAGAAGGCAGAAGATGTGAATTCCCCTCTGATGCTCAGGACAGATTAAAATACCAAGACAGGAACAAGTTCTTGCACAAAACCAGCCAGACCTGGGTGTGCCAGTGCTACCCCACACAGGAGGAGACAGATAAGCTCTGGGACCTGTCGTCTTTCTGAGCACACATTTGGGGAGTTATGTAAATACATCAAGAGTGGAGAATCATGTACACATCTAGAGCTCACCAGATGTGATTGCATTGCTCTTTTTTTTCTACAGATGTATCAAGAGGATCAAACTTCTGATGGACACATATTGCCAACTTACTGAGGCTGAACATCCGCTTTATACAGGGGCTGATTGTGATGGTGTTCACAGGGGTCTCAGGTTGAGGGAAGAGACCAGGATCTCACTCCATGTTTCAGAAGGCTTGATTTATTATTTTATGATATATATTACATTAAAACTATAGTAAAAGAATAGAAGAAAGGATTTCCTCAGAAGGCTGGCTAAGAATAGAATAGGAAGGAATGATAACAAAGGCAGCTGTCTCAGACTCTCTCTCCAAGCCGGCTGGACTGTGATTGGACATTAATTAGAAACAACCAACATGAGACCAATCACAGATGCACCTGTTGCATTCCACAGCAGCAGACAATCATTGTCTACATTTTGTTCCTGAGGTCTCTCAGCTTCTCGAGGGAAAAATCCTAAGGAAAGGATTTTTCATAAAAGATGTCTGTGACAGCTGATTACAAACCTCTCTCATGCCTTTTCTCACCTCAGGTGCATTTTCAGTAACTTGTCATGCTGTGCTCACCTACAAACCCCAGCAGGTTCCTCCTGAAGTGTCTTGGACCCTGCACTAAAGGACTGCAGTGCAGCATGGCGGGGCAGTGAGTGAGGCAAAAGGGCTCCAGGCCAAGCTGTGGCAGTGTGACACCCATGGGGAGCAGAGGGGGCTACAGCAAACAGAACCTCGGCCTGTGCTGCTCTGTGCCAGGAATGAACGTGGCCCAAAGCACAATGAACAGGGTCACTGAGGCTGGAAAAGCCCTGCAAGGTCACTGAAGCCAAGCTGTGCCCCATGGGCACCTTGTCCCCAGCCCAGAGCACTCAGTGCCACCTCCAGGGGACACCTGCAGGGATGGGCACTGCAAAGCTCCCTGGGCAGCCCCTGCCAAGGCCTGAGCTCCCTTTCCATGGGCAAATTGCTGCTGCTGTCCCAGCTGAGCCTGCCCTGGCCCAGCCTGAGGCCGTTCCCTCTGCTCCTGTCCCTGTTCCCTGGGAGCAGTGCCTGACCCTGCTCTGGCTGCACCCTCCTGGCAGGAAGTTGTAGAGGCTCTCACGTGCCTCTTTTTACCCTCTTTAGCCTTTTTATCTCCAGGCTAAAAGTAATTGTCTGCACAGGTGTCCTGGGTTACAAGCTGTGGCTGGGTGTGTGTTCTATTTGCAATTTGTCAGAGCTGGGGCAGTTCTCTGCTGTTCCTGGGGCAGTTTTTCCTTTCTCTCTCCCACAGCCAACCCTCCCTGCAGGAGATCTCTGCTGTCCATGGCCACTGAGTGTCCCTGCAGGGCTGATCCAATCCCAGCATCCCATGGGGAGATGCTGCGCCCAGGGGAGGAGCCAAGCATTCCTGCCTGGATCCAATCTGGGCCTGGCACAGCACAGCAGCCTTTGCCCCCTGCATTGCCAGAGGAGCAGCTTTCTGCTGCCCTGCATGGCCAGAGGGAGCCCAGGCCCATCTGCAGCAGCCCTGGAGCTGCAGAGGAAAACTCCCCCCTTGTGCAGGATCCCTGCTGCAGCAGAGCCACAGCTGGCACTGCAGGAGGGCTGAGCCCCCCTGGGATGGGGCTGGGACACCGCCTGACACACAGGGGGACAGGGCAGGGTCTGACTCTGGCAGTGCTGCTTTGTATTTTTATTTTAATTTCTTCCCTAATAAAGAACTGTCATTCATACTCCCAAATCTTTGCCTGAGAGCCCCTTAATTTCAAAATTATAGTAATTCAGAGAGAGAGGGGTTTACATTTTCATTTCAGGGGAGGCTCCTGCCTTCCTTAGCAGACACCTGGCTTTTCAAACAAAGACAACAGGAAATAATACTCAGAATAGAACCACAGTTGTAGCCAATTCTGGCTGATGAACAATTCTGGCTGATGTTTAATCAACAGCAAACAAGGTGCTGGAGTGGCTGGGCCTGACCCCTGGTGCTCTGAAAGCAAGGACAGTATGAACTGGTGATCCAAGCACAGGCTGCCTGGGAGAACAGCTCTGCCTGCAGGCTCTCTCCAAGGAATCCTGTGTCCCTGCTGCCTGAGATGTGAATATCAGAGGGCAGAGCAGCTCTGAATGGCACTGACAGAATAATTAAACACAACCTCCCCCTTTCCTGTGACAAGCACCCAGCATTGGCACACACACACACAGGGGTGCACGCTCTGCTGTGGTGAATAACCACCCTGGCATCACACCAAATTTCTACCAGCATGACTCAGGATGTTTACCGTTACTCACAGGAGGTGAATCCCTGAGCAGCTATGCAGAATATCCCAAGTCAGTGCCAGCAGGACTCTCAGACCCCTTCACTGTCATGCAACTGGACTGGTCACATATTTTTAAAGAACTGATGTTTTTCAGCTGTTGGAAAATTTTGAGACGTCCCTTGCTGGATTGTTTTGTCAGGAAATCTCTTTTTGTGTGCCTGGGTCCCACCAGCACTGGTCAAACAGTGTGTGCCAGAGGGAAAGGCTGGGATATTCCAAAGGCTGAGCACTATAAACCTGCTCTCAGTGGTGTGCAGCTTAAACTCCTGTTGCTGCAGGTTAGAGCTGTATTTTTTAGGTAGACAAATATGCTACATGTGATTTTCAGCATTTCTGAACCCCTAAAGTAATTCCAGTTATGATGGGAGCCCTCATGTTGTGATTTTAAGCCAAATTTGGGCTTCCTGCACTTTAGAAGCAGCCTACAGATCCAAGGATACACTGAGAGAAAACCAAAGTGCACTCTTCCCCCTGTGCTGCTGCTTTATTCATACCACAGGGCTGCACTGAAATTATTACATTGCTATTAATTTTTTTAATGAAGTCCTTTAACCGGAATAAGATGTGAAATCTTCATCCACAGAAATAAACTGTTTGAACCAACCTAGAAACTCACCCACCCTGCCTTTCTTGATGTGGGCAAAACTCAGGAGCAGAAGATCCTTACAAGCCTACAATTTGGGAACTGCTAAGCAAACAAAATCACTTTCCTGCCCAGCATGGTGCTGTAAATTTGTGCTTTCCCTTCTCTAATATTTCCAGGTTTAGAAGGTGGTGCTGCAGCTCCTGCTGGCACCTGGGGCTTGCTGAGAAGCCAAGGGGTGCCCCAGGAGGGGCTGAGGCAGCCCCAGCCCCTCAGTGCCTGCAGGATTCCATGGATTTCTGGAGGAAATGGCTCCAAGTGCAGACTGCAGCCACAGAAATGTTTATAATTCATATTTGTAAAGCAGGTAAGTGTGAAACACCACAACTCTTCCACTGGCAGGGAGCTATGATACAGCAGAGCTGCATGACATGAGCTCAAAGCTTTCATGTTTAGCTTGTGGTTGGGTATAACCACTTCAATTTTTGGGGTTTTTTTATTTCTTGTTTCTCTGTAACCTCTCAGTGTTTTAACAGCCTCAACAATAAAATCTTGAGGAAAGGTCTGCAACATCAAGAAATGCTACTGCCGAGGCTGTTCATGTGCAGTCAGTATTTGCTGTTAGGGTAAGGTATGATTGCAGGTGAATGCCACAAATAAAACAGTAAAGGACAAGAAAACAAAAATACAAACAGAATTGTATTTGTTTGCCAAGCCATGAGGTTTCCTTGACTTTCCACAACTTTTCCATAACTTTTTGTACTCACCCTGACCTCGCAGGACAGAACCCACTGGATCTGCTGTGAACTGTCTGATGTGCTTAGTTCTCTAAGAGCAATTCAAACAGAAGTATAACTCACTGACCATTTTCTAATGGCATCCCCTGATAGTTTGGATGAGGAATTTTTTTTTATTATATGGCATTATTTGTTTAAAAAAAATACAGTGGGAGAAATAAAAGCTGAGTGGGGCTGGTCTCAATTCTGGCAGCAAAAAAAATTGCCAGATTTTTCACTTTCAAGAAACACTTCCAGAAATTAATCATGGAAGTATGGAACAGTTGGGGTTGGAAGGGACCTTAAAAATCATCAGTGCCACCCCTGCCATGGCAGGGACACCTTCCACTGTCCCAGGCTGCTCCAAGCCCCAGTGTCCAGCCTGGCCTTGGGCACTGCCAGGGATCCAGGGGCAGCCACAGCTGCTCTGGGCACCCTGTGCCAGGGCCTGCCCATCCTCACAGGGAGGAATTTTTTCCTGATATCCCATCTAACCCCACTCTCTGGCAGTGGGAGCCATTCCTTGTCCTTGTGAAAAGTGCCTCTGCAGCTCTCCTGGAGCTTTTTTAGGTGCTTTTAGGATTGTCCTGGAGTTTTCCTTTCTCCAAGCTGAACATCCCCAACTTTCTCAGTGTGTCTTCACAGCAGAGATTCTAAATCTCCTTCTTCTTTTTCTTCTGTAATTTTTTCTTTTATATTTTTTTCTGGAAATAAGGACAACTCCCCCACTCAGCCCTCCTCCTGCAAAGCCTCCCAAAGATTTGGTTCCATAGCCATGCTGACAAGTTCTCTCCCTCACACGAAGTTAATATTAATTTCTGTCACTCAGGTCACCATTGGTGGTCTAAGTGGCAGCAAACCCCCTTTCTGAGGGGATTCCCTTCCAGTTGGACTGCAGAGATTCCTGGTGGCCCTGGAGACCTCAGGACAAGGCAGGAGGGAGCAGTCCCAGCTCAGGACTGCAGGTAAGACCTGTCCCTGTTGAAGCAGCTGTGGGTTCAAGCTGACCATGACACCACCACTGGAATATCACCCTAAGAAGTCAGAAACTGAGGGGGCACTGTCAGCACCTGCTGGAAAAGCACAGAGGGTGTTTTCCCAGGGTTTAGCTGGCTCTGGACTCACAGCACTACTCCATGTCCCTAAATCTGTGGGGACAAAGGGATGCAGCAGTCTCAGAACATGTCTCTGCCATCTGTGGCCCTCCTGGAGTTCATCAGCACTGAACATGGATTTTCTCCTGAGTACATTTTTCAGTTCTCCTACAAAAACTCCCTCTCCTCCCATTTGAAGGATGGGGAAGGCACATTTCTGTGCTGCCACCCAAAAGTGTCTGTGCAGCTACTGCTTATCTCACATTCCAGCCCATGATCTCAGAGGAGGATACAGCCCTAAATTAGCTCATTTACAGTAGGAACTTTAAACTACAGCCAAAAATATCTGGTTTTATTAGTACTCCCTATATAGCACGCCTCTGACCAATAACTTGTTTTATTTATTTTTCTGGCGAATTACCATGTTCTTATTCAAAGCCATAATGAGGATTATATATCAATGTGGAATGCAGAGCAGCCATTCCTGAAACTCCCAACTGCATATAAAAGAGGTTGGAATTCCCCAAACACTATCTCTTCAGCCCAGGCCACTTACAAATGTGGTTAACATGAATGAAGTAATATCTTCAGAAAGGAAGGAGACTTTTGAGTCACGTCTGACACATTTAACTGCACCAAGGCACTTTCCACAGCTCAAGGTTTTTGACTGTGTGTCTTAATTCCAGGCAGGGCTGTTTGATAATGATTACTCCCTGATGCTTATCCTGTTGCAGGATACTTGGGACACACACATGGGATGCCAAGGGGAGAGCTAAGGCAGGAATTCAAGACTTTGTGTCCTTCCAAGTGCAAAATCACAGAGGTCACCAGCAAAGTTCTGAGATCCAGTCAAGTTTCCCACCTTTCTTTCCTATGCTAGAGCTGCCCTGGCAGATTTCTGTGTTAAATTATTCAAACTCAGCTCAAACACCAGCTTAGCTGAAGGTGTGCACCAGTCAGCCCTAAAATCCATGGAGTAACCAGCACTGACTGCAGGTTGTAATTATGGACCTTGGTTCTCTACAGAAATACAATTTTGTAAAGAAAAATATTGCATTGTGGAAAAGCAGGATGACATCAGGAGAGATATACAGTGACAAAGAGCAGTTTCTAATTTACATTCAGTCCACTGGTTAAAGCCCAAGCGTGTTTCAAACATTTTAACTGGTGCTGCACTTAAAATCACATCTGAGGAAAGATACACAAACTGTTTGCAAAATAATGAATGACTAAATACGTCAAGGTAAGGAAAACTCATACTTCCTTTTGAAAGATAAAAGCAAATAAAAATGTTTTAGAAAGTGAAAAAACAAGATTCAATTCAATAATAACAAATTACAGATACTCTCATGGAATCATGAAATGGATGGGGCTAGGAGGGATCTGAAAAAATCATCCAGTGCCACCCCTGCCATGGCAGGGACACCTTCCACTGTCCCAGGCTGCTCCAAGCCCAATGTCCAGCCTGGCCTTGGGCACTGCCAGGGATCCAGGGGCAGCCGCAGCTGCTCTGGGAATTCCATCCCAGCCCCTCATTTCCATCACAGGGAACAATTCTTTCCCAATATTCAATAGAAGCCTTCCTTCTATCAGTGGGAGCCATTCCCTGTGTGCTGTCCCTGCATCCCCTGGCAATTGTCTCTCTCCAGCTTTCCTGGGGCTCCTCCAGGCCCTGCAAGGCCACCCTGAGCTCAGCCCAAAGCTTCTCCTGTGCAGGTGAGCAATGCCAGCTGTGCCAGCCTTTCCTGCCAGCAGAGCTGCTCCAGCCCTCTGCCCATCCTGGAGCCTCCTCTGGGCTCTGCAGCAGCTCCAGCTCCTCCCTGGCTGGGGCAGCTCTGCAGGTGGGGTCTCTTATCTCCATCCCATGGTGGATGTTATCAGCTCCTTCAACCTTCCTTGGCTCATGCTTCTTGGACTTTAGGGCCATTTTTAAAAGAAAGATTGCTGGATTGGCCAACACAGGCATTGTGCACTCACTTCTGGTTCCTGAATTTTCCAGACCAGGAAGGTTTCTCTGTGAACCCTTCCTGATGTCCAGAAGATTGGACTGGATCCTCTAGAGGCTCTCTAGCTGTCAGATACCTCTGCCTCTAGTTTTAATTTTGTTCACAGGAGATCTGTTTCTAATAATCTCATGGAAAATGGGAGTACAGAATCAGGACAACTTTCTCAGCACACACAGCAATTCATATTTTCAACCACATTTAAGCATGGAGTACAAATTGATGGCACAGACTTTATAAACAAACAGTAGTAATTAGGAAAAGTCATGAATAACTGTGTGAACACCTCACAGCTTTTTCAAGGATAATTACTTGACTAAATCTGCATAATCAGAAATCACATACACCATGCACTTTCAGTAATTGCTGAGTCCATTAGACCTGTATATTATTTACCGCAGATCATCCAACAGTTCTGTCAAACACAGAAAAGTCCTGAACTGTTACAATGAAAAACAACATCTAAAAACTGGAGAATCTTCAATTCATTTTAGGGAGATCTAAGGAATAATGACAGTTTAGAAATATATGAGCAAGAAAAAAAACCCAGTTAACATTTTCTCTGCTTTCAATAAATTTCTTCAGTTGTCATATTCTAGAAACGTATATGTTGTTCAGGAACAGAATGTACTGGCACTGAATCTGTTGCATGCAAGCACTCACTTTTCGGGATGCAACAAATGTTTCTGTAATCTGCCCTGGAAAGTTGTCCTCCTTTTTCTCCCCCCTGGTTTCTGGGGATGCTGCTCATTCTAATGAGGAAAATCACTGTTTTAATGAAAAAAAAAAAAAATTTCCCTGTGCTTATTGAGTCACTTTTGTTGGTCCAGGGGCTGCAAAGAGCAGAGCCTGTCCTGGGGGAGTCACCCATGAGGCAGCTCCAGTGAACACCCTGGAATCTATCCCAAGAAAAGTCCATTTCTGGAAGTGTTCAAGACCAGGGGCTTTGAGGAATCTGGTCTGTGGAAAATGTCCCTGCCCATGGCAGGGTGTTGGAACAGTGTGATCTTTAAGGTCCTTTCCAACCCACACCTTTCCAAGGTTCCATGATAAACTGATGTAGTTTCCCAGCCTCGACCTGCACATGCCAGACATGACCTAAAAGAAAAGAAATTAAGCTGGACCTAAGGTGCTCTAGGGAGTGTGAAAATTGTCCCATATGAGGGAACTTTCCCAAAAAGAAGATTGGCACTGATGCCTTCTGCAGGCTGCCCCAGAGCAGAGGCTGGACAGAGCTAAAGAATAAAGCAGGGATTTATTCAAAGGATCTCCTCCATGGATGCACCTTGGGCAGCACCAGAGCCCAGCCAGGGCTGCACCCAGGATGAACCAAAATGGCCCCAAAATGCACGGCCGGGCACGGGCTCTGTCCCTGGGATCAGTTCTGCTCCATTTGCACCTTGCAGTTCATTGTCCCATTGCAGCTTTAGCCCTGCAGTCCCACCCTGCTTGTTTTTCTCTCTCCAGCCCACGGGGTTTGTGCTCCTGGGCTGAGATTTGGGTCATTTGTCCTTGGTCTCCTGTCACTGTCATATTTTTTGAAAAATCCCTTTCCCCAGGATTTCTCTCCTGGGAAGCTGAGAAGCCTCAGAGAAAAAGGAAAACAATATTATCTCATTTGCTTCTCCTGTGTTTTGCTCCTTTGGAATGTGGTTGGAGGTTGCTTATCCAACATGTGAATTGTTTGTACTTATTGGCCACTGAGTGCCAAGCTGTGTCAGACTCTGGAGAGGGAATCTCAAGTTTTTCATTATTATCTTTTAGCCTTTTGTCTGTATCCTTTCTCTATTCATTAGTATACTTTAGTATAGCATTCTTTAATATAATTTAGTATCATAAAATAATAAATCAGCTTTCTAAGAACATGGAGTTAGATTCAGCATTCCTCCCAACGATGGGGGACCCAGAAAATACCACAGTCCCCAGCTGGAGCAGGAATTGTTTTGTCTCCCTGCTCTGTGCACAGAGCTCCCCATCCCATAACGTGAACCCAGACCCACACACTAAAGCAGCACAGGATCTGAAAAATAGAAAAGCCAAAATCTGAGGCATCAGCACAGCTGAGGACACTCAGCGGAACAACTCTCAGGTGAGGTGTCCTCCAGCACAGATTGGTTTCCAAAGGCATTTGTGGCACCTGATTCCCGCTCCAGGCAGGTCTGGGTGTTGCCTGCACTGGCAGAAGGACAGGGATGCTTTTGGGGTACCAGGAGGGATGAAAATTCATCTGTGGAAGGATTAACAAGGCAGAAGCCTGGAAGGTCCTTCACAATCCCCTGCAGGGTTCTTCTGTTGCTCTGAAGCTCCACCCTTCACAGGGAATATTAACACAAACAACATGACTGGCAACACCATTTTTTTTCCCTTAAAATATTCTTAAGACAAAGTGTAAATACTTGTGGTGATCCTTCTTCAGAATATTAGTAAATACAGCCAGCTTCCAGTGGAAATAATCATCTAACCACAGAACAAAACTAAACACCCTCTGAAGTTCTTCAGGCTAATCCTCCTTTCTGTTACTAAATGCTTTTTTACTCCTTTTGTACATCTTTGGCACAAAATACTTTTTTTTTGTTTTGATTTATCTTTCTACTTGTGGCACTTTCAGTTCTGATGCTGGAAAGCAGAAGGGAAAAAAAAAAAAAAAACCCAGAACAGCTGAATAAACACAAGGTATTTAAGAAATCAGTGACTTCCATTAAGTGCTGACCTGCACTGCAAAAACTGTTGAAATACACAGATCAGAAAGACTGGCACCTCCACTGCAGCCTGAATCTCACTTTATCAATAAAAATGTTAATGCTTTACAAAAATAGAAATATGCCATATCCTCAGCAAGAAAGTACCTTGGAATGATATAAGACATTCCCAATAATGCTTTGATTTGTGACCTTCACAGATTTGTTTTTTTTTTTTTTTTTAATTTCAAATGCATTTGAAGAATGTCTATAAATAGCTTATACTAACTGAATGCATAATTTTAGGCTCGTTTTTTCAGCATCTGGATTTTGAAATACTTTGCTAGATGAAACATTGACCTGTCATCCATGAAACTGTAAAGTCCAGTGTTTAGAAAAATAATATTTTAAGGATCTAAATGTAGTTGCCAATAGTGAGTTCAAAGCAGTACTATTCAATTTATAATACATTGCTGAACCTGAAAAGCAAGTTTTTAAACAAAAATGCAAGTTTGACTTAGAAATTCAAAGAAACAAATTTCACATGGAAAGAAAACCTCACTATTTCTATATATATGACAAGGGAAATGCCTTTGTTCCTCCTCAGACACTAAAAAAAGAAGGAAGAGGAATGTATTTAGTTCACCCAACCTGGATTGACAGCAGGCAAAAAAAAAACTGCACCAGAGAAACAGTAGCAAAACCAGCACAGAGGGTTTTGCATGTGGATAAGTAAAAAAGAAATATTAACTATTTTATTAACTATAATTACTATGTGTTTAATTTCCAGCTAGAGGAGAAAAGTGATTCCAGGGTAAAGCAGGTTTCAGTCCCTCTTTTCCAGCAGAACTTGGGAAGGTCCAGCATGGAAAAGAGATATAGATGCAACTGTCACATACATATTTTCTGGAAAAATCCCTTGGCCCAGGATTTTGCACCTGGGAAGATGAGAAGCCACAGAGAAAAAGGAAAACAATAATTATCTGATTTGCTTCTCCTGAGTTTTGCTCCTTTGGAATGTGTTTGGAGATTTTTTTACCCACAGGTGATTGTTTCATTGGTTTCATGTGAATTGTTTCGACTCAATGACCAATCAGGGCCATCTTGTTGAGGCTCTGGAAAGAGTCACAAGTTTTCATTATTATCTTTTAGCCTTCTATAAGTATCCTTTCTGTATTCTTTAGTATAGTTTAGTATAGTATTCCTTAATATAATATAGTCTCACAAAATAATAAATTAGCCTTCTGAGAACATGGAGTCAGATGCAAATACAATGTGCAGCCATTTTGGAAGCAGTTCCCCGCCAAAAAATGGGAAACGTTGTAATGTCTAAAGACATGGAATCATCACAGAATCCCAGAATGGTTTGTATTGTATTTGCAGGGAATGCCCTAAGGCAGGAATGGTGAATTTGACTTCATGTTCTCAGAAGACTAATTTATTATTTTATAATACTATAATATATTAAAGAATACTATACTAAAGAATACAGAAAAGATACTTACTGAATGCTAAAAAGATAATAATAAAAACTCGTGACTCTTTCCAGAGTCCCGACACAGCTTGGACCTGATTGGCCAAAGAGTCAAAACAACTCACACCATAATCCAATGGAACAATCACCTGTGGGTAAACAATCTCCAAACACATTCCACATGAGCAAAACACAGGAGAAGCAAATGAGATAAGAACTGTTTTTCTTTTCTGTGAGGCTTCTCAGCTTCCCAGGAGAAAAATCCTGGGCAAACAGGTTTTTTCAGAGATGTGAATGCCACAGGTTTGGCTTGGAAGGACCTTAAAGTTCATCCAATTCCACCCCGCCATGGCAGGGACACCTCCCACTGTCCCAGGCTGCTCCAAGCCCCAGTGTCCAACCTGGCCTTGGATACTTCTAGGGATGGAATATCCACAGATTCTCCAACTTCCCTGTGCAAAAATGAACAGAACTTCAAGGAAAAAGCTGCAATTTCCTTCTTGCTTAGCTTGCATTCAAAATCAGGGTTTAATGGAACAAATACTATCCAGACTTTCCATAGATGTAATAGGAAGCTCAGGAATGGGATACAGGAGGGTTTTCTTAAGCAGTGGGGCCTTTTATATTTAGTTATTCTGTAATTAGTTGTTTTTATTGACATAAGGCCTACAGATGGGCTGATCCACTGCTGCAGAAAACAGGGCCAGAGTTTATGATCTTGCTCCATTTATGACAATAAATGCCTTCCACGAGGGCTCACAAAAATACCCAACAAGCACAGGGTTCCATCCCACTGCTGTCCAAGAGCAAAACTAGCACAGATTTCAGCCACTAAGGCTCAAACTCCAACCACTGCATGGGCACACATGTGTTTCATCCGCTTCTGAAGGGGTTCATGTCTGGAAGGAAGCAGAAATTCTTCCAGCCAGGAGTTGTGCTGCAGAAAATCACTAATTCCCAGGACCAGCAGAAATAGAGGGTGCTTTAGAGGCTGGAATAATTCCAATTATTCCTTTAGCAGGAGAAACCCAATTAATGCCTTGCCCCATGAAATTGGTGTATTAGGGATGGTATTTGAGGGCTATGACACTGAAGGAATTTTGCCACAGGAATGTAAGACACTGCAACCCTAGCTGGCCATCCACCCTTTCTTTTGGTCCAGCCATATATTGGATTCCTTGTCACAACAGACCCAACCTGAAATTGTTTAGATTCTTCCAGTACTTTCATAATCAACATGTTTCCTTTGTTCTCTCCCTCCAAAGCCACAGATCCCATCTCAAATTCTCCTGCTAAAAAAAATATGAGAGGTAGACACATAATAATGTTGAGATTTTATGGTGGTTCTAAACCTGAGTGCAGAGTCTGATTTTTGAATAAATTTTTATGTACTTCCACGCAGGTTTTTTTTGTTGAATTTCAGCCCTTCTTCCCCAAAGATGCAATTGTAAGCAAGATCAATCAGTTTGTTTTAATACTACAAGTAATTACCATTATTTTTTCCTGTTGCTCTCACTTGGCTATTTCCCCAGCTCCCACTATACCTAGGGAGGACATTTCCCCTATTTCCCCTGTCCCATTATTACCTAGGAACTGCTCACTGGTGTTTTTTTCCACTTTTGATGTCTAAAACATTCTCAATTTCCAGGTCTCACTGGAATGATTCACCCAAACTGGAATGTATCACCCAAAAATGATTCAGCATTTTTTTTATTCCAAACCCCTTGTTGGAATGGAAGCTCCTACAGACCCACACCTTCTGTGCTCATTCCAAAATGGTAGTGACAGAAAAAGGGGGGAATGGCTTCAAGCTGACAGCGGGGGGTTAGATGGGTAATTGGGAAGAAATTCCTCCCTGGGAGAGTTGGGAGACCCTGGAATGGAAATCCAAGGCCAGGTTGGACACTGGGGCTGGAGCAGCCTGGGACAGTGGGAGGTGTCCCTGCCATGGCTGGGGTGGCACTGGATGACTTTTAAGATCCTTTCCAACCCAAACCATTCCATGATTCCATGATGATTCTATGAATTACACCACTGCCACCTGTTCCAGTTGTGGCCACACTTAGAGCAATCTGGTTTTTATTCTTATTCCTAGTCACAGTTTCCACTGTTGTAAGTTAAACTGCAATCCCTTGGACTTTGCTGCACTTCTCTCAGAGAAGTGTAGTTCTGCCTTCTCTGCACCTCCCCATTACATAGCCAGGGATGGTAATAATTGTAATTTTTTTTGTCTATTCTGCAATCTCTGGACTTTTTTAAATTTATGCTTTTGACCTCTTTCCTCACTGCTACACTGGCTACTACCTGACTGTTGTAGCAATTGAGTACAGCTAAAAAAGAGATTAAATGTCCGTCTCTGTGGGTACATCTGCATGTGTGTGTGGGGTGTTACAAGTGAAGGCATTATTTCAAGTGCTCATGAACCATTAAAAAAGATAATTGACAATATAATAGATAATAGATAGCCTAACAGATAATTAGGCTATGTTCCATTTCTGAGGGTCAAACAGGCATCTCCTATTGACTACATGTTAAAGTATCTTTTTGCCATCCACCAGTACATTAAAATAAACTGGCACATGGCCATGGTGGCCTCATCAATTCTTCACACCACTGACTTGACATGTCAGAACTAATGTATGATCACAGCTTTAGCAGGATTCAAAGCCCTGGTGCAGCTCTAAAACTTCATTTTGGGTTCTCTGAAGTTATTAACTATTAGAGAAAATCAGGTATGTCAGTATTAAAGACCTTTTATGAGGCATGTTAGCATGTAGATAAAGATTGATGTTTTCTGTAACATGTCTTGTTGTCCCTTAATGTAACCCTAAAAGAAGGAATAAAGCAGCACTGAATTTAACTCAGTGATGCCAAATATTTCCTTTAAGTGCAGATTCAATTTATTCCACTTTTTTGTGTTCCAGGTGTGTATAAAAGTCTATCCCCAATATGTAACAGCAGTGACTGTTTTATTTCTTTTCAGTAGAAATAAGAAAGTAAATTACTGTCCTCACCACTCCAAGCTTTGACTTATCCTTGTGCTAATGAAATAGAGTTGGGAATGATAAGAACAAATCAGCACTGTCACTTCCACTCACTGCCTGAGGATTGCAGTTGCAATGTGGCATAACTTTGTTACAAAGCAAGTTGGAAGTTCACTTTTAAGAGTGTATAATTCATGTGCTTCATCTCCAAGCAGCTCACACCTGACAGAACTGCTTGAACAGGCACCTGACTCAGATATTACAGATCCTCCATTAATTCCATCTTGCTGCTTCCAGCATCCTTTTCCCCCCTCTCCTCGCGGAAAGGCAGGAGGAGACGAGCTGGTATTTCCAGAATTGCACAAATCACAAGGATTTGACAATCTCCATCCCACTTCTGAGGCCTGCAGGGCAGCGGGGGACCCACAAAAATCCCCCCTCAGGGACACCATGAGGGTCACCATCCACAGAAAAATAACATGCCCCAAATATCTTCCCTTTTGCACTGGCCACAGAGCGGGTTTAATGGAGATAAAAAAACCCTTCACAGCAGCTCTGGGAGCAAGCAGGGCAGGGAGTAAGGGGGTAAGGAACAATTAGGCCTCGTTTATATTTGTGAAACAATTAGTCATTAATTAGGCCAGCTTCACATTTGGAAGAGGGGAATAGCTTTAATTAGAGTGGAATTACATCCCTCTGACAGACTTCAGAGGGAACTCTAATGGCAGGATGCAAACTATAAAGTCTGCCAGGCTTTTACAGCATTTAATGGCTTACGGAGCATATTGGAAGTATAGAGTCCTTTCCAATGTGTATAACAACCATCTGCCACAAAACCCCACGGCCCTGCCAGCATCACAGCTACTAAATGGAGGGAGAAAAAGAGCTTTAAAACAGTAACCAAATCCCCAGCTTGGATCAGGCATCTTCATAGCTGCATTTGGGCAGCTTCTCTCCCTAATCTAGAAATTCTCTCCCCGTGGAATTCTTGCCATGGAATATGAAGAAAAAATGAAGTGGCATTTAAGGAGATAAATATTTAATGTATAGCTGCAAAGTACACTCTCTCCTCTGCAGTCATGCTGTTAACTAGAGGAAGGGTCTGCACGTGAACTTTCAGCCCTAAGTAAAGTTAATTTAATTGATGCCTTCTGTTCCTCACACTGGGGCTGAAAATGGGCACTGGCCTTGACATAAAACTTTCCTGGGAGCTGCAATTGTTCTGCAGCTTAGTTTGCACTGCCTTAGCTTAAAACCCCTTCCATGGGGATAAACAGCAAATCTTCCATTGCAAACTCTGGGATCACTCCTGTAGAGCCCAAGGAATTCTTTCTGCAGGTTGGCTTTGAGGCAGGACAATCCAACCAAAGATATTTACCTAAAAACTACAAGCACACTCCCATCCTCTGAAATCAACAGTGAGCAAGATGGAAACAGATGATGTTAAAATCCTGGCAGAGATTAAAATGGATGCATCCTACTTCCCACGTATTTCCACCATGGAGCTACAACTTTTCCAACTTATGATTAAAGGCTTTATTAAAAAAACAAAACAAAACAAAACAAAACCCAAAACCACAAAAAAGGCCAAAAAAACCCCAAAAAACTACCGCTCTAAGTGTTTTATAGCACATATTATTATTAATTTTTAAATTCATAATTTAATTATTAAATATATAATTAATTATTAAAATAATTAAAATAATTACAATATTAAAATAATTACTAAAAGTATTTTATTGATTTTAATTATTAGAATAACTATTAAAATTAATAATTTTAATATTAAATTATTATTTATATCTTATTTGTATTATTATTTTTAATATTAAAATATTATTAAAAATAATAATTTGGGCTTAGGAGCAAGAACTCTTTACAAAGAATTTCCTAGACTTGTAAATACTCCCTTTTTTTAATCTCAACTATGGAAAAATGGGACACTTGTGGTAACTGAGTAACAAAGTATTCAGAACTCCAGGTTTAAAGCAAGACCTGAGGCACCATAAGCTTGTTGGAAACCAGCACAGGTGACGCCCCACCAGCCAAAAAACTCTTCCTGCAGACACTCGTACAAATTAACAAGTAATCAGTGCACCCAGCATGCAAAGATGTTATTTTCCATAATCACTGGGGGGAAAAAAGAATCATTTTGGGAGTAATTTCATAGGCAGATTCCCTGCTCATCTAACATTCCC
This sequence comes from Ammospiza caudacuta, assembly GCF_027887145.1. Classification (NCBI taxonomy): domain Eukaryota; kingdom Metazoa; phylum Chordata; class Aves; order Passeriformes; family Passerellidae; genus Ammospiza; species Ammospiza caudacuta. Next base: position 118,538,127 of record NC_080594.1, on the reverse strand, counting down.
TCAGGACACAGCCTACCTCTAACACAGTCACCGGGTAAAAGGCAAACAGAAGAAAATAAATATAAATATAAATATAAATATAAATATAAATATAAATATAAATATAAATATAAATATAAATATAAATATAAATATAAATATAAATATAAATATAGATTAAGGAAAGCAAGGACAGAGCTTGTTTCTGAAATGTTGCTTTCTACAGGAAAAAAGAAGAGAAAATGGCAAAAAAAGCAGAATAAAACATTATGGCTTTTTGTCAGAAAATCAAGGAGTATAACTAATATCCTGCTTTGTGCCAGTCTTCAGTTTACTGCAGCCTTGGGAATAAAGTAACAGCAGCACAAACAATCTGGGATGCCCAGGTTGCCCAAAGGTTATTGTGACCACTATGACCTTTTAAATCCTCTCTGATCTTGGAATATTTATGGTGGGCCCAGGCTAGTTGATCATTTTAACCCAAAATATTTTTTTAAAGAATTTAACTCAATTATGCAAAATATTCCCTTTAAATGCAGATCTAATTTCTTGTTCTTTTTTATCTGATTTTTCATCTGATTTTTTTTTAATATTGTCATTGCATTTTGCACTTTTATGGTACAATTCTCCTCAACTTTATCACCATCACCTGCATGTCTTGATGTACACCACCTTCGTTTCTGGAAAATGAAGCACAGCATATAATTTTGTTGAGAACACTCTATTACAGTCATTCTATTATTGAGAATGCTCTCAATTCTCTCTATTTTATTATTGTTTAAGGAAATAAAATAGAGGCATTCTCTAATCAGCTTTAGTTTCCATGAAAACAGTATCTGCCAGTTATTCTGCTTCAGTAGTGGTGGGATAGCAAGGAAAGGCAAATATCAGTATTATATTGATTTTTTTCAGTATAATACTGGTTGCATGAGGCTCTGAGCAACCTTGTCCAGTGAAGGTGTCTCTGGCCTTGGCAGGGGGGTGGAACTGGATGATGTTTAAGGTCCTTCCAGCCCAAACCTTTCCATAATTCCATGATTTACCAGCATGGCAGAGGCTCCACGAGGCACTGTCTGGAGCTGGCTCCCCTGTACACTGAGGCCTTGCATTGCTGAGACCTGTCTGGACAATTTCTCCGTGGTACAAACCCAGAATGTTGTCACAGAGTCCAGACAAATTTATGTTGGGAGGGTGAATTTCTTCCCTTGAAATTCCTCTCCTCACATTTCCCTCTGCCCAAGGCTTTATCTCTTCTGCTCGTCTTGGGGAAGCCACAGGAATGAAATAAAAAAAAATGGGAGATGTTGTCAGGAGCAGGACTGGACTGTTAATCAGGAAAATAAATGAACCCATAAAACTCATATAACCTCACAGAATATAAAGCAAAATTGGCCTGGTGGTGACAGCTTAATTCTAACCACTCTCTGCCAAAGTTTTGCTCTGGGTATGAATACACAGGTTGTCCGAAAGAGCAGCAAATGCCCCTTCTTTGCTAATGCTGAGACACTTCTTTCAATGCACATAGTTCAAGATAAATCAGATGTTAAAGGAGATATTTATGATCTCCAGGACTCAATAAACTGCATTTACACTTACAGTACATTGGCTCTTTCGGGGCTGAAAAGACCATAAGACCTCATGTATAGTTGTATAAATAAATGAATATATGAAATTTAGTAACAGGAACTCTTCTGACTCATAGGAGTCTTTGGAAAAATCCCTGCTAATCTATTAATAATAAAGAATCTGTAATGCTAAAATTGCAAACCCCAGCACGTCCCCCTGTTCTTAGCATACCAGAAAGATTTTTTCTTGGTAACAGTAGCATATTCAAGACAGCACGGGCTTGACACAAGCCTTGTTCAAATTCTGAAGCCGGATACCTGGAATTAAGAGCATTCCCATGCAAGATATTGGATATTCAGCAAAATTCTGAGCTCGGTGTAAAAAGCAAATATTTTTAAATGAGATAAGTACAAAAGTGCCCAGTGCAATCAATCAGTGTAGAGCTCTCAGCCTTACTGGGACGGGTATCAAATTAATTGTGTTCCTTTTTCCATGTCTTTCATAAGAAGGGTCATTTTTGTGTCCTTCATGAGGACATGGAACTGTTGGAACAAGTCCCAAAAAGGCCCATGAGGTTGATAAAGGGTTGATAAGGAGCACCTTCCCTATGGAGAAAGGATGGGGAAGTTGGGATTGCTCATCCTGGAGAAGAGAAGGTTGTGTGGAGACTTCAAAACTTCCAGATTGGAAGGGGCTACAGGGAAGCTGGAGAGGGACAATTCATCAGGAACTGGAGTGACAGGACAAGGGGAAATGGCTTCAAACTAAAAGAGGAGAAATTTGGGTCAGATACTGGGAGGAATTCCTCCCTGTGGGGTGGGCAGGGGCTGGGATGGAATTCCATCCCTGGATCCCTGGCAGTGCCCAAGGCCAGGCTGGACACTGGGGTGGAGCAGCCTGGGACAGTGGGAGGTGTCCCTGCCATGGCAGGGGTGGAATTGGATGATTTTTAAGGTCCCTTCCAACCCAAACCATTCCATGATCCCAGAGTTCTTGCTGTGTCTAAATTAGAAATTTAGAGTACAACAAACATGCATTGAAGTCACTGGGATGACATTTCAAGGCTCCTTTAATAGGCACTGTCTTTGGGGATCTGAAATTTTGACTACTCAGCACAATTCTGCTGATTCCTAAAGTCAGCTACATCCAAGTAATTCAGTAGCATTTCTGCACCCCAAAAGGCCCTGCCTGTTACTCTTGCACTTAACTTGTACAGAAAACATAGATAATTTCCTGCTTTCTGCCTGGTCTCCGTCCTGAGCACTGATGTGATCATTCCTCAGATTTCTAAACTGGACAAATTACACAACTGAAAACATGCATGTAATATTTCATCAACCATTAAAGCACAGTGCTGTGACTGCGAGGCCTAAATTCCTTTCTTCCACACTCTTTGTTGGTTTTGTGTCTGTTTTATTTTTTATACAGCGCTTCAGGCACCACTCAAGAAATGATAATCTGCCCACACTGAGACACAGCACAGTAAATAAAGCGAGGTGGAGAAGATCCCTTCAGCAAGGAGAACACAAGGGTTCCATTTTTAGCCTCATTCTTCAAGGAATGGGGCTTTAGATGCCACACTGTGCACAAAGGAGTGTTACTTGACCTTTTCTTCCATCAGCTTAGGAATCATTGCCTGGTTTTGCCCAAATTTAACAGAGTTTAATATAAACTTGAAAAGCTGATATTCCATCAAGATTCAGGGGAGCAAAAAGCTGGGTGAGGCAAGGAAATACAGTTGGTGCCCTACTGAGTTAAAAAGCAGCACATCAGAGAATCCACACAGGGCAGCACTGCTGCAAGGGGCTGATTCCTTTTGCAGCTCACAAATCACTGGAAAACATGGATATACCCATCTGAACAAAACCCTTTCTGTGCCCACAATACTACCCATCAGCAAGGACAGACACTTCCTAAGTGACAAGTTCATGCCACCCTCTGAGCACCACCACTGTCACAACAGGACACGAAATAAAATGATGCAGACACTGGAACTGCAAGGTAAGAAGAAGGGAAGTTTATTTTTCTACTCTAACATTTATAGACTTTTAAAAGTGAGAGTAGATTGGAGGATGAAAGTGCTACCTCTCTAATGACACTGGACAAACCAACAGTCCAATAAATTTCTCATCCTCCAGAGAGGAATGTAAAAACAATTATTATTTACGTAAAAGTGTGTGAGATACTCCATTACAAACATCAGAAGGCTTAGAAGAACTTGGAAGAACAGGATGACACCACCACCATGTGCTGGGGCTGTCACCAGCAGGTTCAGCTGAAATTTGCCTGGGCAAGGCAAGGACTTGAGCGGGACAGGAGCAAAAGGCCTCAAGTTACACCAGCAAAGGTTTAGATTGGATATTAGGAAACAAAATTCTTCACTGAAAAGGTGGTCAGGTATGGGAACAGGATGGTGGAACAACCATCCCTGTAAGTGTTCAGCAAGGCAGTGGAGCTGGCACTTGGGTTTTGCAGTGCTGGGTTAGCAGATGGACTTGATCTTGGAGATCTTTAGAATCATAGGATAATCAAGGTTTGATAAAAACCAACCTTAGCCAACCTTAATTATCCCATGATTCTAAGGCTGATGGATCAATAAAGCTGGATCTCAAGTGAATTCCTGGTCCAGCCTCTATGTTACTTTGGTGTGAGACATGAATGGCTTTAAGCTGACAGAGAGTAGGGTTAGTTTGGATATTAAGAAAAAATTCTTCCCTGTGAGGGTGAGGCCCTGGCACAGGGTGCCCAGAGCAGCTGTGGCTGCCCTGGGATCCCTGGCAGTGCCCAAGGCCAGGCTGGACACTGGGGCTGGAGCAGCCTGGGACAGTGGGAGGTGTCCCAGCCATGGCAGGGGTGGAATTGGATGATTTTTAAGGTCCCTTCCAACCCAAACCATTCCATGATTCCATAACAAGCAGCATTTGCTTCTTCTAGGATGTCTCTTAGCAGTCCTTTTCCCTTTTGCAAATACCTCTAAAATTATACACAACCAGTATCTTAAATTAATCTTCCTGCCACCATGCTCTGGAGATGGAAAAGTCCCTTCCTGACTGTCACACACCATCCTGGTGTGACAGGAATTTAACAATTCAGACAGATTTGTTAAAACATCACCAGTTATCCAAGCAGGAAGTACAAGCAGTGCTTTGTGGAGGTACAAGATAGCCACAGGTGCCTACAGATTATCCAAATCTGTGATTTGGCCAGGAATTTTTCAAGGTTAACAACAACAAGCCTAGCAAAGAAACAAAACAAAAAGTTATTATTTCTTGTAGTGTTTTAGGCTCCAGTTTTCCTCACAGATTCGTGAATCTATTTCAATCTCAGTAACAAAGGGATTTCAAACACAGATATCTCTCTGTCCAAAGACCAAGGCACCTACACCTTACTCACATGATAAATCCACTTTTTGTGAGAAATTTATCTATTAGTTGCTTCAGTAAATCTTAGGAAGAAAAATACCAAGAGAAGAGGTCATTTATACTCAGAGTAAAATAGGAAATTTTAGTGAGACTATATTTAAAATGAATACTCTTTCATAAGAATTTGATTAGCAGAAGTTGCCCTCAAGAAAATCAGCACCACAGCTAAATAATGTATTTGTGATTGAACAAGAATGAAAGAATATTCAGATAATCTGAGACATTTTCAGCTTACACAGAGGTGTGTTAGCTCTATTAACACAGTGCTTTTAGACAGAATTATATAAAAAAATATTTTAAACTGTTAATATTTTAGTGGTGAAATCAGAACAACATTTTTCCTTATCTACAGCATAGCAAGCTTTTCTCTCACAAACATTTTGACCAAAGAATAAATTGCAGATGTCTTTTTTTCAACCCAAAAAAATCCCCAAAAGAAGCAAAAAAACCAACCCAACAACAAAAAAAAAAAAACCTCCAACGTTTGAGCTACTAAAAGGTAGAAAATAACCAGGGAGAATTATGACCAAATGCCAGATATTAAAAAGTTCTCCACATGTGGCACAGAAAGAAACAGCCAATTCACTGCAATTGTCTGCTTAACAAGTTGAGCCTCTCTCCAACTGGTAGCAATCAGGCAGGACACTAGAGCGGGCAGGAAATCTAAAATTAGGTTTTACTACCTATAATGGAGGATTTATGGGATAATTTAATTGGCAGTCTTGGGACTGAAACCCATAGTGGGGGAACAAAAACATCTTTCTGGATATACTCCCTGAACCCTTCCTGGAGTGGGCTGAACAATAAAAAGTACTGGGGAAATAACCTGGAGATGTAATATCCCCTTTCCTCGTGCAAAGCAAGTGGTGCATGACAACATTTGTGGGTGTGTGGGGTTCAGCAGAGGCAGAAGGCAGTCCTGCACTGATGCAAAATGATTTTTCTTCTTTTTAGGAGAAGAACTGAGTTGCTTCATGTAGCGAGATGTGCCTGTAAGGACATGAGAGATGATGAAGAGACCCAGATAAAGAGCAGGCTGGAAATCAAGGCTGTAAGGGCATGAAAGCACAGCCCCAACACTTTTTGGTTGTGGCAGATTAAACCCAGCCCTGTCCTCACCATCCCTGGCCATCCCCAAGATTTGCTGAGCCCCTGTGGCCCTTCTGTGCTGACACAAACCTTTTAAAGCCAAACCTCAGGGATGTCAGCAGCACTTTCTTGCCTTTCTCTGCTTTGAAAGGGTTAACACCCATTCTGTGCAGCTGGACAGGGGTAACAGGATCCCCTGCTCCATCCCCAGGGGTGTCAGCTCTTGCTGCTGATGCCTTTGCCTGGCTCGTTGCATGTATCATTTATGGGATGGGTTTGGGGGTTCAGGGAGAGCAGCAAGGACATGTCACACTGTCTCTGAGGAAGGGGGATGTGCTCCCAGGTGCTGCTGGCAGGGGATTCCTGGTCATTTCGCTGTCAATTCCTCAAAAGCCATGTATCCCAAACTCCATATCTGACTGGGATGCAGGGAACAGACTGACATGGGAATGAGGGAGCAGCAGCCCCAGCAACCCCTGACAGAGCCCATCTCCTGACTCTGCAGTGCCACCACCAAATCCACCCACAAACTCACCATCCCCTGCTGAGATTCCTTCTTGGTTTGTTCTCCCCATGTCTCAAATCCAGCAGTTTAAGAAAGGCTGTCACTCCTCTCTACTCCCAACTCCCAGAGCCAAGGCCTGCCCATTCCAAAGTTTTCCTTGTAATGGCATCTCCACTGCAGACCTTTGAGGCCGTTAAGGGATTTGACAAAAGCCTGCAGCTTTAAAACACATGCACAATCATCCTCTCATCCGTGGTGACAAGTTTGAGAGGATGACAGAGGAGTATGTTTAGTGTTATTACCTCTGGCGTGTCACTGGCAGTGCCAAAAGGAAATGTAAACAATCAAGTCAGTGTAACAACCCCTGATTATTATTCTTACAACAGCCCTGACATCAAGTTATAAGCTATCACAAATTAAAAAATGCATTCCCATTTATTTCAGAAAGCTACACACAGGAAAACGCTGAAAAAAAAATCAAGGCTGTCTCAAGAACTTCTCTCTCAGCACATTTCAAACTTGATTGGTGTGACATGAAAAAGTCCCAGAAACAATGGAAAATGAACTAATTTCAAAAATCACCTTTTGGAGAAGCTCTGCTGATAAATCTGCTGATAAATCTAAATCTGCAGTGAAATCAGTCAGGTAGTTTGGAAACCAACCCACTGAGAAGGCTACAGCAATTTTAAAAAGAAGGTGTTTAAATAAATCCAAGTGTGGCAGTTTCAAGATTGGGCTCAGGTTTTTTCCCCTCTTCCACCTTTTGAATATCAACCATCCTTCATTTCTTGCTTTTCATACAGTTCCTCTCATCTTTTTTTCTGGTGATGTAAATAAGAAAAGTGCCATTGCCATCAACAGGGAGAAGTTTTTGCATATTTTAAGCCACTCATGCTCCTCCACTAAAAGGACCACCACACCCCCTAACAAAGACCTATCATTGCTATCTCTAAGATGCTCTTGAAATGTCAAATTAGGATCTTTCCATGATCCTGAAAAGTGTCCTTTCTCATAGATCAATTTACTTTCTAGTTCAAATTATATTTGACCTTTATATTTGAAATGTTCCTTCTACAAACTTCCCTTTTTATTTTCCCCTGGCTTACATTTTCTTCCTTTGGGGATAACATAATTACATTGACATAAAGAAGAAAACCTTTGTGTCTTAAATATTGCCTCTCTGTTGCCTGAACTTAAAATATGTGAAAAGTTTATAGACCTTGACAGATCCAGGGTGTGGTACAACACACTCTCCTTCATGCAATGCAGCCTCCATCTGCAAGTGAGTTGCCTTTTCATGGAAATACTATTCAGAGAGCATTTCCATAAAAATTCACCCTGGCAGGGCTCTGTTTCTCTTGTCATTGGCCCAGCTGTGTTCCTGCCTTGATTGAGTTCTCATTTTGAATAAGGCACAGCAGTCATTTCCATGGGGGGAGCTGGGGGAACTTTCCATCCTTACGTAAGAGCAAAGCCTGTGGTCGCTGCAGCGGGGCTGCAGGAGGCAGCAGTAAAACCCAGGGCAAGTTGGATTTACAGCCAGAGATAGTCTGAGAACACACTGCAGCCTCCTCCTGGCCTCCTTTTTAGCTCCTTACCAAAGACAAGGAGTGCAGCACACCCAGGGCAGTTGGATTTACAGCCAGAGATAGTCTGAGAACACATCTCAGCCTCCTCCTGGCCTCCTTTTTAGCTCCTTACTAAAGACCAGGAGTGCAGGAAGCTGAATCCCAAGCCTTGCTCTGCCCAGACCAAACACCAGGTTTACTTGGCGGTTGGTACAAGATGATCTTTAAGGTTCCTTCCAACTCCACTCATTCATTCTGTGATTGTCAAAGTCCTGTCTGAGGTCATCACAAGGCCCCACACATTGAGCAGCAGACAGGGCCCAGGTCCCTGCCATGGCAGAGGGTGGAACTGGGTGATTTTTAAGGTCCCTTCCAACCCAAACCATTCCCAGAGGAGGAAGAGATGCAGAAGAAGAAGGAACCATCCTTAAAGAAGAGATCACCTGTCCCAGGTGGCCAAATTAAACAACATCCCACTGTCACTGCTCCTCAGCCACTGATTCCCAGCAGTGCCCTGAGGCACCGAGTGCCTTCCACATCCAGCACCTTTCATTCCCTCCATCAGCAAGCCAAGCTGGGACTGAAATTCCACCATTTGCCAAAGAATTCCCTAGTCCTGCAGCAGGAAACTCATTCATTCCCTCTTGTAGGATTGATGGGGGTTGCACGGTCGGGATGGATGGAGACAAGAGATCTCTGCAGCCAGGGCTGGGAACTTGTGGTTTATTGCAAAGGGCCTGGGTGCAGGGCCCTGCTGGGAGCTGCAGCCACAGCTCAGAGCAGGCCCAAGAGAAGAGAGGGGGAGAGAGGATGAGAGGGTGAGAGAGTAAAAGCATCAGAGAGTAAAAAGGGTAAGAGCTAAGAGACAAGAGGTAAGAGTGCTAAGTTCCCATTACAATACAATAAATCATCTTCTATGTTGAATATTCTGATTCACACTAACCAATCTAGTACAATATACAAATCCTACAGCATTTCCATACAGCCTATAAGAATCACTACATTACCATACTGTGTTACATTTTAAACCCTGAAAACTCCTCTTTGGGCCCCTTCTGCCAAGCTGTAGGGTCTGCTCTGACCCTTGGGCCTGCAGGCAGAGGGTGTTGTTTCATCAAAAGGGGATTACCCTCAGCCGGCCACACCGTTGTTTTCTCATTGTTCAGTAACTAAGGGATCTCAAAGCTTGCTTTCATTTCAATCTCGCTTATAGTTTCTATATTCTCAAAATCTTTTGCCAGAAATCATATTTATAAGGCTTTCCTGTTTCATCTTCCCGAACACCCTCTGTCCTTGGATGAAGAATTGTGTCTCCAGCAAGGCCACTGCAGGAAGGATCCCAAGATGGCCTCATGTACCCACTGAGCCCAGGGCCACTATGAGTAAAACACAAATTCAGCTTTCCCCATGCAGACGGGGATACCAAAGCAAGGCAGATGCTGCTCCTGCACTGCTCCCAGCAGGTGGATGAGCCAATGTCCCACCGTGGCACCAAGGCAAGGACACCCAGTGCTGGGGCTCACACATCACCACACTCTCCTGCGTTCAAAAGGCATTTTGAGCACGCTTCCCAAGCACAAATACTGAATTGTTGTTTTAAATTATGGGGTTTGTATTTTTCCTGAAGCGTTGGCCCTGCGCTGAGGCTGAAAATGGACAGTCTGCGGTCGCTTTTGCGAAGCTGTTTTTATCCTCTCAGAACCAAAGTGGTAAACCACTAATGGCATGAGCATTTTTCTCATTATCAGTTACAATGTTAATGACTCTTATTTAAGCAAGCAATATTTTAAAACCTTTCAGCCTTGCTTGTTCACTTATTAGACCTCAGACTGTTTATTGTGTCTTCTCTTAAGAGAGTTCTTTTATGATGTTAAAGGGAGGAGGCCATTTCAAGACCAGGCTGCAATTTGCATCAGTAAACACTTTAGGAACATGTTGCTCCAGTATCTTAAAACTGACTCATTTTCAAAATCCCTTGCCTGAAGGATCAGTGCACTCTGGTACTCAGGTCTAACTGTAAATAGCTAAATGTTCAAACAAAATCAGGGTCTAGCAGCTGAAGCAAAAGCAGGTTTCAACCCCAGCATTGGGATCAAACTCTGCCTTGTAACCTTGTACAAAATACTCAGCCCACTCTTAGAAAACATTCACAGAAACAAAGTGAAATTTCAAATTTATTTGCCTTAACCCTCCATCTCCAGGAGTCCAGAGCCACCCACACAGACGAGTACAGGTCATAGAGGTTATTTCCACACCAGGATCATAAGGGACTTTTGTTGGCTTCCCCGTTTTTTACAAGCCCCATCTCAACAGTGACATGGAGAAAAACAAAAGCATCATCACAGCTACCTAAGGGCACTCATGGAGAAGTGTGGAATGAGAATGGGCTGGAATGAGAATGGGCAACTTTAGGAAGGGTAGAAAGCCAAGCACAAAGGCTGTGGCAGCCAAAAAATCAGAGCACATTCATAAAACAACAGCCCAACGTTTTGAAAAGTATCAAACAAAGTGGTTGCCAAAGGGTTGCTGTCATCTCCAGGAAAAGCAAGCATGCCACAGATATTTCCTGTGCACGCTGATCCTGGGGGAGCAGTAGAAGTGGGTTATTACACAGGCCTACTCTCAGTGTTCTCACTTTCACAACACACACGAGCGTTTCCTCACTGCATCCATTCTTGCTCGAAGCCATTGGTGGGCAGCATACCTAACTCAGCTTTTGTTGAAGTTCTTATGTTCTTCCCAGGTAATTGGCCCGACGGGACTTTAATCTAAATGGAGTGTGTCTTTGTAGGGACCTTGCAGAGGTATTTTGAATGTTTAATGGTCTCCTGAATTACTGCTTTCCTCCCACTGAGAAGGAAATGGGCTCACCGCCGTCCGCTTCCCCGTAGCATTCATTACCTCTGGAAACACGGATGTGTAACAGCATCCCTCAGCCCATCCCATGCAGCAAAAGCACATGGGAGAACAGGCAAATATTCATCCTCCTGAGCACTAAAGGACTTGCTCCACGTGGATGTGGCCAAGTGTGGCAGTCGTATTTTCTGAAAAATCCCTTCGCCCAGGATTTTTCTCTGGGGAAGCTGAGAAGCCTCAGAGAAAAAGGAAAACAAATTCTTATCTCATTTGCTCCTCCTGTGTTGTTCTCCCATGTGGAATGTGTTTGGAGATTGTTTATCCAACAGGTGATTGTTTTGTTGGTTTCATGTGAATTGTTTTGACTTAATGACCAACCAGGGCCAAGCTGTGTCAGGACTCTGGAAAAGAATCACGAGTTTTCATTATTTTCTTTTTAGCCTTCTGTAAGTATCCTTTCTGTATTCTTTCGTATAGTTTAGTTTAGTATTCTTTAATATAGTATAGTATCTTAAAATAATATCATATAGTATTTTGATTATAATATAGTATCTTTAATTCTTTAATATAATATAGTATCTTAAAAAAATAAATTACCCTTCTAAGAATATGGAATCAGATTCATCATTCCTCCCTTCGTCTGGGAACCCCGCAAATACAAGAGCCAAGCAAAGGTTTCCCCCACATGCAATTATTCAGAGTTCACCTGTCTGGGCTCGCCCCAGGAGGGAGAGGGAATTGGATCCCAGCACAGCTCAGGGTGACACGGGCACGTACCTGGCAGCGGTGTGGGAATGGGGATCTGCCTCTCTGGGGTTATTTGTTGCCTTTCCTGTGCAGCCCTTTCTCAGACCACGTCTTAATGTCTTCCAGACCCCCAGCAGCCCTTACACCATATGTGGAGTGAGAGCACCGTGGAGTAACTGGTTAATGAGTTATTATTCTCACAGCCTGCTCCCCTTAGGAGCTGGTACACATCTTAGTGCTTGCCAGCAGCACAGTGGAGAACCAGCTCTCAACTGCTGTCAATACCTAATTCAAAACCCTTGTAATTACAGCACTACAATAGTAACATTTAGTTCACCTGGAAGCCAAGTGCCTCATTCATTCCCTCTGTCTCTGGAGTGTCCAGCAGGAGCAGGGCAGGGATTGTCCCTCTGTGCTGAGGGCCCTCCAGGGCTGGGCCCAGTTCTGCTCCTGCAGGAGAGCCCTGGAGGGGCTGGAGCGTGTCCAGGGCAGGGAACGGAGCTGGGCAGGGGCTGGAGCCCCAGGAGGGGCTGAGGGAGCTGGAAGGGGCTGGGGCTGGAGCAAAGGAGGCTCAGGGGCCCTTGTGGCTCTGCACAAGTCCCTGCCAGGAGGGCACAGCCGGGGGGGTCGGGCTCTGCTCCAGGGAACAGGGACAGGAGCAGAGGGAACAGCCTCAGACTGGGAAATGTATTCAAAATTTATTCAAGGAAAGTGTTGTTAAGCATTGGAAGGGACTGCCCAGCGAGGTTTGGAGTCCCCATCCCTGCAGGTGTCACCTGGAGGTGGCACTCAGAGCTCTGGGCTGGTGACAAGGTGGGCATCGGTCAGTTTGGACTTGATGGTTTTGGAGGTTTCTCACCTTAATGATTCTGTGTTTCTGCAGCACAGAAAATTCTAAACCAGGTCTCCTCAAACACTGGAGTTGAAAGTTTCCCTTCAGACAACACAAGTGGAGCTGAGCAGGGAGGGGCATCCCCAGGGCCGTTCAGTGCAGGGTTAGTGACAATCCCGTGTGTCCCACAAGCCTGCTGGGCTTTTCCTCCCTTTTCCTGCCTGTTGAGATCACCTGACTTGCATCAAGAGAAAGAGACAATATTAGAGGTGATGTGCTTTGGCTGTAAATGTCATCATATCCCAAACGCCTTTCAAATTTAAACCAGAAAATAGAGGATTCCGCAGCAAGAGGAAGCTACTGGGTCCAGCAAGGAATTAAGACAGTAGACCTTGACAGAAAATCTTCACTGACTCCTGCCTGCCAAGGGACTGGGAGGAGGCCAGAGATGGAGCAGGAGGGAGTTGTGAGATCTGCAGGCCTATGACCCATGTCTCCTCCTGTATGAAAGATGAGCCCACACAGAGAAAGTGGAAATCCTCTGAGCTCATACAAGGGAAATTTTATCAAGAGAAAAAAGCAGTGGTTGTTTCCTGTGCGAAAAAAATGGTGCCTTTAAATGCTGTAGTGACTTGGGGGAATTAAGGCTTTAGGAAATCAGCAGTGAGAACACTTCCAAGGCTTTCCAGCCCCAGAAGAATCATGAGGAAGAAACCCTTCAGCTGAAGAGCTTTGCCCCTGTGAAAGCCAGTAGAGACACTTCAGCCACTCCAGCAAGGACAAGATTTCATCTACTGAACAGAAATTCAGAGTTTTCAAACTCTTTCACGGGTTATTCTGGAACAGAGGAGGAAGAGGAATTTAAGGGGTGCTGCTCTTTTTCCATGTAAAACCAAGTGAAAGTGGTAAATATGTTAAAAAGGGTTTGTTGTTTTACTTTTCAAGAGAGCAATGCTCCAAAGGAGAACAACAGGACTGTCAAACACCCAGGAGCACATGTGGTCTGATCACACCACTGGTTTTGAGTTTCCCTGCACCAGCCAGGCTCCAGCTTCCTACCAAACCATTAAAAACGAGAAAGAGACGAGAAGAGTTCAAAAATTCACTATCACCTACTTAGCCGGGAGTGACATTTTGTGCCTTGCTAATCCTTTCCAAGGAATGCAGATGAGGGATCTGCTTGGACTGGGCTCCATCAGCCTCCCCAGGAGCTGGAGGGGCCCTGGGCTCACCAGTGTGGGGGATAACTCGTCCCTCATGTGAGGGACAACCAGGCTGGGGCTCTGCTTGCCAGCGATGATTTGTTTCCTCGCAGGTCCATAAACACGGATTACGTCAGTGTGGTTTCAGGCTCATTTTTAGCAGAGGCCACTCAGTCCAAGAGGAATTAGAGGCAGTGGTCAAACAGAGCCTCTCCATGCTCCAGACAAGCCCACTGATCCCAGCCTGCTCCTGCAGGCCCACGAGGATGTCAGAATTCACAGGCGGAATTCATCCAAGCGCAACAGGCAGGAACGAGGGATCGCGCTTTTCCACCGCAAACGGTAAAACTATCCAAGCCCAAATCCCCCTCCCCACGAATTTCAAATGCCTTCTTTCTGCTCTTCCTGGTGTTAAACACATGTTGCATTTGCCTCACAAAACGTGCAGGGTTTGTCTGGTTCCGAGGCAGGGCTGGAGTGCGGCAAACGGCCGCGCTCTCGCTGCCGGTCCTGCCTTCCAAAAGAAGCGCCAGAGAAAGGATTCTATTTCTGTAAGAGTTTAAAGGGCAGGCTCAGAAAAGTGACTATGTAAAAATGGCACCTTTTCATCCAGCAGATCTGTTCCCAGTGAGTATTCTGAGTCATGTCTGCTTACTTTAGTGACCAAAATAGATTTTTAGTACTTCTCACTCCTCTCTAGTCCTGCGGAACCAACACAGCAGAGAGGAAGTTATTTAAATCCTATCTTGGACCAAAACCTGTCATGATGAGCTCAAAAGGCAGAAGGGAGGGCTGGATGTGGGGTGGCTGAGGGGGCAGTGCCCCACCCCAGTGCCACAAATGGCACATCACACAGGGAGGTGTCAGCCCAGAGGGACAGGAGTGCAGGACAGCCCAAAATTCCCTTCAGCTCGGCTCCTGCATCCTCCAACAACCTGATCCTGACCCCCCATCCCACATTCCTGCTCTGCAGACAGACCACAGGCCGAGCTCCCTGGGCTCACATTTGGTTACAACTCTGTCTCCTGTAAACTGTCATGGAAATCACGAGCAAATAACAAACACGGAGCTCGCCCCTCCTTCCCCAGTGGCTCCATGCAGGGCTGCTCTGGCTGCAGCTCAGCTGTGCTGCTTGCAGGGACCACGGACAGCAGGGGACCAAAAACTGCCCCTGACACGTAAAAACCTCATGGCCTGTCCAAAGTGAGCCTTCCAAAGTTGTGCTTCGAGAGATTAAAGTGTAGACCTAAGGCTGTCATCTATACAGTTAGACCAGCCTAAAAAAAAATCACTTTAAATGGTTATTACCATTTCCTTCATGAACAGAACAGACTCCTAAGAGAAGGCATCAGCATTTATCCATTCCTTATGGATAATTCCTTATGTCTTATTCTGAAGCTGAAATGATGGCTAATGCTTTCTTACTCAGTTTTTCAAGGAAGTTAAGAGAGCAGTGCAGAAAGCATAAAAAGGTTTTCTGTTGCTATTTCTAATGTTTCTATTTCTAAACAAAAAGGAAGCTTGACAGTAAAAATTAATGTTATGTTTACTTAAAATTAAACTTTAAAATTATAAATAAGCAATAATAATAATTTCCACTCAGACTGTATTATTTGTCTGGTTTCTCTGCTATATTTTACTTACATTTTTTCCTTCAGTCTCCCTAAGATCAGCTGCTGGAAGGCCTGGATTTGTCTCTGGATGCAGAATTCAGGGCAGCCACGTAAAAGCCAAAATACCCAGTCCTGCAACCCTAATCCTACCCAAGCTGCTGGACCATCTTCTGCACCTTCAGCGCCTTTCCCAAACGAGCATCACTGTCTCACACTGGCAAGATTACCCTGTCCTCTGGCCAGGCTGGAATTTACACAACTGCTGCCAGCCAGATCCTGGATTTTTGGATGGCTACAGCGAGCTGAGGTGAATCCTACCCTCCCAAAGCCATTTTTCAGTCTCATCACTTAGAACTGAGGCCAGGTTCAGGTTTCTGCAAGCTCTTCATTTCAAGAGGGTGATGAAAAATGCTCTGCTGAAATGAAGCCTTGGAGGTGCCTACAAAAGACAGTGCCCTCGGTGGTGTCAGGATGTTGACACACATATTGGTGACAGATGATTTGGCTGCTCTTGCTTGCAAGAGATACAGAGGCTGCTACAGACTGTTTGCTATAAATACATAAAAATACCAAAGAACTTATAAATGCAGAGAAAAAAGCACCAGCCCTGATTGCCAGCTTCACATCCTGGGCAAATGTAATGAAATTTAAGAAAAGGCACAAGATAGCGACCAGGACTGAACTAGATCTTGATTTGATATTAAATCCTTTATCTTATCTTAATGTGGTAATAAACCTTCCTTTTTTTTTCCTTTTCCAAACCTGGTTTTAATGCAATTTTTTGCACAAGCCTATGTATAAAAAAACCCCTTCTATAAGTCTTTGAAGAGCCAACTACAATCAGAACAATCAATGGAACAGCAACAGCAGTTCTTTAGAGAAATGATGGAGAACTTTTCCCATGTCTGCTTTGCAAGTCCTGCAGGTCAGCTGCTTTTCCAAGCAGATTTTTGAGCTTAGTCTCAGTGCATGCTGCAATGCAACATCTTTATGTTACTTTAGTAGTTAATCCTTTGTGTATAATTTGTGAACTCTATAGAGAGCAGTCCGTTTTATAAACAGAATTTTAAACCACCAGGTTTAAATTTATTGCAGGGTTTATTCAGAACTGACAAAGCCTCCTTAGAAAACGGAATTTTGCTAAGAAGCCTTTCCTTCTGCATAACTACAAGACTTCCTTCTGTATAAAACTCTTTTCTACTTACACAGAAAATATAAACCATAAAATTGTCTGATTGCTATTTTTTTCTTGTTTAATTTACAGAAAGAGATACATTGTGCAGTTTTCTAAATCCCTGATTTTACATGCACATTTAATTGCATTAAAATCTCTCACTGCATGCATTAACACAATTAAGTATTAAAATATAAGTGATTCGTTGAAAGATTTTTTCAGTCAAATCAGGTAAAATACACCATGTATATCCATACTTGAGAAGCTAAAACAAATGTAATCAACTCAATGCAAAAATTATGGAAGTGGGAAGCCCACATGCCTTAAAAATTAGAAGAAATCAATCAGATTTCACAAAACATTTTGTTGTAAGTTGTCTACAGGGCAGCAAAAGCTGCTCCTCCTAAGCCAATGCTCCCAGAACCAGAAAAATGGAACAACCTGAAAATCTGATAAATCAATGCATGTTTTAACAGCACGATAGTAGCAAAAATTTAAAAAAAAATTTAAAAATAAAAAAGAAAGCAAACTCTTACCAACCACTTGTAGCAGACAGTAAAAAGCAGGAGGAAAAGATGCTAATTCAGCAGGCAGTGCATTTGGGATGATGGAAGAGAAACGTTCCCCTGACAACTCCCACCTGCATGGCCTCCCTGTGTGCCTGAGCCCGGCCAGGGCTGTGACCTGCTCTGCTCGGGGCAGAGCTGAGTGCTGGCCACAGGCAGCATTCCCAAATTCCCAGACTCTGCAGCATTCCCAGTTCCCAGACCCTACAGAATTCCCAACTCCTAGCCCCTGTGGCATTCCCAATACCCAGTTCATGCAAAATTCCCCATTACCAGACCCTCCAGCATTCCCAGTTCCCAGACCCTGCAGCATTCTCAACTCCCAACCCATGCAGCATTTTCAATTTCCAACCCCACAGCATTCCAAACTCTCAGCCCGTGCAGCATTTTCAATTTCCAGCCTGTGCAGAATTCCCCATTCCTAGACCCTGCAGAATTCCCAACTCTCAGACCCCTCAGCATTCCCAGTTCCCAGACCCAAACTCCCAGTATTCCCAACTCCCAGACCCTGCAGTATTCCCAACTCCCAGACCCTACAGCATTCCCAGCTTCCAGTCCATGCAGCATTTTCAATTTCCAGACCTTTCAGCATTCCCAGTTCCCAGACCCCATAGTATTCCCAACTCCCAGACCCCA
This sequence comes from Ammospiza caudacuta, assembly GCF_027887145.1. Classification (NCBI taxonomy): domain Eukaryota; kingdom Metazoa; phylum Chordata; class Aves; order Passeriformes; family Passerellidae; genus Ammospiza; species Ammospiza caudacuta. The sequence continues at coordinate 118,520,372 of NC_080594.1, read as the reverse complement.
TAGTATTCCCAACTCCCAGTCCCTGCAGAATTCCCCATTCCCAGACACCACAGCATTCATTCCCAATTCCCAACCCCTACAGCACTCCCGATTCCCTCCAGCATTCCCAACTCCCCACTCCTGCAGCATTCCCAGATCCCAGTCCCTGCACCGTTCCCAGCCCCCAGCCCCTGCAGCATTTTCAGTTTCCAGATCCCACAGCATTCCCAGTTCCCAATCCCTCCAGCATTCCCAATTCCCAGCCTGTGCAGCCCTGCAGCATTTCCAACTTCCAGCCCATGCAGAATTCCCAGTTCCCAGCCCCTGCAGCCCCAACACCTTCGCTCTGCCCCATCCATCCCCACACCCCAGATTCTCTCCAGCCGCGGCGGCCCTGGTGCGATCTCGGTCAGGGCTCTCCCCCGCTGCCGTTCCTTTGCAAGGTGAAAAGCAAGAGCAACCCAGACTGTTTCAGGCTGTTCCATTAGGGACCCCCTGGAGAACCTGGGTGTCTGACAGAGCTGATTGGAACCACATTTATTCAAGGAGGTTTTTGCTGAACCGGCCTCGTGCCGTGCTCATCATCCCCCACGGCCGGCCTTGCTCTCCCCAATCAGCGCTAATTAGCTGGGGGGGTTCCCAGCTGCAGGCAAATTCAGGAGGACTGAAACACAACTGAAGGTGATATTTGTTGGCAGGAGAAGCACCTGGAAGAGGCAGCAGCTTTGGAATATCCCAGCAATGCTGCCAAGTGCCTGAGCAGGAGCACGGCATCGTCCTGAAGGCTGGAAGCAACGCTGCTGCCAAGACCCCTTAATGAGCACCTGGGTGTTGTATCATGTGTTAAATATTAAAATGAATCAACACAGAAGGCCTCAAAGCAAAACCAAACCCTCACCTGTGCACAGCAACCATTCCCCAACCCATTGTGGTCAGCCAGAGTTGTGTGGCTACAGCTCGAGGCCCTGGGGTTTCAACCATCCCCTCTCAAGGCTGGTTGTACCTCCAGCTAAAATGAAAACATGTGTTTATTGTTTTTTCTTTGGGCAGACGATTAATATTTATGTGATGCATTATCAAACAAAAATAACTATGTATTTTGTTCCTGGAATAATGTTTTTTGTTGGAATGAAGCTGTGCCAAGGAGGGGTTGCAGCTGATGCAAGCAGCGTGCAAGGACAATCCACTCACCAGGGCAGCTTTCTAATGGAAAAAGGGGCATTTCTGAGCCAGGGTAAGATGAGGAAAATAATTGCTGTGGTGGAATCTCACACTCCACTCACAAGGAAAATTGTCACCCAGGGCAGCAGGAGATCCTCCTGCCACAGCAGTGCAGGAAAAGCAGGCGTGTTGTAAATCCATTCATGCTCACTTTAGATCAAGTCTCATTTTTACACAAAAATCCCTCACTGCACACATTTTACTTTTGATAAATCGCTGATTAACGAGGACATCTACTCTGTTCACAGCAGAATAAACTCTTTGGGTTTCATTGTGAAATTGCTGTTTCTTGAATTCAATTAACCCCTCCAGATTACACACAGACCACTGAATATAAATAGAAGAGGTTAAAATGCAGTTTAAATATAACAGATACAGCCACAACTCCATATTTAGATATACCCTTTAATTTTTTCCTATTGCCTGCTTTTTACTTACATTTAAATTTAGCAAAGTAATTTTAGACTGCCACTTTTCTACCTACACTGCTTAACTACACTGTGAAGGGAATATATTAGATTAGATACCACTATCTTCCAAAATGACAAATCGATACAAATTTTTTGGACTCAAACCTTCAGCCAAAAAGACAAAATGCTTGATTTTCCTGGGAAACTTGTGTGTCAGAAAGGGCAGAACCACCCTGGGAAGTAAAAAATATTCCAGTGGCAGTGAGAGCAGCCAGTTGTGGGTTTAATGAGAAGCAGTGTGGTGTTATCGCACAAAAGGTAATTCTTCCAACCCAAGACAAACAACATTATAATTCAGGCTGAAAATATCTTTACCCTGCGTGAACTTTTTTCTTTTTCTTCTTTTTTTTTTTTTTTTTAAACAGAAGCATTTTAAATCAACAGTATAGGAAAAATGCCATACAAAGCATACACTAATCCCTGGCATCCCTTCCCAGCTGCACAGAAAAGCAGCGGGCAGCTTTAGGCACTCAGGGCTAAGCCTGCCCTGCTGACCTCAGATGATATGGATCAGGCCCAAAGGGCCCTTTCCAACCTTACCCCCTGTCAACAACTTCCACCTCGAGTTTGGGCCACAGATTTCCACAGAGCTGCTCACATGATTCAAACAAGTACAGTTTTACCCTTACGGCTGCCTTTTCCTGAAAAAAAAATAACTACTCACTTAAAAGAACATTACAAGCTTGCTGATAGTGGAACTAAACCCTGATGCTATGGATATTCAAGGGAAAAGGTTTGTTTTGACCCAACCATTTCAAATGATTTTGTTGTTACCTGCTTGTAACTCCTGGAGCATTTAGTAAAGCACAGGCGAGGAAAGGAAATGTAACATGTAATGTTTTCGGGCTACCAGATGCCACCAGCACCTCAAAAGCTTCTCACATTTTGAGAAGATTTTTCATCCTCACAGGAGGAGGAACTGCTGTGTGCAGGGATCACAGCAAAGCCATCAAAATTCAGCCCTGTGCAGAGGGAGAGCAGTGCCATGAGCCTCACGCTGCGATAGCAAAGCACTGGGGGTTTGCAGAAGGAGCAGTGGGGAAGGATTTGCCTCATCAGCAGCCAGGTATTCTGTTCACGGGGTGTTGTTCAAACCAACGGGACTGCCACAGCCATGCCAGGGTTTTCTGTTTGTTTACACAGCCCTGTGCATGCACAGAAAATAAACTTCCCACAGCAGAGCAGGTAGCAAAGACATTTTCACAGGGCAGGCTCTTGTGCAGAATTGTCATTTGAACACCGACAACAGCAGGGTCCAAACTGGTGCTCCAGACAGAAAAGGACCAACAAAGCAGCATCCTTGTGATGAGAGACACAGCTCCCAGGTCTGCAACAATCTGGGATTTCAGCTCGTGGTGTCCATCATTGTGAGTCCTCACTGGACTCACACACCCAGATTATTTAGTGCCTTACAAAGAGCTCAAATTCATTTAAAAGAGAGAACCCCACAGGCACTTCTGCTTAAAAACCATAAGGAGAACATGCTTAACATACATGTCTATTAGAATCTATTTCTAAGAACCAAATGCTACAGAAATGACAATCCAAAGGGAGCAACACCTCAGGAGCAAAAAGTCCGACTAATCACACCTCGGACTTATCCTGACAGATCATTTATAAAATTCCTGTAACGTGTAACTCTATCCAGTACTATATGACTTGTTTAACTTTGGGACTAAATTGTGGGAGGTGGGGACAGATGCTGTTCAAAGCTCTAAACCCTGAAATGTTTTTGGAGCTGGTGGATTTTTTTCTTGCAAACTTTTTCAAAGAATTTGCCATTGTTTGCCCACATATGCATATGAAAGAGAAAACAAGGACTGATGTTGCTATTCCAATGTAGCATATCTTTGTTTTTATAAATGCCCCTTAAGAAATAGACCAGGCAATCAACATAAAGATATATTGTCCCTTATGAGGTATGGCTTGGTTTGTTCATGCCTTTACTTATTTACTTCTAATTGGGAAACTATCAAATAATCTATTTCTTTTCCTTGATTTTCCTGTCAGTTCAGGTGTGCCTGAAATCCCACACCTGATATAGGTATCCTGACAAAAGTTTACATTTCATACCTCAGTGAGAAGCTGTCTCTGCCTGCTTCACTTCTTTCAGAGAAACCAGGGAAGTGCTCAAAGGGTTAAACCAAAGGAATGTGACATTTCTCCATGTGCAGTTCATAGACCTATCCTGGTTTTCCTAATGGACTCAAAATTACATGGGCAGAACGGGGCAGAATGTAATTTCCAAACTCTAACTTCAGAACAGAGCTAATTCACAGAACGACACTTAGAATACAAATAAAAAACTTCATTAAAGAACGAGCCATTTCCTCACACCGTGGGCTCTCAGCGAAGGCAGCAATGAATGGAAGTTTATGTTAGCCAGAACTTGCAACTCCAGCTTTTGTAAATACAATTACGTGCACTCCAAACTCCTCAGCGAAGTCATCTGGACACCAAAACTGAGCCCCGCGTATGCCTTACTGTGAAAAGCACCAAACCCAACCACGACTCCCCTCAGCCACGTAGGTAATTGAAGCTTTTCCTACGTGCAAGAGCTGCCCGGCTTTTGAAAAGCCATAGCGCTATTAATTAATTGAATGATGAATTGCTGAAAGAATTACAAACGCACCAACTATTACGATCCAGAGCGGGGGAAAGTGATGGCGAGGGGGAAGGCGATATCACTTCTACCCGAAGCCAAAGGGCAAATTAATCCTTCAAAACTTAGAGAACTCGGGCACGCTCCGCGCAGAGGGGGCACGGTCCCCGCAGAGGGGGCACGGTCCCCGCAAAGGATGCGCGGCTGCGGCTGCCGAACCCTCGGGGCTGCCCCGCTGCAGCCAGGGGACACCCGGCCGGTCCCTGTGCCGCCCTCGGGGTCACCGAGCCCCGCCTGGTCCCTGTCCTGTCCGGTCCCTCGCCCATCTCCCGCCCCGACGGCCGGCGCTGCGCTGGCCGCCCCACGGCAGCCCCGAAGGGAAAGCACTTACCGGGCTGGGCCGGGGTCACTCCGGGCTCCCGGGGAGGGGGGACGGGGCGGGCCGGGCCGGGGGAAGGCAGCGGCCGCCAGCGGCGGGAGCTCGGCAGGGAGTGAGGCGGCGGGCAGGGGACGGCGGCGTTGCCGACTGCGGTGAGTCACTTCAGTCGGGACGGGCTCAGCCCATCGCGCTGGCCCCCGGCTCCGGGCGCCTCTTCCTCTCTCTCCAATCGCCGAGCGCGGCCGCCGCCGCCGCTCCCGGCGCTGCCCGGCTCCCCCGCCGCCGTCGGGGCGGCCCCGCGCCCGGGGCGCTGCGGGACCCCCGCCCCCGGTGCCCGCGTCCTCCCCCGGGGGGGCGGGAGGGGCCGGGCGGAGCTGGAGGTGAGCGGGACCCGCGGGGGGAGGACGCGGCCGAGCCCGGCCCGGCCCGGCGGGGAACGGCAGCGAGAACAAGCGCGCGGTTGTGGCGGGGACCCGACGTGAATCGCAGGCTGGTCCCTGAACCAGGTGGCAGAGGGAGGAATAACGGGATGGAATAACGGGATGGAATAACGGGATGCTCGGGAATAAAAGGGGAGCGAGGTGAAGAAGGGGGGGAAAGCAGAGGAGGCTGGTCCGGCAGAAACTGCAACCCCATCTCCCAGGGGTGATGGAGAGGGGACCCATCCCGTCCGCACTCACCTCGCACGGAGGAAAGCCAGGGAGAAGCGGGCGGTGCGCCCCGTCCTGTCCCTCTCCCTGTTCCCTATCCCTGTCCCTTGTCCCCGTCCCTCCCGCCGGCGGCCCCGGGGCTCCTTCCTTACCGGGGCTCCGCTCGTCCCCGCCGCCGCCTCGCCCCGACCTTCCCCGGGCACGCCTCGGCCCCCGCCGGGCATCGCCCGCCGCTCTCCGCCCGCGGTCCGCGCCCGGCACCGCCGTCCGCAGCACAAAACCCAGTAGTCCCTTAATTAAAAATAATAATTAAAAAAAAATATAAAAAAATTAATTAAAAGCGTCTCAGTTTTTAAAGCAGAACTACATAATGTATTAATTGGTTGCTATTAGCATGCAGTTTTATTGAGCATAGCACACAGAAGTCTGATTGTAAGCGAGGAGTGTTTTCAATGAAAGTGGAGTTATTTTAGCTGCAGACATGTTTACATTTCTGTGGTTTAGTCTATAACTTTCTCTTTTTCTTGCTTCAGAATTCTGCTCCATGAAGCAAAGCCCTTAGCTCCCAGACATTCCAAAAAGTCTGCCAAAATAATAGGGGGGGGGAGAGGAGAAAAAAAGGGAGAAGGAATAAAAAAAAAAAACACACACAGAGACCCCCAAGTCTGGGTCAGGCTCAGGGCTGGGTATGGGCAGAGTGAGTATACCCCCTCCTCACTCTCCCTCTCCAGTTAAAAAGCCTTCAGGGCTCCATTTCCTGTTTTTAAGGAAAAAATAAAGCGGGTCTAGGACTGATTTTAGACACTGCCTAGACCAGGGCTGGTGGGTGCCGAGGACCTTTAACTCTCTCGGTGCCAAAGAGTACCTGCTAGCACACATCCAGGCAACCCCACACCTCGTTCCCTTGAGACAGCCTCAGCAGAAAGATGGGCTTTTCACCCCAAAGTGTGAGGTTTTGGGTGACTAAGAACCCAAAGATGCCAAGTGACCACCTAGTGCTTGAATGAGCAGAGTGAAGAGATAAAATACCCCAAAAGTGGCACTGAGTGCCCTCTGCTACTGCAGCACCCACCTATGGAGATCTCCTGGAGCCACTTCTCAGTGTTGGGGACAGTGTTGTCACCACCCCACCTTCCCCTGGATGGGCAGCGTCACTCGTGTGGCCCTCAGCGAGTGGGCGTGAAAACAACCCGAGCTCCTGGACGTTAAATCCGCAGCTTTGGAAAATCAAAACGGAGCAGCTCAGCTAAAATTAGGAGCGCTCGGTAGTGAATGAGGCACGAAAGTCGTGGACGCCTCCCCACAAAAACTCCCAAGTCAAGTTTTCCACTCCAGGGCTTGGGAGGGTGTGATAGGAATAGAAAGAGGAGTGTTCAGAATAAAGCACCCCTGTAATGAAGGGTTGTGTCTGCAGGGAAGGGATGAGGAGAGGTGGCAGGACAGGGGATGCTGATGCAGTGCCAGCAGCCACACAGGGCACCCTGTCCCAGTCCTGCCCCTCTGCCCTGGGAGGGAAAATCCTTGGATTTGCAATCACCAGGTGAGGCAGCGCAGGAAAATTCACAGTGGTGTTTCTTGGCCCCCTGGCTCCCAACATTTGCCTCCCAACCTCATCCAAAGCATTTTTATGTGTGTGTCCCCTCCCCAGACTTTTTTATTTTTACATGCCAGATGACTCCTGTATATTTGGACCTCTCGCTTTTGAAGAAGCCAGAAAGCATTATGATTTCCCAATGCTTAAAAAAGAAAAGAAAACACCTTTCCCCCAAGATGTTTTATATTAATTTAAGTATCGGTTCCTGGTTCATGTCAGCCCCTTTCACAATGAAATGTCCTGCGTGGGCTGTCACACCTGCTAAATATAATCCTCTCATTCTTTTGATATTCTGCAAAGGGCCTTTAAAGGTTCACATCCTCCAGTCTGGAGGTTTAATTGCTTCATCTCGGATTTTTAAGAAGCCTTATAAATTTCTGATTTTGGTGGATTTCAAAGGGGCAGGGGGAGGGATGGGAGAGGGATGTGAGGGTGATGCTGAGCACTGCCCTGACACTGCAGGTCTTGTAGAAGCTCTGACCCTCCAGCCCGTCCCACAGCTTCTGCTCTTTGGGGCAGACAACTTGAGCTGGTTTTATGAGTTACCAATGAGTTAAATATGAAAATAGTAGCCTATTTCACTATGGTAAATGCTCACCAGGGAGGAAATCATAGATTCGATTTTATAGAAGGTAATGGAGTGAGATTACCCACCTAATGTACTTAACTCTTCAGAGAACATAAATCCAGCAGGAGACAGCCCCAAACCAGTTGATCCCCAAAACCAACTGCAGCTAGCTGCAGTTTCATCCTTACGAGGTGCTGGTGGCACCAGCTCTGCCCAGTGGAGCTGTGGTTAAAAACTCCTGGTCCAGAGCAGTGTGGTGCTTGCAGACTCCAGCAAGGATGTTCCTGGAGCCAGAAAATGCCTGGCAGGGTGGGAACAGGAGGGCTGAGGGCGAAATCGTGCACCCCAAATCTTTGTATGCTGCACACAGCAGCTCTAGGTAACACAGATTCTCTGAAGTGTGATGTATAATTCCTGTAAAATGAGATAAAACAGCAGAGAGAGGGACACTGAGTGTGCTGACAGCTTCGTGCTGCACCCAGAGGTGGCTGCAGGAACGGTACCCATGGCAGGGCCCCCAAAATGCTTTGTTTGCAGCAAAGCCAGTGGGGTCGTGTCCAGCTCTCAGTGAGTTCCCATGGCTCCATCTCCTGCATCAGCTTCAGAGTTCTCCCAGGGCACTCCAGAGGGCACTTCAGAGAGCTTCAGGCACTCCCAGGGGCCGGGGACAGGCTGGAAGCCCCACCAGTGACCAGCACAGAGGACAGCTGGGCTCCCAAATGGAAAGCCCAAAAACCCCAATCTTCTGGCCTTTCAAGCCCTACCTGAGTGACTAAAATACTCAGCCAGAGCTCCTGCAGAATGCAAGCAGTGGGAACACGAGGTAGGAAAGGGTTGTGCTCACCTGGGGCTGGGCTCTTGCTCCAGCAGCACTGACACACCCAGAGCACACAGCCTCGAGCTGCACCAGGGGAAATACAGGGTGGAGAGCAGGGAAAAGGTTTCTCCAGCCAGGGTGAGAAAGTTCTGGAATGGCTGCCCGGGGAGGTGGTGGAGTCCCCATGCCTGGGTGTGTTTAACAAAGCCTGGATGTGGCACTGGGGGCCAGGGTTCAGTTGGGCTGTTGGGGCTGGGCTGGACTCGATGGTCTTGGAGGTCTCTTCCAACCTGGTCATTCTGGGAATTCTGGGAATTGCTCTGCACAACTCCCTGAAGGAGGGGCACTGAGGGGAGGTTGGGCTCTGCTGCCATGTCCAAGGGAAAGAAGGAGAGGAAATGGCCTCAAATTTAGGAAGGGCCTTGGGACACTGAGCACATCCAGAGGGGACAATGAGGCTGGAGAGGGGCTGGGAACACAAACCCTGTGAGGAAGCCCTGAGGGAGCTGGGGGTGCTCAGCCTGGAGAAAAGGAGACTCAGGGCTGCCCCCATCACTCTGCACAGCTCCTGAAAGGTGCCTGTGCTCACCTGGGGCTGGGCTCTTGCTCCAGCAGCACTGACACACCCAGAGCACACAGCCTCGAGCTGCACCAAGGGAAATACAGGGTGGAGAGCAGGGAAAAGGTTTTTCCAGCCAGGGTGAGAAAGTTCTGGAATGGCTGCCCGGGGAGGTGGTGGAGTCCCCATGCCTGGGTGTGTTTAACAAAGCCTGGATGTGGCACTGGGGGCCAGGGTTCAGCTGAGGGGTTGGGGCTTGGCTGGACTCGATGGTCTTGAAGGTCTCTCCCAACCCAGGGTTTCTGTGAATTCTGTGAGGCTGGAGCATTCCTTGCTGTGCCACCTTCCTGCCACCAGCCCCAGCTGCCATGGCCCTGCAGCTCAGTTGCTCTGTCACAGCAGTTGTCCCCAGAGCTGACCCCAGTGTTGGTGCAGGGACAAGGTCCACCCCAAAGGCTCATTCCTGGAGCTTTCTCTCAGCAGGAAATTTCAGAGCAGGTGTCTTTGAGTGCTGCCTCTTGCTCAGGAGTGTGTGGGGAAAGAAAAAAAAGTGGTCACATCATTTTCCATCTCTTTAAACACAGTTTTCAAAATGCAATTTCGAAACAAGCAATATAAATCAACAAATTGTCACATCTGGATCAAGAAAAAAATCACGTATTTCTTCCAGAGCCGTGGAAGAAACACATTTAGGAACTGGTGCAGCCTCAGATAATTTTGAGTCTTAATGGCAGAACTGGAGACTGAAGCCCTTAAAGGATGCACAACTTGCTATGGTTTTAGGCTGCTGCTGTGTTCACCACAAACCCACGTCCCCAAAGTGTCACATCCACGTGGTTTTCGCAGATTTCCGTGGACGGCAATTCCACCACAGGCCTGCACAGCCCATTCCAGTGCTGGCTTTACCCTTTTAGTGAAGGATTTTCCCCTAATATCACTCTCAGCCTCCCGAGGTGCAGCCTGAGGCTGTCTCCTCTTGTCCTGTCACTTTTTACCTGGGAGAAGAGACCAAGCCCCATCCGGCTACAACCTTCAGGTGGTTGTACAGAGCAATATGGTCCTCCCTGAGCCTCCTTTTCCCCAGGTTAAAACTCCAATTAATTCAAAAAACTACAGAAATAAGGATAATAATGCCAACTTCATAGCATTAATCATTGTAGTTGTTATCAATGAAATGGGATATATGAATAAATAAATATCATTTATTTTGATATGAAACAACAGGAGTAGAGCACAGATTATTTTGGTTTTTTTCCCCTACTGGCAAAATGCAATTCCAGCACCTGATTTTCTCATTAGAATCAGAAAGGATTAACATTTTACCTATGAAAATACCATTTAGGATGAACACATCAGGCAACAAAGAGGGGATACCTTTATAAATATTACCTCTCCCAGGTGTGGGTGACATTCACTAATGAAGGTTCCCTTATGTAAAAATGACATTTAATTCAGGAGAGATAGGCAGTTATAGAGACACCTCCTGTTGCCTGGATGTGAACAGGAAACTCTTTTTCACGGAGCAGAAATTATGGCTTTTTCTAGCACTCATGGATTGGTTTTAGTCCCAGATTGGACTCCTCAATATTATTTTGGCAAACTGAAAAGACTCTGGTGTCCCTCCTGTGAGAGAAACACTTTTAATTAGGGAAGGAAAGATGATTTCTGTTTAAAATCTCTGAAGTGGTGAAATAAAGGATTTAATTTGGAACTTACCTGTATAAGTATCTGGTTAATGTGGTTGGGTGAAGGGGATATTGGTCACCAGGATATTCAGCATCAGTGACTATTCAGGACTGCTGTGTCAATTTGAAATAATTCACACTCTTTCCCAAGAAATGGGCTAAAAGGAAAGTGAGATAATTTGTTTATTTTAATTTTTAGGGTGGTTTTTTTTCTGCTTACACTGATAACTGAGTTCAAAAAACAATATGTTGGCAGGGAAGGTCCAGGGAATGCTTGAAACTCAGGAGGGGTTTTATGAGGCTACAAGAAATGATGGAAAATAATTTAAAAATGACAAAGTTCTGATCTGAGTGATTGGAGAGCTGGGATACTTGCCTGAATCTCTCCTAAATATCTCGAATCTCCAAAATAAGGTGAAACTCTTTTTTTCCCCTGTATTTTGGCAAATAAGTCCCAAAAGAGAAAAAGCTGAGTATCTGAATATTTCTCCAAAGGCAAACTGGAATAATGGTGAAATGAACTCTCTGTGCAAATTTCTGTGACCAGAACTGAACTCCTCACTCGTTCTCAGTTTGGGCTTGAGGAGAAGAATTTGTGCTTTTTCCTATTTTAACCAAAGCATTTCCCTTCCTCCCTCCAAAGGGGCATTTCTTGGCATCACTGCTGAGATTCAAGGAATAACTCAGCCAGTGAATCAATGCAGAAAGGCTGAGTGGAGCATCCTTGTAAGAACTGCAAAGTTCTCCAGCCACATGGTGAAAATTAAAAATAAGAAAGCTAAAGCTAGAAGTATTTTCAAAAAAAAAAGGAAGTCAAAGTTAGGGTAGATGGCAGAGTGTCATAATTTTTAAAATATTTACTGGTGAATAATCTAACCAGAATAAAAAATAAGATTCTGGTGTCAGAATAAAAAATAGCTGTTGAATAATGGATGAAGACAAGCCTCACCAAAAATACAATGTTTACACTTCAATAGAAAGCAATTAATGAGTGTAAATACATAAAGTTACTTGCTCATTACTTTCTTATATACTTACATTTTTGCATTCTCTTGGATTCCTTGGTGCATGGAGATCCCTGAGGAGGCCATAGTTCAATGAAAATGTAATCCAGTGGAGAATTAATATCCAGATAAGCATCATTTTTATGGGATTTAAATTTCTGAACTATCATCTCTCTCTTCTTTATATTATTCTGCTTTCTCTATTTGTCATGGCACCTGGAAAAAAACTTAAATTTTGCCTTCAGCTCTATGGAATTGGTGTTGTTCACACACAAGTGTAAATCCAGCTTTGTTAACAGATCTTCATGAACACACAGATCTATGAAAGGTGATTATTTCTCTATATTAATCATTTTTCAGCTATTCCCATATATAATCATATCATTTTATCTTTTATTTGGCTGATTCTCACAAGTTTTCTGCAGCATTTCTTCGTTGCCTGTGTCATCTTACAATGCACCAGAGAAATGCCTGAAATTATAGTCAGAGGCAGAAGAACACCCTCCCCCAGGACCTGAAGCTCCAAAAAACTTTGTGATACACGAATGGGAAAAACTTGATTTTCCACAGCTGCACACACCAACACAGTCACAGACACACAAAACACACTTTTGTTTCCACACCTACCTGGTGGCAGTGGTGCAAACAAGTCCCAGAGATGCCCCAAAGATGCCATTTTTGTGTGGCTGTGCAGGTGCCTGAGCACAGAGAGCTCTGTGCAGGAAGGGAGAGGCGGCTGCAGAAGGTGACTCAGCTGGAGATGTGACACTGAGTCACCCTCTGGAGGAGCCACCCCTGCTCCAGCTGCTCAATCCACGCCCTGGAGCACAGCGTGGCAGCTCTGGAGGGGTGAGGGGACACAGGGGCTGTGGCTGGTCCTGGGTGTCCCCATGGGGCTGGTGGCACATGTCCTGCGTGTCCCCAGGCTCAGCCATGGGCAGCTTTAACAATTTTAACAGTTTTAACACTGGCACTCAGTGCTCTGTGCTGGGTGACAAGGTGGGCATCACACACAGCTGGGACTCAAGATCTTGGAGGGCTTTTCCAGCCTTAATCATTCTCTGATTCACGTTTCTTTCTGAGATGATAAAAAATGAAGATGTTTCATTCAGCACTTTGGACTGGATTAAGTGAGGTCTGTTTGTTCTGTCACAGATTTAAAAATTACATGTTGAACCCTGCTGGTTTTTGACTCAAAACCCTAGAAAACTTCCCACAAAGAAATGAGGTTTCATTGATTTTGTATCTATGCTTTTAGGAGCAGCCCCACGTGCACCATTTATTGCAAAAAAAAGCAAAGTATTCCAAAAATATCTCGCCCTGAAACCTGCTTCTGACACGGTGGTTTAGAGCAAAATGAAATTGTAAAATCACAATTGTAAAATTGTAAAATCACATGTCCTGCATGTCCCCAGGCTCAGCCATGGGCAGTTTTAATAGATGGATGTGGCACTCAGTGCTCTGTGCTGGGTGACAAGGTGGGCATCACACACAGCTGGGACTCAAGATCTTAGAGGGTTTTTCCAGCCTTAATCATTCTCTGTTTCAAATTTCTTTCAGAGATTATGAAAAATGAAGATGTTTCATTCAGGGCAGCCCTTTGGACTGGATTAAGTGATGTCTGTTTGTTCTGTCACAGATTAAAAAATTACATGTTGAACCCCACTGGTTTTTGACTCAAAACCCTAGAAAACTTTGGATTGTCCCACAAAGAAATGTGGTTTCCTTGATTTTGTATCTATGCTTGTAGGTCAAGACAGGAGCAGCCTCACATGCACCATTTATTTCAAAAAAGCAAAGTATTCCAAACATATCTCACCCTGAAACCTGCTTCTGACACCCTGGTTTAGAGCAAAAATAAAATCATAAAATCACAGAAGGGTTTGTGTTGGAAGGGGCATTCATCCAGTGGCACCCCTGCCATGGCAGGGACACCTCCCACTGTCCCAGGCTGCTCCCAGCCCCAATGTCCAACCTGGCCTTGGGCACTGCCAGGGATCCAGGGGCAGCCACAGCTGCTCTGGGCACCCTCCCAGGGAACAATTCCTTCATATATTTAACCAAAATTTCCCCTCTTTCAGTTTGAAGACATTTCCTCTTGTCCTTTCACTCCGTTTCCTGATGAATTGTCCCTCTCCAGCTTCCCCATATCCCCTTCAGATGCTGGAAGTTGCTCTGAGCTCTCCACACAACCTTCTCTTCTCCAGGCTGAGCAGCCCCAACTCTTCCATCCTGTCTCCACAGGGGACCTGCTCCTTATCAGCCCCTTATCAACCTCATGGCCTCTTCTGGACGTGCCCAACATTTCCATGGCCTTCAAAACACGAGAATAAATTATTCAAACCAATGTGGAAACCCAGGGTACAGGGAATATTTCTGCGTCTGCTCTGGGGTGCCCTGACCCCCAGGGCAGCACTGACTCTGACCCTCATCCATGGAGAAAATTTCCCAGACTTCAACATAGACTGGAATCCACAAAAGTGTGCAATAGATTATAGAGAGCAGTGTAGGTGCATCACTTAGGTGAGAAATTGAGGTTTTGGGGTTTTTAGTGTGTTGTGGATGGAAGCAAGATGGAGGGCACAGGGTGTTGTCCTGGGTTTCTTCTTCATGCTGCTTCTTCCTTCTTCTCCATGGGTTTGGGTGGCATTTTGTAATTGGGCAGAAAAGTCCCCATTGCAGCTCTTTGGGAACAGTTATTGGGTTAAAAGGGAAAATAATCCAGGTGTCAGTTCTTCATTGGATAGTTCAGTCTTAAAAGCCCTTGGAACAAGAGATTGTTGCCATTTTGTGCCTTCTAATGAAAAGCTGCAGAACTCACAGCAGTGAGACTGTTTTACTGATAAGAAATAATAAACACCTGAGTGTGAACATGGAACACCATCTCAAGGGCCTTCAATCCTGACCCAGAGAAACCCACAGCTGGTACCACCACAACCCAAGATCTGATTTATTTTGTCAAACTGCACACATAGCAGGGCTGGACATGGGGATTTGCTGGGATGTGGCTCCTGAAGGGTGATGGATTCCCAAGGCCATGATGGTTTTGCTGGAAGGATGAAGAAGGACTTTGAGGTAATCTTGCTCATACTATTTTGGTGACACTCATGAGTGAGATCAAGATCATGGCAAGGCCTTCCACATTCTGGAAAATACCAAGAGGAATGTCAAGAAAAGGCAGCAGATGATGCTAAGACAGTGACACAAAACACTGTAAGAAATCTTTTCTACCATTCAGCAAAATAGATGATGAGGATTGGTCCCATCTGGATTAAAAATTTAGGAGATCAATACATTCTTGGATAGACACTCTGTGAAATAGCTGTTAGTGGGGATATGAAGCTTGCAGACACTCACCTCAACTGCCATGTCAAAATTCTGACCTGATTTACAGCTCAGAAAATCCCTATTTTAGTGAAATGAGTCCTCGCTGTTAGGATGGACTCAATGATTTCAGAGGTCTTTTCCAGACTCACTGGTTGTGTGATTCTGTGAGCAGAAGGAGGAAAATCACTTCCTGTGATCAGTTTAGATAACAGCACAAGAGAATTTTTTAAAATTGATTTTACTTAAGTGAAAAAAAAACTTTAATTTTATTTAAAATGTAATTACAAGCAGTTCACAATCACCAAGAGAAGGTTGAATGGGGCTCTGAGCAATCTGGGATAGTGGAAGGTGTCCCTGCCCATGGCAGGAGAGTTGGAACAAGATGATCTTTAAGGTCCCTTCCAACCCAAACCATTCTGTGACACTGTGATCAAATTATTACACTGTCCGCTGTCATCATTTGGAATTTCAATGAGAGCCCCATTTTGATCAGGCAGCTTTTTGGTTTAGTTTCCCTTTTTTTAAATATGAGAAAATATTTGCACCGTTATTTCAAACATTGCAACCATTTCAAAGTTTACTACAATGAAAAATTGGGCTAATGTATTGAAAAGTTTGCTCAAGTAGGTGGATGTTTTTTAATGGAAAGAACAGTTGGTTCTGCAGAAGCATGGGAATTTTTAGCAAGTATTGCATTCAAAAAGGAGTGAAAGTGTTCCTGTTTTTCCAACCAATCTGCCATTCACACAAAAGCAGGCAGAAGGGCATGTTCTCAATGGGACAATAGCCATTTTCTAGAGAGCAAAAGGAAAACATAAAGTGTGGTGTTAGAACAGGGGAGATGAAAAGATAAGATTTGAAAAAAAAAAAGAACTAAAAAAGAAAAGTGGAGGGAAATTTGCACAGCTGTTTCTGGACTAAAACAAGAACTTTTTCTGTAGAAAAAGTGTGTGCAAACTGCAGCAAATCCCAGGACAAGGTGGTGGAATTACAAGCCTGGGAAAGCCTTCCTTTTTTTTTTTTTTTTTTTTTTTTTTACTTATATTGCACAAAAGCATCTTTCTGTGGAAACGAGCCCTCTCTGATCTTTTTCATTCTCTTGATGCAGAAATAAAACAACTTAAGAGTCAAATAAAAAGCTGGGAACAGAACAAGCAGTCTGAAACTATATCACACCAGATAAAATTCCCTGGAATTATCTGTGAATTCATTGAGACTGTATATTTTATGTTTTGTTTCAAGACAACTGCTTTGTTGAGGAGGTAATGTATAGATTAAGACAGGACACTTAAACTCCAAAGTCCCCTCGGAGAGTTCTTTCTAGTATAAATCTGCTCTCCTTTAACTTGGATTATAAACAAACTCCATGATATGCACCTGGTTCTGGCAGGATCTCTATTATTTCGCTCCCAAAAAGCAGCTTTATAAAGAGAACACACTGCATTTCAACAGCAATATAAATAATGTTGCAGTTGGGGATCTCTTG
The DNA here is from genome assembly GCF_027887145.1 of Ammospiza caudacuta. Taxonomy (NCBI): domain Eukaryota; kingdom Metazoa; phylum Chordata; class Aves; order Passeriformes; family Passerellidae; genus Ammospiza; species Ammospiza caudacuta. The sequence goes on along the minus strand of NC_080594.1, from coordinate 118,504,031 downwards.
CGCCGCTTTCATTTTTCTTTCTTCCCTTTTCATCTGAACTGAACCACACCTCTCTAAAAATACTCACTTTCTTAATGAAAACCATATTTTTGGGCATTTTTCTCTCCACTCCCCGCCCCCCCCCCCCCCCCTCGTGTGCATGACCTGTTGAAATGCCTGCACAATTTTTAATGTCAGATTCAGACGACACATGTCTTATGAAAAAGTCTGGGACTCAGCTCTCAGCGGGGCCTCCCAGATCTGTCCCACGTCTTTATGAGAAAGAGGGACAAAACCTTCTGGTTTTGGCATTTTATATTGGACTCTGCTCTAAGCTAGGCAAAAGGGAAAAAAAAAACAAAAAAAAAAAAAAAAAAGGAAAAAAAATAGCAACGTAGAGTCTAGACAGAAGAGATTGGGTTGAAATCTGGAAGCTATTCAGTGAGGCTACGGCACATGGCAGCTTGACTGCAGAAAGAGATCACATTACGCTGCCTAATTACACATGAAAAATGTACACATCACTTTTCTTAAATGCTTGGAAAAATAGATGTTCAGATGGCAACTGCGAGCCAGTAACTGAGCCAGTCGTACATACTTGGAACACCTCACAAATGGCATTTCTAAAGCCTGCAGGTTTTTTTTTGTGTGTGTGTGTGTGTGTGTGTGTGTGTGTGTGTGTGTTTTTAACAATGTAATTATTGTGTGTGTATGTGTGTGTGTGTGTGTGTGTTCATAAAACAACTTCTAAAAAAGGCTTTCTGAATTTAGCAGGCGGTTGTGCTGCAGGAGCATGAAAGGTGAAAATCCAGCATGTAAGAACAAGGAACGAGGGCCTAATCCTGACTCCTCATGAGCCAGTTCAGCCAGCTTTCCTTGGAAGTTTGGGTTGATCCACAGTCTCATCTGCTTGTGTGCTGGGAGCAAATCCTGTGGGGTTTAGACCTCCAATGGGAACATCAAGACAAGCAGATCCCTGGGTGTTTGCAGCACCTATGGCCCTGAGGTTGTGTGTTTATATCCTGCCTAGGAAATGTTTAAAAGAGAAGTTTCTCCTTTCTCATGGATAAAGGAGAGGGGAAAATAATCTCATTTATTGTGTTGTTTGAGCATGGAGCTCTCCTGTCATCACCTCCCCCTGACCTCGTGGCTCAGGGCTGATGGCTCCTGTTCTGCCCCACTCCTGCCATCCTCCTGCCAGGGATGGGCTAAAAGAATCCAGAGATAAGTTTGGTGGAGTTATGCTTTTGTCTCCATCTGTTTGGATGGCATCTGCTCTTCTTTTTAGCTTAAACACAAATGCCCAAAGACGGGATACAAATAGGGCTTGGACTAGATCATCTCCAGAGGTCCCTTCAACTCTAAATACTCTGTGACTCTGTGCTTCTGTGAATTTGTGACTTCTCCAAGAGAGAAAACAGTTTTCCAAGCTGTTTCCAAAGATTTGCCATTTCAATCCTGCTAACAGGACCCATGAAAGTGGATTTTCCAGGGGGAAACGTCCATATGTCCATCTGCCTCCCAGACTTTACATTTCCTAGAAGACTGATCAGAGCAAGCTCCTCCAAGAGCAGGAGTGCCCAATCCTGCCCTCAGCGCCAGTCTGGGTGAGCACAGAATAAAAACCAATCCCCAAAGCCCTCTCTGGTAGCCAGGCTCTGCATGTGACTACTCCCTCAAAATGCCTTTGAGTCCTCCCCTGCTGGAGCCAGCGGCCAGTCAGACCTTGGCTGAACTGTTAATCCTTCCAGACAAAGAGGAAAGAACATCTTGTAAAGTTTTGTTGCTGTTGTTATTGTTAAAACGGACTGAGCACGGAGCAACTGGCCAAGCTATCTGGCAAAAGTGACCCGCAGAAAAGTCTTTTTTTCAGAAGGAAAAAAAAATGATCTTTTCTGGAGATGGGACTGAGCTTCCCCAGGTCAGGGGGAAGAACTGCACTAATCCAGCTACTCCCAGTTGCAATATGGGTTGTTGAGCTGATTATTTCATCACCGTGCTCTGCAGGACCTTCCTTGGATTCTCCCTTTTACGGCTGAGAAAAAAAAAAAAAGGTGTTTTGCTATTTGCACAATCTGGGCCTGCTGGAGTCCTGAATGAGAAATATCAGTCACACGAGAAGTAGATGGGCAGAATTTGGGTTGGAAATGGCTCTGCTCTGGCCAGGGGCAGCTCTCCTGCAGGAGGGAAGGATGGGGCCTCAGCCAGACCCTGCAGGGAGCCAGGTTTGCCATGGAGGAGCTGGGATGCGGGTACAAGTGGGAGCCACGACTACATTAAGGCTGTTCTCCTTTAGAAGAGGCAGGAACCATTGTGGGCAAGGGCTTCCTTCCCAGGTTAAGCCTCAGCAGAGGTTTGGAGGGGATGGATGGACAGGCCCAGCTGGCCTCTGCTCCTCTGGGTATTTCCCCACGGTGTATTTTGTGTCCCGCTGCGGTCGGAGGCAGCAGCACCAAACTCTGAGAGTCCTTCAGCACAGCAAGGCCTCCTCTTCCAGAAGGGTCAGCCTTGGGTGTAATTTATGAGGGTTGTGGTAGCCCTGCTACCCTCTGGCTGCTTGTGATGAATTTTAAATCAAGTGAATATTTTGTGCTCGCTGGTGAAGGGGGGAGAGGAATGATGGCAGGAAACAAATCGCTTCCTCTTGGTCATTCCTCTCGCCGCAGCCATGCTATTTTTAACAAATCTTATTAAAAATTATACAACCCTGTGTTTTCTGGAATCTGTTTTATTGAGCAAGTACAAAACAAACCAAAGAGTGGAAAAATGCACCATTTGGAGCGGCTCCTTTTGCTGCAACTGATTTAGCAAAACAAGCCACAGGGGAACGCGAGCGGCTTTCTAGAGCTGCTTCCTGCGGCCATCCCTCCCTCCCCATGTGGAAGGGAGGAATATTTTACCAGCTGCATCACTTCATGCAATAGTAAATTATTCTAAGTGTTCTGGTCACCACAAAATACACTGTCTTGGGAGGTTATTCCCATTATCAGAGTTATTTGTTTAATTTCTTGCTGCAGCCAGCTTTAAACAGCGGCTTTTCCAAAAATATCGTCCAACCCATGGGTGTCTGCTTAGCAGAAGGGGCTGAAACTGAAAACAGACCCTCCAGATTTGGGCATTTCCTAGGTCACGGTCAGCTGGGATGAGATTGTGATGGAGGGAAATTCTTCTTACAAATTACTTTCAAGATTCCTGGTCTCTAGTGTGTTACCATCTAGAAATTATTAATAAATTTTGAATTCTTAGGAGCAAATGTGAAAAATTGCTTTGTCTGCAGCTGTGACTGGTGGCAAGAGGTGAGGCTGATGATTAGATAATATCAGTGTCAGCTTTCTGTTCACTCAGGTGTCTCACCCTCACTGCATTGGACCATTCCTTACCAACCACTCCTCACTTGCAAAGACTGAATTTTGTACTCAGAGATTTTGTATAAATGCAGAGGACATCAAAGTTGCAAACAAACGTAAATTTGGGCTCTGACCATTCCAAATATTTACATGCCTAACTTGAAATTATTTCAACAGGGTTTAGGTGCCAGAGGATCTTGATGAAGCTTTCCTGGATCAGAAATGAAACTTCAAGGTCACATTATCACAGGTATTGCTCTTTACCATGACATCCTTGGCACAAGAAAGGGATCTTCTTTTGAATTTGGTGTCCCCACCCACAAAATTTTTGTCTCCATTTGTGAAAGCACACTTTGGCTTGGAAGAATCTCATTAAAGGTTTGGGAGAAGGGGCAGGAAATTTTTTGTTTAATCTGTTATGTCTTATCACTACCAATAAGAGTAATGATGTTCATTATGATGGTGAGTTAAGTACTTGCCCTGCTCATTTTTTTAGGCTTCAAAATGTGCTAACAAGCACATCAATTACTGATCTGGATCAGATACAATTATTCTACAATATAATAAAAAACAAAAGGTTCTATATTCTTTGAGATCCATCAGCATGTATCTCGATGTGTTCCTCCTGTTAACCCTAAAATTAATGTCTTCAACCAGATATTTTGTGAGATTTTAGACAAATATCACAGTAATAATAAATGTATTTCTTTATAAATATTTTATTAGCTAATAGAATAGCTTCAATCTCTTGACAATGAAAACATTTAGAACATCTTGCTCTCATATCTCTGAAGAAGTACCTCAGAAATCTCACCATGACACCTGAACATTTTCAGCCCTGGGTAACAAATCTAAAGTAGAAGTTGTCCCATATTTCCCTCCCTGTGGGAATCACAGGTTGTGTGGCTTTTACTGGTTAGGGCTCATTTATTTTTATTTTAGGGATCACAGGATGAAGTCACCTTAGATATTCAACCGTGTATTTTAGCCAGAATGTTTTTTCCATTGGTTTCCTTTCCTACAGATCATTCCAGGAGATTTGTGCCTCAATGTGAAACAGGTTATTCCTCTCTCAGAGATGTTTGCAATTTACAGTGACTTCAAGAGAAAACAAAGCTGGGGTTTTTTTAGGATAATAAGTTTAATTATCATCCTTATTGCTTTCAGGTCACATCCTCGGGGTCACCTCTTCCAGGAGGTTGCTCCAACACCTGTGACAGCAGCAAACAGGGATCTGTCCTCCCTGGAATTGTGCCTACTCCAAGACCCTGGATCTGAGGTTAGCACCTGGATTAATCCTGAAGGAAATCCTGGAGGTCTTGAAATAAATAGCTCCTGTATGAAGACTTTCCCAAAATCTGAGATGCATTTAATGGTAAGAGGCCCAACATCTGCTGGGAGAGACTCATCCAAAGAACAAGGAAATTCTTGAATCCAGATGATCTGAAGCCTGGGCTGAGCTTAAATGGAGCTCCTGGCCAGTGAGGATGTTTTGGGCAACTGAGGCCTCTCTGCTGACAAGGTGCTGACACTGACCTGACTGCAGGCTGGTGGATAAAAAATGATAAAATCCAATCAAACAAACAAAAAAACAAGACAGAAGAAATAGCACCATAGCACGAAGCAGAAGGGAAAAGTGGTGAGCATTTCAGTAGGATAACCTGTTTAATCTCCACCTAAAGGCTTGTTCAGGAGACCTGAGGGTTAGGAAGGAGCAGTGGCCCTTGCAAAGGCCAAAGAGTGACAGCCCAGAGCAGAGGGACCCACACTGCTCATGGCACGGATCCCACCAGAGTGAAGGAGCAGATCCTCAGCCAAAGGGAGAGCAGCAGCAGGCTCAGACCCTAAATCCCCTTGGCTGGGAAAGCTGCCTGCTACCAGCAGAGTCCAAGGAAAGGTCAGTGCCCTGAGGTCACTGGCAATTTTGGAATGACAGAAAACCCCACTTAACTCTTTGCAGGCTGTTGCCACCAACATTTCTCCTAAGAAAATCCTCTTTTTGCTGATGCCACCTCTGCAATTTGGGATAAAATTTCCCATCAGCCCAGAGGAGCACAGGTTCACAGTGAGCAGAGGACACCTCTACTCAAATTCTTCTCCCATTGTTCCTCCAACCCCAAAACAAGGAAAATTTTTGTTAATGTTGACTGGAACCAAAGACTTTTGCTGCCTTTTTTGCATTTGGGATATCCCAGGAGGGCTCCACACCTCACAGATGGAGTCCCTAACAGGATGCAGCAAAGGTAAACAGACAGAAAATGAGGAATAGCTTATTTAGGTGAAACTGAAGAAGGGCTGTACGTCAGGAAGGAAGATCACTCAAGCTGGAATACAGCCAGGACACCAAAGGCAGACCTTTAAAACCTGAGGGGGGAAACCCCAAACCTTTAAAACCTGAGGGGAAAACCCCCAAACCTTTAAGATCTTCACTGAATGCAGTTGGGAGTCATGGAGACACTCAGTTTCTCCTTTCTCTCTGCCCTGTGGCAACTCCACAGCCAAGGAAAAGAAAGTGAGGACTTCTGAATTGCTGTGGAACATGATCCAAACTGCCCAGACTCTTGCAGATTCCATTTGTGCATCCCCCATGAAAGGTGACAGCACTGAGCTGTGAGGCAGGCTGGGGTTCAACACAAACAGGGTCTTCTTCATGAATCCTTTCCAAATTCTCCATATGGATATACCCTGGAGGAACATACAATTTCTCCCTGGTAGTGTCTACTTATAAAAGCCTGATACATTTAATTCTGGAAAAAAGGTGTCTTTGGGTTAAATAAAATAAAATAAAATAAAAACAGCCTACCTCAAAATCCTAGTTCCATGGTATATAGAAAAATGTGGGAACCCTGTTAAAAAGTGTCACTGTATTAGATTGTGAAGTTGGGTTTCCTTCTAATTTCTGTGCTCTTTTGTCACAGTTTAAAGCGAGAACAAGAATGTTTCTCAAACCAGCATTGTGCTGACATTTGACAATTCGGGATACACATCCTCGGAATTTTTATAAAGTGCAATTCTTAAATATTATTTTTCCAAAATGTTGCCCAGAGGAGCCATTCTGGCTGATCAAACAGCCCCTGGAACTGCAGTAAATGCTCACACAGCATTCCTGCAAACAGGGCCTCGTATGAAAACCAAACACCGTAGGGGCACTGTGAAACACCAGTTAGCACCTTTATAAAAGCCTGCTCCCGAGGTTAACTGCACTGCAGCCCTGGCAGATCACAGAACTGAGAGTTTTGTACGAGCACAGGGTGGGATTGTGTTAATTTGTCTCAGAGGGTGCAACTGCAATGGTCCTTTCTTGTCTTCGGAGGAATCCTGCTCCGAGACGATGCACGCCAGGAGGGTTTTTATGGGAACCTGCTCCTGCAGGGGGGTGCTCCTGCTTTCACACAGCTGCTCTTGTGCCCTTCAATCTGCGCAAGACTGTCTGAACAGGAAATACAAAAGCTCTACACTGAAATTTGCTCTGTGATCAAGTGATCCAAGTGATGTTTCGTCCTTACGCCGCGTCGGGTCTTTGGCACGGCGAGATGTCTTTGCCTGTTTGGGAAAAGACAAGGCAAACAGTAAAAGGGCTGAAATCCACTCTGCTTCCGTCCTTTCTTGTGTTTTCTTTTGCCAGCTACACAATATTGTCTCAGAGAAATCTGCAAATCTGCAAGCCATCAAGTGCAGCAGGCAGTGTTTGCTGGGAGCTGAGCTGTACGTTCGGTGGGACTCCCTCCCCAGTGGGGTTTGGATCCTCCTCTCCATTGGGGCTTGGATCCCTTCCCCAGTGGGGTTAGGATCCCCTCCCCAGTGGGGTTTGGACCCTCTCCCCAGTGGGTTGGGACCCCTCTGCAGTGCTGCACACACACAAAGTTCCTGCAGGGCAGGTTAACACACGGCTCAGACTAATCCAGCAGCTTGGGGCTGCCAAAAGGTGTGATCCCACTCCCAGACCTGCTCTGGAATGGGCCCTCAGTGCTGTTTTTGGAGAGTGAAGTTCTTTTTGTCTTTAAAGCAGGACTGGAATGTGCTGGATCCCAGAAATCAACCCTGCCCTGGCCTGGTGCCACAGCCTGAGCAGCAGGAGAGGGATGGGGATTGTGTCCCTGTGCCCCACAGGTGATTTCCCAGCTGCAGAGCTGCCCCAGCCCTGGGAGGAGCTGGAGCTGCTGCAGAGCCCAGAGGAGGCTCAGGATGAGCAGAAGGATGGAGCAGCTCTGCTGGCAGGAAAGGCTGGCACAGCTGGCATTGTTCACCTGCACAGGAGAAGCTTTGGGCTGAGCTCAGGGTGGCCTTGCAGGGCCTGGAGGAGCTGACAAAAATGGATGGAAAGAAAATATTCACAAGGGATGGAGTGACAGGACAAGGGGGATGAGAGAAAGGGAAAGAGAGCAGGATTAGATGAAATATTAGGAAGAAATTCTTTACTATGAGAGTGGGCAGGCCCTGGCACAGGGTGCCCAGAGCAGCTGTGACTGCCCCTTGATCCCTGACAGTGCCAAGTTGGACACTGGGGCTTGGAGCAGCCTGGCACAGTGGAAGGTGTCCCTGCCATGGCAGGGGGGTGAAACCAGCTGATCTTTAGTGTCCCTTTCAACTGAAGCCATTCCATGATTCTATAATTCCCTAATTCTGTCGGAATTCATAGCAGTTGTGACCTTCTGCTCAGTGGTGACAGCCTGGGATGGTGTCACATTGCTCCAAAATTCTTTCATTCCTTGTGGTCAGTGCACCAGGTCCCCTGGCACAGAAGTGGTCACGTTCCAGCAATGAGGAACCCACAGAGTTCATGAAAGCTGAGGCAAAAGGAGGAGCTGACCCCAATTTTCATAGCCCAAGCAACATTTCCTAACCCCTGGAACATCATTCCCCTCACAGAACAAAACTCTTTACCTCACCTCATCCTCCTCTTTTCACCTTTACGGCCCCTCATCCTTGCAGGCTTTTGGAACTTTCAGTTTAAATGAGAACTCTGGAGTATCTCCTGCCCTTAGTAAATAACACACAAGCTGATAAATTGTTTAAAAAGCAGCGAGGCCTTGCCAAGAGGCTTTGAGGGCGAGACATTTGTTTTTGGGAAACCCTCTGCTCAGCGCAGGCCTCGTGCAGGCTCCATCACACAGAGAAACATTCACTGCAGGATATATTTTTAGGCAGTTTTTCAAGTGGCAGATTTCCACAAGGGTACAGCACTTGTCCTGTGGTAATTAAGTGAACAGAAAATATGAGTCTGGAGCAGGCCTGGCTCATGGTGGAGGGAACGTGTTACACCCAAGTTCAGGAGAGGAGCAGGGGCTCTCTCTGTGTGGGCTGCACAAGACTGAGCACATTACACACAGATTTGGCCACCACCAGCAAGAAAGGCCACGAGCTTCCCTCACACTGTGTAGCTTTCAGCTGAGCAGGATGCTGCTTGGCTGCTCCAAAAGAGGGGAAAAAAACATGTAGGAGTCAATCACAGGTTGGATTTGAAAGGGGATTCGTGTGACAGCCAGGGAGCTGAGGGGTGGTGGAAAAGATGATGGGTGCCACAGCTCCTGTGGAGCCAAGTTGCACAGATTGGAGTGTGACACATCTCCCAGCTTGGATCTGTAGTGACTCCAGGGCTGGAGGCTGCCCTTCCTTCCATGAAAGGACTGGATAAAAAAACTGGATGTGGCCCTGAGTGCCAGGGTTTAGTTGAGGCGTTGGGGCTGGGCTGGACTCGATGATCTTGAAGGTCTCTTCTCACCCAGTGATTCTCTGAATTCTGTGAATTCTGTGATCCAGCCTCCACCTCCTCCTTTTGCTCTGAGTGTTGGTGGTGTTTTGGAACAAAACCAAGGGTGGCTGCTGAAGTGAGTCCTCCAGCAGGGAACCTCTGTCCCTCCCACTGCCCTCTCTCCCTGGCCTTGTGGATGAGGAGCCTGAGCATCCCAAAAGAGCAGGCAGGGCTGGTCCCTTGCTCCTCAAAGCGCATTTTGGAGTCACCAGGGATGGATTTCAGCAGGTACCAGAGGGCTCTGCTGAGTGAGAGGCTCACAGAACAGGATGGGAACCCATCCACAGCAAAGTTGCTTGGGTTTTGTTGGTTGTTTTTTTAACAGGCAGAATGTTGTTGGCTTGGAAAGATCCTTCCCACACATCCTCAAGACAGGGAAGAGTTGGAGTAGGAGTTTTAAAGGCAAACCAAGTGGAACTCAGCCTTTAAAAGTTGTAACTCCTTGGAGAATTCTTGCCCTTTTTTTTAGTTCCCTGGGCCAGTAAAGTGCCAGATGCAGCTTTAGCACCATTCCAGGGCTTTGCTGAGTCCCTGGTGTGGCACTGGCCTGTCTCACACACCAAACACCACATATCTGCTGTGTCCCCTACACAGGGACAATCCATGGACATGCAGCAGGATGGTGAGAGAAGTTTTCATCATGTCGTGACCAAGTTCAGTAATTTTACAACAATGTTCATGGGCTCAGTGATGCAAGAACTGCTGAAACTTCCACCTTGTCCTATCAGCCACATCCACTTTCTCTTTATTGATCAGAAGTTATGCAGATTTATCTGGGTGTGTGTCCACAATATGTGAGATAGACCAGCAGCCAGAAACTCATTTATAAAATTGGGTAATATTTTGAAATTGGGTAATATTTTTAAATAGTGAACATTTCTCACCAAGTTGGGAAACTCCCCATCCCTGGAAATGTTCAAGGCCAGGCTGGATAGGGCTTTGAGAAACCTGGGCTAGAGGAAGGTTCCCTGCCCATGGCAGAGGGTGAAATGAGATGATCTTTAAGGTCCTTTCCAACGCAAACCTTTCTATGATTCCATGATTATCACTTCATTTATATTTCTCCTCCTCAGTCAAGTATTGTTTGGGATTAAGTATTTTCCTTCCTTATTCTTTATAGTCTTTTGTTCACTGATAATTTCTCGTTTTTCTTTTAACTAACTGAGTCTTCAACACATTTTACAAAGATGTTGAGAATATCATTTATCATTTATCACATCTGAGTATCATTTACTCCATTGTGCTTCAGTTTCATGATGCACAGGACATATTTATCCAATTGACAGCTCTTCAGGTGAAATGTACCTGCCAAAACCAGAAAATTTCCTTTTCATTTCTAATTTCCTAATTCCATTTTCAGTATTTTACACACACACTGTTAAGATGATACTTTAAAAACTAGAAACTAAAAGCCAGCCTATCACAATTTACATAAACAGAGGATGTTTTAGAATTTTTAAAGTTATATTGTTCAAATTCATGAGGTAGAGCTGTGAATAAATATTTTAATGTATCCAAAAGTGAAAATGAATCCTACATAGACAGCATATACAGGATTATCTTCTCTTGCTGGTGCTGATGACTCCACTGGGAGGTTGTATGGGGCCTTTACTGTGTTCCTGAATTTTAAATGGAAAAACACCATCCCACTGCAGAGTATTCCCATAAAGTCATTTGATAGATAGTAACATAAAAATGAAATTCAGTCTGTTACAGCCTCTTACATAAAAACACAGAGACAAAGTGAAGAGTTCAGTGTTTGTTCTTCGTTTCTAGCCCTCAGGAATGATGCCACATCCTTAGCTCAGCTGCTGGGGGAATATTCTGTTGCTGAAAATATCCAACACACTGAAGAAACCAAGGAGGGCAAACCTCCAGCTCCTGTTCTGCAGATTGATCAGATCACAAGAAGCCAGGGCAGAGACAGAATGAAATCTAGAACCAAACTGCAGACAGCACCTCTTTGCCCTCCGTGCCCTGCCAGGAGGGATTTTTTTGCCCCGTTGTTGTCACAGAAACGCTGCGTAACTCATCACTGCCCCACTTCCCAGAACTGCCATTCCAGAGCCCTGGGGATCCCTGAATGATTCTTGCAGAGCTGCTGCAGGCATGGATTGAGGAGAAATCCATGGAAACTGGCTGTGCTGCTGTGCAGCATCTGCCCCCCGTGTGCTCCGTCCCGCGGTCACCGCGCGGTCACTCGTGTGACACCGAGTTTACATCCCAGCCTGGCCAACCAGGAATCTTGGCAGTGCTCAGAGACTCCCAGCCTTTCCAGGGTTAGACATCTATGCCACGCTGTTTCTTGTTTCAGTTCATTTGTTTTCTTTGCTGTGCTTGCAGCATTAAACTCTCAGGAGTCCCTTATCGGCGGGATTATTCCCCCGTCAGGAGTGCAGGACATCAGCAGTGACTCCGTGTCTGAAGTTCTCCTCTCTCACATTTACAAGGAGATTATAAGCATTTTATTCTGCCTCTTTTTTTTTTTTCTTTTTTTTTTTCTTTTTTTTTTTTTTTTTTTTTTTGCGCCAGAGCTGATTTTTTTGCTTACATTTCTCCCTGATAAATTTTCCTCTCAGTTTCCAGTGGGGATAGGTAAGATTTTCTTCTGCCACCATTGCTCCTGCACTCTCCACTCCTGTGTCACACCCAATCTAAGCACTGATTTATTTCAGCCTTCAGCAGCAACAGGAGCTGAGCTCAGAGAAGATCTTTTGGGACAGAACCATGACTATTTCAGCATTAGTTAAAGGCCAAAGCTCTGGACTGCTAAGGATAAGCATTCCAGCAACAGTCATGACAAATAAAGTGGCCAAGAATGTCTAAAAGGCCTTTTAAAATAACAATTCTGAGCTCTGTCACTTGAATGACTGTGTTTAAAAGCTAAGATAGTTCATAAAAATTATGCCCATAGTTGCTGAGCTATTTTGAAATATCCAACTGAATCCATGTCTGCAGAGGATTATGAAGAGCTAAGGATTCACAAACTGGCTTCAAACTTGATCCTACTTGGCTTTTCTTATGTTAAATATAAGGGTGTCTTCAAACTCAGCTTGGCTCCAAAAAAGATCACAATATAGGGAACCAGAAGTCACACATTTTCCCAGTCCTCTCAAATATCCAAGAAATATCCACAGAACTGGCATGAATGTGGAGCAGCTCCCAGCTGAAAATGAGAGGGAAGAAAGATAATTCAATTCCCCAAACCCAGGGTTGTGATACTGCTCACAAACAAACAAATCCAAACAGAAGGTCCTGCCAGTATAGAGTGAATAATTAATGTCCCCATGTTTGTATTAAGATCTTGATATTGTAAATGTTGCTGTAAAACATCCAAATGTGAGCAGATGTGGAGAATGGCCACTAAGATGGTGTAAAAAGAAAAAAGGATTTTCACCCAAGAAAATGAAAGAGTTTGGTTTGTTTACTCCACCAAAATTAGATCTAGGGAGTAAAGTGCCTTCTACAAGTAAATAAGGGAGGTATTTGAGCTCCTGAAGCAAAGAATGGAGTTGTGAAAAAAGAAAACAAACACAAGCTGGCCACAAGTAACCAGGGAATGAAATTGCCAACCATCAGAGTGAAGTTCTTATTCAGCTCTGGGATGGAAGCTGAGCTGGAAATAGAGTTTTTAGGTGACTCTCAATCTTTCTGCAACATCAGGCAAAACCTGGTGGCTCAGATAGTCTCTTTGGGCTCTGTTTCACACAATCAGGCAAACAGAAAGAGAAAAAAACCAAACTGAAGGGAAGACTGGGGAGCCCCAAACATTTTGAACATTTATTTTGCTGAAGTCAAAGCATGGCATCAAAAAAAGCAGGACCCTGTGGTGTGGGCTAAGGCAGGTGGGGAGGGAAGAAAAAAATTCCAGTTCTGTCAGAGAAAAGATCTTGTACTCCCAGTAACTGAGGGGAGGGGAGAGGCTCAGGGAACAAGACTGAGGACATGGAGACTGTTCAGGCTCTACCTTAATAACAAAGAAGTCTTTAAGAATTCTTCTGCATGAATTAAAATCTCTGCACAGAATATGCCACATTCTTAAACAAACACTTTCTTATTTTCTATATGTTTTTTTTTTTTTTTTTTCCCTCTGCTACACCTTAAAATAAGCAGTGGAGGAGTGGACTCTAATCTGGATTGAATGAGAGGGTTGCATTAGGGAAAATACTGAATGTTCCCATTCTTGAGGCTGAGATTATTCATAGATGGAGGTAACAAGGGAAAGGGAATTAACTGCTTAATGCAGCTGCTCTGGGACTGGAAATTCTGCACCAGAAAATATCAGGCACACAGGAATGTCATCTAGAATGCAAGCAAGGGCTGCCTGGTGTCTGAACAAAGCACACAAAGTGCAGAGTGTGCCCAAGTGCAATGTTCCCAAGTGTGTGCCAAGAATCTGCTTATAGGGACAGAATATGGAAAACACAACTCAGAACCCAAAAGCTCCTCCCCTCCCCAAGTGAAGCTGTTGAAGGAAGGGGAGTTCCTGGTCAGCCAGTTTGATTTTGAGCATCTCCAAGCAGAGAAAGTCCAAAATACCCCAGGGCAACCTGTTCCCAGAGTTCTTCCCCACAACAGTAAAAGTTTTTTTATGTTCAAGTTGAGTTCCCTTTATTTCAGATTGTTCCCTTTGCCCTCTTGTTTTTTGCTGGTCACCACTGAGGAATATTGAACTCCAACTTTTGGGGTCATCCTCCACCAGGAATTTATACACATGGATAAGATCCCCCCAGGCTTTCCCTTCTCTGGCTGAGCAGTCCCAGCTCTCCCAGCCTGTACCCATCCCAGGGGCCCTAAAGAACAGCTTTGTTCCCCTATTTAGAGCAAATCTTAAAATGCTATGATAGGCATAACATTGATTTAAATTAGAAAATTGTGTGTCTTGTAATCCACTGTGTAATAAATGTTTGAGATTACACTGAGGTTTTGGGCTTCAAAACAAAACATGTATTTATGATTAAATGTTTCCTGTGTGTTAACCTGTCATTGAAGGAATAAATGTTCTCACAGGCTTTTGAGTGAATCAAAACATATTCAAACTATTCAAATCAAAACAACATTCAAACTATTGTTTTCCAGAGAAACTTGCCCCTCCACGAGCCAGTGGAGGGATCCATTTCTTCCAAGAAATACAGGATTTACAATTAAGAGGTGCTAATAAATCTTTGCTCAATGTTATCTTTTAGGAAGTGTTGCTTTCATCCTTTGAAGTTTCTTGAATAGGGTTAAGAGCCCTTGTGCAGACATCACAGGGCTTGCAGGTAATACAAAATTTATTAATAGAATACAGGACAATTTCTGGCATCTGTGGGAAAGCACATTAAGGGAGAAAAAGTTCTCATCCTTCATATTTCTTACATAATCCTGCAAATATATGAGGAAATTAACACAGAACAAATCACAATGGTTTTGAGAGACCAGGTTTCAGGGCATCCTGAGCAGCTTCCAAGAAAAACAGCTGATGGATTTCTCAGAGTTGTCAAGTTTAACCCCAGTAATGTAAGCTTATTTAGTTTTAAAAAAAAGGGGAAAAAAAATCCCAAAAAACCAAACCAAACCAAAACAAACCCAAAACCAACCGAACCAACAAACAACAAAACCCCCCCCCCCAAAAAAAAAAAAAAAAAAAACCACAAAAAAAAAAAAAAAAAAAAAAAAAAACAAAAAAAAAAAACAGGTGGGTTGAAAATCACATTCATTTTGGATAATGAGTTTTAGATGGCATCACTGGAGACATCACTTTGTATTTAGGAAGATCATGGCTTAATAACTTAAAACTTTATTGAGGTGCTTTGAGTCTGTACTGCTGTGGTGGTATAGATGGAAGCAAAGCCTGACTGGACAGCCAGTGCTTCTCTCAAGCCCCTCACAGTCTTTCATGCATTAGGATCCCAGGTCTGAGTGTTCCAGCAATGTTATTATTATTATTAATTTAATAATAATAATAATAATAATAATAATAATAATACCTAGAAATCAGGGAATCCCCGACGAGGGGAGAGAATGATGCATCTGACTCCATTTTATCAGAAGGCTAATTAATTACTTTATGATATTGTATTATTCTATATTATATTACACTATATTACACTTTATCTAAACTGAATCTGCCAAGCACTCACGTCTGCACACACTGCACTGAATCTGTGACTGTCAAGAGTCCCCACACACACACCTGGCCCTGATGGGCCAAGGAAACAAAACCTCATCACTTTGGGTAAACAATCTCCATATTGCATTCTGCTTCTGCACAAACACAGGCACAGCAAATTATAAGAATTGTTTTTCCTTTCTCTGAGGTTCAGAGAATATGAAACCTAGAAATATTCTTGGGAAGAATTGTGCCTTGCTTTTCTCTGTGAAGAGAAATGTGGCGACACACCTTTAGGGGAAGCTTGTTTGAAATCAATGGGGCAACCCAAAAGAGAAATGATTAGTAAATCTGAAAACTCCCTGATTAGTCAGAAGAGGCAACAGAAATTTGTGTTCAGGAGAATTCTGAAGGCTTTGCCTCTGTCACATACTGGGAAATCTGATGGAGCGAAACCGAACGGGGTCACGTTAGAAGGTGGGAAGCCCCTCCTATCCAGAAAGTAGTGATGAAAAAAGAGACAAAGATTTTTTTCTTTCACTGCATGTTACACATCTGAAAATCTGATCAACACATCCATCACCTTATTCCTGAGGAGCAGAAGCACACCTTTGCATCTTTCATGAGTAACAGTCACAGCAACCAGGCAGTTATTGTAATGATTATAAGATGTACTGAAAAGTTTAGCCTTTTTGAATTTATTTAGTGTGGCCTAATAGACAGCCTCATTCAGAATTTTACAGAATGGCCTTCTAATTCTGAAGGTAATTTAGATTTAATTTAAAGAAACCAGAAGCAATGACTTTGGAAAATTAACTACTGAATTTCTCTTACACTCAGATTCATTGTGACATTGTAGAATCATGTATTTGAGCAAGACCACAACTTCATATCCATGCACAGTCAAGTATCATATTTTTCTCTAAACTTGCCGTTGCATATTTTAAGAAATGTCAAATAATATTGTTCTTCCTGTGAAGAGCTGCTGGCTGCCCAGTAGTAGTTAAAACAAGACTAGCACCTTATCACAGTTAGACAGAATACTGGAGTGAGTCAAAAGGCCCAGGCTGGGTTTTTTCCCCTTTCTGACACTGAATATCTGATCTGCACTTTACTGAGTTTTGTGCCGCTGCATTCCCAATTATAACATGGGAAAACTCTTTTCCCACCTCTAAAGGGATTTTCTTCACAATAGATGGAAACTGTGACCTGAGGGCTGAGTGTTTTTATTCCACAGTGTATTTTATTCTATAATATGTGAGGACTGAACATTAAGAACTAAACTAATGCTAAGTCTAAAACTGGTGGACAGAGATGAAAACCTAATTTCCAATCCACAGAAAGCTTATTAAGTAAATTATAAGGGCTTACAAACTGATGGTTAATGTAGTGAAAGGTTAAACTGTAAATTTCCAACTTAACCTATCTTGATTTTTACTTCTCCCTTTTAACTTGTTCCCTGTGAGGGTGGACAGGCCCTGGACAATTAATCAGGAACTGGAGGGACAGCACACAGGGAATGGCTCCCAGTGCCAGAGGGCAGGGCTGGGTGGGATCTTGGCAATGAGGAATTGTTCCCTGGCAGGGTGGGCAGGGCTGGCATGGAATTCCCAGAGCAGTTGTGGCTGCCCCTGGATCCCTGGCAGTGCCCTCCAACGCAAACCACTGTAAGATTATTTTACTGACATTCTGGTACTTCAGAGAGAAGAGGTTTATCCTTTCAGTTCTTGCCACGTGCCCAGAACATTGCACCTTGATGTCTGTATCCCTGAACAATACTGCCCTGTCAGCCCTCTGAGTTCTGCTATTCCTGGGGGAGGTAAAAGAAATCTGACACTGGCCCATAAATCACACAATAAATCATAGAGTTGCCCACAAAGCTCCTTATGTCTCAGCCTCCTTTATCCTCTAGTTTCCCCACCAGGAACAACAGGAAGGAATGTGAACGAGACAACAGAAAATATTTAATATGGATATGAAGTGGAGGGAGCCTTTCCCCACAAACACATGTTCTACCTTTTCATTGCAGTACCCTCATGTTTAATTTATTCAATATTTAGCAAACATTTTTATTTCCTTTCTCTGCTTTGATCACAGAACATCTTCAAAGAATATCCCATGTGCACCTCTCACACGAGTGCCTTCATTGAATTGCTCAGGTAACTCCCCACATGTGCTCACCAGGCTGGGGGAGCTTTTCTGCCATCAATCTTCTCATGGGAAAGAAAAACTGGGAAGTGACAAATGAAGCCTTTTCTCCTGAGTTTGTACAACCAGGGGCATCATGGGCACAACAGTCACAGAATCATTGAGGTTGGGAAAGTCCTCCAAGGTTATTGAGTCCCAGCTGTGCCTTGTCCCCAGCCCAGAGCTCTGAGTGCCACCTCCAGGCCTTCCTGGGACACCTCCAGGGATGGGCACTCCAAACCTCCCTTCCAATGTTTAACAACCCTTTCCATGCAGAAATCCCTCCTGAGATGAGGATGAAGTGACACTGTAAAGGAGCACAGTGTGCCAGAGCAGAGCTCATTGCAAAGGCAGATTGAGGAGCCTGCCCTCCTCAGCAGCCCAGAACGGTCCCCAAAGTGCCACTGCTCTGTAGATAACAGTGTGACAGGCACTTTACAAATGACCCAGAGTTTATGGGCTCACAGTGACACCATTACTCATGCTGAAAAGGCGGCACAGCCAGACCCCACCTCACCAGCAAGGCTCTCTCACTCTCACTCAGCTCTTTCCCTGCAGGTTTTGTAGCAAAAAAAAAAGTCTAAGTAAATATCTTCCACCAGCAAATTTGGGAAAGGGAGAAAATCTGTAGGCTCTTCTAATGTTTTTTTTTAAGAATTCCTATCTCCAGTGTTTAAAAAATAAGCATTTTAGGAGGTCTAGGAATTTTTCCCCCATCCATCTCAAGATCAACTACATTTGTCTTAAGGAATTTTAAAGGGAACAGTGCTGAAGTTAAGAATATTGTCTTATCAGTCAGCTCCATACAAGCAATAGAGGAGTTGTCAGGACAATGTTAAAGGTTTTAATGATATGCCAAAGGCCCTCTGGGAGGACACAGGCTCTCTAAATCTTTTTTTGAAAGTGATACCAAGTTACAAATTACCCACATCTCATTCCTGTGTTCTCCTTTATCTCTTCCTCCACTCTTCCTCTATGATTGCTGTTGGTTTTGTATTTTTATTTTCTTTTTGGATTTAAGCTCTGATCATACTTGATCCTAGACATATGAGCTTCTTTCTGTGAAAGGGGAACACTTTTATAACCGCAGCAACAAACTTCTTTGTGACAGGATTTATCTCATTCCTCTTTATGGTGGTGAGGCTTTTTCCCCCTTTAATTACCCAACAGAAGCAAAGTCTCTCATCCTCTCCTCATCTTTATGTACTTTGCTATCAACCACTTCCAGATGGAAGTGGTTGAAACAAATGGAACAAAGTTTCCCAGCTCCTTCTCTTTTGTATTTGGACTGACCTGTGCTACACAGAATGGGCTACAGAGTTTGTACTGTAGAAACGTCTTCTGCTGCAAGAGCTTCCGACAGAATTATTATTTTCTCAATATTAAATTAGCTCTTCACAGATTCTGTGAAGACCCCAGCCCTTCCAGACCTTAACTGTGGAGTGAGGTCTCAGATCTCATCTGTTCACTCCCACTGGGGCAGAGGGGCTGGAGAGCTGGAAAGGCCCTGGGGGTGCTGTGACAGGGGCTGGACACGAGCCCAGGGGTGCCCAGGGGGGCAAGAGGCCCCTGGCAGCTGGGCTGGATGGGGAATTGTGTGTGCAGCAGGAGCAGGGCAGGGATTGTCCCTCTGTGCTGGCTCTGAGAGGCCCCTCCAGGGCTGGGCCCAGTTCTGCTCCTGCAGGAGAGCCCTGGAGGGGCTGGAGCGTGTCCAGGGCAGGGAACGGAGCTGGGCAGGGCCTGGAGCCCCAGCAGGGGCTGAGGGAGCTGGAAGGGGCTGAGGCTGGAGCAAAGGAGGCTCAGGGGCCCTTGTGGCTCTGCACAAGTCCCTGCCAGGAGGGGCTGAGGGAGCTGGGAAGAGGCTCAGCCTGGAGCTGCTTTCTGTCCTCCCCTGAACCCTGCCCTGCCACCCGCCTGCATCCCTGCTGGCACCAGCCCTGCTCCTGCTGTGGAGTGCACTGGGACCCCAGGGAGACACCCACCTTCTGCTCTGCTCAGAATCATGGAATCCCTGAGGCTGGAAAAGCCTATGGAGTGCCAGCTGTGCCCCATGGGCACCTTGTCCCTAGCCCAGAGCACTTAGTGCCACCTGCAGGGATGGGCACTGCAAAGCTCCCTGGGCAGCCCCTGCCAAGGCCTGAGCTCCCTTTCCATGGGCAAATTCCTGCTGCTGTCCCAGCTGAGCCAAGTGCAGGACCTGACACTTGGCCCTATTGATCCTCACAGCGTTGGCCTCAGCTCATGGATCCAGAGTGCCCAGATCTCTCTGCAGAGCCTCCCTGCCCTCCAGCACATCCTCACATCAGTATTATCCATGAATCTCCTCATCCAGATCATCACCACTGAACCCAGGGGAATCCCACTAGTGACTGTGCTCCAGTTGGATGTGGCTCCAGTCACCCTCCTTTGTCACCATCTGTAAACCCTGCCTGGGACAGACCCAGTCATGCTCTGGAGCTCCATTTCCCTTTTCTTTCCTAAACAGTCACAACTAGGGAACCCCAGGCAGCCCAAAATCTCCTGAAAAGCTGAAAAGGCCGTGGCTGATCCACTGTAAGCAATGGTGGCACCAGCTCTAACAGGGTTGAGTGCTGTGAGTGGCGATTCCCAGTCCTTGGCATCTCTTGGCTGAAGAGGAGATGCCATCAAAGGCACAACCCAGGGTCTGCAGCCTGGGGAAAACATTTCTGGGGTGAAGAACTGACTGGCATTGAGCAGTGCAAAGCCTTTTGTGCAGCCAGGGAAATGTCAGGAGGAATTTCCTTTCCAGGGGAACGTGTGGGCCACACTTTGTAAACAGATCCTGCAGAGCAGAGAGGGACCCCGGGGAAAGGACCTTGGCTTTGTTTGCAGCAAACAGAAGCAAAACTCCGCCTTTTTAG
Source organism: Ammospiza caudacuta (assembly GCF_027887145.1). Classification (NCBI taxonomy): domain Eukaryota; kingdom Metazoa; phylum Chordata; class Aves; order Passeriformes; family Passerellidae; genus Ammospiza; species Ammospiza caudacuta. The sequence continues at coordinate 118,483,793 of NC_080594.1, read as the reverse complement.
GGAAGGTAAATGTGCTGACATCAGAGGGGAAGCTCCTTCCCTCTTTGCCGTCTTCACCTGGCCTGGATTGCTGCAGCAAAGCCAGAGGTTGCAGCAAAACACATGGGATGAAAATTCAAATAGCTCATAACTCTACAACAATCAGGAGGGAGTTTTAGCTCATTCTTTATCCCTTTCACGTGCTGTGTTGAAATATGAGGCCAAGAAGGAGGCCAAAAGACTTAAAAGGCCTGTCATGAGGTAATTCAGCCACAAGCCCCGAGCAGGGGAACACAATGATGGCAGTGTGCTCGCTGTTTGCATGGAACTTAAAATATCAGAGCCCCACAGACCCTAAAACACACAATTAAAAATGGAACAACTCCTCAGGGCCCAGAGATTACCCACATCTCCCCCTCTGAACACGTTTCACTCAAGTATCCTGTAAAATGGGTAATTGCTCGTGGCACCTGCACAACGTGGCTGTTGAGAAGGAACCCATGAAGGAATTCAGGGCACATCCCTGGGTTTGTGTCCTCCAGTGACCACCTCACAGGCCGGGGCTCTGTGCGAAAAACAACCCTTTAAATGCTTTTCCCAGCTGTGGAAGAGGCAGCAGAACACTGCCAACCCATCCCATAGGAGAGAAAAGTTATCCAGCAGGACCCCACAAGGAAATTATTTGTAAAGAAATGGAGGTTAAGATATGGACTGCAGGTTGAGCAAGCACATGCTCCTGCATTTGTCTCCTCCTTGGGGCTCTCCAAAGGTGAGGGCAGAGCCCAGGAAAGCTGCAGGCAGTGTTTTGCCTCTTGGCCACAGGACAAAGGTGGGTTTAAGTCACTTTTGTACCCCCACAGCTTCCCTGAGCATTATGGACCAACTGCCCCCAGCTGCAGGGAAATCCTCAAATGCAGTGTGAGACTGAAACCCCAGGCCAGATGAGCACTGGGAAATCCCTGCTGGCAGCAGGTGGATTCCAACATGCAGGCACAATCCTGGCCTTTACCAATTGCATCATGTTTGTGGTACCCACAGGGTGGAAAACATGTCCAAAAATAAATGGAATTTCAAAGCAGCCCAGACTGTTTGGACACTCACCTGCCAAGAGGGCTACCTGTCCCCAGATCATCTGTACAAAACTTCCCTGCTCTGTCAGACCCATCTGCCTGAACAACAAACATAATTTTCTTATTTTACAGACTTGGTCTCGTAATCATCATTAATGTGGCTTTTACACCTGCAGAATCAGACTGAAGAGTTAAAAATCAAATTAAAAAATCAGCTGCAGTAATTTCATTGCCCTGCTCAACTGAATCATGAAGCACAGGGGAAAATAGGGCATTTTTTGAGTGCCTAAATACACACAGAAGAATTTGGCATCACAGAATCATCAGGGTTGGAAAAGATCTGCAAGATCATCCATCCCACAATCACCCCAGCACCACCATCATCATACCTAAACTATATCCCCAGGATATTAAATAAAGATCAAAACACAGCCCAATTTAAAAACTGGGAACTCTGTCCTAAATTATTAGCATAGATGAATAATCACAGTTTTCAAAGTGAAAAAATTAAATTATTCATGCCCCATAATGGTGATTAAACCCTTCTCAAGTGCCAGTCATTTTAGCTGCTGTCTTCAAATTTTTGTTCTCAACAGCTGAAAACAAGAGAAAGGGGCGTTAGAAACAGCACAAAACTGGCTTGGATTTTCTTGTAGTAATGGGAAAAAGTTCATTTAAAGATAAAATCTGAGCGTGGAGACAGCAACTGGCTCAACCAGACGGTGGCACTATAAGCACTTGCTATCATGAGGGCAGTATAAATAGGGGAAAATTATAAAATAACTGAATAAATAATTAAAAAAAAAACCCAAAACAAAAAACAGGGTAACAACGTTTTTCACCACTGCATATTTTGATTTATGAGAGATCTTTACATAAGTGATGGCTAAATATAAATGAATTGCCAAACTTTTAGCTGAATGAACGGTGTGTGAATAGAAACAGAGTGAGAGTATCCTATGACATCTTTTAAAAGGCTTTTGAAACAAAAGCCAAACCCTCAAATAGCAGGGAAGGATCCCAGTGGATGACCTCACTCATCACACCAGTAACACCAGCATGTGGATCTGAAAATATATCAAAATAAGTCAGACATGAAGCACTGAGCTCAACACCAAACTAAAGCACAAATGTCACAAATGCAGGAGGGAAGTCTGACTGCTCTGCTGGCACTGGCACCTTTGTGGCCAAGATTTCCCCTTTAAGGTCACATGAAAAATTTCAGGGCCTGACTTTTCACAGAAGTGTGGATTTGTGTGCAGGGGCAGAGCTGTTCCTGCTTCACAGGCAAAATCAACCCCAAAATGAGTCTGAAGGCATAATTATGGGTGCTCTGCTGCTGGAGGGAGAAAGGCAGCATGGAGCCCTCTGGACATCACCCCACCCAAATTCCCTGGCTAACAACAGAGTTTCTTAACAATTTTTTCCTCATTTAATTGCATTTTCTGTCATTTCTCTGGAGATTTTTTTGCCTTCCCTCTTGCAGCACTTTATAGGATTGTTCCTTTTTAAGAATTGTTTCTCTCTTTCCTAGGTTAATCTCTGAAATGTTCAATTTTATCATTCTTGTGGAAAATGGAAAATACCAATTGTTGCTGGCCAGCATTCCCCCCTCTTCCCTGACATCAACAAATGACAAATTCATAACTACTCCTTTAAATTAATTGATTTCAGAGGGTTTTCCAAATGAATCCTGCACCATTGCTGGTTTACAGATGGGGCAACATGAGAGAGCTCAGAGCTACAACAATGATCCTGCAAACACTTGTTCCTATAAAGAACTTTATGAGACCTTTTGATGTGGCTGCTTAGATATCTCAAGTTGCTTGTGTGCCAAAAGTGTTTGAGGACCAAGCCCTCATCCACTCACAGCTGCTGCAAGTGGCTGCTCTTCTCCTTCTTCAGCTACCTTCATAAAAATTGTCATTTTCAAGCAAAACATTGTTTTAGCAACAGCCCCTCAGAATGGGAAGAAGGGAGAGGGAAGTATTAATAAAATCCAAAGCTGCAGTAAAAAAGAAACCATTCTGATTTGAAAAATGGTCCAGATTAAAAGTAAATACAAAATCTTCCTTTTTTTTTTTTTTTTTTTTTTTAATCATGAAGAAAACCATACGGTCAAAATTTCCATGGCCTTTCTCATGTTGAAATGTCAAAAATTAGGTTGCCAAACACAATTTGAAGTTTGGTAACAGCAACAGCCTGTTTGAGGTTATACAGATTTCAACATGTGACATTTCAGCTACTGAGGTATGAGACCAATGTCAGGACTAATATCAGCATATAAATATAGACATTTTTACATAACTGTATAATTTTTCTCAATTACATTGAGTTACATTTTTAGTTGCAAAATCACCATTATTCAGTGCTTTGAAAATAACCAAACTCCAGAGGGCCAACTTTCTTTCTCTTTTTTTTTTAATCCTGGACTAATGGACACATGGGAAGTTACCTTGCCTTAGATTTAGAAGAAATAAAATTATTGCTGTTTTCAGTTCCCTTTCTGAGGTAATGCTCTGAGCCAAGATGAGGGACAGTCCAAAAAATTGAAAAAAAAAAATAGATATGTGTCTGTGTATGTACATGAACATACGAACACAAACTTTATTTCTTTGTTAGATTTTCCTTCCTAGAATGCAAAGAAAGCTGAGGATATGTCTCACAGTGAATAATCAGACTGACTAAATGCTTCCTTGAGGAAACCAAAAGGAGGAAATGTAACCATGGTCTACTTCTTGCTTTTCTCAGAAAAAAAATTACTTCTTTTTTCCCAGTGAAGTAAAAAAAAAAACCAGAGACAAATACCCCATCCTCATGGGGACATGAGCTCATTTTGGTACACTTCAACATGTTACTCATTTTCACTTGGTTCCTCTTGTTTGATGGCTGATCCTTGCTCAACTCAGGGAAAATAAATTCAGAGAGGCTTCATCAGGCTGGCAGAGCAGGAGGGAAACAGATTCCAGTTACTCTGATATTGTACTGCTCTCTGAGCCAGAGCACCCAACAGGATCCATCAGAAATCCCACAGGAGAGGCTCTATTGATGCTTTAGATTTAACTTTTCTATTTTTCACATTCTGTGCTGCTTTAGTGTGTGGCTCTGGGTTCACATTCAGGGATGCTGAGCTCTGTGCACAGAGCAGGGAGACAAAACAATTCCTGCTCCAGCTGGGCACCAAGGACAAATGACCCAAATCTCAGCCCAGGAGCACAAACCCCGTGGGCTGGAGAGAGAAAAACAAGCAGGGTGGGACTGCAGGGCTAAAGCTGCAATGGGACAATGAACTGCAAGGTGCAAATGGAGCAGAACTGATCCCAGGGACAGAGCCCGTGCCCGGCCGTGCATTTTGGGGCCATTTTGGTTCATCCTGGGTGCAGCCCTGGCTGGGCTCTGGTGCTGCCCAAGGTGCATCCATGGAGGAGATGCTGTGAATAAATCCCTACTTTATTCTGTAGCTCTGCCCAGCTCTGCTCTGGGGCAGCCTGCACAGGGCATCACCATCACCACACTGGGGAAAGTGAGGAATTCGCATCCTCAGACCTTGGGGATGTCCTGCAGCCCCTCAGAGCTCCTTGTGCAGCAATGTACCCCCAAATGCACGGGTTAAGCCTTTTTTGTGTCCAGCTCATTTCACAGAACCCCAGAATCATTTAGGTTGGAAAAAGCCCCCAAGATTATCAAGTCCAACCTTTGACTGATATTTTTCCATCTCCTAAATTTCTCTGCCACATCTTTTCTCTTTCCCATCACTGATCTGGTGAAAATAGGAGCCCATATGGAAGAATCACACAGAGCTCTGGTCCTTTTCATGAAATCATAGAATTCTCAATGTTGGGAAAGACTTTTAATATCATCAAATCCAACAGCACCTCAACCCAGCAGTACCACCACTTCACCATAAAACCACATCCTCAAATGCCACATCCACACAGTTTTTGAACACTTCCAGGGATGGTGACTTCCATTGCTAGGACTGCAATGAGGATATTTAGGAATATGTGGTCCCTTCCAACCTGTGTTTCCGTGACACAGAATTACACCAAGGTTTGCTCTGTCAGCCAAGCCTGTTCACCTGTCTGATCTTCCCTGAAGGATTCCCAGGTGAGATCGCTGTCTGCATCCTGGCAGGCTTCTTCTGTAATTCATGACAGGAGGAGCACCAGATCTCTCTTTTTCAGACCCACTATCACTTGCTAATTTTGGTTTATCAGCCATACAAAAAAAGAGTAATTTCTTTTCCTGGATTTGTGTGACCGTGTTCACAGGGGTCTGAGGATGAGGGAAGAGATGAGGATCTGACTCCATGTGATTTATTATTTTATTATATATATGATATTAAAACTATACTAAAAGAATAGAAGAAAGGATTTCATCAAAAAACTAGCTAAGAATACATTAATAAGGAATGAATAACAAAGGCAGCTGTCTTGGACAGAGAGTCTGAGCCAGCTGACTGTGATTGGCCATTAATTAGAAACAACCACATGAGACCAATCCCAGATGCACCTGTTGCATTCCACAGCAGCAGATAACCATTGTTTACACTTTGTTCCTGAGGCCTCCCAGCTTCTCAGGAAGAAAAATCCTAAGGAAAGGATTTTTCATAAAAGACATCTGTGACAGATTTGGTCACTGCCTTCCTCCTCCTACCACAACTCACAACTCAGGATAATCTACATGCTGTGATGTAAAATGGAATAACAACCTCAACAGAGTTTCCTCTTAAAGTGCTTCAATGCTGTTTCCTCTGAGTGAAGTTTTCCTCTCTGCCAGGCCAAGCTCCCTCCCCACACAGAGCAGATGAAGCAAACTCTGCTTAACTGCCCAGCAAATGATCCTGACAAGCATCAAGCTTGTCCCAGGGTCCTTCCCCCTGTGCCAGGCAGGGAGCAGCATTCCTCCTGCAGAGAGCACTCACTGCAGAGGTGCTGGGACAGCCCAGGGACAGCAGGGTCACCCTGAGCGTGTGATCTTCAACCATCACAAAAAAACTCTTGCAATGGACTCACTCCTTCAGGCCCACTCGTGAAACAGAGCCTGCAAACCCTCAGAAGATGCCCCCAGCCAGCCCCCAAATCCCTGGTGCTTCATTCCAGCACAGAGCAGAGCACACCCAGCACTGAACTGCCTCAGAATCAGGCAATTTGAGGCTTTCAGGAGCTAGCAACCAGAGAAGCCTCAAGACATAAATTTCTTCAGGCTTTATTTCACCAGATCTGTCTGCAGCCTTAGCACAGAACTGCAATCCCAGGCAGGGCCCAATTCACCCTTAGGGCTCCAGAGAAATGCCACAATGTGGAGAAACCCTCAGGAAAACTGCCTGAAGCATCGTGTTCACTCAGCCTCTGGTTCCAGGGGGTTTCATCAGCATCACAATCCCTGCCCTGTCCTCCTTGGAGTCAGGATTCTTTAAAATTACAGAGCCCCATGGCCATGGGGAACAAGGATTCTTTGATGCCTGGTGACTCCCTGAAATCCTGGCAATGCTGAGCAGCTTTGCCATCCTTGCAATGCAGCTGCACATGGCACCTTTTTCACTGATTTATCAGAGATTTCAGAGAGGGAGAAGAATCCATTCTGCCCACTCTAGATGCAAATCCAACTTTAGAATGATTTTTTTGTGAATTAGGAAAGAAGACTGGTTTTTGGCTAGCTTTGTACATCAGTACTAAAATACTGAAAGTCCCTAAGCAACAGCTCTAAAACAGAGCTGGGATAATTCACTGAAGTCATCAACACTCAGGAAATCGTACACATCTTTTAGTGGCACCTCAGACACAGAACCAAACTCTCCCTGGTGCTGTAAAACATAGAAACCAAATCTAGATTAAAAATACATGCTGCTATTATGTACCATCATTGCCAGGCTTCAGCAGAGCTAAATCATCCTCCAGCTAACACAGAAAGCAACCTCAGCTAAAAGCAGCCAGAAGAGCTCCAGCAAAAATAAAAAGTGGAGCTACAGTGACTGCAGAGGGAAGATAAAAGCCACTGACAAGAACAAGCCAGGTTGTGACACAGCTTTTCATGAGCTGCCTCATTACAGGAAAAGCTGCCAAAGCCAGGCAGGCTCTCACTGTTGATAAATTAGAAGCAAAAAATGGAAAGATAAAGCTCAGTGAGAAACCAAAGGGGAACAAGTAGGTGGCTGTGCTGAGGGAGCAGAGGCTGCTCCCAGGAGGTGCTTTCTGGCTGAGCACTGAAAGTGTGAAGGAGGCCAAGAGAAAGTCATTCAAGATGTCTGGGGGGGGGGGGGAAAGAATGACAGACCTCTAATTAAAAAGATTGTGTGTGGGAAAGCTGCATGAGGTCCTGGACAGTGGGGAAGACAGCAAACTTCTTGCTGGATCAGCAGCCTCATGCCAAATGCAGACTCAGGGACTGACAGAGGATGCAATTCCAGTGTGAATGGATGAGTTTGATCCCCTGACAGATAAATCTGGCAATCTGGCAGCTATTTGAGGGCCAATATATTTATTTATATTTTGCCTTTCCCACTGTGGCAGAACTGAATGCAGCTGAGCCCTTCACACACAGCCTGGGGCACAGCGCTGCCTCTCCTGACACACCAGCTCAGCTCCCCTGGCCCAAAGGTTCTTTAATTATATTATTATGGTCCCTTTTCATTCCAGATACAGGTCACTAATCCCAAAGGAGGGCTCTGAGCAAGCCTAGATTTGACAAACCTGATCCTACCTCAATGGTAGGATCTTCGCTCTGATGGCAGCCAGGACAAAGGTGAGACATTTCCTAAACACCCTCATGTCCATGGTGTCTCTGGGACAGAAAATCTGCCCAGAGCAGCTGTGGCTGCCCCTGGATCCCTGGCAGTGCCCCAGGCCAGGTTGGACACTGGGGTTTGGAGCAGCCTGGGACAGTGGGAGGTGTCCCTGCCATGGGAGGAGATGGAACAAGATGATCTTTAAGCTCCCTTCCAACCCAAACCATTCCATGACTTGGATTCTATGAAAAAAACAACATGTAAAGAAAGCCTAAATTAGAACATTTTGGAAAATGCTCCATTACTGCTGCAGGTTAAATATTTTTTCCTTATTAATCTCTGGATATCACAGTGGTTTTTTGGACTCTCCACAGGCTGCAGGGTGCTGTTTCCAGCCCTTTCATTTCCTTAGCAGGTATGGATGTGCTGGGGCATTATTTAAAAACCTGATAGGAATTATTGAGAAACCTGAAAGATGAAGAAAGAATGAGACTCTGTGTGGGGATAGAATGTGAGAAAATAAAGATTGTGCAGAAGGTAATCTCACCCCTGAGGAGCTGCAGCTGTACTAATTACCAGAGATTAGGAGCAGGCCTGCCCTTAGCACCCTTAGCTGTGTCCAGTGAGGATGAGTGCTACAAAAGTGGGGGTTATCTGGGTGAGGAGAGAATTGGAGTTTGTTGGTTGTACTGTGAGGAAGGAGGAGTCAGTGCTATGAAGAGATGCCCATGAGAAATCACCAAGAACCTATGGGACTTTTGCAATAGGAGGACAACAGTTGGTGACCCCGACATGATCCTGTGGTGATTTGAGTAGAGAACTGTAGAAAGAGCAGTAAGGAGATGATCCTGTGGTGGTTTGGGAAAAAAGACTTAAATATTAAGTGATGTGATCCCAAGGTGATTTAGGAAGATGAATGCAGACTTAAGAGAAGTAAGATGGTGGAGTCAGGCAAACCAAGAGCCTCAGGGCCTAAAAATCCAGATGAGTTATAGCCAAGCCGACCTGAAAAGGAAGAAGAGAATTATTAAAACAGCAGTTGGAGCTGGGGACAGAGTAGCTCTATCATTCAGTATGGTGTATTTGTTTGCTTTTTGCAATAGGATGACAACAAGACTCACCCAAGGCAGAGTTAGAACTGGACTGAAAACTGATAATTTTATTCTCTACCTTTTTGACTGACTTTTAAACAGGTATGGAAAAAATCCTTCATTTTAAAACTGGCAGGAGCCACACCTTCCATCACAAATAAACTCTTCCAGTTAATCCCATCAAAGCCAAATACTGCTTAGCTTGTTTGCCACACAGAGATCTCCTGATTCCAAACCACCATTTCCCTCTCCAATCCATCACCTTCAGGAAGGAAATGCTCTTCTGGAAGACACATGTATTATTATCCCCACACAAATTCATTTAAAAGGCACAGAAGTACCCCCAACCCTGCCCTTGAGTCACATATGGCAGTGACTAAAACCTCTTTTAATGCAACAGCAGCATTAAATATTTGCAATAAGAATCTGACAGTAACCAGCAGAAGCTCCAATCAAGATAAGAGGCTGTGGTGTGATTTATTGGCTGTCAGAAAGCTCTTGGTAGCTGGACTGAGCTGGAAAACCTCTCTGCATCATGTGGAGGAGGCACAAGTTAACAGGCAAAGGTCAGAGGAGCTTTCTTGCCTCCCCCACAGTCTCATAACTGCTCATACAAAGAGGGAGGGAGGGGGAAAATCCAGTGGAGCTGCTGGGGACAGATCAGAGCTATTCCAAAAGTTTTATCCTCCCTGGGTTATTCCTAAAAGCCAGGAGACAGAGGAAGAAGCATTAAGTTTGTAGGATTACAAATGAAACATTAAATTTGTAGGCTTACAAATAAAAAAAAAATTGATTAAGGCATATGAGGTCTAAAATATGATGGGAATGGGGCAGTGTAACCCCCCTTAGGGGACCTGTACCAAAACCAGATGTGGACATCATGTCTAGAGGCTTGTCACTGTCACATACACTGTGGGGAGGAAGAATGATTAGGAAATGTGATGGTATTGGTTAGAAAATCACAAAATAAGACAGGAGGAGCTCCGAGAATTTACACCTGGAAAATGCCACACCAGAGCTTTGTTTCTTTGTCCCTAGGAGTGTGTTGTACATTTCCTAAGTGAATGGGGAGCCAAAACAAAGGCAGGGATTTCCTGAGACCTCCCAGGTGAGAACCTGCCCAGAGAGAATCACCCAGACCCTGCTCCCTCCAAGCAGTTTTCCAGCTTCTCCAAGCAGTCCAAATTCCTGCTTTTGGGAAAAAAAGGTGAATAACAGGAGTTTTTCCTTCTGTGTGCTGTGGCAAAAAGTATAAAAGCTTTGTTAGGGACATAATTATTGTGTCTTTGAGAGTTCTGTCCACCAGAACAAAACCAACTCCGTCTTTTATTTATCCTGACACAAGAAATCTCAGGATGAGAACAAAACCAGCTCCATCTTTTATTTATCCTTCAAGGTTTTGAGGTGTTAATTACCAACATGAGATCTCATCCTGAGACTTCTTGGAAATCTGCTCCAGACTTTCTGCTGGGCCCCAGCCTGACCAGAAAATAGAAGAGTTTTTGTGGAGTGTCTGAGTTTCTGTCTCTCACAACTTCAAATGGAGAAAGGCTGAGGGAATTTGGATTGTTCACCTGGAGAAGGCTCTGGGGTGGTCTCATTGTGGTCTGAAAGAGCCCCAGGAAACCTGGAGAGGGACAACTTCTAGGGGATGCAGGGACAGCACACAGGGAATGGTTTCAAACTACCACAGGGCAGGGCGGGGTGGGATCTTGGCAATGAGGAATTGTTCCCTGGCAGGGTGGGCAGGGCTGGGATGGAATTTCATCCCTGGATCCCTGGCAGTGCCCAAGGCCAGGTTGGACACTGGGGCTTGGAGCAGCCTGGGACAGTGGGAGGTGTCCCTGCCATGGAGCAGGAGCTGCTTCATCTGCCCTGCTCCAGCCCTGCAGGAGGAGGAGCTGAATCACCTCCTCCAGGTGTCTGAACCTCCCCACTGGCTGCAGGTGGAGCCTGGGTGAGTAACCCTGACACAGATATGAAGGACACAGCTTTTGGTGGCACTAAACCCTTCCCACTCCTGTCCATCCAACCTGTGTGTGCCCAAGCACCGTGGGCCTCAGCATAGGAGGTGTGGTGGTGCTTAATTCCTTCTGAGAGCACAAATCCCTCTGGCTGCTTCTGGCCCAGGAGTTCAATCCACAGACACACCTGGAAGGGCTTTGGGGGCTCTAAATCATGGGAGTAGAGAAGCACAAAATGGTTTGGGTTGGAAGGGACCTTAAAAATCATCGCATCCAGTGCCCCTGCCATGGCAGAATCACCTCCCACTGTCCCAGGCTGCTCCCAGCCCCAGTGTCCAACCTGGCCTTGGGCACTGCCAGGATCCAGGGGCAGCCACAGCTGCTCTGGGAATTCCATCCCAGCCCCTGCCCATCCTCCCAGGGAAGGATTTGTCCCTAATATCCCATCTAACCCTACTTTCTGCCAGTTTGACCACATTGCCCTCTTGTCCTCTCACTAGAGGCTCATGTAAAGCAAGGCTTTCGTTTGCCTTCACCTCCCAGAAATTGGTGCTGTGTGGCCATGCCATGTGCCAAGGGACATGTCACCCTCCCAGCCCCAGCCAAGCTCTCTCATGGGAAACTCACCAAGGCAGAGGAGAAAGAGCAGGAAGCTGCTCCTTCTAGGTGAGGTGTCAAAAGGGGCAAGTTCAGTTAAAATAAATTTTAAAAAATAGTAATAAAAAAAAAAACACAAAGGAAGAAAGAAAAAAGAAAAGGAAATGAAAGGAAACTTAAGGAAAGTGAATGGAAAGAAAATGGAATGGAAATGGAATGGGAAGGGAAGGGAAGGAAAGGAAATTTCAAGGAAAGGATATTTCAAGGAAAGGAAAGGGTCTTGTAGCTTAGAAATTCAAACTTTTCTAAATCATCAGCCTCAGGTTCAGTGGAGCAGAGAAGTACAGTCTTGGTTTTGGACAGAGAAGTTCAAGCTTGGTTTGAAGCAGACATTGGCCAAGGAGGGACTTGAAGAGGCAATTTTGCTGACAAAAAAGAGACCTGCACAGAGCATCAGAGCCCCTGCACAGCCTCCAGCTATAAACACCTGCTCCTCTTCAGTCTGCAGCAAAGCTGCCACTTCTGCCACTGCCACCAGAACTTCACCCTGGTCATCATCTCTTTGTTTGTTTACGGGCAAATATTACAGCTTGAAGGCAGAAACTTTATTATCCTGTAAACAACTTTGCGATAAGCCATCCCCTTGCCCTTCCCTGTTCTGAGTTGAAAGACTAACTTTCTTTTACTGCCCAAACAACCCCTCCCATATCAGGTTCAGTTTCTTTCCTACCACTTCATCAGAATGTTTGCTCTTTATCACCCAGATCAATATTTATCCTTGTGGGTGGAAACTGCTCTCTCTGCTCTTATCACGTTAAAGTTTAACATCACTAAAGAGGTAATAAATGACAAGTAAGCCTACATAACCAGAAAAGCTTTATTTATTTCATTACAGAATGCATTTTACTGACAAAGCCGACCATATCATTCCCAGACAGGATCCTAAACACATTTTTCACAGGAATGAGCCTCCACTGACTGCCTGTGCTTTGATAATGAAACTCCACCTTCAGAAGTGGCCGGCACAGTCTGATCCCATTCTGGCTTCACTCCCGCAGGTAACTCCGTAGTTATGCTGTTGGCTTACAAAAGACTGGAATCAGATTTGTCACCTCTGTTATCAAATCCTCTTTTTTGGTTGTATTTTTTTTAGATGCAGTCTCCCAACAGTTTTTAGCAGAGAAGAATTTGTAATGCTTCAGTTTTTTCAAAGATTTTCCTTGACTGTCAGCTGAGAGAAATTCTCAAACTCCTGTGCCAGCACACTTTAAATGAGGGGGTTTGTTTATGTCCTTTTGTGAATTAGTTCATTATTGAGTTACTTTCCAATTTTAACAAGCTTTCTAGTAATTACTGGCCACTGCTAGGCAAACTCTGAAGTGGCTCTGAGTTCGAGCTCAGTTCAGATAAACACACAAAAGTTCAGATGCTTATCCAGCTGCTTCTTCAGTCTGCAGAACACATCTGGAAGCCTATCAAGCTCCCCATCTCTCTGCTCCCACATGCCAAGTCATGCCAAGAATGCTCCAGTTGCATTTTTTTCATGGTGCTTTTGCCTGCCTGGCTGTGCTGGCTGTGGAGATGAGGGTGAGGCTTTGAGCAAGTTCCTCCCTCACAGTACAAGTTCAAGATCCTGCCAGAAGCTGTGGAGTGACCCAGTCCTTGCCAAAGGGCAGCAATCACAAAGCATTTAAACCCAGCTAAATCTCATGACCTGGCATCACAAAAAATTTAAACCCACCTAAACCTCATGGGCTGGCATCATCAATAATTTAAACCCACCCAAACCTCATGGGCTGGCACCACAAAGAATTTGAATCCACCTAAACCTCATGGATTGGCATCACAAAGAATTTGAACCCATCTAAACTTCATGGGCTGGCACCACAAAGAATTTAAATGCATCCAAACCTTCCTCCACACTGCTACACCTTCCCTCCTTCAGATAGGATTCAATGCCCCAAATTGACTTAAAATTTCTTGATGCTTCCTGCTCCAAGCCCTGCCTCTATCTTTGCCTTTAACTCCCTCTTAGACACCAGACACTGAGCTGAAATCCCCTGGATTAAGAAGCTCCTCTGGATTCAGGAGGATTCACAAGGATGCTTGCAGCACACCTCAAGCAGGTCCAGGTTCCTCACCAAAGCTACTCAGAAGGATTTAATTTTAAATAATGCCCCAGCACATCCATACCTGCTAAGGAAATTATAGGGCTGGAAACAGCACCCTGAAGCCTGTGGAGAGTCCAAACAAGCACTGTGGTATCTAGAGATTAATAAGAAAAAGTATTCAACCTGCAGTAGTGATGGAGCATTTTCCAAAATGTTCTAATTTAGGCTGTCTGTATGTGTTTTTTTCATAGAATCCAAGAGTTATGGAATGGTTTGTGTTGGAAGGGAGCTTAAAAATCATCTTTTCCCACTCCTTGCCATGGGCAGGGACACCTCCCACTGTCCCAGGCTGCTCCCAGCCCCAGTGTCCAACCTGGCCTTGGGCACTGCCAGGGATCCAGGGGCAGCCACAGCTGCTCTGGGAATTCCGTCCCAGCCCTGCCCACCCTGCCAGGGAACAATTCCTTCTTAATTTCACATTTAAGTCTTCCTTCCTTCATCCTAAAGTCCTGCCTCTCCAGGCCCTTGTAAATATTCCCTCTGCAGGTTCTTGTAGAGTCCCTTCAGGTCCTGGAAGCCTCAATTAGAGCTCTCCTGGTTTCAAGGAAGAGATTGAAAAGATAAAGCAAACTCACCTCACACATTTTGAAAACAAACAGAAGAACTCTTAGCTTACATAAGCCAAAAATATAGAAAAAAAGAAATCACAATTTTAAGGCCACCTGTACTTCTGTGCATCCCTGCAGTGTTTTCTCTCCCTCTAACATAACACATGGCCATTTTGTACTAAGGAATTATCACACTCACCTCTGCAAAATATGCTGAAATATTTCCTGAGAGCTGCTAAGTGAAACCTGTTCTTTTGTTACAGCTCTTTGCTAGCCACAACTCCATATGGAAACTGAAGGTTTGAAAGTTTTGTTTGTTAAAAATTATTTAGGTAAGAGGGTCCCTCCTTCACCCATAAGATGGAGAGAACAGACTGTACATGTTTTGCACCAGGGAAGGGTGGACAGCAGCAGGAATTTCCCTGTGGAAAGGGTGGTCAGGACTTGGCAGGGGCTGCCCAGGGAGATTTGGAGTCCCCATCTCTGAAAGTGTCACCTGGAGGTGGCACTGAGTGCTCTGGGCTGGGACAAGGTGGGCACCAGGCACAGCTTGGACTCAATCAAAGTCTTTGCCAATTCTGGGATTCTGTCTGTGAGGAACAAAACAATTAAACCAGGGAGAAAAAAAAAAAAAAAAGGAGGTGGGGGAATATGGGAGGATTAATCCCATTGCATTACAACTTTTCTTATTTAGTGAAAAGGAAATACAATTAGGAGGAGTGTATTAAACACACCTACACAGATATCTAAATATCTCCCTGGTGCACTCATACCCTGCCTGTGGAGCAAACAGGCAGGCGCCGCTTCCTTAATCAAATTAGAAAACTAAACTTAAAATTATCCCCCTCCAGAGAGATATTTACACCTCCAAACACATTCAGCAAAGTAGAATATGAAGCTGAAAGGAAATCACTGAATTATTTATTATAGTTTTCTAATGTTCCAGGCTTACAATTTCAGATAGTAAAACATACAGAGGAAAATGACTGATTGCAGTGTACACCGGAAATTTTGGGGAATTAAAAGAGAACTGCTTTGCATAATAATTGCACACTTCCATTTCGGGGGGAAAATTAAAAAGCCATTGCTCCTCACTAAAAAAGACTGTAATTGCAAATCAGGGAGTTTGGGGATGGGGGAGGGAAAGAGAAAGGAGATGGGGAGAGAAAGAATGATGGCAAAGATTCATGGGGAGGGGAACAGAGAATTAGGTGATGCTGAATTAAAAGAGCTTAGTGGCTTCCAAATTTCAACCAGTAAGGAAATGAGTTTTGCACCTTTTAGGTGAATGCACTACACACACAGTCATGGCATTGGTGTGCTGAGATGTCCAACAGCACAGTGGAAAACTTGGAACTGAAGGCTTTTTCTAACGCAAATTTTCCCAGGGAATTGATAAATTTACAGTCTGGAAATAGTCCCACACAAGGCTCTGAATCAATCCACTGAAATTGTTCTCTCAGCTTCTGCCATAATGATTGCCAAAACTTATGCAGTTGTAACATAAATTTTCACTTGCACAAACCAAGAGCTTTCAGTGTGTTTGTACAAATATCACAGTGCTAGACCTTGGTGGCATTCTGAGGGAGCTCACTGAGGTGCTGCAGAGGGCAGCTCATGAGCAAGGAGGAGAAAAAAAATCATTTCAGAAATGGAGAAAAGCTGGGAAATCCTTGCTGGGTGTCCTGTAGGATGCAGCTTACCCTGCCCATCCCACACAATCACTCTGGCTGACCAGGGATTGCTACCAAACCTGGCCAGAAGCTCAGGAAGAAGCTGGCTGTTCCAGACTGCAAGGCAAGATGTATTTTATTACCATCTGTATGGCAGTTGTCTTTTGTCAAGTGGGCAGTTTGCCTTATCTCTCTCTGAGTGACCACAATCACTCCTCCCTCAGGAGGGGACATCTGCTGATAACAGCTATTGAATGTCACTGCATGGCTGATAGGAACTGCAGCATCCCACTGGGAGACGTGAGCCCAGAGGGAGGAGCCAAGCATTCCTGCCTGGATATAACCTGGAGATTCTGGTCACCAGCACGGCTTCTCCACTGGATTCCCAGAGGAACAGCAGCTGCCTCTTCTTCCACTGGATCTTCAAGGAAGATGCACCTTTCTCCAGGATCCCTGCTCCAGCAGAGCCACCCCTGACACTGCAGGAGGGCTGAGCCACAATTCCAATGGGGCTGCTGCCAACAGCCTGACCCACAGGGTGTCAGGTTGGGTTCTGACTCTGTCAGTGTTGTTTTAGTTTACTGCATTGTTTATTTTGTCCTTTTATTTTCGTCCCTAATAAAGAACTGTTATTTCCTGCTCCCATATTTTTTACCTGAGAGCCCCTTAATTTAAAATTTATAGCAATTTGGAGGGGTGGGGAGGGTTTACATTCTCCATTTCAGGGGAGGCTCCTGCCTTACTTAGCAGACTCCTGGCTTTCCAAACCAAGACACTGGCACATCACAAGGTACACAGAAGACCAAGATTATGACTTAGAACATGTATCCAGAAAAGTTCCTCAAGACTGTTATGCATGAACTAAAAATAAAATAAAGAAATAAATGAATAAATAAATGCCCAGTAGTTGACATCCAGCAATGCCAAGCAAAGCTCCTCTACAACACAGGCAGAGGCAAACTGGGGTGTCAGAGGGAAGGAAGCAGAACAAGTCTCTGTGGAGAGCTAGGAAAAGGCATTTGGGGATGACATTCTGCTGGTGAGATCCCACCTGGAACATGGCATAAAGTTCTGGTGTCCCAGAGCTAGAAGGACATGGAACTGATGGAGAAATTCCAAAGCTGATGAGGGAACTGGAACAGCTGCCCAGTGGAGACAGGCTGGGAGAGTTGGGGGTGCTCAGCCTGGAGAACAAAAGGTTTTGTGGAGACTTCCTGGGCCTGAAGGGGCTACAGGGAAGCTGGAAAGGGACAATTCATCAGGAAGTGCAGTGACAGGACAAGGGGGAACAGCTTCAAACTGAAAAAGGGGAAATTTTGGTTAGATATATGAAGGAATTGTTCCCTGGCAGGGTGGGGAGGGGCTGGGATGGAATTCCCAGAGCAGCTGTGGAGCCCCTGGATCCCTGGCAGTGCCCAAGGCCAGGTTGGACACTGGCGCTGGGAGCAGCCTGGGACAGTGGGAGGTGTCCCTGCCACGGCAGGGGTGGCACTGGATGGCCTTTAAGTGCCTTCTAACCCAAAAATACCTATTTCCAAAAGTGAAAGCTGTGACACTGATGCATATCCCACAAGAAAACCCATCTGCAAATGCCTGACAGTTACACAAAGACAATCTCAGTGTGAGCAGTCAGTAAAAAACCAAATTACACAGCAGATGTGCAGTAAGTGCCAACCTAATGGCAGGTTTTTGTTTTGGGGTCAGCTGGGAAATTTCAATATTTTTCTCTTTGTTCAACTTCCAGTCACCCAAAAACATGCCAGCTCAGCTTTCTGACCATAGATTATGTAAGTGACTTCACTCATAACTCAACCAAAGCTCTTTCTTAACTGTGGGAAAGGGATGGAAGAGACTTCTTCCCCTCTGAACAAAACACTTCTCTCCCTGAGCTTTCTTGTCTTGGCTGGAGAGGAGCAAACTCAGCACATAAAAGAGAGACTCCCTTCAAGCCTGCCTTGCATTTGCAGAGCTGTTATTCTGAGGTGGTTCTTAAAAAAGCAGACAGAATTTACATTATCAGGAGAAAAAAATGGCATAGACCAAAAAAAAGCACAGCTCCATTGAAAAGTAACATGACTACTGTGGTAACACAAAACAGGGTGTGTTAATGTAAATAATTAACATCAGAAATGTTAATTGATATATTATTGTATTATATATTTTTATATGTGTTATAGATGTTGTGGTCTATTTTATAAATTATTATATATTATATATTTTTATATATGTTATAGATATTGCGGTATATTTTGTGTATTATTATGTATTATATATTTTATATATGTTATAGATATTGCGGTATATTTTGTGTATTAATATATTATATATTGTTATATATGTTAAAAATGTTCTCGTATATTTTAGGTATTAATATATATTATATATTTTTATGTATGTTATAGATATTGTGGTATATTTTATGTATAATATATTATGTATGTCAATTAATGTTATACATGTTAATATAAATAATATCAACATAAACACACCCACAACTTTGGTTTTGCAACAGGAGAACTGGAGAAGTTCAGCTTTTATGCAAATAAAAGGGTAAAAATAGCTCTCAGGAGATGGGAAGCCCTTGGTTTGCACAAGATGCAGCACGAGGAATTGGAGTGTGACAGCGTGACCTGGGTGATTGGGAAGGGGCAAAACCAGGATGCTTCTCCTTTGTTTCTCACTCTGCAAGACGTGGAGAGAAGAGGAAATAGGTTAAAACACTCACACACACTTTTCACAAAGCACAGAGCCACACTGGGGGATCCTTCACCATCGGATGTCAGGAGCCAGAAATACAACTGGAAACTCAGCCCAGTTCCTGCAAGAAAAGTCCACAGTGAGCTATAAACCCCAGAAACACAAATCCTGCCTCTGGGCCAGGAAGTCCCTGTGCAGGGACTGCCAGGAGTGGGGAGGATGAGCTGCAGGAAACATGAGGACGTGCTTGTCCCTCCTTGCAGCCTGCTCTGGCTGTCCCTGCCCACATTTGGGACAGGCAAGTGGCTGCTTTTTATCCCCTTGCAGTGGGGACAATATTATAATATATATTATTATATTATATTATATTATATATTATTATATTATATATAAATAATCTTATAATATATAAGATTATATAATATATAATCTTATATATTATATGTAATTATATGTAAGATAATATATATGATATTATATATGATATTATCAATAATATATTATCTATAATCTATAATCTATAATACATTATTAATATTATATATTATATATTATATTATTATATATATTATGTATTATATATTATATATATAATATAATATAATATAATATAATATAATATAATATTATATTATATTATATTATATTATATTATATTATATTATATTATATTATATTATATATATTATATATATTATGTATTATATATTATAATATTCTCTTCCACAAGGCACCAAATGCTTTGATTAAAATATTCAGCATTCAGGAATTCAAGTGATAAACATCCTTTGGTCACCTCTGTGAAAAATTTCTGTGAGCTTTCAAGCAATTTCTTTCCAATTCTATAATTTTCAGCACTCAGGAAAATCCTTTGTTCACCTCAGTGAAAAATTTCGTGAGCATTCAGGTAATTTCTTTCCAGTTTTCTAATTTTTACCAAGAATCTTGAGTTTGCTACATTTGAGGGTAAATAAATAAGTGGCAAAAACCTCCCAAAGTAAGAACAGTGCCCTGGGGAAGATGGTCAGGATGGAACAGTGGCATCCCCCCATCTCCACCCACCCATCCTGTGATCAGGTCTGATCATCTGGCCAGCCCAAAATGCTGAAATATCCACCTACATCCAGAAATACAGGATTTTTGCACAGTCAGGAGTGTTTGGGGGGACTTCCAGTAGGATTGCTCCCAAAAGTTACAGTACAGATCTGTCTCAGCCTGGAAAAAAGAGTAATAATTGTCCTTTCACTTTTCCTCCTAACTTAACGTTTTCTGTATCCACCTTTTGCAACCAAACATTTAAAGATACTCATTTTGAACTCTCCAGGAATGCAAATATCTGGGATAACCCAGAAGATTAAACGACTGAAGCCAGCATCTCACCATCCCACACGCAACCTATTCCACTCCTGAAGAGGCCATGGGAATTGATTTTGTTAGCAGCTTTTATGGAGTGCTTAAATATCATTTGTTAAGTGGAAGCAGCCATTGCTCAAGAAGGAAAGATATGTATGCCTGTTATGTAACTCCCTGAATCTCTTTTTCTCTTGTTTTTGCCAAGATCCTCTCAATAATGGTGTGAATTGTTTAGGCAAGCTCATGCAGCCTACAGACATATGTACATACAATCTCTGAAAGAACTTTCTGTTCCTTGTTCCCAGGTACACACCACACCATGCTGCATATTTTAAAAACCTGCTATAGCCTGTTAATAGAGTGTGGAAATAACCCTGGAGGATCAGGCACACTGAGTTTATTACATAACTTTAGAAATTTTGGCCAGGAAAAAAACGTCAATCCTATTAAATACGTTTTAATGAAGTCAAGACTTAGGGATTTTTATGGTAATATTTTCATTCCAGTGGCTGCTCCAGCATGCCAAGTCCTGTGTCCCATTAGCCCCTTACCAAAGAACAAACTGTTATTGGTGGACTTTATTTTTTATTTTTATTTGTAAAGGACAGCATGGGAGGTTGTTTGTGTTGGTGTTTTCTCACTATCATACTATTATTCCCCCTACATTATACTATTATTCCCCTAAAATCTGATTATAAAGGGAATTTCAGTGAAGCAATTAATAAATGAAACAAAAATAAGTAGTTTGGAAAGAAATACTCAAGGATTGCTGTTGCTGCAGAACATGGAGCCTGAGTGGTGCCTTTTGGTGGAGATCCACTGAGATATAAAGATATAAAGATCTTCATTTGCATTTTGTACCTTTTAAACCAATCTTAGCCAAAAGAAACACAGGCTGAAGCTTTGGTTAATATAATCTCAGTTGCTCACAGGAAAATTTCTTCTTCTTTTTGGTTGCATCTGGTCATGGAGCTGCTGCAGAGAGCCCAGAGGAGGCTCCAGGATGGGCAGAGGGATGGAGCAACTCTGCTGGCAGGAAAGGCTGGCACAGCTGGCATTGCTCACCTGCACAGGAGAAGCTTTGGGCTGAGCTCAGGGTGGCCTTGCAGGGCCTGGAGGAGCCCCAGGAAAGCTGGAGAGAGACAATTGCCAGGGGATGCAGGGACAGCACACAGGGAATGGCTTAAACTGAGAAATTACAGGTTCAGATCAGATTTTATGAAAAAATTCCTCCCTGGGAGGGTGGGCAGGCCCTGGCACAGGGTGCCCAGAGCAGCCCCTGGATCCCTGGCAGCGCCCAAGGCCAGGTTGGACATTGGGGCTTGGAGCAGCCTGGGACAGTGGGAGGTGTCCCTGCCATGGCTGGGGTGGCACTGGATGATGTTTAACATCCCTTCCAACCCAAACCATTCCATGATTGTATAACTCCATGATTATTGACTTCCCCCAGCTCCCCTGTGTGCTGAGATAATACAACTGTAAAAATTCAGAAAATAAATCAAATTCCTTCAAAGACTCCTGTGCTGAGCCCCTCAGCATCCTCAGCACAACCACCCTTGAGCTCAGGACCAGCCTCCACTGAACTGCCCACATTTCATTCCAAGGAGGGGCTGTTTTATCCAAACTATTTGTCCACATTAACATAACTTGGGAGGGGAAAATATGAAACCAAACAAAACTTTAGTTAATTACAGTTAATTAATCAGCAATGAAGACATATCATTTCTTTGACAGCAAACTGGAAAAGTCCTCAAGCCGTGTCATCAGTGGTAGGACAAAAAATTTGCATTTATATCCTGGAGGGATTTTGTTGCTTCATAGGAGAAGTTCTGGACTATTTTGTGTCATGGTTTGAGGAAGCAAACTGAGCTGCATGTTCTCTGCTGCAATTGACTTTGAGGAAGTGTTAAAATGGAAATGTTAAATGAATTGCTTTGAAAGCCTTGATTTTCCATTGAAAGTAGTGCACTGTATACCATGGCTGAAAACTCAGTGTATTTATGTGTCATCTAAATGTCTTCATCCTTTTCACAGCATTTGATGAGGTAGTACTTCAGTTGTGATGGTTATGCTATTTACTGAATGTGCTTAACTGTAAGAAAAATGAAATCATATCTCA
Source organism: Ammospiza caudacuta (assembly GCF_027887145.1). Lineage (NCBI taxonomy): Eukaryota > Metazoa > Chordata > Aves > Passeriformes > Passerellidae > Ammospiza > Ammospiza caudacuta. The sequence goes on along the minus strand of NC_080594.1, from coordinate 118,461,804 downwards.
AATTCCTGGAGAGAAGTGGAGGAAAATCCTCTTTTACTTTATGTGCACCCACCCTAAGCCATGAGCAAAGTGGATTCTATTTTCCTATAGGAAATCTGCTGCACATTCCACCCACCTCCTCAGCTTTTCCATGGGTGCTGGACTTCCAAGGATTGAGATGGGACCCACAGCAGAGCTCATAAAGGAGCACCAAGACACATCTCCCACTGCTTCCACCCCACACAGTCTCTCATCCAAAGAGAATTTCCATGGGCCACATTATCCATCATTATCCAGCATAATCCATCAAGGGCTTCTGGAAGTAAGAGGCTGAACTACTGGATGCTTGAAGTTTTTGACTTGTAAATCAGCCATCTGGTACCAGCATCACTAGAAAAGAAGAAATACATAAAAAACCTACTCAGTCTGCTAAGTTCACAAAGACAACGCAGCCTGCAGTTCTTCCTTAATATTTCCCCCCGTTTTTAAAAAATTTTTTCCCCTGGTCTGTTCTGATCCTCACACTTTGTGAGGATCAAAGCAACCCCATAACCCCTAGAAAATAACTAATAATAAATAATAATAAATAACAAATAATAGAAAAATAAGTAATACAAATAAAGAAAGTACATGGAGGTGGATATTGCATAGATGTCCTGAGATGAGCATGTTCCAATGTTGGAAAAGAACCACAATGAATGTCATAATGAGCATGTTCAAGAATGGATAAGATCAATTACACCCTCAGCAGTAAAACTGATGTCACAGAAGGTTGCAAGAGTTCCAGGTAAATGTTGTGGGGCAGGATGCCAAGAGCTGTGACTTCTCTAGCTGAAGAAATTCTAAGCCACATTAGCATCAAGATAAAAAAATAAAAAATAAAAAGGGCATTAAAGGAGACAGAGCTACAGCACACAGCAGCCATGACATCACTAATCTGCCTGGAATACAGTGAAAAAAACACATTTGCTTGCTGTTGCAAGTTCCACTTCTGATTTTACTTATACTGGGAAACAACTCTGCCAAGGTCACTGAAACCACAGATGTGCAAACGCGGATCCCTCCGAGCCCGGCCTTGCGTAAGGCTCGGTTTAATGATAATCTCTCAAGGGTGGCTTTTCAAACCCAGCCTTCCACATGACAGTTGAGATGATTTCACACGTGGTGCTTGCCCCCAGGCCTCAAAGGGTTACGTTTTTAGTGTGAGATTAGCTTTATTCAGAACGAAACTTCCTTCTGAGCAGGTCAGGATATTGCTGCTGCGGCAGCAACAAAGCCTCCTCCTGGGTTTTAATGCATAAAAAGAAACACTTCCCGAGCAAAAAAAACACAGTAATTGTGTTCCAGGTCTGATTCCAGGTCTGATTTCCAGGTCTGAAGTATGGGGACATGCAAAAGGCACAACTGCTTTCAATAAAGGGAACAATGGGTAATGACAGGCTCCAGAATGGGCTCTGACAAGCCCTGGGTGCTGTGGGTTTCTTATCACCCCATCGGGCTGGCTCAGCCTGCTGCTGGAGATGGCCACAGCCTGCAGCTCCAAACAGGCTTCTTTGCCAGGAAAGAGGGGTGATGTGAAGGTTGTGGAGCAAAGCATGATCCCACATTGTTTCCCAGGAAAGAGGGGTGATGTGAAAGGTGTGGAGTAGAGTGTAATCCCACAGTTTCCCAGGAAAGAGAGGTGATATGAAGGTTGTGGAGCAGAGGACGATCCCACATTTCCCTCCCAGGAAAGAGGGGTGATGTCAGGGTTGTGGAGAACAGCATGATCCCACATTTCCCTCCCAGTAAAGAGAGGTGACATGAAGGTTCTGGAGCAGAGTATGATTCCACATTGTTTCCCAGGAAAGAGGGGTGATGTGAAGGTTGTGGAGCACAACATGATCCCACATTTTTTCCCAGGAAAGGGGGGTGATGTGAAAGATATGGAGCAGAGCATGATCCCACATTGTTTCCCAGGAAAGGGGGGTGACATGAAGGTTGTGGAGCAGAGCATGATCCCACATTTCCTTCTGCTGGCACCATTCTGGGAGCAGGAGCCTTTGTCTGAGGGGTGGAAGAGGCAAGGAGCTCCTAAACCACCACAGCTGTTTTCTCAGGGAGCATGGCTTTATTGCAGCCTTTGTGACTTGTCATTACACTTTGGTTTCACCCTGGTCCTGCTGAAAACCAGCAAAACCCTTGGAGCTGGCTCCAGATGGAGTTGGACTGTGGTCTGTGCTGTGAACCACAGAAGAAAGGACACTAAAACCATGGACTTGGTGCTGTTTTCCCTGCCTGCTTTTCCCACAGCTAAACAGAAGCCCCCTTCATGCTTGCCAGTGATCCTGAAATGAGTAGCAGTGACCAGAGTGAGCTTAGAAAGGCTTTATGGACAGCTTTGGAATGTCTGGTGAGCGCTCACTTCAGCATGAACAGCAGCCAGCTGGTTCTGGGCTCCACTAATCTGGTATTTGCAGCCTTCCCTCGCTGCCAGATGACATTTTAGGCCTTGGATGGTTTCACTTCTTTTGCTTGGTTTGGTTTCAAGTTTACACATAAACAGCCACTACACGAGACGCCAACAAACCTCGACTCAATTCCTCATCAGAAAACAATTTTGTACTCCCACACCAATCCCACAAATGCCTCTGACTCTCTAATAAAGCAGCATTTAAAATGTGCTTCCTGACGTGACTTAGGGCTGAGATATGATCAGGGCTGGAGGATCCCTCTGAAAGGAGAGGGTGAAAAAAGACCCTGAACCACGGGCCTGCTGTTGCTGCTCTCTTCTCTTGGGACATCACCTTTGAGGAGCTTTGTGGGGCAGGTGGAACCTCAGTGTGCAACACCTGCCATTCCACCTTTTCCAACTCACAAATTAAGCCTTACACTACAGGACTACTCAGACACCCATAAGCATTGCCACACGCTTGATTGGTACAAGTGTAATTACGGCTGAGGTGATGGTGATGAGCTAAAAATAAAGCCATGACTTCAAACTACAGGAGATTTCAGACCAGGAAATAATTGGTCCTGAGCACTGGCGACCAGTTCAGGGATTTGAGCATTTTCAGATTTGGGGTAGCAATGATGGAGGGCTTCTGTGGGGTACTGGAAGGAGGCCCAGGCTCGTTCCTCACCCTCTTAGCCTTAGTTTTTCATGTAGACACAACACAAGCCATGACCTTTCTCTGGCTTGATTATTTACAGCTCTGCTGGGCAGGGTCTATTTGTCCCCATGTGTTTATGTGGAACACAGGACACAGGGACAAAAATTTCCACTGGGACTGTCTGGGTGACAATACCCCACAAAAACAACGTGTGCCCAAACAGGCCCAGCAGGATGGGCCTGTAGGGAGGCATTGGGAGGTGAGGATGTGAATCCACCCAGCACAGACAGCAAGGGGGTGGCCACAGCACCCATCATGGAATCATGGAATATCCTGAGCTGGGAAGGACCCACAGGGATCATCCAGAGCAACTCCTGGCCCTGCCCAGACCCCCCAAAAATCCCACCCTGGGCATCCCTGGCAGCGTTGTCCAAAGGCTCCAGGCTCTTCTCCTCTGGGGGAGAACCTTTCCCAGTCTCCAGCCTAAACCTCCCTTAAAACAGCTTCAATCTGCCTTTCAGAGCTCATCTGCAAGGAAAGTTAAGGCATAAAAGTGTCAGGTCACCAAACTCAATGTGAAACTTGTTGAAGCTCTTGGAGGGCAAGGTAGACCTTTCCTGAGGACCTCATGACTCCACTTAGCAAAGACCTCCTGTGTATTGTGCAAGCTGACCTGCTCATTTTGACTAAAACTGGTTTTAGCCCTCCCATCCCCACCCCTGGCCAAGGAACAGGTCCTCCAGGAGATGCAGGGAGGGATAATTTTGGATGGGGAAAGCATTGATGAGCTCCACTTGGCAGAGATGCAGCCAGGACAAGGAGTGCATCCACAGCCCAGGCTTCAGCCAGGGGTTTGGGATTCCTATTTTCCCCACAGAAATGAAAACCCCTCACATCACCCTGAACCAATCTCATTCAGATGAGCTTGTTTTGCTCAGGCTTTGTCTGAGCAGCTCCAGCTCCAGCAAACCAGGCTCTCCTCCCACCCCTTTCAATTTTCCTGCTGCAAAGAACCAGCCCAGGCAAAACCAGCAGCTGAACTGGGAAAGGAGGAGTGGCGACTGGAACTGGCCCCTCCCAAGATCCACAGAAACCACCAGAACGATTTTTGTGGCCTGGCTGCTCTACCCAGGGGGAGGTGTACACTGGTATTTCCAAAACCCAGTGCTCATTCCAGCAGCAGAGATTGCTGGTTGGGAAGTGATTCCCAGAAATACCAGGAATATCTTGCAAGCCCTTTCCCTCCTCCAGCTCCCAATCCCCTGTTAGCTCAGAGCAATGTCCTGGATGCTGTCTCTGCTCCTGGAGGGGCAGCGCTGACACAGAAGCTGTGGGGCAGGAGATCAGCTCCTCAATCTCCTCTGTTCCTCTAGGATGAGCAGGGGGATGGAGGCATGCAGGGAATGCCACCAACAACAAACACCGGGAGCTTTCCAGGCTGCCTTTACACATTGGGAAAACAAACAAACAAGAAAGGCATTCAGACATCCCCTCTGTGTTTGACAGAGCACTTTAACGCCAACACTAATAACTCCCAGGGGCTGCCAGAGGACAGAAAAAGCACGAGTTCTGTCTGTGATCCAAACATCAAACTGCAGCTCACACTACATCTGTGCACCTCAAGAGCTGAAGCCTTTCCAGCCCAGGAAGCTGAAGAGCTGACCCCGTCCAGATGTTTCCACAGGACATTATCAGTTGTTCACAGAGAGGGCCCTTTGAGAAGCTGAACAAACACCTGATAAAGCTGAGAGGCAGCAGAGCTGCACTCACCCTGTGCCAGGCAGCATTCCCAGAGCTGGCCTGGGAAGCAATCAAACCAAACAGTTTAACACCTTGGCTTGGGGAACAAAGGAGAGTAGCAGTCTAAACTGAAATGGAAGGAAACTAGGCAGAAAACAATTATCAAAATTGGAATTTGGCCAGGATGGAGAGTCTGACATAAAACCCACCACAGGATAGTGATGAAGGCTGAGCAGAGAAAATCCCAGTTTTCCAAAAGGCAGCAGAGTCCTAGCAGGGCTTGTATAGGACAGAGTTTCATGAATGGTTGAGAGCAAGAGCAATGTCAACTCCTTAATCACCAAACTGCTTCCGGCAGCACCCACGGGCTCCTGATGAAACCTCAACAATTATTGATTGGACTCAGCCCTCTTGAGCATGCAAGATCAGATAAGGTCACAGCCTGAAGTGATTCACTGTTAACCTGGAAAAAAGGGCTTCATTACAAATACAACACTCATTAGCCACACTGCTTAATGGAAAATATGCATTTTAAAGGGGAATAAAAGCCATTGCCAGGATTACTGTTCCTAATCCAGTTACACATAGCTAAATCTGAGTGTTTACACGTGGCTTTAAAATTGTTTCCATTTTGGAAAAAGAAAAAAAAAGAAAAAAAAAAAAAAAAACAACCAAGAAAAACCAAAACAAAACCAAAAAAACCCCAAAAAACCAAAACCCAACCAACCATACCAAAATCTGTACCTGGAAGATCTAAAATATGTATTCCTCTACAACTTTGGCACTGAAAAAGGGCTTCCAAAGATTTCTTAGGCCTTTAATTAGCATTTTAAAAATTCATTTATCATGAATACATGTAGAAAATTTCATCAGATCACTCAGGTGTTTATATAAGGAGCTTTTGTTTCAGAGCATCAGACACCACTTACACTGACTCACCCATCTGCATTGTCTTCATGCAGATTGCAAACAACAAAGAACAGTGACTGTGATTAGAAAATTTCCACTTCAAACTTTTATTTTTCCCCCAACACAATATTCACCAGCCATCACAGCAACAAAAAACTGCCTCGCTGAAGGTTCTCTGGTGACAATCAAAACAAGTGAAATGCAGAAAAAAGTGTGATGGACTGCATCAGGCAGCAAGAACAGAACAGCATTTGAGTGAAGTGTAGCTTGGATAGATCCCAAAGAAGAGATGTGCTGAGATTGTTTACAAATACAGAGATGTCAGAGCTCAAGCTGGAGTTGGTTGGAATCAGGAGGAATTCTCCAGGGGTTACAGCTTCCCTTCACTGCATCTCTGAGAAAGGGGAAAGCTGCAAGAAATGTGGAAGTTTCTCTCAAAACAAGCAACCTTCTCCCAGCCTTTATTCCCAGTCTGTGTTTTCCTGTCATCCCAGGGATTCACTGTTGATCATGAAGGAGAACTGAGGCAGCCACGTTGCTCTGCTGAGATGCCTCTCCTCGTTTTGGGATGATTCCTTAATTCAAGACAGAATCCATCTTCTGCCACTGCTGCAGCCCTTTTGCACTTCTTGAAGAACACAGAGGGTCCATAGAAGTGACCACTCTGCTCCCTGGAAATTCTTCTGCCACACCTGGGATCCCTGTAGGGTGGCATCTCTGCCCTATTGGGTTTGTAAGCCCAGAACACCTCTGTTTCTCCAGGATGGATGTGTGGATAAGGGAAGCTGCATCCAGGTAAATTCCCTGAGCCATCTTGCAGGCCACCATTCCCCAGCTTTCTTCCAGCAGCTGAATTCCCTCTCTGAGCCAGCTGCTTACACTCACATAAGGAATATCATCCTTACTTTTATCCAACAGGCAACCTTCTCCTGGCCTTTATTCCCAGTCTGTGTTTCCCTGTCATCCCAGAGATTCACTGTTGATCATGAAGGAGAACTGAGGCAGCCACGTTGCTCTGCTGAGATGTTTCTCCTAGTTTTGGGATGATTCCTTAATTTAAATCAGAGTCCATCTTCTGCCACTGCTGCAGCCCCTTTGCACTTCTTGAAGAACACAGAGGGTCCAAGAAAGTGACTACTCCGCTCCTTGGAAATTCTTCTGCCACACCTGGGATCCCTGTAGGGTGGCATCTCTGCACCACTGAGTTTGTAGCCCCAGAATATCTCTGTTTCTCCAGGATGGATGTGTGGATAAGGGAAGCTGCATCCAGGTAAATTCCCTGAGCCATCCTGCAGGCCACCATTCCCCAGCTCTCTTCCAGCAGCTGAATTCCCTCTCTGAGCCAGCTGCTTGCACTCACATAAGGAATATCATCCTTTTATCCTTTCTGCTGAGGCTCCACAGAGCTCTGGAAGTGAATATCCCTGACTGAGCATTTCACATGGAGTCAGAACCTCAGAGCATCCCTTCTGCAGTCAAATTCTGGATTTATCCAAGCTCCTTTAGACACTGGAAAACCTCACATTCTAAAGGGAATCTGCTGAGTATCATAATCCCTCCATGGTGACCTTCAAGCTGCCATACTGAGCAGGGAAAATTATATTTTGCTGGTTTTCTCAGCTCGTTTAATTTATGAAGAAGCAAAAGTTTCAGCTGAAAGAATTTTAATTATTTCTTTTCTTTGTAAATGATGTAAAAAAAATCTGAGCTAGACCTTTTTCTGAAGGGCTGAGTGAGTCTTGTCCTGGGCCATCATGACTATTAAAATGAAATTAAAAAATGAAAAAGAGCAATAAATATAGGCTTCATTCACAGGGCCAGAACTTTAACTGGTGTGGACTGGCAAAATTCAGTGGAAACATTAATTCAGAATAGGCAGACTCAGCTGTTTTGAGTATTTGATGTAGAAGATGATGAAATCTTGCTTTAATTTTACACCTGTGCCTTCCTGTAGATTTCAGCAGCCCAACACCCCAAGATCCTATTCCCACTTGCACTGATTTATTTCCACAAAATTAGATTTCTGTTTTGCCTTGAGAAAGGTGTTCCTTTAGGAGCAGGGGGTTTAGGAGCCGGTCCCTCCCCAGCTCAGCATACAGGTATTTATGTGTCAATACCATAAATGGGAATATTTCAGTCCCAGAAAGATAAAATTTCTGTGGATTCCATGAGGAGAACACAGGTTTCCAGTCTTTCTTTGGATACCTACAAGGATGGGCACTCCAAACCTCCCTGGGCAGCCCCTTTTTATGCTTGACAACCTTTTCCATGAAGAAATTCCTTCTGTTATCCAACCTGAGCCTCCCCTGGCACAGCCTGAGGCCCTTTCCCTGGCAGACAGCACTGCCAGGGCAGCTGTGTGGCCCAAAGCAGCATCCCCAAGGCTGGCCACAGCTGTAAATGGTAACTCAGGAGCAAAAGCTGTGCCTCTGAGCCATAAAATGACCACATTAAATAGGAAGGAAGTGAAACAATTATTCCCGTTGCTTAAGGTATGGGCTGACAACATCAAAAGGGCTGATAATTAAAAATACAGTAATGTTTTCCCAAAGTCTCTCCACTCTTATTTCCTCTTTTGAGCTGCCTGGTCGGTGTTTTATGAAGTGTCATTTTATCAAGTTCTAAAAATACCTCCAGACTTGTTCGGGGCTGTCCCTGTCACCTACAGGACATTGAATCACTCTCTTTGCTTTAAAGGCACAAACTCTGCCTGGGCAAAGCCCTGGGGCAGGGAGACGTTTTGATGCATGTGCTCAGTGTTAACCATGCAAAAATTCCCCACAAGCCACAGTCTTGGAGTGCCTCATTCAAATGGGATTTGAGAAAAAAACAAAAACAAACAAACAAACAAACAAAACCCCAGACACTGGAAAAACTTATAGGGCAATTATCCAAGTTCTGTAAAATGCATGTGTTTTCCTGAGAGGAAAATTTGGCAATCTTCTCTTAACTTTCTTGGGGTATAAACACCAAAGCTAAAAAAAATTTTAAAAGCTATAAATTAATTAACAGAGCTTTCAATGAAATAGTTGAACCAACTTGTCTCATAGCACAAACTCAACAGGTCTTTAAAAAGACAACAAAAAGTGTGTAAAATTCAGATTGTTCGACAGACAGTGAGCTCACCTCAGGGATGTCACACACACCCAGACACAAATCCACTAATCCAAGTTATGCCTCAGGCACAGAGAGAGGGGAGAAATTGGAAGCACTAAAAGCAGCAGGACAAAAAAAAACCAAAAAAACCAACCAGGACAAACCCCCAGCCTATGGAGACCTCTCCATGAGAGGAGGGCTTGGTGTCCCCACAGCCCTGCCAAGTGCCCAGCCCTTTTATCCAGGCACCTGCCCTGGGTTGACTATATGATGTCTTTATCCCCAATCATCTTGTTCTGTTTATGCTGAATAATAAGTTTTGCACCTTTAGGACTTGTTCCAGAGAGAGAAGGGGGGAGAGAAGAAGCAGCAGTTTGTTTTCAGACACTGCACTCACTCCTCCACATCCCTGCTCCTGACTGTGCTGTCTGTGGATGGACAGACAGCAGGACAGAGCTCCCCTTTGCTTTTAGCTAGTTTAGCTAGCTGAGGCAAAGAAGGTCCCTGGGCTGTGGGGTTTTTTCCTTATCTTTGGAGCTGTTTAAACCTGCCCTGGCCTGAACACCCAGCAGAGCACTGGCAGCTGCACCTGAGGCCCACCAGGCCGGGCCTGGGCCATGACATTTCTATCACTGATAAGAGACTGAGTGAGCTCAGTACAGCCCGTGGAGGGACTTTCTGAGTTTGTCATCTCTTTTAGAGCAGCAAGGGGTTTTATTGTTTAATATTGTTTAGGTTTTATTGTTTAATAAACAGGGTTTTTCCACTTTTCTCCAAGGAGGTATTTTCTCCCAGACTGGTTGTGAGGACGGGCCAATTGAATTTGCTTTTCTAGAGGAGCCCCTCTGGGAGTTCTCTCCCAAATTTGCTCTGAACCAAGAGAGCACCCCACTGATACTGATGGATACATGACACATTTTCTCAGCTCCTGGATTGGGAAAGACGCTGATAGCATCATCCATGATGGCATCATGATGGCACTGAGGGCGCCGGGCCAGCTCTGCTCTGCCAGGCCACCTTGGCCACCTTCCCACCCGGCAGCCGTGCCCTGAGTCACCCGCCCGCCTTTCCCCAGCTGCAGGCACATCTGATGGCAGCCAGCCCTATCCAGGCCATCTCCCTGCCCATGGAATGCCACCAGGCAGGGCTGGGGAGGTTGGCTGTGGTTTCTCCATGCTCAGGGTGATTTCTCCCACACGTGGCGTGCCTGCTCCGGCGGTGACAGAGGGCTGAGCTTGCCCAGCGTGGGCGTCCCATCCCCTCACTCCTTGAGGGGTGAGTGATGTCCCATCCCCTCGCTCCTTCCTGGAGTAAATAATCAACAGGGAGTGGCTCAGGGAAGCCTGGAGCTCAGACAAAGCCTGGAGCTCCATAGGGAAAAGCACAGCAGGGTGAGGAAGCAGAACTGTTACTCTCCCGACCACACAAATTAAGGATTATAAATAAAAATTATGAAAGCCAAGAGAAGAGAATTTTTAATAGCTTGAGGATTCATCTGGACACCCTGATTTTACTGTGCCCTGAAATAGTCTGCTGGGTTGTGTGTCGCCAATATGGGTGTCCCATCCCCTCACTCCTTGAGAGGTGAGTGATGTCCCATCCCCTCGCTCCTTCCTGGGGTAAATAATCAACAGGGAGTGGCTCAGGGAAGCCTGGAGATCCAACAAATCCATAGGGACAAGCACCGGTGGCACAGCAGGGTGAGGAAGCAGGACTGTTACTCTCCCAACCACATAAATTAGGGATTATAAATAAAAATTATGAAAGCCAAGAGAAGGGAATTTTTTAATAGCTTGAGGATTCATCTGGATGCCCTGAACTTACCCTGCCCTGAAATAATCCACTGGGTTGTGTGTCACTCACCCAATTTATGACCTCTGGAAATTTGGGCAAAAAAAGAAGGAATTCCATACTTGCACCACCTCACCTAATTTGTATTTACAGAATTAAATACCAGGCTTGTGTTCTGTCCATCTCTGCCTAGAAGATTAGCAATTATTCCACATTTTCAAGAAGCCATATTGCAAACAGTCAGTTCTGCTAATTGCCTTAATTATTCACCCCCTGATTTAAATGCAAGTTTTTCAGCATACTGCTGGCGACTTAATTAATTATAATTAGGCACAGGTCACGTTTCAGATATATAATCTTTATAAATGATAGACAGATGAGTAAGGATAGGAATCCAGATCGCCAAACACAAGTTCAGCCCCCAATTAAAGAACCGTGCGCATCCCAAATTTAAATGCTGCATAACAATTATTTCTATAAATAATAGTATCTAGAGAAGGAGCTGATGACAGAGCTGTATCCCAATAATTAGGAATGACTCCAACTTTGTTTACTATTCCCTAGAGATGCATGCCTCTTGGTTTTGTTTTTAAATGACCAGCTCATCCAAACACCTCGGTGTGGGATATATATTCACAAATATCCACACTGTCAAATATTCAAATATTCAAACTGTCTCTTCAGCCACCTGCCCTGCAGAATTAACACCATCTCCCAGAAAAGTCATTCCTGGGGTGGAAATAGTTTGTTGTCCCAGTAAGGAAACCAAAATATCAGCCAACAGCATGATGCATTTATTCTCAGAGCTTTTCTCTCCATTTTTGGTCCACTAAAAGCCATTTCTGGAATGTTTTTAGCTCAGAAAAAAAAAAAAGAAATAAAAAGAAAAAAAAGGAAAAAAAAGGTTAAATATGCTATATTTTTTAAGTGAAACATACAGCATGTAACTCACTAAAGTGCATTCAACAGATGTTTAAAAGCTGTTGATTCAGATATTTTGCTATTTAATCACATTTTTATAAGGAAATAAGTGATCATGCTATATCTCACATGATTGGCTGTTTTCCTATAATAAATTTTGATCCCTTACCCAACTGCAGTCCCATTTGGCAGATGACAGGAGGTCAGGAATTAATTATGTTCCTACTTCTACTGAAAATGAACAACTGGGTAGAGGAGAGGGACCTTGTTGGAGTCCTCAGGGAAAGAGAAATTTGAATTAACCAGGAATCCAGGAACAGGGAGCAACACAGGGAAACAGGCTGCCAGTAACTATTGCTGGGCTTTAAACCAGTTTCCCACAGATGAAGAATAAGAGACACAATTCTCCAAATTTTTCTTCTCTTTGAACTGTTCCAGTCTCTTCAAGGTGCATCCCTTCCCTCAGAGCTGAGCTGAAAACGCTTCCACTGAAGTCACCTGTGTGGTTTGTCCCTCCAACACCGTTTTCCCCCAAGGTTTTGCATCACATCAGCCACAGGATTCCAGGGATGTGACTCAGGAGACTCAGTCCTTCCTCCATCCCAGCTTTTGCACCTCCCACAGCCCCAAACACTCCTGCAGGACTTTGCTGCTTCTCCCACCTGAGAAAGCCAAGCAGCTGGTGATGCACTGGGTTTCTTGTGGAGAGCACAGAAAGTGGGTTTAAATAAAGGTGTCAGACAGCAGGCTGATTAGCTAGTTAGTCCTGTACTAATTAATTCTCCTCTCCTGTAAACCTTGGCTCAAAACCTGCCACTTATGTGGTACCAAGTACAACCTATTCTTGCACTCCCCTGCCTTTTTAAACTCCTTGGAAAAGGAAGGGATTGCTTTCCTCGTGTAACGCCTGACCTAAGAGTCCCCAGGCATGAAAACTGAGAGCCAGAGCACAAAGAAAACACAGGGCATAATTGGTAATTCGACCTTTGGAGCTTATGGGGAAGATTAGGGTTAAGAGCTTTACAAAGTTTGCTCTTGAATTCGCTGTTTACAAAAGATGCCAGAGAGATAAGCAGGGAAGATTTATTTTTGGAAACTCAGAGACAAAAGATGTGCAGGTCCCAAGTTCAACATTGCTAAGCTCATGCTTGAGGTTATTACCTGCATGATGAGTGTCACAAATATCACAAAACCGAATGGATCTCCTGTGCCACCACTAACAGGCATGGAAAATGCTCTATAAATATGTGATTGACCATCCATACTGAAATATCAGAAACTGGCAGGATTTAGGAGGGTACACTGAAATCCAGCAGGGAGAAAAGTGTCACTTTTCCCATTGGGATGTCACGCATGAGGTCCTCATATTACTTACACACCTGGAATATACTTTTTTAAAAAGTTAAAGAAGGTGTTGAAACCCTAGTTGCTGAGAATTTTAGACTTTTTATACTAATAAACACTAACGCCCAAGAAAACACTACATATAACCCAAAACCATAAAAAACCCTTTAAAAATTAAATAATAAAATGAAAATTATAAATATATAATTTAAATAAATATATATCACATAATTTAAAGTTTTAAAATATAATAATATATATAACAAAATATATATATAATTTAAAATTTTTAAAATTTTAAAGCAAAAACTAATCCTTCCTCTTTACCTTCTTCACCTTCTTCTTCACCTTCTTCTTCACCATCTTCTTCATAAATTTAAATTATATTGTATAATTAAACAAAAATAATCTACATTAAAAATAATTAATTATTAAATTAAAAATAAGAATAATTTAAATGTAATTTCTTAATTAAACAATTTATCCTTAAAAAATTGCTTCAAAAATGCAACTCCATTTTATAATTTATTAATAAAATACTCTACAACTCACAACTTATAAAACTATAAAATAAATAAAAACTAATAGACATCTAAACCGAACAAAAAATACCATCTCAAACATTTAATCCCAACCTTAAAAAAAAAAAAAAAAAACACAAGAAGGCATTAATGGTATTCCTGAAAAAGGTGTGTGATTCACCCTCTAGGCATGGATGGGTGCCCATTTTCCATGACTGATTGCTCATTCCTGGCAAGATCTGGCAAAGCCAAGTATCAATAGCAGTGGCCATTTGCCAAATGGGCTCCCAAGTGAAACTGCCAGCTCATTAATTAATGGAACTGGAATAGCCTTCAGAGAGACAGGACTTTCAGTCACTCCTTACCTCCTTTGGGGAAAGGCTTTTCATCAGGGCTCATGGTGACAGGACAAGGGGGAATGGGCTCAAGATGAAGGAGGGCTGGGTTGGATTGGATATTAGGAAAAACCTCTCTATTGTAAGATTGGGGAGGCTCTGGCACAGGGTACCCAGAGAATTTGGGGACTCCCCATCCCTGGAAGTGTCCAAGGCCAGGTGGGACAAGATTTGGAGCAGCCCAGGACAGTGGAAGGTGTCCCTGCCATGGCAGGAGGTGGAAATTGATGGCAATTAAAGACCCTTCCAACCTAAACCATTCCATAATTCCCCACTTCTGTGATTCTAGGAATGTTGCCTATTTGGCATTTCCACTAAAGACCCTTCCAACATAAAACATTCCATAATTTCCCACTTTTGTGATTCTAGGAATGTTCCCCTTTGGCATTTGGCATTTCCGTTAAAGACCCTTTCAACCAAAACCATTCCATAATTCTCTACTTCTCTGATTCTAGGAATGTTTCCATTTTGCATTTCCATTAAAGACCCTCCCAGCCTAAACCACTCCATAACTCCCCATTTCTGTGATTCTAGGAATGTTCCCCTTTGCCATCTCCTCATGGAGTCACCCAGCCCCACCATTTGTAGGCTTGGAGCAGATTTCAGGCTGATCCTCAAGGGTTGTGCTCTTCAGGCAACACTGAGACAGCAGCACAGGTCTGTCACACCTCAGCAAACATCCCCACAGGAGAACTGGCTCAGGCAGAGCCCAAGGAGGGCTGAACAACCCCTGAATTGAGGTAAATGTTACACCTCACCACAGCAGCATGTCCCTCTGCCAGCAGGAGAGCAAATGATGCTGAGCCTTGGAGGGCCTTATCTCATCTCTAATAACACACAAATTCTTATCTCCAGCCTGGTAACATGTGAGCCCTGATCAAAGGTTCCTGTTAACAGCATTTATTTCTGGTGTGATTCTCTGGAAACAAATACAGTCGAGCCCACGTTTCTTGCCTTTATCTCTGTGGGGGCACAAGGTCTGGTGTCTTTTATCTGCTCTGCTGCCTCTTATTTCTGAGATGTGTAAGAACTTTATTTCCCTCAGAACAGGAGATCCTTCCCAGCTTCAGTTAAAATTGACCAAATGGTTCAAAAGTTGTTTGGGGGAAACAGGAAGCCAGAACAAAAAAAAAAAAAACCTGAGTGACTTCGTGACTCCCATTTCCTTCAGCTCAACCCAAGCTAAAACACATCCTTGCAGAGAAAACAAGAATCCCTGGAATAATCACTTGGTAAACAAACTTTTTCTTTAGGGATGTGCTCCTTTCAAGGGAATACACACAGAGGTGGGAGAAGGGAATATCCTAGAAAAACTAAATTCCTTTAGGTGTTTTCAACGTGCCTGAGAACAGCAAAAGGAGTGGAGTGTGCTCATTTAAAATCCCTGCACCTCTCCCTCAGCAACTAAACTCTCCACTGGAGCGTGTAACAACACAGGATACAGAGACCTAAGGAAAGCGAGGGAAGGTTTTAATGTCAGAATATCAGCTGTGGGAAGCCAATGCACTGCTAAGGATTCATGGGACATTTTCTACATAATCCTCAAGGGGGGTTTTGGTTGGTTTTTTACTTGTTGTTTGGTTTTTGGTGTGTTTTTTTGTCGTTGTTGTTTGGTTGGGGGTGGGGTTTTGTTGTTGTTGTTGTTGCTTTTGTTGGTTTTGGGTGGGTTTTTGGGGCGTTTTTGGTTTTTTACAAGAGGATGGTGCTACTTCATTAATGCCGAGCTTTATGGGTTAGAGTCCAGGAAGTCCCATTCTGGAAGCATCATCTGTCCCTCTGTGCTGGCTCTGAGAGGCCCCTCCAGGGCTGGGCCCAGTTCTGCTCCTGCAGGAGAGCCCTGGAGGGGCTGGAGCGTGTCCAGGGCAGGGAACGGAGCTGGGCAGGGAACGGAGCCCCAGCAGGGGCTGAGGGAGCTGGGAAGGGGCTGGGGCTGGAGCAAAGGAGGCTCAGGGGCCCTTGTGGCTCTGCACAAGTCCCTGCCAGGAGGGCACAGCCGGGGGGGTCGGGCTCTGCTCCAGGGAACAGGGACAGGAGCAGAGGGAGCGGCCTCAGGCTGGGCCAGGGCAGGCTCAGCTGGGACAGCAGCAGCAATTTGCCCATGGAAAGGGAGCTCAGGCCTTGGCAGGGGCTGCCCAGGGAGCTTTGCAGTGCCCATCCCTGCAGGTGTCCCCTGGAGGTGGCACTGACTGCTCTGGGCTGGGGACAGGGTGCCCACAGGGCACAGCTGGCACTGCATGGGCTGGCAGGGCTTTGCCAACCTAAATTATTCTACAATTAGGACTAAATTCAAAAAGATCTTAGAGCTCATCCAGTCCCACCCCTGCCATGGACAGGGACACCTTCCACTGTCCCAGGCTGCTCCAAGCCCCAGCCTGGCCTTGGACACTGCCAGCCACAGCTGCTGTGGGCAGAAAGCAAGCTGATAACCAAAAATCACATCACCAATCTCTATGAAAAGGTGTATTTTCAATCGTATATGTTTTGACTCCTTTCCATTCCTCTGATGGTCCAAGTTTTACCAACCATGAGCCCAGCCTGCTTCAAGTCTTGCTCCTTTCCTCAGTCTCTTGGGCCTAATATTTGATAATTTGGGCATCAAGCACAGCTGGGACTCCATGGGCTGGGAGGGCTTTTCCAGCCTCAGGGATTCTGGGATTCTGTGATTCACAACTCTGCCCCAAATGTGTTTGGTGTTTGGGAGCTGCAGCAAAAGCTCTGCCAGTTTGAGGCAGGGCTGCAAACTGCAAAAACATTGGGAACAGACAGAGGGTCCAAGTCCAGGGAATGGGTATTTAAGGATAATTGCCACCCATAAACCCTGGCACACGCTGGGTCTGGGTTCCCAGAAATGCCAGGTTATTGGGAAAGCACAGAAGGAATTTAAGGAAGGTGAGATCAATATCCCTATCTCTAAAAATCTGTTCAGTTTCTTTCCTGCCTGGCCAAAGTGTGTGTTCCCCTGAGATAAGAGCTGCACACAACTCCAGTTTCTCCTGGGTTTACTCAGGAACACTAAAACAATACAGGTTCTGCTCCAAGAAATCCAATGGGGATCAGCAGAGCTCCCCTGCACAGCACCTGAGAGTGTATTGCCTCCAAAGTTCAATTTCCATGCAGAGTGAAAGCTGGGATGTGAGGGGCAATAACTTATCACATTGCTAAAAAAGAAACTGAATTATTGCCATAAAGATCATAGCAAAATCTATATTCTATATAATTTAAAGACTTCTGGGCAACCCTCAGCTTACTTTCTGAATCAGCCACGTTAAGAAAACCAGATTGCACTGAGACAAAGGAGAGAGACTGCACTGCAGGAAAGAAATGAACAATGTGGACAGTTTATTTCACTCCTAATTAAAAGATTTCCAATGCTGGGAGAAGCAGCAATGAAGTGCTGTGGCTGCTTATCTGCCCCAGGCCAGAGAGCAATCCACTTCACACCTGGGAGTGAGCAGTGACTCCAGAAATCTCAGTGCTGTCAGCAGGACAGCTCAGCCATGGAAACACTCATCTCCTGCGAGGAGAGAAGCACATCTGGCCCACAGAGGGGAATTCATGCCACTGGGGAAGCCTCTGCATGGAGATCTGTGTGGAGAGGAACTGCTCACAGCACTCTCTCCCTCTGCTTGGTGCGTCCAGGGCTCCACCAAAACCCGCTCTTTGTGAAAAAGACAACTCAAAGTGAAAACATGCTTTTAAACATTTAAAATAAGATTTAAAAGAGCAAAAAGAATACAAGGGTTTGATCAATCACGGCTTGGGTGTATTATTATTATTAGCTGATATTATGACATTTGTTTGTTGGTTTTTTTTCAAAATACAATTCACAAAGGGTTTTTTTGAGGCTGACTTTGTTGCTCCTAGGGGAGGAAATAGCCCTATGCCTAAGGTCCAGCAGATTCTCATGGGCTAAGGAAATGATTTCCCCTTGTTTAATGCCAGCCTGGCACAGCCTGTGCCCCTCAGAGTGTTTGCTGGCAGTGCCACCAGTCCTTTGTGTGTCACTAAGCTACTGCTGAGTGCTTGCAGCATCCAGGCTTCACACAGGACCAGGTGGCCACAGTGGACAGGGACATGTGGCCACAGGAATGGCCCTGTCACACCCTGCAGGAATGTCTGTTCTGCTGGGAGCATGAGCAAGGCAAGGGGACCACAGTGCTCTGGGGGGAACAAGACTCATGGGTTGCCCCCAGCTGGATACTGGTGTGGGATATCACACCTATAACCCAGCCCACCCCAAAAAAGTGAATTATTTCACACTCCAAATACAGAATTTGCTTCCTAGGGTTGATCAACACAACTAAGTTCACTTTTTTCTCTGCTAATAATAGCCTGTGAAACCAGGATTGTTCCCAAGAACTTGGTACACAGCATATGTCTTATGTTCTCCACAAATATTAAACATTCCCCCACCCATCCCTTCCATACTTCTCCCTCATTTGCTGCTGTGACAAAGATATTCTTTAATGAATCTCAATGACTCATCCCAAATGTTGTTTTTTTGAATTGTGATAAGCACTAGACAGGGTGACTAATGGCCTGTGTGCAACACCTAGACAACGTGAGCAATTCCTTGTTTGCCCAAACCATATTAGATACTGATAACAGATACAGGCATTGCACCTGCTCCATTGTAAAAAAGGGAAAAGCAAGCAGGACAGATAGAGCAACTGCTGCCTGTATTTGTACAAAGTGAATTTATCTTGTCAGTGTTCCAGAGAACGTATGTTGGGGCTGCTCTAAAGCTCTTTGCTCCTGTAAAAATGACTAATTTGACATTGTGCCCCTGGGGAAGTAAAAGCAGAAACTCAGCCAGCTTGGCTGGGATGGAACTGAGCTTCCCAGGGATGGCTGTGAATGAAACACAGGCAGTTTTCCAAGTCTGCCAATGTGGGCACCAGTGGACACAACCATTTTCTCATCCACTTATAGTTCCTGGCATTGCCTCTGCTTTTCCTACTTCTGTGGGAGTAGGGCTGGATTCCCTCATGGATAGGCCTGGACAGCCTTCCAGCAGGAGAGGAGGTCAATCAAACAGGATGTAGATGTGACATATGGGTTATTTCAGTCAAAGTCAAACAGGATGTAGATGTGACATATGGATTATTTTAGTCAAAATCACTCAATAGATTAATTTTTGCTCCAGACACTTCAGGCTAAGATCGTCAAGACGCAGTGGGGTGGATGCTGCTCACTACAGTGCTCTACTCCTGAATTTTTGCTTGGGTCAGGAGAGAAGCCACCAACTTCTCCCTTACTCTTAGAACTTAAAAACACACATCCCAGTAGAATCCCAGAATTATTTAGTTGGAAAAGACTTCCAAGATCATTGACCCATCCCCACTTTGTCCCTAGCTTAGAGCACTGAGTGCCACATCCAGGCCTTCCTTGGACACCTCCAGGGATGAGGACTCCAAACCTCCAAAGCTTAACAGCCCTTCAGTGCAGAAATTCCTCCTGAAGTCCAACCTGAGCCTCCCCTGGGACAGCCTGTGGCAATTTCCTCTTGTTCTGTCCCTGTTCCCTGGGAGCAGAGCCTGACTCCCCCTGGCTGTCCCCTCCTGGCAGGACTTGTGCAGAGCCACAAGGGCCCCCCTGAGCCTCCTTTTCTCCAGGCTAAACAACCCCAGCTCCCTCAGGTCCCAACACACAGCACCTGCCCGGAATGAATTTCAAGATATTGTGTAAACAGAGATATTCTTATTCACTGACCACAGAGAGAGTCACTGCTGTGCTTTTAGTGAGGCTGTGTCCATGCACTGAACATGCAGTAAGAGGGATCCATGGGTGAAATGATGGCAAAAGGAATCAAGTGATTAGAAACGACTCTGTTCTCACTTTCAGTGCCACGAGTTCTGCCACTGCCCAGCACTTGGCTTGCACAGACAAAAATCAATGAGGGGAAAAAGAGAAGTGGGAGGTGAGGGATTAATCACAGAATATCCTGAGGTGGAAGGGACCCACAAGGAATATTAAAGTACAGCTTTTTGCCCTGCCTAGATCCCCAATAGTCCCACCCTGGGCATCCCTGTCCAAAGGCTCCTGGAGCTCTGATAGCCTTAGGGCTGTGACCATTCCCTGCCCAGCACCCTCTGGGGGAGGAACCTTTCCCTAAAATCCAACCTAAATGCCCCCTGGCCCAGCTCCAGCCAGGTTCCTGGCCCTGTCCCTCTCCCAGAGCTCAGAGCTGTCCCTCAGGAGGAGCTGCAGCCCCAGGGAGCTCTGCCCTCAGTGTCCTCTGCTCCAGCTGAAAGAGAATGAAGTCAGCTGAGAATAATAAAGAAGGCAAAAAGAAAACATAAAAGATGAACAAATTCTACAATGCCAAGGCTCAAGCCCTGACACACAGTGGAATATGTCAGCATGGAAAATAATAATCTTAAGTCAGTGTTCCAAAAATATTCCCGGAGCTCACAGGGACAGTTCCCACTTAGAGAAGCACAAGAGCAGCAGTGACAGAGCTCTGAGCCACGGGCTCTCACACTCTGTGCTGTGAACATCATTATCTACACACCTAGGGCTAAGGCAAAGTTTTTAAACAGCTGTCACACCTTATCTAAGTGCCAGCACACAACTTTAGCAGCTATGGAACAACGATGCCAAACTCCTCTACTTTTTGGTGAGAGGGGGAGGAAAAAAGAGGCCCACACCCAGCAAGATGAATTCCTGCCCTCGCTGCACTGAAGGGCACATCACAGTGATTAGTGAGCTGACCAGGAGAATCACAAGCTTGTGCACAAGCAAAGTAATCCTTAAATGAAACCAGCAGGGAATAAAAGAAAAAGCTCTGCTGCTAAAGGAAGCTCAAACATACTTTTTTGAGCCCAGTCATCCAAGTGCAATTATTAAGCTCTGTTGTTTCTGAATACACTTGGCCTTAAAATATTAACATGTGCTTTTTGTTTTATGCCTCAGACTGCATGAAATGAATTAAATAGACCCAAAATGGTATGAGCAATCTCTCAAGCACTAACTAGTTTAACAACTAATCTTCTGCTTTAGTATGAAAGGTAAAGGTTTAGTTTTTCAATCATATGAGGCATCATCCTACAGTTCATGTGTTAGGCATCTCTCCTGTCCACTGGCAACATTATTTGAGGCATGCCTGCAACATTTTCACTTAATTAAAAAAAAAAAAAAAAACAACAAGCAGATGCTTAACCACTTCAAAATTTTATATTTTATGCAGCTGGGAGTTCACCTGACTTTTTTGAGAGTTATGAAGGTGAAACTTTGAGGGCAAAATGTAGCAATATCTGCTGCTGCTCAAACTTTGACACAGTATTTATTTATATTTTTTCTGGGCAGTAATTAGCCGTGTTGGTTTGCATGTGCTCAGAGTAATGACACACACACACAAATAACACTGCACTTTGTGACTCACTGCCATGCCTTCGCAGAAATTACCTTGCTCACACTCTGTGCCCCAAACACCGTGGGGAGAACTCTCCAGTGGGGACAGCCAAGCCTTGTTTTGTTTTAGCTGAACAATTTATTTCAGTGAACAATCCCTGTCTGACAGAAAAGCCGTCCAACACCCCCCCTTTCTCCCCCCAAACCTGTATAAATATTTTGTTTCAGCTGAGTTTGAATGGCAGAGTAAATGAGTTTCATCCTTTGTTTCAACCATAACAGTGCCTTGTTTGAAGTTGCTATTTCAAGCTGGGAGAGCTGGGCCTTTATTTTTCAAAGATGTTATTTCCTGAGACCCTTCACTCTGTGAACTTAGAGCCGGCCGCCACCACTGGAGCTTCATTGTTAATTGTCTTTTTTAGGGGCACAAATATACAGCCTTTCCTTTCAAATTCAGGATGCCTCTGTTTATTTATGCTGCTGAATGCAAACTCTTTGGAGGAGGCATCCCTGGAGCACTGGGAGGAGGTGCAGGGCTCTTCTGGATACCATGAGAGCCCACCAGGCATTTTTGGGGCTCCCAGCAAAGGGCTGCTCCAGGAGAAGGGAGGGAGAAGAGGAGGAGAAGGAACACGTGCACCCCAAACCTCCTGAGGCAGAGGAGCTGAGCCAACATGCAGATGAGGGACAGCACAGCACGAGAGGGATTTTCACTGCCCTGTGTGTCCCTGTGTGGCGCAAGAGGAATTCTGGAGGAGTAAGTCACAGCTGCTCTGTCTGAACTGCAATGCAGCCCTGCCACATACCTGCCTCCTCACATTCCCCCTCCACGCTCCAAACCTCGGCATTTTTAGCATCTTGTTCCCCCTCTTTGTTGTCCCCAGTGAGAAGATGGTGTGCAGGCAGCAATGAAGCCTTTCCCTGACCATCAGCTGCTGCCCTTGAGCCCTGCAGCTGCTCAGATCAGAAATATGGGGCCAAATAATCCCCTTGGACAGCCATCCATTGCCAGGTACTTCAAAATAATCTAAATGGCTCCTTTACCTAAATTCATTACAAGAAAGTAACTCTTCTGCTTATTTCTGAAGCACTGTTGCAGAGAAAGGCAGCAAAAAAAAACAGAACTCACTTTCAGCATAGGTCCCCATTAAAACAAAAAAATTATGATCAAGAAGGACTGAAAAAAGTCTTAACTATGTAGATTACCACAGAAAAGAGAACTTTGCAATGTTTCTTTCTTTATCAGTTTTTTTTTTCCTTTTCCCTTCCTAGCTACTTCACTCTTGAGCACCACAGCTAGTTTTCCTCCACTCCTACAAAAAACCAAAAAACAAACAAAACAAAACAAAAAAACCTGAAAATATCAGAAAAAAATATCTCAGACGATTGCAGCTAGATGCTGATTCAATTATCCTTCAATTGATACCTAACTCCCCCTTTTGTCTCTGGCTCACCGTGTGCCAAAACACACAGGAATAAAACCACAGAAAATTGTGAGGACGGACAATTCCTAAAATAGAACCAAAGACGCGGGCACAAAACAAAAACCAAGCCAAACCTATTTTTTTCCTTTGACTCTCTGAGTTAATGATGTGAGAGTTTGGAAATGAGCCATGCAGAGGGGACAGAGAATTAAAGAGGAGCTTGGACTGGAGAGGAAAGTTTCAGCTCTGTGCTCTGACCTGCTGGGCTTTGGCCACTCCAGATCAGAGACTCCCCCAGGTGAAGCTTTCACTCACACTGGGAATATTCATTCCCAAATGTCGAATTGGCATTTTCCCTGCTGCCTCTGTGCACCTCTGGAGGAGCCTGGCTCTCCCTTTGCTCCAACCTCCCATTAAGGAGTTGAAATTAGCAATGAGATTCCCCATTAGCCTGCTTTTCTCCAAACTAATGAAACCCAGCTCCCCCAGCCCCTCCTCATACATCATCCAGCCCACTAAGCACAAACCACTTCTAATGAAGTCTATTTCTACACTAACAATAAGTAAAATTTAATGAACTTAAATACTCTTACATAAGAAGAACTGCTCTAAAAATACAACCTTTCAATAGAGCAAAATATGGCCAGGTTAACAATTTTGCTCTGGGTCCCAGAATGTTAATTTAGCAAGAAATAAATAACTCCCAGCCTTTCATCTTATCTTTCTGACAGATGTTTCCCCTATAAAAAGGGTGTCATAATTGTTTTTGTCAGTGTTATAATTAAAACTGCTATGCAGCTGACATACAGTTTTTAATGGTTTCCCCTAGGATTATAGCAGATGTTGCCTTATTAGATCAGGGCTCTCCTGGAGTAAGAAATGTCATTGGCATAATCAAGACACATCTTTAAGCCTCTCAAAGTAGACTGTCACAATTTTCCCAGTAACATTTGACCCTAAGGGATGAAATATATCCTGCTTTTCTACGGAGAAAGTTTTCTGAGGAGTTTGAAAGAAACACTGAGAAAAAAAAAATCCAGTTTTTTCTACAGCCAGAAATAGCTGGAAGATACAGGAGGGAGCCCTGACAACTGCACCAGCAAGGCCAAAGAAACTGTGGCTTTTTAATGGCAAAAATATTCACAGGCAAAGGTAAAGAATCAGCTGAAATCTGGTGAGGAGCTGCAAAATATCAGTTAGTGGGCTCTTATTATAGGAAAAGTTACAACCCAATGACACAAGTGTTTTTAAATAAAGCAAGGTGGAAGAGCAAGCTTGATTCTAAGGGCAGTTTGGATCCCTGGTGTTCACTGCAAATCCAGGGAAGTCAAGGGGGAAGCAAGAGGAAAGGGTGGCTCCAATGGTCAGCCAGCTGGGAAGGGCACATGGGTCCCTTGTCCGCAGGCACACAAAGTGTTTAATATCATAAAATAAAGAAATAATATCATAAATAAATAATATCATAAATAAATAATACCATAAACAAATAATTTGTAGGTGATTTCGCAAGAGAATCAGGCAAGTTAGGTGGTTCCAAACTAAAAAAAGCCACCCAGTCCAGCTTGTCCACAAAATCAGGGGGAACTCACTTGGACAAAATAAATCCAGCAGAAAGTAACTTTACATTTTGGTGTCACGGAGCTCCTTGCAACTTTCCAAGGGCCACCAATTTTTTTTTTTTTTCCCCAAGGTGTGAGGAACGCCAACTCTGTTTCACAGGCTGCAGCGTCAGGATTCGCAGGCTGCGGCTTCGCCGTGCCGCATCCCGTTTTATATTAAGAACTCCCCAAAATAATTGCGGAAGGTGCGACATGACATAATCCCTGAAGTTCCACAGCACCCAGTGTCGCAGTTTGCTGAGGAAAATCACAGAATCAGGGTGGAAAAGATGGCTTGAGAGCATCGAGTCCAACTTTTGACAGTGTACCAAACCGTGGCACCGAGTGCTGAGCACCTCCAGGGATGGTGACTCCACCATCTAATGCCTTAATCAGCCTTTCTGTGAAGAAATTCATTCTTCAAGAAATAGTACAAATAGACTATTTCCATTTGTAATTTTAGGGGTTAACGCTCCTAATCTCACCCATCTCGACCAGAGGCGTTCATTAAAAAACAAGCATGGAAAAAGTCCAGCATGAATTAACTCACGTATAGCCAGGGAGTGGGGAGGAAACGAAATTAAAAAACCAACATCCGTCTGTCGGAATGACATAAAACACCTTTTTTTTTCCCTCACTTTTCCTCCCCGAGCCGCTCTCAGCATCCCCGGCGCTGGCGGAGCGCCGCTGTGCCGGTACCAGCGACGACAACAAGCGGAGGGGCCGGGCTTGAGGGAGGCGGGTCCGGCCGCCTCCCCCCGCCCGCTGAAGAGCGCCTGCGAGGGCGGCCGGGCGGCACAGCGCGGAGCGGAGCCGGGAGGCGGCAGAACCAGCGCGGAACCAGCGCAGCATCACCGCGGGCCGCCCGCACCCGCGGCCCGGCCGGCAGCGCCCACACACCGCGGGCACCCGCCTGCCTTTCCCCGCCGCATCCCGCCCCTTGTGTGCCCCCCTGCTTTGGCCGGGACTCTCCGCCGGGATCAGCGTTGCTGCTGCTGCTGCTGTTGTTGTTGGCCGGCGCGGCCGCATCGAGGATATTTTGGCTCGCCCAGAGGCAGCGGCGCCTCGATCCCTTGGACGCCGCGTGTGGGGCCGGGGCCGCCGCCGGGGAGGGAGCGCAGGAGCGCCGGCATCGGTGGCCAGGTGAGGCGGGGGAACGGAGTGGGGGAAAAGGGTTCATCGGGGTTCCAGGAGCCCTCCTGCTCCCCTCGTCGCTGCTGCTTCCGACCCGTGGGCCCCGCGGGTTCTCCCCGGGGATGGCGATCAGAGCCCCGGCCTTCCCCGGGTGCCGTGAGGGGTTGAGGGGAGCGGCCCCGGGTTCATTCCCCGGGGGATGCCGCGGCCCCGGCAGGAAGGGGTTAATGGGCAGCGCGCTCTGGATTTGGTTAAGAGTTTAAAGGGACTTAAAAAAAAAAAAAAAAGAAAAAAGCGAAACGCTGGGCTGTGTGATCTGCCCACCGAAGTTTTTTATACGTGGGCGAAGCGTGTGTCATGTGTGTGAGGAGCCGCGCTGGCTCCCGGCGGAGCTCGGGGGCTGTACGGGGCACGCCGCTCTCTCCTACACTCTTCCTAAGGAGGCTACTTTTTCCTCTGAAAAAAATTTGCCATTTAAAAGAAAAGCAACAACCAGCCATCATATCCTCCTGCCCCCTATCCCCCTTTAAAAATTCCCTCAAAAAACCCAAGGAGGAATAATACTGGAGCGACATCAGATCCCTCAACGCGCTTCCCTTGTCCATGTGGATGCTGCCCAGCTGTGCCCAGCTGTGGGCAGGCACCTGGCTGCTACTGCTGCTGAAAAGAAGGCGATCAAAATTCAGGAGTATTAGTTAATAAGTGCCTGATCCTGTTGACCCTGTTCTGGTTCACCCACTCAGCTATGCGGGGGTGTTGAGGAAGGTGTCCTGCCAGTTAAACCAATTATAGCTGGCAAGTCGCAGTCATCAGCATTAGTGCAGGAGTTGGAGGTGAGGCCCAGTCACACCGTGTTGGGCCGTAGTGGCTTTTCTGAATAAAAAAAAAAAAACAAAACAGTTTTCTAAGTCCAGCAGAAAGGCAGGTTTAACCCTCTGTGCCAATCCGCGTTGCCTTTCCAGCTCTGTTTGTCTGTAAGGGTTTCGTATCTCAGGGCTGGAAATTTGTGCTGCAGATGGGGAGAGAGCTGATGTGGGATGAGCAGAGGGTCTAGAAATTCCTTGGCTTGAGATATTCCACTGGAGAGTTGCAAAACATGCTGAGGATCTCCATGTGTTTTTCAGCCAGAGCTCGGGGTCTCATTTTTCCAAAGCTTTCCTTTAGAACAAACCCAGCGTGGAGAAAAACGGGCTTGGGTTAATGAGCAATGCCGTGTAACCAACACTTGGTATAAACCTTTTGTCTTAGGGCCCTAAACGACTCTAAAGAAACAAAAAAAAAAAAAAAAAAGGCAGGAAGGAGAGAATCCTTTTTAGTGGATGGGGAAGTGCCTAACAGGATTTGTGGAGAGGTCAGAATTGCACACAAGTGCCAGGAATCTTATTTGTACTCCTAACCAGGGATCAGACCTCAATTTACAGAATATTCACAGAATATTTCCTCAAATACTCAAATCCCCAAGCCAGATATCCCTGGCCACCAGAGCAGAATTCAAAGGCAAAACAAAGGGTGTTGGAAATTGCCATATAGTTTTTAAAAAGCCCAGCCAAATGCAAGGATAAACAGTTGTTTAAACTGTGGCAAATTTAATGAACAGATTATGATGCTTGCTGAGTGAGACTCACGCTGTGTGAAATTCTTTGCTGCTCAATGAGATGTGTAATTTAGATCAAATATTTGTACGTGCTGTTTGAGGTAAAAAACATCATTCAGTGGATTGCGCTTTTTGAGTAACATTAATGAATATTCTTTTCAGTGTCAGTTGATTTATTTTGTTTCAATTAGAAGGCCCAGTCAAGTTGAAATAGGCCTTTCATGTTAAGGACTCTTGCTATTTATTTTTTTTTACTTTTATTTTTAAGTGATCAGCTATTTAAAAGGATGAAAGGGTTCCTTGTCTTTGGCTGTTGGATGTTTTTATTTTCCTCTCTGGTTATATGGACAGCTTGTGAATGTGTTGCCATTTTCAACAAGCTGGGCTTATTTTAAGATCCTAATTTACGATTTTTTTTGAATTTTAAAGTGATTTTTTTCCCTTGTGTTCACATGGTGAGTGATAGATTTGGCTTGTAGTAAGTGACCACAGTTTTTGGAAATCTTGATAGTGTCCTCTGTGATTTAAGTACAAGTGCATGTTTTCAGGCAGTTGCTGTGGAGCAAGGGAATTCACCCAATGCTGTGAAAAAAAGGGAAGGAAAATTAAGAGTGTAGCTTGATAAGGTATCATTCACTGACACCTGCATTGCTGCATCACGATAAACCTAAACAATGGCCATAAAATTGGCTTTATTCCTTATGTTTGATCTTTCCCATTGGATATGAATCTTATCACTCTTCTCCCTAAGTGATATATGGGGTAAAAGTCACACAGGCCTCACACAACTCTGTCCCTGGTGATAAAGGCAATATGATAAAGGTTTGACTTTAATGGCATGAACATATTGATAGTGGTCCCATTATCAGCCCTTTAAAAAGGGTATTTCACTGCACAAACCCCTTTTCAATTGAAACTTAAGCCCTCTAAAGCTTTATAAATGCTTTAATCCCATGTTTAGAAAATGTACAAGATAATGTGGTTTGGAGTAAAGGAGTCAAGGCCCGAGGTTGGGGACACTGGGAATTGACTTCTCTGATTATTCATGAGGGGGTGAAGGTGTATCACAGTGTCACTCTGTCACTGCTCTTCCTCTGAAAGCCAAAGTCTGAGGTGAATCATGGCCTGTGAGAGGGCACAAAAATAACACAAAACTGATTTCTTCAGATAATGGGTGAAAAGTTGGAGCATAGCCCAAAGAGACTCAGTGAGCAAGGGGTTTTCTGTGGGCTTTGCAGGCAAACACAAATTCTGTCAAAGCTCTCCCAGCTGAAAAACAAGGTGGGAGCTGCCCTGTGTGCTTGGGAGGTTGGAAAAGCTTTCCCTGTATCTCACTGCCAGAGCTGGCTCTGGTAACATCTGGTAACATCTGCTTCCCCCTCCTTTGGCTGTGCATTTAATGGCACCCCTCTCCTTTTTCAGATGAGTGACTTTGGGGTCAGGAACATGGATCAAGTGGCTCCAGTGTCCAACATGTACAGAGGAATGCTCAAGGTGAGTACCCTGGAGCTGGCAGCTCCAAACTCAGCTGGGGCAGCTCCCAGCAGTGCTCCTGTTGTGTTCCTGCAGTGCTGGAACAGGAATTGGACAAGAAGTGAGCACAGGTTTCATTGCTCCCCTCTGGTCTTCTGCCAGAGCATTCCCACTGAGTTCCACAGAGATGTGAAAAGCAGGGCTGAAATGGGAAGGTGCAAATCTTGAACCCCCAGCCCTCTCCCCCAACAAGGCTCCCTCTCTCCATTCCCTAAATTTAAAAGAGGTAGCAAGAACTGAGCTCAGATTTGCTGGTGTTGGTGGAACTTGTGCCAAAATAAAGGTTAAAGGATGGGCAGCAGGACATCTTTAATTTGATGAGGCTGGCAGAGGCCTGTCCTGATAGGACTGATCAGGTTTGGTACCTTCCTGAACCTTGTTTGGATTAAAACTAGGTTGTTCACTTCCAGCTGTTATTAATGGAAGCCAAATACATTGTAACAACTCCAAAAGTCATTGAATTTATTTTATCTTTACGAAGGCTTGTGTCTGTTACCTTGTTTTGAAAGGAATTTACAAACTGAGGTTTGTAAATTTACGGTCTCTTAAGACCGTAAATTTACAAACAGTATTTTACAGAAATTTACAATTTAAATTCTTACAGAATTTACAAACTGAGGTCTTTAAATTTACAGTCTCTTAAGACTGAGCCTTTAGAGTACCTGTAAAGGCTCAGTTTGAAGTCCCCCTACCTATTCTTGCAAGTTGCTCTTTAATCCCAGTATCAGTTTTTTACCCAGCATTGATCAGTGTAAAGGTTAGGGAGACCCTTTCTGCTCTCAGTAGCTTTGAGGAATGGCCATGCTTTGAAGAATCAGTGAGGCTCTGGGATGCTCACTGCTCTGATGCATTATCTCCCTTCTTAACCTTTTCTTCTCTTCACAAAAAAATCCAAGAGATCCCCAACTTAACATCTGTGTGCCCTTAGCACAGTGGTTATCTAAGCTGTTCAGTTGTCACAGAATTAAGTCAGAGGTTTGTGTTGTGCTCTGCTGTGGCTGTTCACATTCCATTTATTTCACCCTGCAATAATTACATGTATTGGAAAGCCAAACAAAGTAGTTGTGAAACTGATAGGACGAGCAGAATTCATCCTGCATTGTGTTTTTCCTCTTTTACTACTATGAAATGAAGAACATGCTTGCGCATTAATTTTCTCCCTTTTGAAATCTGAAACCAGCACGGTATGGATTTTACTCATTCACATGCCACAGCATTTTTTCCAGTGACTCAGGAGAAGGGTCATTTACACAAAATGCAGGAGTTTCCAGATTGTGTTGAAAGAACTTGCCCTTTCTTTTAGGTACTAGAGATGAGTCAGAGCTTTTATCTAGTAATGTATAAAGAATCTTTTACCAGCAGATTTGGTAGATGTTAACTTGTTTTATTCAGACATGAGCCTTTCCAAGGCTGCCTTTGACTTAGGGAGTATCTGAAACAGAGCTCCACAACTTGTCCCTGCTGTCCAGGAGATTTTTTCATGTAAAAATCAGGGAATGAGAGGGAAAATTAACCCTAATTTGTTGTTCCAGGAACATAGTTTAGGTTGCTTTTTTTATTGCACATGAATACTGCCCTGAAAAATCCTTGCCTTGTCCTCAGCTAAATCCACTCCTTTGGCACAAGCTGGCAAATGAGTGTTTGCCTAAACCAAACATTTGCAAGTTGCCTTTGTCTCCAGCCATGGGCCAGCTGCAGCTTTCCAGAGCAATGTTCTATCCTCAGGTGCCTTGAAAAAAATCTCAGGGGCAACTTTTACCCATCTTTGCCTCAAGATGTTGCAGATAGGGTTTCCCTGTGACTGACAAGCAAGTTTCATAAGTTGTTTTTGAAGTTATTTCCTCCTCTGCTCACATTCCTTCTGCCCCCCAAAGACTGAAGTGGTTGAGGGGAATTTATTAATTTCATACCAGTATTTCTGGCATGTTCAGTTGGCTCAAGTCAAGTTTGAAAGGAATTAGGTTTTCAAAATATAACAATATTTCTTGAATGTCAGTATATCAGTAGAAACCACTTTTATCTGGAACATTTTTATCAGTCTTGTTTATCCTTTGCTACAAAATGAAAGTAGAAGTGTTTCACTGAGCATCTGAGCACTTGAAAGACTTCAAATTGTGGTTGCTGGCAAATCCAGTAAGGCAGAAGTGTAAAAGTTGCTGTAACATCCTTCCTCAAGTCCTATAAAGCCGGCTGTGTAGCTTCAATTGATGTGGTTCAGATGAGTTTTATCCTTTAGAAGAAAAAAACAAATTCATAAATCTACTGTAGGTTTTGTACTGGCATTTTTCCCATAATTTGCTGATCCGCCATCAAATCCTCATCGAGTGGATAATCAATTTAAAGGGTTAAGGAAATGAGGATTTCTTTAAAATGCACCCGGAAATAAATATGTATTTATACACACATGAGCATTGTCTATTGTTAAAAGCCTCAATTACAGGAAATAAACCCAAGAATATCTTGATTTGGCTTTACTGCAAGCTGCAGCACATCCCCCACCTCGAGGGCCCTCATCAGTGGCTTTTATTCACGTAGCAGAAGCTGTGCCCTCATTGTGGTTGCATTTCAAAGCTGCCTCATTCAAGGCAGTGGTTGTGCATGATCTCCAGATCTAGGAAACCAAACCCAGACACTTCCTAGCAGAGGAGTTCACAGCTCTGCAGCAGAATGCTGACGTGGTTCTGTGTTTATTCTGTTCCCCTGCAGCGTCAGCCAGCGTTTGACACCTTTGACAGCTCCAACTCGCTTTTTGCTGGATATTTTTGCTCACTCAGTGAAGACCAAACGCTTCAGGAAGTGCCAACAGGATTTGACTCCACTTCTTATGGTAAATCTTCACTTTGCTCTTAGTCCACTTGGTAGAGCAGAAATTTTTGGGGTCTAACTAACATTTCCTGGGTGGTTTAATACACAGACTTCTGTGTACGTGCTTGGTTTTGTTCATGTGAGTTTCTTTGTGGATAGTTGTTGTTTTCTGTACTGGAAAGAAATAGGAACTGGGATGCAGTAGCCTAATAGTCTGATTTTTCATGGAAGAAGCCTTAGGAGTTTAAACAGAGCTAAGAGTTTAAAAATCTTTAAAAAGAGGATTTTATGTGTTTAAATTTGCAACATCTCAACCATAATTAAAGTGCAAATATTCTGAAAGCTTTTTGATTCTCTGGTGTTAAATCTCAGTATGTTTTATTCCATACTTTAAAAAATATGGTAGGGATGCTTTAAGATTTTTTTTTTAATTACTTGTGTATGTGTAGGTCAGTATCCCACCAAGAGTGCCCTACATATCCTTGCCAAAAACCCCTGACAAAATGTAGATATTTTACCTGATGCTGCTTTTATCTCCCCTTAGGGAAAGGAAAAAAACCTCAAGCCCTCAAACCCAGAAAACCACAGGTCCT
This sequence comes from Ammospiza caudacuta, assembly GCF_027887145.1. Classification (NCBI taxonomy): domain Eukaryota; kingdom Metazoa; phylum Chordata; class Aves; order Passeriformes; family Passerellidae; genus Ammospiza; species Ammospiza caudacuta. The sequence continues at coordinate 118,429,982 of NC_080594.1, read as the reverse complement.
TTGTTCTAGTGTGATTCTTATCAGTCACCTGCTCTGGTCAGCAAAGCAAGTGCTTGCAGATATTAGGGAGGGTGTGGTAAAAGCAGAAGTGAAGCACAAGTGCAGCCTGTAGATAGTCTGGGAGAGCAAGAGGAGCTGCACAGCTCTGAACGGGCTTGGAATCTGCCAGGAGTGACTGGGACAGTGGAAGGTGTCCCTGCCCATGGCAGGAGGTGGCACTGGATGGGATTTAAGGTCCCTTCCAGCCCAAACCATTCTGTGACATCATCCTGTGATAAAATGAGGCATCTTCTGGTGAAATTTGACCAGTAAGAAAAGCTGAGTGGGAGCTGAATTTATCCTTAAAATAGAATCTTCTTGTAAATTTGAAAGCCAGTGAAGTAGATCAGTGATTTTTACTGACATATAATGGTGCCAACTTTGTGGTTGGATGCATTATTCACCCCCAGCTTGTTACCAGTCACACTTGTTTGGTCCAAATGATGGAATAATCCATTGCACCATGTGCCTGGGTGATGAGATGTGATAAGGTCTGAAATGCAGTGTTGAGTAGTGCAAGCTGGCTCTTCACAACCCTGCTGTCAGTTACTTTGCTCTCAAATTAAATAAAGATTGTCTGGAGTTGCAAAGAAGTCTCAGGGCAAATTATAGGTGGTAAAAGAGGAATAAGCAGTCTCATTTCCCTTAAAAAAATAATCAAGTTTTCCCTGCAACAAAGGCACTTTATGTAACTACTGAGAGTAAATAAGGATCTATGCATGGAAAGCTGCAAAGCTTTAATTCGTGATGCAATCTTATCAAACGAGTAGCACAGAGATTTTAGAGCATGGTGATCTCTGTTTTTAAACCACCAACTTTTTAGCATGTTTTTTTTTTTAAATTCTTCAAACAGTAAAAGCCAATCAGTCCTTTCAGTGCCCTGATGTTAATGTGTCTTCTTCCTCCCCTCCACCCCTTTTCTTTTCTTGCAGAGTCGAACAACTGTGAATTGCCTCTGTTAACCCCGTGCAGCAAGGCTGTGATGAGTCAGGCCCTGAAAGATACTTTCAGTGGTTTCACAAAGGAACAGTGTCGGCTGGGTATCCCAAATAGTAAGTGTTTGCTATTTATAAGCTCTTTTTTTTTTTTTTTTTTTTTTTCCTTTTAATGCTGAGGAGGAGGCTGAATAGCTGCTCTTTGAAAAGGAAAGAATGATGTCAGTAGGAAATACAAGAATGGATCCTATGTGAATCTGGCACAGCTTGCCTTGGAGAGGCCAGACTTGCTGGTGTTAAAAATGGGTGCATGGAGAGCTCATGCTTTGGCAGCAGGAGAGAGTCAAGCAAACTGAGGACATCTCTGGTTGAAAGTGAATGCAGAAAGAAAAGAGAACTGAGTTGTTTGGGTTTTTTAGAAATTCAAGAATACATTCATTCTGAATTCATTCAGGACTCAATAACTTGGCTAAACAATTTTAGGTTTTTTTTTAATTTACTGTTTTATAAGAAAGATATTTGACAAGGGCCAGGAGTTATCTCTAAACGTTGGATCCTTCCTGTCTTGCAGATCCCTGGCTGTGGACTGAACAACAAGTTTGCCAGTGGCTTTCATGGGCTACCAATGAGTTCAGCTTGGCAAATGTGAATTTCCATCAGTTTCTTATGAGTGGCCAAGATTTGTGCAACCTGGGCAAGGAGCGTTTCCTGGAACTGGCACCTGACTATGTGGGTGATATTCTGTGGGAACACCTGGAGCAGATGATAAAAGGTAGTTAGAGAGCCAGAAAAAACTTTTGGTTTAGGGCTCTCCTAACAGGAATAGAAATGGGACTCAATTTCAACACTGGTTTCACTATGAAGGGTTTTATTGCATATGAGAACTCGAAATAAACTTTGAAACTTGCTTAATAACAGCATTATCAGCACTGTCAGTACATCCTTGGTATGCCAAGCACAGATGCAGATGGCTGCAGACATTCTGTGTGCAGGCTGAGTAGATCTGTGGGCAGGTTTTATTTGGGAAAATCACTGGAATAAGTGAAATTGGGGTATGACCACTGTAAATACCCCATAAATAAAACAGCTAACCCCATAAATACAAAGTTAACCAACAGTTGGACCTTAAAGCACATTGCAGTTATTGTTGGTTTTAAGTTTAATGGGAAAATTCAATTGGTGGGATGGTTTTTAAAGCCTGATGGGTTTTGGTTTTTTTTTTTTTTATGATTTCTGTCATGAGAGAGAATGCAATACAAATAGAGCATGGTACTAAAATTTTTGTGAATTTACCAAAATACTCCCAAGAGTCAGGAGCTTTCCATGGCATACAGGTTGGAGCTTTAAAACTATAAAGCCAATTTTTTTTTTCTCCTCTCCTCAGACAGCCAAGAGAAAACACAGGATCAGTATGTGGAGAACTCTCACCTCACCTCAGTTCCTCACTGGGTCAATAATAATTCCTTAAGTAAGTGGTTTTAAAAATTCATATTTTGCATCTCTCAGTTTATTCTAAGCATGTCACAGATTCAGGGTAGAAACAAAAAGCACCAGAATAGTTACTGTGCCTGAGGAGAACATTTGACTTCAGCTCCTCCAGCCTTTCCTTGTATTGTTTGATTGTCACCTGATTTATATCGGAAATCGTTTGAAGAGCAGAGGCTTTGAGAAAATGAAATTTCCTCTTGCTATGCCAAGCCTTCCATATGTGGAGCACAATGACCACTCCCATCTCTAGCAAAAAGAGGCAAAAACTGAGAAGCAGCAAGAATTCTGTTTAGGCCTTTTTAAAGGCTCTGAGAGTGTGCTAGAGCTGTTGGGAGTGTGTGGGATGCAGTGCTGGCTCCCTCAGATTGTTTGATTGATGGTGTGTTTTATTCTACCACAGTCAGCCTTCAGCTCAGCCTGATTACACCACTTAATAGGGAGAGCCTTGCTCAAAACCACTTAAAACTTCCCCAATTTTTTCTGTAGTTTCCTTGAAGAATGAACAATGGGCATTTGTGGCTGGCAAGTTAGAGGGGAATTTTCAGAATCTGATTTGGTGTATTTAGTGTATTAGTTTGTTTAAGGGTCTCCAGGGGAAAAATCATCTAATTCTTTGGTTTCTTTTTTCAGCTGTTAACATAGATCAGAATTCCTATGGAATGCAAATGCCTGGATACCCTAAACCCCTCAGTTATCCCAAACCCAGTCTTCTGACTGACGTCTGTCAGACTTCCACGGCACCAAATCTCCTCAACCCAGAACAAGACTTCCCATTGTTCCCTAAAACCCAAGCAGATGCTGTTGGTGTGAACTACTGTGCAGTAAACCAAGATTTCCCAAGGAACAATCTCAATTTGCTGATGGATAACTCTGGTGAGTCGTTATCTGCATGATAACCATGGGGACCAAGGCCGTGATCTGAATGCCTCTTCCTCCTTTGCATGATTTATATGGACAGGCTGGATTGAGGGAAAGAAACCATCAACACTGTCTTTAATTAATTGTTATTTTCTTTTCTATATATTTTCACCCATATTTTCTTTTCTATATATTTTCACCCATATTTTCTTTTCTATATATTTTCACCCATATTTTCTATATATTCTTGTATTTGTATTTATATTTATTTTGTTTTATTTGATGCAGGCAAGCTGAGAGAGCACGAATCCAGTGACAGTGGTGCTGAGAGCTATGAGAGCTCAGATTCCATGCTGCAGTCCTGGAACAGCCAATCCTCCCTGGTGGATTTGCAGCGTGTGCCATCCTATGAGAGCTTTGAGGATGACTGCAGCCAGTCCCTGTGCCTGAGCAAACCTACCATGTCCTTCAAAGACTACATTCAAGAGAGGAGTGATCCTGTGGAGCAAGGGAAACCAGTTATACCAGCAGCAATCCTGGCTGGCTTTACTGGTGAGTGCTGAGGCAAAATGGTCACTCCTATTTTTTATGTAACATCAGTGTTCCCTCCAAGCGTGTGCCATGGAGGTAGAGACCACTAGTCACAAATAATTTTAATTTTATCTGTTACTAAACAAAGTCTCAGGGATTATCCACCCAAAGCAAGAACAGGCAGGCACATGAGATCAAGTAAAAACCAAATGCACTTTTGATCTGTTTGAAAAAGAGGGGAGCTTGGACAAAATCTCCCAGATTTGGAAATTCCCACAGGTGTTGTTAAGGCCTTGTTGCTGTAGTCCTTGCTGAAATTGGTTTTTTCCTGTAGGATCTTTGCCAAGCCAAAGACTTCAGCACAAGCCCTGGAGCTCAAAATGCAGCTGTTTGGGAGGTGGGAGTGAGGGTTAAAGGATCCATATGAGAGGGAAAGCCATAACTTTTGTCAAATCCTTTGTTTCCATGAAAAACATGACTTCATTTTCCCATGGGTAATAGCAGGTTTGTGCTATAGAGTAAAACCTTAGGTTTCTTTCTGATCTATAAAAAAGATAAATCAGATTAATTACCAGGTCTGTGATACAAGTCTGGTCACATACATTGCTTGTGGTTAGAGCTGGCAGAGGTATTAATTTGTGGTTTTTCTGTCTCCTCTTTCCCAACAGGCAGTGGACCTATCCAGCTGTGGCAATTCCTTCTGGAGTTACTGACTGACAAGTCCTGTCAGTCATTCATTAGCTGGACAGGAGATGGATGGGAATTTAAACTTGCTGACCCAGATGAGGTATGTGGCTAATGGGGGCGAAAACAAAGATTTTGGAGTCTGATCTGACCTCTGTGGGCTCAGTCTTGGATATAATGTTTGTTTAGCTGCGCATCAAATATGGTAGTGCTGCTTTTAAAGTATTTTGGGAACTTAATTTATTAATAGTGATGCATTTTCATTTTCTGATACTGTTGCCAGTAGGAAAATTATTGTATTAAGAGATAAAAAGTCCAGTGAAACTTTTAGATTTAAGAAAAAAGAGGGGAGAGGAATAATGAACTGCAAGGAGCTTCATAGCATTGAACTTCCAGTAAAGAGTTGTCCCCTGCTGCCTGGTAAAACTGTTTTTTTGAGAGAGCAGATTGAGCCAGAGCTCCAGGAGTGTTTGGACAAAACTTAGGCACGGGGTGGGATTGTTGGGGTGTCAGTGCAGGGCCAGGAGCTGGGCTTGGATCCCTGGGGTCCCTTCCAGCTCAGGATATTCTGTGATTCCTGGGCTTGCCCTGTGCAGGGCCCGGAGCTGCACTGGTGGTGGAGTCACTGTCCCTGGGGGTGTTCAAGGATTAAAGACTGGATGTGGCACTCAGTGCCATGGTCTGGATGACAAGATGGTGTTGGGTCTTAGCTTGGGCTTCATCTCATAGGCCTTTCCCAGCCTGGTTGATTTTGTGACTCCTTCCAGCTGAGGATATTCTGTGTTTCTTGGGGTGGTCCAGTGCAGGGCCAGGAATTAGACTTTGGTCCCTATGGGACACTGCCAGCTCGGGATATTCTGCGATTTCTCCCTAAACCTGACCTCCTTAAGCATGTTTTGGCCCATCCCCTACAAACTGGTGTCTGTCACAGTGAGGGTGGCTGTGACAAACCTCTCTGGTTCCCTGACTTCAGGGTGAGGGTGGCAAAAATGAGAAGGAGCAGATTTGATGGGGTTGCCCAAAGGGAACTTTATTAAAGGGTGAAAACAACAAATGTGGAGCACAGTATGAGGGGGCAGGATCCCCAGACCTGAGATAAAGGAGAAGCAACAATATAGACACTTGGGGGTAGAACATTCTAGAACAATAACCATAGAGAGGAAACAAGTAAGGGGAGCAGAAACCTGGACAAAATCCAGTAGGGGAGCAGAACATGGACAACTTAGCATAACAACATTAAAGGCTTCTGGGGGAACTCTCAAGCTCACCCTAAGTTAAACAAATGATTCCCAGGGCTTGAAACTCAAACCTGGGTGTTTTGGAGAAAAATCTGTCTGACTCTGGTCCAACTACCACTTTGCTGTCAGCCCCCTCCTCGTGGAGCTGCTGTCGGGGTCTCTGGTGGGATCAGTCACCAGCTCTTCTCTTGCGAGGTTGGGCCATCCAAAGCAAATAAAACGCTCTGACCAAGAAAGGGTTTTGTTTAATCAGCCACTAGGAAGAAGATGAATGGAACAAATTCTGAATGAATTTTGCTTTCTGGCAGGTGGCACGGCGCTGGGGGAGGAGGAAGAACAAGCCCAAGATGAACTACGAGAAGCTGAGCCGGGGCCTGCGCTACTACTACGACAAGAACATCATCCACAAGACGTCGGGCAAGCGCTACGTGTACCGCTTCGTGTGCGACCTGCACAACCTGCTGGGCTACACCCCCGAGGAGCTGCACGCCATGCTGGGCGTGCAGCCCGACACCGAGGACTGATCCCAGAGCCTGGGAGTCCATCTGGAGTCACCAGTGGTGGGGACAATGGCCGGGAGCCACGGCAGCCAGGCCCGCCGCGCTCGGGGGAGGCAGAGCGGGAGCTTCATCCGTGTTGGGAGCGGCCGGTGGGGCTCTGGGGAGGGGGCACAGCCCTGGATGCTCCTGGGGGCAGCGTTCCAGCTGCCTGCCCTGCCCCACACAGCGCTTTGACACTGCCCTGGAAGGATGGGTTGGCTGTGGAACCAAAGGTTGGCTGTGAGAAAACCCAGCAGAGCTCTGGCTGGGATGTTTTTGAAACACCGCCGTCCTCATGCAGTTTATTTAAAAACAAACACAAACTAATTTATTTGAAATGAGCAGTAAGGAGAACTGGTATTACTTTTGTTTTAAAGCACGTTTTGTTATTGTTATTATTATTGTTACTACTCCAGGAATTTGCTGCATAGGTACATAACCAGATGTAGCAACTGTTAACATAAAAAAACCCCACCCTTTAAAAGAAGGGAAGGAAAATCATACCATTTCAATATTCAGTTTGTATATATTCTGTGATTCCTTTGGAAACTCTGATGTTCCTATTTAACAGATACTGTATAGTGTAAATTAAACTAATTGTATGTGTGTTTTGAAATAGGATGAATGTAAACTCATCAAATGTGGGGTGGGAGGGGGTTTCATGTTTGTCTAGGATCTACAACCTTGCAAATATTGAATTGGCCTGAGAGACAGCAGAAGTTGTATGCTCAGTGTGCATGCATTGGGGGGGCAGGGAGGGAGGTCGGGCTCAGGATTTTGCCAGGACTGAAGCTGGTAATTTTTTGTGCATTTTGGCATTTTTACAGGAAACTAATGTTGTATTCTGGGACATAAAAGGGCCTGTTTGTGGTTTCTTCTGTAACTGAAAAATAAAAATATTAATATGGGTAAAATTACCTTTTTTTTCTTTATAAATGGCATATGTTTTTCAACTTCTATGCATGTACTTTTAAAAAAAAAAGTTTATATACAAGCCTTATTTTTTCAGTTCACTTGTCTCTTCCTGCAGTTTATTCTGTATGATTAAAATATGAATTCTATTTTTGGAAATAACTGTGACTCCTTTTCAAAGATCAGGAGGGTTTTATGTAGCAGCTATTTTTACTGCAAAAAAGAAAAAGAAAAAAATCACTGGAAAAATGTACTTTGTAAGAAAGCTTTATTTTTTATCTGAGCTTGATGTACAGTTAAATGTGTTGTACAGTGTGAGAGGTTTCAAAATATGACTCTTCATTAAAACCTCTTGAGAAGAGAGTTTTCTGTGTGCTTTTTGATCTGGAAAGTTTCAGAGTTCCTTCTTTGTTTGTTTGTTGGTTCAATTCTTATCCATCCTTCACCACCCTCAACAGCTGCAGGATGAAAAAAAGTAACCCAAAAAAAATAAGCAGCCAGGCTTGGGGCTTAATGGAGAAAATACTGCAAGAATGTGGAGGCTGGATGGATGCAACCACTCTCTCTGGATAGAAATTCGAGTTAACACCTTTGTGTTGTGCCTCTGAAAGAAAACTGGCAGCTCTGTGGTGTGAAAGAGCTGGGGGAAGATATGGAAAAACACAGGTGGGAAGACAACTTTAGCTTGAACTGTTCCCACCCTGTGCAAAGGAACCCTGCTGCCTCCATCATCCTCTTCTTCCTCCCTCCACCTTCCAGACAAGCAGGAACTGCAGAAACATTTCCACACATTTAAAAAGTGAAAAATACAGATATTAAATAATGCTGGCCCTAAGCCTCTTGATCTTTTCACCAAGCTGTGTCTTGCTGTTGCTTTTGATGTAGTCACCCTGTGAAAAACCATGGGCTTGGGGTTTTTGGGGAATGGGCCTTTCTAAATGGGAGGAGTTCAGAGGGTAAGCCCTAAACAGCTGCAAACTTATTTTTCCTTGTCCTTCAGCCTCAGTTTTCCTTGTCCCTGGAAAAAAAAAAAAAAAAAAGAGTAAAGGAATTATAAAGGAATAAAAGGAATGAAAAAGGAAAAGAATCATAGAATGGTTTGGGTTAGAAGGGACCTTCAAGATCATCCCCTTCCAGCCCCTTGCTCTGGACAGGGGTAGTGCTACGTGTGGTCCTGATCCTGAAGGAATTATTTATTTTGTGTGAAAATAAAGTATGGGCTGTCAGGATGAATGTGAGATTTTTTTTTTCCCTTTCTCACACCATGGCTGCAGAGCACTAATTGTCTTCTCAACCTGGTCAAGTCCCACTTGCAGCCTTTTATTCCCTGAACACAGAATTATTTCTTTATTTAGACTGAAACCATGGTTGTCTCTTGCGTGGGTGATCATTGAAGGCTCCAAATTAGAGGCTCAAGGAAAGTTGTTTATTTTCCTCCCCCAGCAGAAAAAAGAAATTTCATGGTAGTAGAAGTATCCTGATCCATGCAACCCACACTAGGGTGTTTGGAAGAAGTAAAAATATTCAAGAAAAACATTGGGACTGCCCGGGGGGGTGGTGGAGTCCCCATCCCTGGAGGTAGCACTCAGTGCTCTGTGCTGGGGAGAAGGTGAGCATGGGGCACAGCTTGGATTTGATGATTTTGGAGATCTTTTCTAACCTCAGTGGTTCTGTGTGATCCATTCCATGAAAATCTGCCCTCCTGCACTGGATTGGGTCCACACAGGGGTTCAAGTGTAGCCCAGGGTGACCCAGAAGACAATCATTAAAGGATATTTTGTCCCAGCACACACAGAAAGCCCTGCTCTGTGTTCTCAGCCACCCAGCATCAAAGAGGCTGTTAAAAGGAGTCTGGCTGAATTCTTCATCTTCTTCAGGACATGCCTCCCTGGGCTCCCAGCTGCCAGCTTTCCTCATGAGACTGCAGTCAAAATAAAGTCTTGCAGTTGGCACCTGCCCATGGCTGGCATATCACCTCTAATAACAGAGTTTGACTTCAAAGCTTTTGCCTTTTTTTAAATTAAAAACAAAACAAAACAAAACAAAACAAAAAAAAAAAAAAAAAAAAAAAAAAAGAAAAATGTAGAATGCCATCCCAAGTAAGTAAAACACCACCTGTGGGTTGGGAAATCTCTGAACTACAAATGCTCAGTGTCCAGGGGACTTTTTTGGGAAACATCTGTCAGCTGCTCCTCATTCTCACACTCACCCAGGGTCTGAGGGCCACACAGGTGAGGAGTGAGGATGGGGCAGATGATGGATCACTCATCCTAGTGCTTTATCTTTTATCTGGAGGTGGGAGGACTGAGCAAACCTGGCCACTCCCTGCTGGTGGTTCCCCAAGTGAGCCCCCATCCCCTCACAGTGCTCAGCTTCTTGGAAGGGATACCCTGCCTGTTTCTTTTCCTTCTAACTTTGGGATTTCTCACCTTGGCCAGCCTAAAAGGAAGAAGCCCCTTGGCCACTCTCTGCTGACTTGTCCTCAAGCACTGGAGGCCAGCAGCTCACCCAGGCTCTGAGGTGAGGGCACACCAATGTTGTGCTCAGCAGCAGAACAAAGCTGTTGTAGCTGTACCCTGATGCTTTTTTTGGCTTTTTGGCAGTCCCTGCACACTGAGCTGATGATTTCAGAGAGTTGTCAGCAATCCATCTCCTGGTAGCTACCCTTTCCAAGTTCAGCATCACATACACTCAGCGTGAGTTATTTTTTCTTGGGTGGATTTCTTTAAACCAACCTACACTGATGCTCACCTGCCACCTTTCTGTGTGCTGTGAGGTCCTCCTGGAGTTCCTCACCAGCACTCTGGCATTTGGCTACTGAAAATACTCAGCATTGTCTGCAAACCTGGAGGTTTCTCAGCCCTGAACTTTTGGCCCTGCTGGCTGTTCATATGCCAAGGACCAAAGGGATGGATGCAGGATTTTGCTCTTCTTCTATTTCTACTTCCCATCTCTTTCATGGCTCTTTTGATGCCCTTACCAAGGATGACCCAAATTTTGATGGGGTAAAGAATTGCCAGACCTTGGCCATGTGATGGATGCAGGATTTTGCTCTTCTCCTCTTTCTTGTTCCCATCACTTGGCCATGTGATGGTTGCAGGATTTTCCTTTCTTCTATTTCTAGTTCCCATCTCTTCCATGCCCTTTTGATGCCCTTTCCAAGGTTGCCCCAAATTTTGACAGGGTAAAGAATTGCCAGACCTTGGCCATGTGAGTTTATCTTGTGTCTCATGTTTCTCTTTGTTTCTCTGTGTGAGGTGGAGCACAAGTTGAGCCCCCTGTGTTCCCAGCACCCTGTGACTGCAGCAAAGTTCATATGCCAGACACATGAATGCTCAAAAGGCTAAAGAGGGAATAAAAGGTGTCCCTGTGAGCCAGAAGAATGAAAAAGTCACTCCAGGGCTCACAGCCCTTGGGAAAGGTAGCCAGGAACTCATGTCCAACATTTGCCATGTGACGTGCCCTCTGCAGCCACACAATCAGTGAAGTTATTAAAAATAAATAAGATTTGCTGGTCAGTAACAGCTTAATTTGCTCTGTGCAAATTGAAATTTTCAAGTGATAAGGTTTTGGGTATGAATAAAGGAGTTATTAAGTAATTCTGTGCTTTGGGGAAGGAGCATCAAAGCTTGACATTTTTCTTCCTTCTGGCTCTACTTCTCTTGGCATTTACAACGAGGTGATTTATGAACTCAACAAAATATGAGTAGCAAGTATAACAAATGTAATGAAACCTCTGCACATGCAAAATGTGGGGGTGTTGGAAGATATTTTTCCCAGCTGCTGTGTAGATAGCTAGAAAAATTGTCCAAAAGTCCCATATATAGAATGTTTACCATGGTTTTCTGCATCATGATGTAAAATGAGGGAGCAAATGCAAAATACAATTCCTCTAAAGCCTGCATACCCAAAACCTATTTGCTCTTTATTGTCTTTCACTATGAGCAGAGCCAGAAGGGAAAACAGGTTTGTCTGTGCATTCCTTGGGCTGTGGAGGGAAATCCAGAGCTCAGAGGGAGGTGGGCAAGCTGAGCCAAAATCGTGTGGTTTGAGAATGGAGGGAGATCCCACCACGAGTGTGTGTGGGGCTGGCTCACCCCTGGGCTTCCCTCCCAGGGGCCAAAGGCAACAAACAGAGGGGTAAAACCTGCAAACCCTCTGGAAATGTGGGGCCATGTCCTTCCTTCTGGAAAAGCAGGGTTGGACTCGTCCTCCTGAGGCCAAGGGGGACAGCTCCTGACCCTCTCCATGTACAACTCACCTGCATGGTCTGGGGTGGGATTGCTCTGCCACAAGAGGGTTTCCAGAGCCCTTTTCCCACCCTTAACCATCTGAGTGAAGTGCAGAAAGGAAGAAAGGGGTTTCCATGGAATATTTGCAGGTTGAAATTCTGGTGCAGTGAGCATAATTCCCCTTCTCCTTCATTTCAGTGAGCATAATTCCCCTTCTCCTTCATCTGAATGTTCAAGCCAGGGACAGTGGAAGGTGTCCCTGCCCATGCAGGGGTTGGAACTGGATGAGCTTTAAGATCCCTTCACATCCAAATCATTCCATGATTCTGAAGCTAAATAAATAAATTTAAATAAATAAACTCATTCCTGCTTGGTTGCCTGTCTTTGGCCTGCTGTATCTTGAATCAAACTTCATTTCTTTGTGTTTTTGTCTGTTTTTCCCCTGACAGAAGGCAAAGAACAATCCAGCAGTTCTCCCATTTAGCTTCCTGCCATTCCCAGGCAGCTCTCCTAGCTCTCCTTCTCTTGCAGGGTGCTTTTTTTTTTTTTTTTTTTTTTTTTTTGCTCTGTGGAAGGAGAAGAGCTCTTCCAAGAGAAATATCATTCCTCCCACAAGCCTCTGAACAGACCTGTTTGTTTGTTTACCCCATCCTGAGTGCCAGCCCTGGGAGATGCCAGGAACACACATCTTGCTGAAGCCAGGAGTGGGTCCCAAATCCCCTTCTCCCACACTGCCCAGTCCTCCCTGGCGCCACTGCTGAGTCAGCAGGAACATCTCTGCCTAAGGATGGTTTGGAACAGTTCCCTCAGTGTCCTGTGCACAGCACTCCTTTTCTTCCTCATCAGGGCTCCATGCCTGCTGGCATCCCCTTTTTTATTTTTTTTCCTTTTTTTAAACACATACAACCATTGTTGTTCATGTAGGGAAAATTCCACTTTCTCCTCAAGGGGCTTTGCCAGGTTCCAAAGGCTTGGGGTGTATCTTTCCCACAGGCAGTGCCTTCCAGAATTCACAGATCTCTCCTCTTTTTCGTGCACATGAACATGGTTTGGGTTTTTATTCCCTGTTTTTAAGCAATGTCTCAGCTAAGCCCAGTGCTGAGATTGAGTCCTCATCCCACAGCTGTGACAGGGAAGGAGATTCCTGCTGGTGAGGAGTGGACGGTGAGGGTGATCCCTGTTTCCCTTCCCTCTCTTGAGTATCTCCAGCCTGCAGCAGCTCACAAATGGGGGATTTTCCTTCCCCCCTGCAGGATCCCTGTGCAGACCTCACCCAGGTACTCAGTCAGTGCTGCTTTGTCTCATGGTGGCTTCCACGAGGCCACTTCTCCAGGGGTCAGCACAGCCAGGTCTCACTGCTGGCCTTGCCCTCACCTGGGTGTTTTCCAAACCTTGAGGACTCCCAGTGCCAAACTGCAGCTGAGGGAGGAGACTTTCCTCCTCCACTCTGCTCTTGTGAGGCCCCACAGCACTTCTGCATCCTGGTCTAGGTCTAGGCCTGCTCTAGGTGTAGGCCTGGCCTAGGTCTAGGCCTGGTCTAGGAATGTTGGAATGAGGGTGGAGGAGACCACTAAGATGATCCCAGGGCTGGATCCTTTGCTCTGGAGCCAGGCTGGGAGAGCTGGGGGTGCTCACCTGGAGAGGAGAAGGCTCCAGGGAGAGCTCAGAGCCCTTCCAGGGCCTGAAGGAGCTCCAAGGAGAGCTTAGAGCCCCTGACAGGGCCTGAAGGGGCTCCAGGAGAGCTCAGATGGACTGAGAACGAGGCCTAGAGGGACAGGACTCGGGAGAATGGCCTTAAGCTGAAGGAGGACAAGGTTAGATGGGATAGTAGGACAAAAATTCTTCCCTAGAAGGGTGGGCAGGGGCTGGCACAGGGTGCCCAGAGCAGCTGTGGCTGCCCCTGGATCCCTGGCAGTCCCCAAGACCAGGTTGGACACTGGGGCTTGGAGCAGCCTGGGACAGTGGAAGGTGTCCCTGCCATGGCAGGGGTGGCACTGGATGATTTTAAGATCCCTTCCACCCCAATCCATTCCATGATTCTACTCAATAACCCTGCCAGGGGTAACTCCAGCACTTTGACCATCATTGTGTGACTTTACCCAGCTCAGCCATGTGCTGTGACTCATTCAAAAAAACCAAAAACCCATCAGTGGAGAGCACAGAGGTCCATCTCTGCTCTATCCTCCCATCCTAAGTGAGCAAAGCCTTCCACTAGCAGCAGAGAGATGTTTATGGGAAGCAGGATGGTGCTTCCAGCTCTCTGCAGAGCACAGCAACCGGAAAAGCCAGCACGGAACAGCCTCTCAGGGAAGAGCTTTCCACTGCACTGAGATTGGGCCCGAGATGTTCATGTTTTATTGCATCCATTTTTCTCCAAGAAATATTAAAATGCTCTCACTCTTTGAAGGGAGGGGGGAAATAAAGCACAGGAGGTGCCGAGCTGTCCCTAAGCAACGTATCAAATAAAACAATAAACTGCTCACAGGCAGAATGGCTGTAAAAGGACCCACAGCACTTGCAGGCTGTCAGGGGAAGAATAGGAATGGAAATGATTCTGAAAATTATTAGTAATACCTTAACAACAGCCCCTTAATAACTCCCACAGAATCTTCTGTCACCAGCACAGCCGAGCTGCTGCTCCATGCCAATTACTGTCCCTGCATTTCCCTCTGCTCCAGAGGGATCTGCAGAGGATCCAGCTGAGACCTAAGTGAGATTCTGCTGCTCCTGCAAGTCCCCACTGCAGCAGCAGAGGTGGTGTTGGGTGGAAGCTCCCCCAGCTCCCCAGAAATAAGAATTTAAACGTGAATCAGAAAAGGAACTCGGCCCTGCAGCTTCAATCCTGCAGTTCCGTCACTGTAGGGACTTCCCTTGCAGGAGCATGGAGTGACAGGACAGGGGGCATGGCTTCAAATGGAAAGAAAGTAGGATTAGATTGAATATTAGCAAACAAATCTTCCCTGTGAGGGTGGGCAGGCCCTGGCACAGCTGTGGCTGCCTCTGGATCGTTGGCAGTGCCCAAGGCCAGCTTAGACACTGGGGCTTGGAGCAGCCTGGGACAGTGGAAAGTGTCCCTGCCATGGCAGGGGTGGCACTGGATGATTTTAAGGTCCTTTCCAACCCAAACCATCATGATTCTATGATTCTGCGACTCTCACGTTGCTCACAGAGGCTCTTTTTGCTTTGATTTTATATCCCAGACTCTTCCAGTCGCGGATCTGCAAACACTAAAGGCAGGGAGCAGGGAGAACAGAATGTGGAAGCTTTTTTGAGTGGCTTCTGCCTCGTCACTGCAGCCTGGCAAAGCCTTTCCCTGCCCTGTGGCCACCACTTGACTCCTCATTTCCTACAATGCTTTTTTCTCCCATTTCTGGACAGCCTGGGAGGGGTTGGGAATGCGAGTGGAAAGAGGGTCATGATCTTCATTGTTCCTTGTTCCTGTGTGTGGGAGGCAGGAGAAATAAAGAGATCTGGTCCTTAGCTGTAAATCAGAGCAGCTCCATCCAGGAAATACCCAGAGCACCTTATCAGTCCCTGACAGCCAACCCAGCTCCCTCCTGCCCTTCCTGGCCTGCACAGGGGGACAAGAGGGGACAGGGATGGCCTTGGCTGCTCCAGGTCCCAGAGCTCTTGGAGAACTGTGCAGAGCCTTTGTCTGCAGAGAGGGAAACAATCAGGTCCTAAACAGGGCTCAGGCATCAAGTGGGACCTGCATCCTGGAGGAACTCTGCTCCTAGGATGGGATAAACAACGCCAGGGGATGCTACAGGGAATATTGCACTGTCACATTCACATTTTCTGAAAAATTCCTTCACCCAGGATTTTTCTCCTGGGAAGCTGAGAAGCCTCACAGAAAAAGGAAAAATAATCTCATTTGATTCTCCTGTGTTTTGCTTATCTGGAATGTGTTTGGAGATTTTTTACCCACAGGTGATTGTTTCATTGCATTCTGCTGTGAGTTGTTTTCACTCTTTGGCCAATCAGGGCCAAGATGTGTCAGGACTCTGGAGAGTCAGGAGTTTTCATTATTCTCTTTTTAGCATTCAGTAAGTATCCTTTCTGTATTCTTTAGTACAGTTTAGTATAGCATTCTTTAATGTAATATGGTACCATAAAATAATAAATTAGCCTTCTGAGAACATGGAGTTAGATTCATCATTCCTTCCTGCCATGGGGATCCCCACAAATACAATATTGCACTGCTGCTTTTCTGATTCATTCTCCCACCTAGAAAAGCCCAAAGTAAAAATAGCTCCAGCTTTCCTTTTGGGCCTGGAATAGGAGGGAGCAGGGAGCATGAACTGGCACAGAAAGTGCCTGCTCTGTTTTATCTGTGGATGGGACAACCCTGCATCCCCTTGGATTTCAGGGCTATCAAGCCACCATCCCTGCAAATGGAGAAGAGCAGAGCTGCTCAGCCTGTCCCCAGAAATAAATAGAGGAACAGAACGTGGTGCCTGGGTGAAGTCATGGTTGCGAACACAGAGTTCTCCACCAGGTTATGAAATCCCAGCTGAGCTGCTAGGAAAGGGGCTCAGCATTGCAGCACGGCCTCTCCACACTCCACACTGCTGCTTTACTATTAAAAACCAAGGAAGTTTGCAACAGAAAACCACATTTGCAAAATGTGGGACAAGATTACATCACTGTATTGTGAATGTCCTCACTCTTCTGGCTGTGGCAGGCCTGCATGTCAGGAACAAGTGCTCAGCTCTTGAGCAACCATGTGTGTCAGCACACAGAAAACCTGGCTAGGCATTCAACAGTCACAAGGAGAAGCTAATTATAACATTTTAAGGTTTTTTAGAATTGTTTTAAGGCTGCTTTTTTCTTACCTGTAGTGTCAGGCTCTTAAGTTTAGGTGTTTTTAAATGCAGCACCCCGAGGGAAGATGTTTTGTGAGCAGGAGATCTGTCTTGGTTGAATATTTATCGGTCAAAAAATGCATGTGAAACCAGTTTAGATTATTCAGATTTGTGCCAGACTTGTCTGTTGCTATAGGACACAAAATAAAACACTGTCATTTCCAAGGTAAAAAGAAGGAAGTTTAATTTCTGACTTCAACATTTATAGACTTTCAAAAGTGTCAGTGGATTAGAGGATGACAGTGCCACCTCTCCAATGACACTGGACAAACCAACAGCCCATCAAATTTCTCCTCCTCCAGTAAAGGATGCAAAACAATAAGTATTTACAGAAAAATGCCTGAAATTTTTCATTACAAGAATGTAAACATCAAAAAACTTTTAAAAACTTAAAAAAAACAAAACAACGCTTGTCCCTGGTTCAGCTGGGAAAAAAAAAAAAAAAAAAAAAAACCCCAAACCATAGAGGATGTATTTGTAGACTTATATTTCAAAATGTTCTACTGAAAGATCTCCTTTTTCATCCCAACATTTCTGTCCCTCCCTGATTTTGCCCAAAATGAGAACTGAAACCAGAACATCCAATCCTTTACTTTATGAATGAAAGGTTTAACTGGTCAAAAGGAAACTGTGTGTCTGGGGGTGGGGGAAAAAGCCATCAAAACAAAAAAAAAAAAAAAAAAACTCCCCCCCAAAAAAAAAAAAGTTTTAATTCTTGTGTTTTAAAATTAGAATGTTTGATGTTTATCAGCCTCTCATTTGAATGACTTAGGAGTGCATGAAAACCAAGATAAGGTGGTTTACATATTTCCCTTGCTGGAGATGGGCTGTTTGTGCTTGCAATGTACAAAGCACTTTAAGCTTTACATTTTAATGTGACATATTTATGGGAAATAAAGAAACAAACTACTTGCATCATCATGTCTTTGATTCTAATGCAAATTTCCTTTCCTACTGATGGAAAACACAAATAAAACCAAGGCTCAGCCCATGGAAGTCTTAACAGCATCTTCCTTCCTTGGCTGTGTTCATCTTTCTCTTCTCTCAGGATATAAAATCAGTCCTTGTTACAAGCCCCAAGTCTGGCCAAGGCCTGAATTTCTATGGAGAAAGACAAACAAACACTGAAAAATTTCATTTAGGGAAGTAGTCTGTTCCTTGGTTGTTTGCTTATTCAAAAGGAAATAAACAACTGTGTAGCAATTCACGAGCAAATCTCAACAGATAGCAGGAGGATTTTAATTGGGCTTTCCTCTTATATCTGCAGAGTGCTAAATCTGCTTTTTAGCTTGGTGAGTCAGGTTTGTGATTATTTTATTATTGGTGTCTTTCTATTTGAAGCTTCAGGTGGAAAAATAAAAAAATCCTATTATTATCCACGAATTCAATCCCACTACACAAAGCATTGCCAGCAGGAAAACTGTCTGCATTTGGATTCAAAGGCAAGGGTAAACTCACAATTACAAACATTTTGAGTGTTTTCCAGGCCTGGAAAGTTTATCAGCTTGGAAAACATCCCATTCCTGAAACGAAACACAGCGTGACCAAACAGGAGCAATTCTCAGAAATATTTGTGACATTTGTGTTCCAGCCTGGAACTCAAACTTCTGGATATGGCAGGAGAGGGCACCTCAGGGAGTGCCCAAAGCTCCCAAGAGACATCCAAGGTGCTCCCTGGGGAACTTCTGAACACCTCCAGGGATGGGGACTCCCTGAGCAGCCCCTTCCAGTGCTGGACCAGCTCTTTCAGTGAAGAAATTCTTCCTGAAATTTCTCTCCTGGGAGGGAAACGAGTCTGGTGCAGAAAACTCAGCCTTGTGGATCATTTCTGAGAGCTGCTGATCATCAGGGAGGGGGACAGAGGGGACAAATTCCTGATACAGGGACAGATTCCTGATACAGGGACAAATTCCTGATACAGGGACAGATGGAAGCTGAACTCCATAAACTCAAGACAACTGAGTGTAAAATCACAAAGCTGGGGAAGAAAATTGGGCAAGGGAAGAAGAAACTTTGACCATGATTATGTTTCTTTCTAGAATAGGTGTGCATAATTCTAGAATCATGGAATAGTTTGGGTTGGAAAAGACTTCAAAGATCATCCAGTTCCAACAGCCCAGGCTGCTCTGGGTCATCCATCCTGGCTTTGAACACTCCTAGGAGCAGCCACAGCTTCTTGGGACAACCAGTGCCAGGGCCTCACCACCCTCAGAGGGAAAAGCTCCTTCCTAAAATCCAATCTAACCCTGCTCTCTGTCAGTTTGAAGCCATTCCCCCTCATCCTGTCACTCCAGGCTCTTGGAAATAGCCTCTGCTCACAGGATGAACTCCCCATAAACACTCCTGAGCCATATGGCAGAGAGTATCACTAGAAAATGCAAATCTGATGATGGAGTAGCTGATAAAGATTCAACAAAACTCAGTGTCTAAAAATTAAAGCCAGATATGAGTGTTCTGGGGAAAAATAAGCACATTTGTCATAACCAATGGAAACAAAACTTCATGTTGTGTGCTGGATTCTTCACCTCTAGAAATGCCATCATCATTTCAGGAAGGGGTTTTTTCAGCTGATGTGCTCAGGATCAGATGAGAATCAGTTCAAGGAAAATTCAGTTCAAGGAAATCCAAGAGATGACATGGTGGGTCTGACATCAGATTGTGAGATCAGGCTGGCCCCTGCTTCTCTTTGAGCGGGAAAGGTAGCCCTGGGACTGTCTCAGAGGAGTGACAGTGACAGAACCTACAACCCCACAACAAGAACCTGAATTTATGGAGCATTGCACCAAAAAGTGAGGCAGAAACTCCCCCTCACCCTTTCTTTTGCTGTCCTCTCCCCACACCCAGCACAGCTTCTCTGATTCCCCTAAATTCTCCCTGCTTTTCTCACCAAACAGAGGCCTCAGCTTGGAATGCAATTTGATGGAGCTTTGTTTGTGCAAATGCCTGGACAGACCTTCCACAAACTGTTCCTCCCAAACATCCCCAGCAATGCCCAAACACGCAGCAGCTCCCACTCTTGCTCAAGACCTTCTGACGTCTCATTAAAGAGACACCGCTGCTTAATCCTCATTTGTTCCATGCCTTGAAAAGCAGTGACATTTCAAGAAAAAAGGGGGGCAGGTTTTGTTTCTGGAAGTGTCTGTACTCTTTCAGTTTCCTGTTGTGTTTCACGGTAATCTCACCCTTAATAGGTGCAATTTTTGAGGCTGCGCAACTCCGCCTGCAGCGCTGGATTTTTGTGTTTGGGGCGTGTTTGACACAATTGCAGCTCCAGCACAGCCACCACTGGCCAGGGGAGTGCTCCTGACAGCCTGCCAGGCTGAGACCACACGTGTAGTAGCTCTTCTTTCAATATCCAGCTGCCTGATCAGCTCAGAACAAGCTGCAGGGCTCACAGTTTTGTGGACAAAATTGTAAGTGGGATAATGCAAACTCCTGGCTCTAAACCAAAATCAGAGCTCCAGCAGCCAAGCTCAGCTCTTGGGGCTGGATGGGAATAAGCAGCTGGTTTTGGTGCTCCAGCCTGGCAGGAGGTACACCTGTGAGCTCAGGGATGGATGGAGATTTTTGGGAAGCAGTGGAGTTGTCAAGGCAAGGGAAAATGCCAGATTCTGCACAAAATGGGATGTTGGAGTCCTGGCTGCTGAGAATTTGAGACTTTCTGTGCTGCCAGGCACTGACCCCCAAGAGAACACTGCATTGACCTGAAGCCCTGGAGAAGCTTCCAAAACAGAATGACAGAACTGGGATTGCGGATGTGGAGTTTGAATAGAAGTGTGTGATATCACAGGGTGGGAAACTCAGACTTTAAGAGTTTAGAATACAGTAATAGATATAAAACAAGATAGAGGTTTTAAAGTGGTAGCTAGTTATTCTTCTTCACCTTCTTCTCCATGGGTTTGGGTGGTATTTTGTAATTAGACAAAAAAGTCAGCATCACGTGACGCCAAAAATTAATTATTAGGTTAAAAGTAAAAATAATTTAAGTGTCATTTCTTAATTAGGTAGTTTAGCCTTAAAAGACCTTATAAAGAAAGACAGTGAGCCATTTTGTGCCTTGCTAGTGAAATACTGCAGAACTCACACCTTGTCTGTGATACAGATAAGAAATAATAAACACCTGAGTCTGAACATTAAATATTGCCTGCAATGCTTCAATCCCAACCTTGACAGAGGCAGAAAAGAAGCCAAAACCCAGCACTGGGGAATGAGATGCTGAAGAGCAGTATCATGGAAAGGGACCTGGGGGTCCTGGTTGATGGCAAGTTGGATGTGAGTGATCCCTGGGAGCCAGGAGGGACATCCATTGTCCCCAGGCCCAGCATCACTGCCTGGGACAGGGAAGGATTGTCCCACTCTGCTCTGGGCTGGGGAGGCCTCACCTTGGCATTGTAAGCAGTTTTGGCCGCCAAAATATAAAGAAGACATTGAATTATTCCAGAGTGTCCAAAGAAAGGCAGTGAAGGTGGTGGAAGGCCTTGGGGGAAGCTGCGTGAAGGGCACTTGGTGTGTTCAGCCTGGAGAAGAGGAGGCTGAGGGGAGACCCCACTGCAGTCTGCAACTTCCTTGTGAGGGGAAAAGGAGGAGTCTGGGGGGTCTCTGTGGTCAGGATGACCCTGAGATGTGTCAGAGTCTCTTTTCCCAGCCCAGGAAGGAGTCAGGATTGTTCTGTTGTGGTTCTCAATGTTGTTTATTTGCTGTTATCTATCACATTCTTTCCCTGGCCTGCTGAGGTCAGTCTGGCAGGTCAGTCCATGGCACACTGCCCACCTTCAGGGTGGTGTTGTCTTTTTATACAAAGCTACATGTACTTTATTTACAATTACAATAATTTTATTTACTACATGTACTTTATTTACAATAATTTTCCAATACCTATCACCTATGTTAGACAGTCTGTCTCTACCTTAACCCAATCCAGAAGTGCCAACATCACCCAGAAGATGGAGGCTAGGAAGAAGGAGAAAGAAGGACAAGGCACACCCAGATTCCTCCATCTTAGGACCCTGAGCCCCCATTCTAAAAACCACAAAATTCTACTTTTCATCCCGTGACAAACGAACTATCTGTCTACTTAAACTTTCGTGGCTTGTAAATCCTCATATAAGGTTGATCATTTTTTCCATGGGTCAGAATCCCTAGCTCAGGGGACCTGGGCTCTGTGCCAGGGTTTCTGACCCCCCTGGCAGGGGCTGGAGCCCTCCAGGACAGACAGAGGGATGTCCTGGATTCCAACAGAGGGGCAGGCACTGATCTCTGCTCTGTGGTGACAGGGAACAGCTTGAAGCTGAGTCAGGGCAGGTTTAGGTTGGATATCAGGAAAAAGTTCCTCACCCAGAGGGTGGCTGGGCTCTGGAACAGGGTCCCCAGGACAGTGATGACAGCAGCAAGGCTGACAGAGCTCAGGTTTGAGCTCTCAGGCACAGTGACAGAGCTCAGGTTTGAGCTCTCAGGCACAGGCTGTGACTGCTGGGGATGGAACAGGATCTGGACTCGATGACCCCTGTGGGTCCTTTCCAACCCAGCCTGTTCTGTGATTCTGGAATGGATGGAAACCCCCATCTCCATCCAGCCCTGGGAATTACTCACCCTGCAGACACTCAGGGAATTTGCAGGTGCTGCAAGGAGCAGGCAGCGTGCCAGCTCCAGACACTTGGCCGTGGCACCGTTGCCCAACTGGAGAGCAGCCTCACCTGAACAGGCAATATGAAGACAATTAAGATATCTAATCACAGATCAAGCCCTCTGCTTTACTCATAGTGGGGACAGGAGGAGAAATACCAGCAGAGGTGGCACTCCCAGGTGAGCACAGTTTGCACATTCCTTGTGCTGGGGCCCACCTGGACAGGGCACAGCAGCCAGAAGGAGCCACAACACACAGGGCAGAAATGCTCTTTGCTTCCATTCTTGCATTAGTTTCCAAACCTGGGGCAGCAAAACAAACAGCAGGAGCATCTGTGCTGCACTTTGAATCCAATCCCTGTGTCAGTAGGGTCCTGCATCATTTCTGTCACAAGACTGAAGGGTGCAGCAAGGTAACAGGATCCCACGTCCCATAAAAATCTGCTTTTCTCAGAAATGAGCCGTGTGTGTCAACATCATTCTCTGAATCAGGCCTAGACAGCCACTGTGATCCATCACCCACAGACCCCTGTCAGCCAGGGATTCCAGAGGCTGACAAATCCCTCATGATAAGGGGATAAATGATAATCAGCTGTGGTGGTGAAGGTTGGGCACACATTTATTGCAGATGCATCTGCTGGGGCAGCTCACGACACGCCATGAGCTCTTGGAGTGCTGCAGTCCTGTTCCCTCAGAGGAAAATGGAGAGGACAAGGAAATTAAAAATAAAAAGCAGCTTGTGGTTTGCATGGTCTGTTTCATTCCAGTTAAGGATCACAAATCAAATGGATTCTTGAGTCACAAACATTTCCTACAAAGCAAAAAGCAAAGGCAGATTTGCATCGAATCTCATTTCAGAGCTTTGTCACTGTTGGAGGGAGACACTCCTGTGCTCCTATCTTGGCTGCCCAGCTGAGGGGTTCAGCACAAGGAACTTGGCAGAAACGCTGAAGACAAGTAACAGGTCATTTCAAGCCCCGTGTGTTAAAACCTTGTGAAACAGGAGTACTTCAGTAGGAAATAGCAAAGAAACTGCCCAGGGCTGGGCCATAAATGTGATGTCTCAAGGAAAGTTACACAAATGGTTTGAACTTCAAAAAGGAAAAAAAAGACCCAACCACACACAAACTCTTTAGGAAATTCACCTTTTTCCTGTCTCTGTGTCCCTCATGAGGAGTACTAATCCTCTTTTATGCCCACAAGCCACACTCTTTAACCTGTGGGGGATTAGGGTGGCTTTCTTTGTCTAACTCATTTCTCACTGTGATACCCAAGAGCAACAAAAACCCTCCAGACAAGGGACTTTTCTTTGAAATCTGCCCTCAGGTGAAACCAGGCTGTGACTCACCCCTCAGGTAGCCAGCTTAGGTGGAAGCCAAGAACATCTGAGGTGTCAACCAGAGGTGACCAGAAACCCAAGGTCATAAAAATACCAGAAACGTTTTTTTGTCATGGAAATAAAACTAAAAAGATCTCCTGAGCTTTTCAAAAGCTACCTAGGAGTCTGCTTCCCAAAAGGATTCCTGGCACAAACAAATCCAGCTGGATCAGCCTCTCTGACCCTGGAAAACTCCTTCCACTTTCTTCCAAGCACCTCCCTCTGAGAGTCCTTGCATGGGCACAGAGGAGGACAAAGCTGAAACTCTTCCCAGACTGCCTGAGAGAAGAAATACTCACTCAAGAAAAGCCATTTAAAAATGTCAAGCAGTGGGGCGTGCAGGCAAGGGGCAGAGCAACAATAAGAGCCAATGCTTTTATAGTTTTTTCCCTGCATGTAGTTTGTGAGAATTGATCTTACTGGGAGCTGCTTCCACGTAGTGTGATGTGACCTTACAGAAATGAATGATTTTAGGAGGCAAATGCTGTTTTGTTCTGTTGTTTCTTCTTTTTTAATTTTTTTTTTTTTTAATCAAAAGGTTACTCCAGAAGTAAAAGAATCTTACATAACTCCAAAAAAAAAATTCTGTGAAAATAATGAAATCTAAAGCAAAAGAGGCAGACTTCTTTCTACTGCAGACCTCAGCTCATGGTACTTTCACAGACCCAAGCAGAAGTGAGGAAAAATGTTCCTACATTTTTAGCGCTCGGTGGATTCTGTTGACACAGAGTTAGGGGTAAAATGTGCTGTGCAGTTCAGCTGCAGATGTGATACCAAACTGTCATGGGGCAGGGTTGAAATCCTGGTCAGGACATCCTATTTTGCTTCTGATTAACTTCTGGTTTTGCTTTTCATGTGATGCCCATTAAACTCTTTGGTTTGCTGACTGAAGCAGGGTTTTCAGCTGCTGAGTCCTTCCAGCAGCTATTTAGTAAAACCCTTGACATTCCCAGTTGGATTATCCTGATGCCAAGAAATCCAGAAAACAGTTCAGGACACATTTCCAAGCCTTTCATCTCTGGGTTGCCAGCAGGAATGTATGACTTGAGATCTGTGGACTGCTTGGTATATGCTCCCTTACTAGAATTTCAAATATCCCTTAGAAACAATAATAAACTCAACTCAGAAATCATCCAGGGCTGGAAAGAAATTGTCCCAGTACTCCTGCTGAAAACTGCCTTTGGATCTCAGTGTTTTGATGGAGCAGAAGTGCATTGTTTCCTGGCTAAATTAAATAAAAGCAAGTCTGTGTGCATTCATTCCTGTGCCCACGCTCACTTCCCTTCAGTCCCTCACTCCCTGAGGGGATCAGGAGGACAGGAGGACGTGCTGCTCTCTGCTCCAAATTATTTATTTTCTACTGTAGAGAATCATTTGGAGCATGCAAAGCCCCATGTAGAGCCTGGGTCCTTCTGGTGACCCCTGGGTTTTTGATGGTGCTGCAGGGTGATGGAGAAGCAAATCAGAAGCAAATTACTTGAGAGTCTCTTTTGCACTCATTCCATAAAAATATCAGTGAGATAAAACTTCTGGGGATAAACTTCTGCCTCTGAGGAAGTGGCTACCACAGAACAGCAATTTCTTTTGCAGGGGCCAGGGGAAATGTTGTTTCATCAGGGAATTCCAGTAATACCAATTTTTCTATTGCAGCTCACCCTGAGTGCTGCCCCTGGAGATACAACAGCTTCTCTTTCACACAGACTTTGTGAACTCCAAGTGTTTCAGCTTTCCAGATGGAGGAGATTTTGTGATGTGATGTTGTACCCATGCTGGCAGCACTCCAGGCAGCACCAGTTCCTGCACAATGCACTGACAGAAGTCTGGGTAAATGGGTGTGGAAAATTGGGTTAAATTCCCCACATGCCGCCCTTAAATCAGCTGAAGATTTCATCCCTGTACTGGTCAGAAGATGCAAAGTTAAGACAGGGCTCTTAAGTATTATCAGGCCCTGCAATGAGATCTCTTATGTTGGTAAAGAGATGCTCCTGACCTAAATTTGGTGCTGCTGCCAGCACTAACCCTAAATATCTTTGGGGCATGATTTGGCAGTGAGAGCATGTCTAGATTTGGAAAGCCAGGTGTCTGCTAAGGAAGGTAGGAGCCTCCCCTGAAATGGAAAAATGCAAACCCCCTAACCCTCCAAATTGCTATAAATTTTAAATTAAGGGGCTCTTGGGTAAAAAAAAAATATGGGAGAAGGAATAATAGTTCTTTAATAGGGAAGATAATAAAAGGATAAAATAAACAATGCAGTAAACTAAAACAACACTGACAGAGTCAGAACACAGCCTGACACCCTGTGGGTCAGGCTGTTGGCAGCAGCCCCATTGGAATTGTGGCTCAGCCCTCCTGCAGTGTCAGGGCTGGTTCTGCTGGAGCAGGGATCCTGGAGAAAGGGGCATCTTCCTCTGAAGATCCAGTGGAAGGAGAGGCAGCTGCTGTTCCTCTGGGAATCCAGTGGAGAAGCCGTGCTGTTGTTCCAGAATCTCCAGATTATATCCAGGTAGGAATGCTTGGCTCCTCCCTCTGGGCTCACATCTCCCAATGGGATGCTGAGGTTCTTATCAGCCATGCAGTGACATTCAATAGCTGTTATCAGCAGATGTCCCCCCAGAGGGAGGGTTGGGTGTGGAAGAGATGAGGAAAACTGCCCACTTGATAAAAGACAACTGCCACACAGATGGCAAAGAGAATACAATTTGCTTGGTAATCCAGGACAAAACGCTTCAGGGACTGTTCCCAAAGGGTGGATTGCACACAAAGCCACCTTGTTTTGGGTGGTGAGCCAGTTCAGCAGCACAGACATGGGTTGGTCTGTGCCTTGTGCTCTCAGGAATATCCCTGGTCACATTTAATTTACCACTATAGGCCCAGCCTGTGCTGCTGCTTTGTTAAAACAGGTTTAGAAGTGAGTTCAGTTCTTCCACCCATTTGGTGCCAGTGTGGATCATGGAGCACCCTGTGGTCCTGGAGGGAGAAGAGATAAATGTTTGTGGCAGCTGAGTTGGCACAGTTAATTCCTCAAGCAAAATCTCAGCCAATCCACTGAAATAAAAGTTTCCATGTTGGCTAAAAGAAAAAGTAATTTGGCACTGAAAACCCGCCAACTTACAAGGTCCTACAATACAGGGATAACTTCTTCCTCTCTGTTGTTTGTTTGTTTTTTTAATTGAAATCAGACTTTTTTTCACTGAAGTGTGTAGGGGGGAGTAAACACAAAGACTGAATGTTTAACAAGCATGTCTTGGAAAAAAATTAGAGAGAGAATGTATGAACATACGTAAATATGATCAACTTTTACATTTATGTATGGCTCATTGTGACCATTCAGTACCTGAAGGGAACCTGCAAGAGAGATGTAGAGAGACAATTTCCAGGGGATGGAGGGACAGGACACAGGGAATGGCTCCCACTGCCAGAGGGCAGGGCTGGATGGGATCTTGGGAATTAGGAATTGTTCCCTGGCAGGGTGGGCAGGGGCTGGAATGGAATTCCCAGAGCAGCTGTGGCTGCCCCTGGATCCCTGGCAGTGCCCAAGGCCAGGTTGGACACTGGGTCTGGGAGCAGCCGGGCACAGTGGAAGGTGTCCATGCCATGGCAGGGGTGGGAGTGGATGATTTTTAAGTTCTCTTCTACCCCAAACCCAACATTCTTTGTAAAGAAAGGCACCCCAGGATCTGGGAGCCCCCAGCCATGGGAGCACAGGGCTGCCTGCTGCACACCTGGAGTCAAAGTCTGGGCCAGGTGAGGCTCCCGCAGAGCCAAAGGAACCGTGGAAGGCCCAGGGAGATGGCAGAGGAGCAGCCATGCCCCTGCCATGGAGTTTGAACCTGCCCTGCAGCAGGTAGATAATGTTTAGGACTTAATAGCAGCCAATAACCTTTTATTGTCTGCAAAGTGTTTTCAGAAGAAGCTGGGTTTGAGGGAGTGTAATCTTTCCGAGAAAAGCAAGCCTGTTCCACTAATTATCTTTGACAGTTACATCAACCCTCAGCTTGTTTGAAAGGGATGATGGAGGAACAAGCCTTTGCAAGCTGAAGCCTCTCTGGAGCACGAAAACTCTTCCTTACCCTCTAAGAATAGCATCCATCCCTCCCAGTCAGCATTCCCTGGAGACTCAGAGCAAGCACAGAGACCTGCAGGAGCAGTGTCTGTGTGTGCTTGTGCATCTTTGCCAGCCCTTCTGCTCAGCTAAGGCCTGGAAGGTCATCAAAACCTGAAAAGACTTGTTACACGCTGCTTATAATATCCAGAAATGTTTTGGGTTTTTTAATTTGCAGTGGGGAAGGGGAGGCAGGAGCTCAGCAAGGAAGATGTCCACACCTAAGTTCCTGCAGTGACCACTCTCAAGAGCTGGCCAGGCCAAAAGTGACCCCTTGGGCACCAGGGGTGTTTTCCCCTCTCCTGTTGCCCCCATGGGCAAAAACTTGTTACAGGCTGCTTATAAGGTCCAGAAATGTTTTGTTGGTTTGTTTTTTTTTGTTGTTTTGTTTTTTAATTTGCAGTGGGGAAGGGGAGGCAGGAGCTCAGCGAGGAGCCAGGCTAGGCCTAAGCTTCTGCAGTGACCACTGCTAAGGGGAGGCCTGACCAAAACCTGACAGAACTTGTTACAGGCTGCTTAAAATGTCCAGAAATGCTTTATCTTTTTCTAATTTGCAGTGGGAAAGGAATGGAATGAGAGGAAGGAGCTCAGCAAGGAAGATGGCCAGGCCTAAGTTCCTGCAGTGACCACTGCCAAGAGGTGGCCTGGCCAAAAGTGACCCCTTGGGCACCAGGGTGGTTTTCCCTCTCCTGCTGCCCCCATGGGCAAAAACTTGTTACAGGCTGCTTACAATATCCAGAAATGTTTTGGTTTTTTTAATTTGCAGTGGGGAAGGGGAGGCAGGAGCTCAGCAAGGAGCTAGGCCAGGCCTAAGCTCCTGCAGTGACCACTGCCAAGAGCTGGCCTGGCCAAAGTGACCCCTTGGGTTTCCTCTCTCCTGCTGCCCCCCTGGCCTGGGGGCTGAGCATCAGCTGCTCCAGCCTGCAGATATTCTCCTCCTGCCCTGCAGTGCCAGAAAACAGCATGGAGGGGCACAAAGCTGGAGAAAACTTCCACTGCCCACAGGAAACCCTCCAGAGTCACCAGAGTGGGATCTTTGCCCTCTGAGCATCTCCTGTGGTAATACCCACGGGTCATACATTGAAAAAGATGTCAGCAAGGATGAAGGCATCCAAACGAACCTGGCCTTCCAAATGAACCTGGCCTTCACCTCCAGTTTTGGAGGCTGAGAGCTTCCTGGGAAAGTCTAGGACCGGCCAGAGTTTGGGAGAAGGACTGACACCACGAGGTCACTCCAGCTGAGCTGCTCCCTGACATGTTCCAAAACAACCCAGAGAAGGTGACTAAGCCTGGTTGGTCTGAGGAGCACAATTTGATACTCTTGGTCTTGTTGGCCTTGCTGCAGGACTCTGCAGCCCACCCAAACCCGGCCTGGTGTTAAATCCCATTTGTGCTCCCCATAGCTGGAACAGGCACAGCTCCTGGGGGAGGGAATTTTCTCTTGCTGCCAGGGCACTGAGGGGATGCTCATGGGGACCACCCCTGCCAGGGGGAGCAGGAGACAGGCAGAGGGTGGCAGCTGGGGCCAGATATGCCTTCACAAGGCAGCAATTCCCCAGGCAGCTCCTTCTTGCAGGTGTAGAAAGTAAAGGCCAAGGGTGTGCCAACTTTTACAGCACTCCCTGGGCTTTCATAAATCTGTTTTATGAGCCGCCTCAGAGGTGAGGCTTAACACCTGAGGTCCTGACCTGTGAGTAAAGCCAGGACAGGGAGCAGCCTTGTCCTCAGAGCTGCCTGGGAGCACAGCCCACGTCAGCTTTCCATATATCGGTCTGCAGGAGCAAAGGTTTGAGCAGAGGGAGAGGGAGCAGCCCTCATTCATCACCTGAACCGTACATACCCCACCTGAATCACTGTCTGGGCCTTATCTGCAGCCACTTGTGTACAGCCAGCTTTGAACTCTCCTCCTCACCATCACCTGGGCACACCTGGGAGCTCCAGGTTGGAGCAGGTGTAGGGAGGGGCTGGGCCATCCCCTCTGAGGCAGGATCTTGTCAGAACCCAGGAAATTCCTCTGGCTGCCCTGGAGGACTCAAGCCCCTGCCCAGGGGACTCAGAGACCTTGGCACAAAGCCCCAGACCCCTGTGCCTTTGATTTAGCCCTTGGAAAAAACAATTACCAACCTTTATATGAAGAATTACAAGCCATGACAGTTTAAGCAGAATGATAGTGACTTTATCACAGGGTAAAAAATAGATTTTTTGGGTTTTTAGAATAGGGGCTCAGGGGGCAAGATGGAGGGATCTGGGCATGTTCAGCCTTTCTCTTTCTTCTTCTTCTTGGCCTCCATCTTCTGCTGTGATGGTGGCACTTTTAGATTGGTGTAGAGTAGAAGCTCACTGTCTAACATAGGTGATAGGTATTGGGAAGTAATTGTAAATATTGTACGTGTAGATTTTTGTATAAAAAGATAACACTACCCCAGGGGCAGGCAGAGTTCCTGGGACTGTTTTGTTGAGTGGACTTCGGCAGGACAGGAGAAAAAATTTTATAGCTAAGATACAATAAACAACCTTGAGAACAAGAACTGAAGAGTTCTGACTCCTTCTTTGACTGCTGGGCTGGGAAAAGAGACTTTCCAACTTTTCTTGGGGTCACTCTGACCTGCTAAAGACCCTAAGAGGATCTGGGCAAAGAGAGGGACTGAGCAGAGACAGTGGGGTCCCAGAGCTGCACAGTCCCTTTCTGCCCATCCTGGGACTTCCGGGACCAGCAGCAGTGCAGCAATGCATGAATTCTGCTAAGGTGTGGAGGGCATTGCAGAAAGCAGCACAAGAGCTGCCCAAGCCAGCATTGAGCTGCTGTCAGCACCTGTGTGATGTTTTATAGTGAAGGATTAACAGCTATCATTACAGCTTTGGCTTTTCTAGATGTTTATTTACAAGCTGGAGAAGGCTTTTTAAGGCCGTCAGGAAGGATGTGGGTAAGCTTCTTGCTGAGGAAAAAAAAAAAAAAAGAGTAAGAATGAGATCTAGCAGTAAAATGGAATGGCAGTCAAGAAAAAGAGGAAGAGAGGGGTTAGACAAAAGAGAAATCCCACAATCCAGAGGAGCCCCATGCCATCAGAAGCTGATTTCTTTCCTGCTGGTGCTGAGGGCTCCGCAGTGTGTGGGTGCAGCTCCTGGCTGAGTGCCCACAGCGTGGGAGGTGTGCTCAGTGCCAGGGTTCAGGGCTGCCAGCCCAGCCGTGTCACCTGCCCCGGGGACTTTGTCCTTTCAGCCACGAGCTGCTCTGCTCACCTCCCTGGAGCACACAGGGTGCCCTGGCTGAGCCCTCACCGAGCACAATCCGGGAATCTGCTGGCACAGCTCACCCTGACGTGTGGTGATGTCACTCCCAGGACAGAGGTGGCCCAGGGTGCCCAGGAGGGCTCAGGGGTTGTCAGAACCCAGGACATTCCTCTGGACTCGAGACCCTGGCGAGGGGATCAGAGACCTTGGCACAGAGTCAAAAACACCTGTGCCTTCCATTTTAGTCCATAGAAAAAAATTACCAAGGCACAAAAGTTTGAGTAGAATAATAGTTAATTTGTCACAAAGTGAAAATGTAGAATTTTGAAGTTTTAGAATGGGGGTTCAAGAAGA
Source organism: Ammospiza caudacuta (assembly GCF_027887145.1). Lineage (NCBI taxonomy): Eukaryota > Metazoa > Chordata > Aves > Passeriformes > Passerellidae > Ammospiza > Ammospiza caudacuta. The sequence goes on along the minus strand of NC_080594.1, from coordinate 118,398,974 downwards.
AAGATAGAAGAAGCTAAGCGTGTCCTGTCCCTCTTCCTCTTCCTCTTCCCCTTGTCCTCATTCTTCAGCTGTGATGGTGGCACTTTTACATTAGTTTAGAATAAAGACAGACTGTCTAACATAGGTAATAGGTATTAGAAAATTATTGTAAATAAAGTACACATAGTTCTTAGTATAAAAAGCTAACACCACCCCAAGAGCAGTCAGTGTGCCTCAATCCAACCTGCTGGACAGACCTCAGCAGGTCAGAGAAAGAATGTAACAGATAAAAAAAAATAACCTTGAAAAACAAAACTGACGAATCTCAACTTCTTCTTCTGTCACAGAGCTAAAAGAAAAAGACTTTCTAATACCTCAGAAACCATTTCAACCACAAAAACCCAAAAAGGGGTGGCAACGGAAAGTGGCTGCAGAAGAGGGACAGAAATTTTGGGAGTGAAGTGCAGCGGGATTCACACCCAGCACAGCAATGCTCACCAGCAGCACATTTACAAAGGCCCGGCACATAACCTTGGCCTGAGCTGGTGGGACAGGAGCCAGCACAGCTCCAAGCCCTCCCTCCTTGGCTGTCCAGCTGCTCAGGGCAGCGCTGCAGCTCTTGGGCTGGGCTGGAGGCAATCCTGCAGCCCAGGAGGGGCTGTGGGCTCTGTGCTCACTGGGATGCAGCCAGGGAAGATGAGCCAAGAGCTCCTTGTCAGAGCCTCCAAGAACTCCTTGTTAGAACCTCCAAGAGCTCCTTGTCAGAGCCTCCAAAATCTCCTTGTCAGAGCCTCTAGGAGCTCCTTGTTAGAACATCCAAGGGCTCCTTGTCAGACCCTCCAAGAGCTCCTTGTCAGAGCTTCCAGGAACTCCTTGTCAGAGCCTCCAGGAGCTCCTTCTCCGAGGCAGGGAAGATGAGCCAAGAGCTCCCTGTCAGAACCTCCAAAATCTCCTTGCCAGAGCCTCGAAGAGCTCCTTGTTAGAACCTCCAAAATCTCCTTGTTAGAACCTCCAGGAGCTTCTTGTCAAGAGCCTCCAGGAGCTCCTTGTTAGAATCCCCAAGAGCTCCTTGTTAGAATCCCCAAGAGCTCCTTGTTAGAACCTCCAAGAGCTCCTTGTCAGAGCCTCCAAGTGTCTGTCTGGTGTTCTATACCAACACTGATGGTGCATATCTCCTGCTGTTGGGAATGTGGGATGAGAAACTGAAGAAACAGCTCTTTTAGCCCAGTGGCAGTACACCCTGAGTGAGGACCTTTGCAGAAAAGGATTGAGGCCTTTTCAGAAGGCCAGTTTTCTCTAAAAAAAATACAGATCTAGAACAGAGTGTCCCTTATGAGCTACACACATGGCTGCTGCAGGGATAACTCTTCCTATCTCCACAGCCTTCACGAGCAATGCAGCAGCTTCAGACATTCTTCTTTCCAGGGCCTATTTAAAAAAGATTTTTAAAAAATTATCAAAGAGCAAAGTATCAAGCATGACAATTTAGCCACAGGTTACTTGAAGGCATCCCTGAGCTGCAGCATCTCTCAGGAGCTCTCTTGATGTTCATCAGGACAATGGAACTGCACAGACACCAAAAGCTACCACTGAGACCAAGGAGTTTTTAGTTTCACTGCTGTGACACACTTCCCAAGAATTTAAGTTTCCTTCAGGACAGAATAAGAGTGTGGCAACTTCTCTTTTATTTCTTTTTCACCCTGAGAGGAGAGAGGTTTGAGGTGTTTTTGAGGGTCCGTCCTGCCCAGTCCAAATTTCACAGAATCACAGAATGATTTGGGTTGCACAGGACCTAAAGATTATCTTGTTCCAACAGAATTGGACATGGTGAGGTCACACCAACAGGTCACAGAGTCCTGCTGCACCATTCAGGGTTTGCTGGGGACACACACCCTGTCACCTCTGTCACAAAGAAAACTGAGCTCAGATGTCACTGTCTGTGACAAGGATTACAGAAATGCCTTTTCTGGATCTGAAGGAGGTGAAACTGTGACCTAACATGTTCTGCACGTGTCCCAGGGGCTGTGTCCTGCCATTCATTCATCTCTGGTGAGTCACAGGGAGCCTGGGGAAATGCTCAAGGCTCTCTACACGTGGCCAAGCAAAGCCTCTCACCAGAGTCAAGGTAGCACTTTCAGCTGCCCAAGCCAGATTTTATTCCTGTAACATCCAAGCCCAGGAGATGCAAAACAGATGTAAAAGGATCATCAAACACCTTATCCACAGGTGGGAAAGCACTGGGAAGGGAAGGAGTTAAATCTCCCTGCAGCTGACTGAGGTTGCTCATCAAAGAGTCAGAGAATCATGGAATGGTTTGGGTTGGAAGGGACCAAAGGTCCTGCCCATGTCCAATTCTGTTGGAACAAGATAATCTTTAGGTCCTGTGCAACCCAAATCATTCTGTGATTCTGTGAAATTTGGACTGGGCAGGAGGGACCCTCATAAACACCTCAAACCTCTCTCCTTTCAGGGTGAAAAAGAAATAAAAGAGAAGTTGCCATCTCTTATTCTGTCTTGAAGGAAACTTAAATTCTTGGGAAGTGTGTCACAGCAGTGAAACCAAAAACTCCTTGGTCTCAGTGGTAGCTTTTGGTGTCTGTGCAGTTCCATTGTCCTGATGAACATGAAGAGAGCTCCTGGGAGATGCTGCAGCTCAGGGATGCCTTCAAGTAACCTGTGGCTAAATTGTCATGCTTGATACTTTGCTCTTTGATAATTTTTTTAAAATCTTTTTTAAATAGGCCCTGGAAAGAATGTCTGAAGCTGCTGCATTGCTCGTGAAGGCTGTACACATAGGAAGAGTTATCCCTGCAGCAGCCATGTGTGTAGCTCATAAGGGACACTCTATTCTAGATCTGGGGTTTTTTTTGTTTTGTTTTGTTTTGGGTTTTTTTTTTAAGAGAAAATTGGCTTTCTGAAAAGGCCTCAATCCTTTGCTGCAAAAGTCCTCACTCAGGGTGTACTGCCACTGGGCTAAAAGAGCTGTTTCTTCAGTTTCTCATCCCACATTCCCAACAGCAGGAGATATTTCACACACCAGGATTTCAATATTTGCAGTTAAAAATGGGGCTTGTGCTTCTAAGTTAGGGAAAGCACTGGTAAATATGTAGATTTTCAGATGTGTGTTTTCGGATTTTCTGCAGCCATCTCCTCCTCCTCCCCAGAGCTGAGCTCCCAAATCCTTAAGCAGCAGCTCATCAGCCCTGGCCATGATTTTCAAACGTGTCCACAAAAGGCCAAGGCAAGCCTGACATCTTCCTTGAGCTGCTGCAAGGAGCTTAACTTAAACACTCCATTTAAAAATTAAAAATAAAAGTGCTGGCCTCCCAAACCTCCCCTGCTCTAAGAGTTTGCCAGCACTCCTCCTCTGCATTCCTGGGAACATTTAATGACAGTTTGCTTTGCTCTACATGCATGGGTAATATATAATCCTTGTGCCACCACTTGCTTTGAGTGTTCTTCATGACTGGAGGCTTTTTTTTTAATTTTTTTTTTTCCTTCTTGCTTTTGATCTCAGGGAGACTGTTATTCCTGTAGTAGCAAAGCTATTTGTCCTTTTAAGTAAGCATGTGGTAATCCACAAAATCCATGATTCATAATGAAATTGGCTTCAGTCTGCAGGAGTTTAATGGTTGTCTCAACCCAGGACAACTGGAAATTTTGGCACAGAGCTCTGCAGCCCCTCCTTGAAGTAATAACCTCTGAAGTGTTGGACAAACTGGGTAGCTGATGATAACCAGCATAAAACATGATATATGGCACAGCTCTGGGTAAATTAGAGAGTGCTTTAATTTGAGCTTGTGCAACCATGTTTAACAGCAGTGCTTGTTTTGACTGTGTTAGTTGTAAAATTAATATTACAATTGGGCCTGACTCTTAAAGATCTTTGAAGACCACCAGCCATGCTGTGCTCTCCACTAGGCCAAGGCATATGGAAAAAAGCAGTGTATTTTGAATGCATATAATTATATAGAAATATAACTATAACTAACATATAGCTAACATATAACTATAAATATAGATATAAATATACCTATAAATATAAATATACCTATAAATATACCTATAAATATACCTATAAATATACCTATAAATATAAATATAAATATAAATATAAATATAAATATAAATATAAATATAAATATAAATATAAATATAAATATAAATATATGATATTTCGACTTTTGCTCTTGAATTACAGAACTAAAGGTTCTATAATTCTGTTCTGTTCACACCAAGACTGCACAGGGAGCTGTAACATTTTTAAACCATCTTTGGGGTTTTTTTTAAGTGACATGTATGTTCCTCTTGTCCCATATACTTGCTGTGCAATATATTTATGTCTTTGTATTTAAATAGAAAGCCATGCTGGCACTAGAGAAGTTAGGCTGACGCCCTTTTAGGAGAACACAACCCCTTCATCATGCACAACCTTAAATGCACTTGCTGTGCCCTCAGCACTCTGCTGAAATGCACATTTAAATGCCATTACAGAGTATTTCACTGAACCTGCCACCTGATCTGCACCAAAAACCTGTCCCCTGCTTCAAAAACCATTATAAATCTAAATTATACAATAAATATCTTATTTATAATATATTATTTATAAATGATAGGTGGTCCAAGACATTCTTTTAACTTGCAGGAGGAAAGAAATGTCTGTTTGTAGCTGTGGCTGAGCACACACAGCCTGCTGGCTTTGGTGAGTGAAGCTGAGCCAGTCCTTTGTTTTTTTTGATCCATTAAAGCCTGGGCCCGTTTCCTTCTGTCACAGCAACATCACAAGCAGCAGCATTCAAAGCAATGTTTGTTTTCTCACCCCTTGTTTATGCTCTGGCTTTCTCAAGGATGTTCCTGTTGGTTTGAAATTTCCCAGGATTAATTTTAGCTCGCAAGTGATTTTTTTTTTCTTTTTTTTTGGGTTTTTCTTGGAAAGCCAAACCCAGCGAGCGCCTGAACTGAACAGGGACTCATGGCACTCTAAGAACAGACACTGTGTCCCTTTAAAAGCAAAAAAAATGACAAGTGGTCTTTGTCTTCTGCTGCCCCAGGAGGAAAAAATAGCCTGTCCTTAAATAAGCTTGGAGGAAATCAAAAAAGATCCACCAGATGGGAGACCTGAGAGGAAGAGGAGAAAGAACATGGGTGTTGAAAATATCCTTGCACCAAGAGTTTCATGTTTTGGGTGCTTATCTACATTTTTGGTGCTTATCTACATTTTCTCAGATTTAGCTAAAGTTGGAGGGAGCAAATCAGTAAATTATGTGTGCAGCACAACACAAAATCAGCTCTTCTGGTGGTTCTTCTCCTGAGCAGTGCAAGCTTGGCTCAGAGGTGGAAATGGCCATATGCATCTCCTTGAGGCTTTGAAAACACCCACAAAATCTGAAAGCAAATACATAGATTTACCCAAACACTGCCATTTTTTGGCATTTTCAGTTTCCTGCAAAGCACCTTTCATCTGAGTAGCCCTGAGCGGTCCATGCCTGTGCTAGACCCAGAACTCATTTTTGTTGCCAGTTGCAAATTCACCACCAAAATTAAGGAGAAATGTCAGAGTTTCCAGGAGCCGCTGGGAGACCTCTCATCACCAGGAGCATCCCAGGTGCTCCTGGCTGTCCCTGTCCAGGCTGAGTGTCACCCACAGCACCACCTGGGTGACGTTTTCCTTTCAGGATCAAGGATTTTTCTGGGTGGAATTGCCTTTATTCTCTTCATCTGGAGCACTGAGCTCAAAGTAAACCTCCACCATTGGGGAGCCAGCAAGGGTGGGGTTTTAGGTCGTCATATTTTGGATATTTTGTAAATATTCGTCTCTCTGCAGCAGCCCCAGCTCCTCCCTGTGCTGGGCCCAGGGCTGGGGCAGCTCTGCAGGTGGGAAATCACCTGAGTAGGGCAGAATTCTCTCTCCTGGCCTGCTGGCCCCACTTCTGCCACCCTTTTTTCCCAGCTCAGGTGAGCAATCAGCAAAAAGCAGCAGAGCTGTACCTTCCCTGTCTTTTGGATGGTGGAAACCTCAATGTTCCAACCTCCACATCCCCACAGCTTTCTAGCAAGGGAGAATGGTGACAAAATGACAAATGCACTGCCTTTTCCAGGTGATTCCCACTGTTTTCCTATGAAACCCTGTGGTTCCTGCCTTTCTCTGGGTCTTGGCCCCTGTATGGGCATCCAGACCCCAATCCAGGGAGGAGATGTCCCTGCTGAGGCACCCTGGCTCTCCTGCACCCCTGTGGGAAGTGGGCACAGCTCCCTGCCAGGTAATCAGAGCCTTTAATTCCAAAGATTCTATATTTCAGCCCGCTATGGAGGGGAGGAAGCTCTTCTTCCTCCCAGCACCCCACCCAGGAGCAGTTAATCTCCATCCAGATAGGGCTGGAGAGGCACTTGAGCCTTGTGTAAACGTGAGCAGATCAGATAAAGGTGATTTAAGGCAGAGGGAGGCACAAGAATTGCCTCAGCCCAGGGTTAAAAAGGTCTCCTGAGCCACTGGACACGGCCACATCTTCTGGAGATCTTTCAAAAAACACTCCCAGCAAATGCTGCTCAAAAATCCGGGCTGAGCAGATGATGCTGATACAACAAATATGTTACGACATAACTTTTTTTTTTTTTTTTAATTTACTCAGGCACATAAATAGCTTTGTTAATTGCCATTCCTTTAGAAACATTGGAATATGTAAGCAGTGTCTGCCAGAAGAGTGGGGAAATATTTCTGAATTTCTGTGGTAACAAGGGGGACCATGTTTGCAAACACCACTTAGAGTTCTACAGTGGAAAATCATCTGGAATTGGCTTCATTTCTTTACAACTTGATCTTACCATGAGCTCTCAGGTCCACAAAAAGTACCATTACCTCTTGTGGTTTTGTGGTTGAAATTACTTTTGAGGTATTAGAATGTATTTTTTTTTAGCTTTGAGACTGAAGAAGAAGTTGAAATTCATTGGTTTTGCTTTTCAAGGTTGTTTATTTTTTTTAATTTATTACATTTTTTCTTTGGCTTGTTGAGATTTGTTTGGTGGGTTGGGTTGTGGCACACTGGTTTTGGGCTGGGGTTAGCTTTTTGTACTAAGAATTACGTGCATTTTATTTATAATAATTTTCTAATATTTAATATTTACGTTCGACAGTTTGTTTCTATTATAAATTAATTACAAAGTGTTACATTTACAGCAGAAGATGGAGGATAAGAAGAAGGAGAAGAAGGATAGAACACGCTTAGATTGTTATATTTTGTTATTTGAACTTCTATTTTAAAATTTCAAAATTCTACTTTTTCACTTTGTGACAAATTAACTATTATTCTACTCAAACTTTTGTGGCTTGTAAATCTTCACACAAAGTTGGTAATTTTTTTCTATGGACCAAAATGGAAGGCAGAGGTGTTTTTGACTCTGTGCCAAGGTCTCTGAGCCCCTTGCCAGGGTCTGGAGTCCTCCAGGGCAGTCAGAGGAATGTCCTGGGTCTTGACACATACAGCAAGTCTTAGAGTTCTAGGGAAGCAGAAGAATGGAAGATTTTGTTTAAAACAAAAAGACAGCACGGGGAGAAGCAAAATTTGGTTTCACATAAGGGCTCCAGGAACAAAAACTCAAACCAAACTGCAGCAGAGGCAGGAGATGGGGATGGGGTGGGGGTTTCAGCAGGGGATGTTCCATCCCTTCAGTGTCACCCTGGTTTTTTAAGATTTTCTAAACCTTCTGATGTTGACGTTCTTGTAGTGAACTTTCTCACACACTTTCTGTAAATAACTCATTGTTTTGCATTCTTTTATGGAGGAGGAGAAATTTGATGGACTGTTGGTTTGTCCAGTGTCATTGGAGAGGTGCACTGTCACCCTCCAATCCACTGGCACTCTTGGAAAACTCCAGCTATAAATGTTGGAGTTTGAAAATAAACCTCCCTTTTTTCTTCACCTTGAGAACAGTGACCTTGTGTTCTTTCTTGTCCTATAGCGACAGTACAGAAACTACTGAGGAGTCCCCACCTGAATTTCAGGTGCTGGTGCCGAAGGATCAGCCCAGTGCTGCCACCATCACAGGGTTTGTCCCGTGAGGAATGCTCTGCTCTGGTTCTGGGGGAGGATGACCAGAATACCCCAGAGGTCCCTTCCAGCCTGAATGCCCACCCAGCCCTGCCTCACCACCCCTGCTGCAGCAAGGGCAAGCCCACACAGCCCCAGAGACCCTCTGCTGCCTTCCTCCACCCTTCAGCACATCCTCTTTGCTGCCAAACCCACAGCCCTTTCCCACCTGGAGCTGCAATCCTGGGATGCTGCTCCCAGTGAAGCCACACAGGGCTCCCGGGGTGTGGCCAGCTGCTCCCTGGCTTTTTCCCTCCTTAGATTACTTTGTTCCTGCCTGGGGATGATGGCCATGAGTAAGGCTGCAGCTGCAATCCGTGGGGATTGCACACAACACCCCTCACAGATATGTATTTTCCCCGCTCAGTGTACACACGTCTGTCCAAACTACAGGGTTGGTTTGTGAGTCAGCACTGGGGGCAGGGGTCACCTCCAGCTCATGCTGTAAATCCTCACCTGCCTCCAGCACCTATTCCTCCTGCAGTCTGATCTCCCCACCTCCTTTTCCTACTGACCTCACCTCCTGTGTGCCACAGACACCAACAGCAGCACGGCTCTGACCTCTGCCACCCTGGTGCCAACCCTGAGTTTCCCACTCTTTCTGGATTTTTTTTTTCTGTTATTTTTCATAGTAAATTAAATCAAACTTTCTGGAATCAGTAAGAAGTTTAGATTGGTGTTAGAACATTGGTTGCCCAAAGAAGCTGTGAACTCCTCATCCCTGGAGGTGTTCAGGACCTGGCTGGATGGGACTCAGTAATCTGGACTGGTGGAAGGTGTCCCTGCCCACGGCAGGGGATGGAAAGAGATGATCTTTAAGGTCCCTTCCAACCCAAACTATTCCATGATTTCATGTTGCTAAGCCATGAAAGGAATCTAAGTTCTAGAGATTTCATGTTTCTAAGCCATAAAATAAGTTTCAGAGATTTCATGTTTGTAAGCCATGAAACTAATCTAAGCTTCAGAGATTTCATGTTTCTAAACTATTCAATGATTTTAAAGCATGAAACGAATCTTAAGTTTCAGAGATTTCATGTTTCTAAATATTCAGTGATTTCATGTTTCTAAGCCATGAAACAAATCTGAAGTTTCAGAGATTTCATGTTTCTAAACTATTCAATGATTTCTAAGCCATGAAATGAATCTTAAGTTTCAGAGATTTCATGTTTGTAAGCCATGAAACTAATCTAAGCTTCAGAGATTTCATGTTTCTAAACTATTCAATGATTTTAAAGCATGAAACGAATCTTAAGCTTCAGAGATTTCATGTTTCTAAATATTCAGTGATTTCATGTTTCTAAGCCATGAAACAAATCTGAAGTTTCAGAGATTTCATGTTTCTAAACTATTCAATGATTTCTAAGCCATGAAATGAATCTTAAGTTTCAGAGATTTCATGTTTCTAAACTATTAAATGATTTTAAAGCATGAAACGAATCTTAGTTTCAGAGATTTCATGTTTCTAAATTATTCAATGATTTAATGTTTCTAAGCCATGAAATGAATCTTAAGCTTCAGAGATTTCATGTTTCTAAGCCATAAAATAAGTTTCAGAGATTTCATGTTTGTAAGCCATGAAACTAATCTAAGCTTCAGAGATTTCATGTTTCTAAATATTCAGTGATTTCATGTTTCTAAGCCATGAAACAAATCTGAAGTTTCAGAGATTTCATGTTTCTAAACTATTCAATGATTTCTAAGCCATGAAATGAATCTTAAGTTTCAGAGATTTCATGTTTCTAAACTATTAAATGATTTTAAAGCATGAAACGAATCTTAGTTTCAGAGATTTCATGTTTCTAAATTATTCAATGATTTAATGTTTCTAAGCCATGAAATGAATCTTAAGTTTCAGAGATTTCATGTTTCTAAACTATTAAATGATTTTAAAGCATGAAACGAATCTTAGTTTCAGAGATTTCATGTTTCTAAATTATTCAATGATTTAATGTTTCTAAGCCATGAAACAAATCTTAAGCTTCAGAGATTTCATGTTTCCAAACTATTCAATGATTTCTAAGCCATGAAACAAATCTAAGTTTCAGAAATTTCATGTTTCTAAACTATTCAATGATTTCATGTTTCTAATCTTTCACAGCCTGAAAAAAAAGTCTTCACTCATTAATCTGTGCCTCACCTCTGCCAAATGAAGAAGTGGAGAATAAATGCATTTTCCAGTCCGACAATATGAAATCTACCCACTTCTCCTATATGTCAAACAGCTGAATTTGAAAAACACAGTGATTCACAGTGTCAAAAAATAAGTTATCAGAATCAGAGATTGGGCTAGGAGAGGACATGCTCCATCAGGCTCCTCCCTGAGTCACTCAGAGCTCAGCTCCTGGCATTGCTGTGTCTCTGCTATCGCTGCCATCTCTGAGACATTTCAGGTCTTGCCCAACACCCACCTGGGGCCCAACCTGTCCCTGCCACCCTTTGGCCAAAGCTCCTTGTTGTGTTTCTCATCTGCCTTGTTTTGTGTTTCTCTCCCTCTATTTCTGCTTAGACCTTCAGTTTTCACAGAATCCCTGAGGCTGGTAAGGCCCTCCCAGCCCATGGAGTCCCAGCTGTGCCCATGCCCAAATTATCAAATATTAGGCCCAAGAGACTGAGGAAAGGAGCAAGACTTGAAGCAGCCTGGTCTCATGGTTGGTAAAACTTGGACCATCAGAGGAATGGAAAGGAGTCAAAACATATATTATTGAAAAGACACATTTTCATAGAAATTGGTGATGTGCTTTTTGTTCTCAGCTTGCTTTCTGCCCACAGCAGCTGTGGCTGGCAGTGTCCAAGGCCAGGCTGGGGCTTGGAGCAGCCTGGGACAGTGGAAAGTGTCCCTGTCCATGGCAGGGGTGGGACTGGATGAGCTGTAAGATCTTTTTGAATTTAGTCCTAATTGTAGAATCGTTTAGGTTGGCACAGCCCTGCCAGCCCATGCAGTGCCAGCTGTGCCCTGTGGGCACCCTGTCCCCAGCCCAGAGCACTCAGTGCCACCTCCAGGGGACACCTGCAGGGATGGGCACTGCAAAGCTCCCTGGGCAGCCCCTGCCAAGGCCTGAGCTCCCTTTCCATGGGCAAATTGCTGCTGCTGTCCCAGCTGAGCCTGCCCTGGCCCAGCCTGAGGCCGCTCCCTCTGCTCCTGTCCCTGTTCCCTGGAGCAGAGCCCGACCCCCCCGGCTGTGCCCTCCTGGCAGGGACTTGTGCAGAGCCACAAGGGCCCCTGAGCCTCCTTTGCTCCAGCCTCAGCCCCTTCCAGCTCCCTCAGCCCCTGCTGGGGCTCCAGCCCCTGCCCAGCTCCCTCAGCTTCTCCTCCTCACAGGGCGTGATTCACCCTTTAGACCCTTCCCCAGCTTTTGGACTTACCCTTACTCACATCAATCATTTTTTCTCTCTGCATTTCCTGGCTTCAGGTTTGTTTGTCCATAGTGATGTGTTGGAGTTATTATTATGTCTTGCTTGCTTCCACAACTGGAAGTCCCTACACTATCTTACAATTTTAAACTTGGGCTACTGCAAATTCCTGCTTTATTTTTATGATCCTACTTCTGCCAGAACCTCAAGGAATCCAACTTATTCATACTAATTAGGCATCATTAAATCTAATTTTAACTAATTTTCTTCCTTTTTGTTCAGACTTGCAGAGGAGATGCACAGAAAAGTTACCTATGCAAACCAGTTTCTGTTTAGTCACAGGTGTGTACAGTGTGCCACAATTTGAATCTAAAGCAACCATGCTTGTCCTGTGGGTGGATTACAACTTACAAAAACTGTCTTTTAAAGGAGGTTGAGTAAAGGCACCAAGTCACCATAATGAATAAACAAATACACCTTGAAATTCCACTCAAGGGGACTTTGTAAGGGAAAATTCCTTTCCTGAGTCACATTCTGATCAAAGGAAACCCAGGAAATCTTTCTGACAGCAGGTACCATGTTCTCCTCACTGATGGTGCTGGACAAGGGAATCCCATAGAAATGCATTTCAGTAAAATTGTCTTTTAACAGAGAGAGGCAGATCCTGGATTCAGGAAAACATTTCTTTCAGCTAAATATGACAAGGGACATTTGGTGGATGCTTTTTGATGGCATTTCACAGGTGTTTCTGGCTGCTGGCTGGTGGTTCAAGTTGAGTGACCCATCCAGCAAATGGAATGGAGCAAATCTTGCCCTGTAGGAGGATGTGGCCTCCTTCCATTGCTTTTGAAGTGAGCCTGGAGTGGATGAGCTGGACACTCCCATGGTGTGAATGTCTGAATCTTCCCTCTTCTCCTAAAACAGATGGCCATAAAGGCCTTGGAACAGGTTGTCCAGAGAAACTGTGGCTGCTCCATCCCTGGAAGTGTTCAAGGCCAGCTGGGACAGGGCTTGGAGCAACCTGGGATAGTGGGAGGTGTCCCTGCCCACAGTTTGGAACTGGATGGTCTTTAAGGTCTTTTCCTACCCAAACCATTCTGTAATTCCACAGGAGAAAGACTTGAATGCACATTTTTTTTGTGTGTTAGTTACTATTTTCCCTCTGTTAGTCACATATTTGCTCATTTCAGGAAGACAGGACTGCAATCAAGGTCTGTTATTTTTCGACTGCAGGCACCAAAGGCAGCCTGAAGCTCTCCTCTTCTCAGAGTAAATATTTCCAGCACATGGAGGGAGAGGCTGCCAAGGGAAGGGAGCAATAGCTGAGCTGCCTCTCTGAACGGGCTGACAGATACCTCCAGTCCCTCATTGCTCACCTCCCGGGGCTGGCTCTGGCAGCCTCCACTCCAGAGCAATCCCAAAGCCAAGGAAAGCACGTGCTGGGCTAAGGTAAGCCCAAGGTTGGCTCGCTCAGTCAGGGAGCAGGAGCATCGTGCCAGCAGCACTCACACAATTATCTGGCTCGGGTTTTGAAACCTCTGCTCAACCGTGATGATTCAGCAGCTGATTGCTGTTCATTTACTGGAAACTGCTTCTCATCACTCAGAAGGGAAAAACAACTGGAAAGAGTTTCTATCGCTCAATTTTACAGTAGGCAAGACAACTATGGTTGACTGCAAACTTAAAAAAAAGAGAAGCATGAACTGGAAAGCTCCAAACTCAAAACTTTTTTTTACCTTCAGCAACCATTGGATTTTCATATTAATATAACATTCCTTTTATTTGCTTTCTGGTTTTTGGCCTTCTGGATGCACAGTTCCCATTTTTCTCTGATCTCATCAAGGCCAGAAACTTCACAGTACATATAGTCCACCCCCACAGATACAAACACACACAAAATTTCTTCCTACAACCTGGAACTGAGCACTACAAAGGGGAAAAAAAGCACTTTTGCAAGATCCTAGAGAATTCTCAGGAGTTCCTGTTGTACCTGTCATCCCAGCCAGCGTGTCAAGGACTAATTTGAGACCCTCCAGAGCAAAACCACGAGTGGCTGGCACCTGTGGAAACAGTTTTTAACAGGAGCTGCCACACACAGCCCATGGGAATGCAGGAATATGCAAAGTCCAGTCCTGAGTTTGACTAAATCACTTTGTAATTCCAGATGGTCACATCCCTGGTGTCACATCAGTGGTGTCCAGTCCTGGAATTGCCACACTGAAGAGCAGTGGCTTGATCTGGTACCTTCACTGCAATATTTGGATGCATCACCTGTCCACTGAAAGCCTGGCTCCTGCCAGGAGAGTTCTGCCCACAACTTTGACAGAGTTTGCTCTCTGGGGACTTAACCAGTGGCTGGGAGATCAGGGTGTCATTTTACAGGAGCATTTTACAGTGATGGATTTTCATAGTTCTGTGTTGCTGCAGTGACTTCAAAGTAGCCCAATGTGGTGTTGTGAGGTCCCCAGGACGAGGTGAGAGAGGAGAGTTTGGCCCCATGTTCTCAGAAGGCTGATTTATATTATATTATATTATATTATATTATATTATATTATATTATATTATATTATATTATATTATATTATATTATATTAATTATATTTATTATATTACTAAAGAAAGAGAAAGGATACATCAGAAAGCTAGAAAAGAATGAATAATAAAAACCCATGACAGACTGAGAGAGTCCAACACAGCTGGCTGTGATTGGTTGTTAAATTAAAACAATTCACATGCTGGGTCAACAATTCTCCAAATCACATTCCAAAGCAGCAAAACAGGGAGAAGCTGAAGCTTCCCAGGAGAAGAAATCCTGGTGAAGGGATTTTTCATAAAATATCACAGTGATAGCCCAAAGCCCATTTGCTAACTCAGACACAAAAGTGTAGAAAATATTTGTGAAAAATCCTGTTTCTTCAAGTCTTTCTGGCCAGGTCATCTGAATTGAAGTGCCAGCTGCCAGGTACAAACATCTTTTACTGTAGCTGGGAAAAATGACACCAGCTACCCCAGCCTCACCCTGCTTGCTCTGTCACCAGCCCAGCCATGTCCTGTGTAACCACATTTCTCTTCACAGAGAAAAAAGCAGGGCACAACTCCCCAAGGATATTCTGAGATTCACATTCTCTGAACCTCAGAGAAAGGAAAAACAATTCTTATCTCATTTGCTGTGCCTGTGTTTGGGCAAAAGTAGAATGTAATATGGAGATTGTTTTCCCAAAGTGATGGTGGTTTGTGTGTAGACTGTTGGCCAGCAAACAGTCACAAAATTCTGTGCAGTTGTGTGCAGTTGAGTGCTTGGCAGATTCAGTTTAGATGTAATGTAATATAGATGGAATATAATATAGAATAATATGGTATGATAAAGTAATAATTAGCCTTCTGATATCAATGGAGTCCTCCTCATCATTCTCCCAGGACATGGGGCAAAAATGTCACTGATAGTCCTGGAGCATGATACAATGCCAAGGAGGGCCCAGCCACTGCAGCTGATTGAAATCCACATTCCCAGAGCAGGTGTCTTGTTGCTTGGCTTGGTTTTGCTCCCCTCCCGCGCTCACATTTACATTTACATGGCACAGCAAGGCCAGTGGTGCTGCTCATCACAACATCCTGCTGCACACAGTGGCCTCATCACGTCACCTTTGCCACCCCAGCAGTGCAGCCTGCCAGCCAAGGCTGGACAGGCACTGCAGCATTTTTCCAGGGCAAGCACGTGCCTAAAAACCTTCCACTCCACAGGGGTTGTTCCATGTAAGCTGCCTGGCTCGGTGACACTTCAGGCCACATCCTGCTAAGGGCAGAGTGAGATGTTTTTATCAGGTGTGTAATGGTGGCTAATGAAGAATTAACAATTAAGCAGTGGGAGTTGCAGCAGACCATCCCACTGAGGTGATAGCATCTTGGCACAGGGAGCATCCCAGAGGGATCACTCACTGCCACTCTTTCAGTCTCTGTCACCGAGACACAAAACTCTGCTCAGCTCACTCCTTCCAGGCTGAGGGAAGCTTTGTCACCTGTTCTATAGTTTGTCACTATAAAAATACTTTGTCACCTGTGGCAGGTGGAGTGGGCAGCCCTGAGGATCCTCTGAGGCTGTAGCATCTCTGATATAAGAGTTTCTTTGAGCCAGATCTTATAAGTTCTTGGAGGTTTATATCACACCCAAGATAGCTCAGCTACTTTTGGAGGCATAAAATCAGCAGGATGGCTTCTGTTGAAGTGTTGGAAACAAAAAGGTTTAATGAAAGGCAAAATAACAAACAGGGAAAAACTGAGCCAGGTGCAAGAGGTTTTTGCTCTTGGTAAAACACTTCACAAAAGCCATTAGTTTCTTTGTTCACTTTTTTTTCCTAATAAATTGCCCAAACAAAACTTTTTGGCTCCTGTCTAATTAGCTATCCTTAAGTTTGAAATCTCCTATGCCTATGAAATGCCTTTTCACCTAATCAAAGAAAGAAACTTCTAAGCTTCTTTCCTTTTTAAGAAATCAAAAAATAGTTTTGTCACTCCATGAACAAAAAGCAAATTCCTACACATCTCCATGGGTTCAGTCATGGATTCCACAGCTTCAGACCCATCCCTGGCTGCCACAGCATCTTTCACACATTCCTTTAAAAAATGTGGATTCATCAATGTACATAACAAATCCCTGAAATTTTTTTCTTTTTTTTTTCTCCATGTGATTTATATCTGGAAATATTGCCACATATTCAATAATAGGAGCAATGACAACAGTGGTTTGTGCCTGAATCCTCATCTGCCTTTCCATATTTCTCCCAGTGTCTTCACAACTGCTGAACTCCTCTCTGGCCAGATGTATCACACCCCCGTAAAAATTAATTAAATTGGAGAGGTGTTTTTAAAAATTACCTGTTTTCTCGTGATGGGCAGAGTGGTCTTTATATCCCTTTATGAATTTTCTTTATATTCCTTTATATATTATGTTTATATCTATTATTCCTGATAAATGTTGAGCCTCTTGGAAATCCGTTTGCATCCTCTCAGTGGATTCTCCTCGTGCAAGCTCAGGATCCAGGTGGGTTTTGGGTTGCAGTTTATGAGTTCCCAGAGCTCCTGAAGAGAACTTTTATTTTGGGGCACATTTAGACACCCCAGCCCAGCATTCCCCCTCCTGCTCTCAGCCCTGCACACACCTGAGGCTTCATCCCACCCTCCCTCTTGTGGGAAATGTATAAAACTTTTGTAGATTGTAGAAAATTTAAAAAACTTATAGAAAATTTTTTAAAAATTGATAGAGGGTTTATATAGTTTATATTTGTATGTAGTATGTATTTGTATTTTTATTATGATTTCTTGAGATGACAGAAAAACTGGAAGAATTTAAGAATTTTATTATTGGTTTTGTTTATAATTAGAAAGTTTTGGTTTTGTTCTGAAGTACTAGTAACTTTTCCAGGCATGTAATTATGGTAAAGTTTTTTTAAAAAATATATTAATTTGGAAGTTGTTAGCTTATAGTGTGTTTTTGGGGGTAATAAATTTGGACTGTTTGGGAGATGGTTGGTGATTGTATAGATTGTATTTGGCTTAGGTTTTTTAGGTACTTTTTATATTTAATTGGTATTGTAAGTAACTTTCTATAAGGTGACGTAAAGTCTTTATTTTGTAGGACTTTACATCTTATTTTAGTCTAATTAGTTTTTTAATTTTTTTTAATTATAAGAAGGTATAATAGGCATTTTTTTGTTTTGTGGGACTAGTATGTAATGGTTTAACTTTTTCTTTAGAACTATTAGCATCTTTACTTTTATTTTTTCTTTTACAGACATGTAAATTACAGGTTATCTCACCCTTGTATGTATTGTCTCAATTTTCAAACGAGGCTTAAATGGAATAAAAGTTTTTAAAACACCTCTCAGTTGCCCCATCTCTGGGTTAAAAAGGGCTTAATCTGGGTTAAGAAAGGGTTTAATCTGGATTTAAAAAGGACACCTCTCCCTCAGATTCTCCATTCTGTTGGTTTCTCCAGGTCTGGATTGAAGGCGCTTGATTTGATAGTTCTTGTTTGGACTCAGGTGTTTATTGTTTCTTATCAGCGAAACAGCCTCACAACCATGAGTTCTGCAGCCTTCCATTAGCAAGGCACAAAATGGCCAACTATCTCTTGTTACAAGGTCTTTTAAGGCTACACTATCTAATTAAGAAATGACATTTAGATCATTTTCCCTTTTAACCGAATAACTGATCCTTCCAAGCCTGCAATGCAGATCTCTCTATCCAATTACAAAACATCACCCAAACCCCGTGAAGAAGAAGGAAGAAGGTGGAGAAGGAAGAAGAAGGTGAATAAGAGCAAGTTCCCTCTGCCATAAAACCTCCATCTTGCTTCATATTTATTACTATATTCTAAAACTCCAAATTTTAAGTCTTCCACCCTGTGATATTACACACTTCTAACTAACTACACACTCATATTCTTAGTGCTATTAATTAATTTTGGAAGCCTTTTCCATAGGAAGCCTTTTCCATAGTCTCAGGTCAGTTGCAGTGTTCTCTTGTGAGTCTGTGCCTTTCAGCACAGAAAGTTTAAAATTCTCAGCATCCAGAATTCCAACCACTCTTCTCAAAAATCACCCTTGCCACCATCTCCCCTAATCTCTGACCTGCTGCTGGACCTGCTTCCAGAGTTAACCCTTCCCTCTCATCACTGCCTTGCAATCTCTTTCCTCTCTTATCCTATTTTCCTTGCCTCACTCACCCAGGCTGTAATTACATTACTCACAGTGGGTCAAACAAATTTGATGTCATAGGTTGGTAAAAACACTGGCCAAATTTACCCCTTGCTGAGCCAGTAGGATCTGAATTTTGGCCCCAACCCCATGAGCAGGCACATACCAGTTTAATTGCACCCCTGAGTCTGGTGTGACCTGCTCTGGGACCGTGCCCATGTGTGAAGGGCAGCACGTGTCACACACAGGGCCCCAAAAAGACCCTTTGCAGAAAGATCCTCTCCAGCTGAGCCTGGCTCTGGAGCTCTGTTCCATCCCACATCAGGCTCTGCTCTCACACACAGGGAGAACAGGAAAGGGTCTTGTGGCCCCAAACCCTGAGCACGCTCATGGAACCTCAAAATGAGAAAGAAGCAGAGAGCACAGACAAAATAAATATAAAATAATCTGGTGGAAGGCTCCCTGTCCATAGCAAAGGGGTGGAACTAGGTGGGCTTTAAGGTCCCTTCCAACCCAAACCACCCCATGATCCTGTGAAAATCCAGCAGCCAGAGTTCTCTCAGTCCCACAGGCACAAAAATTGAATCCCAGCGCGTGTCCCTGTGCGTTAACATTCATCCATCACCCCAGTTATTAGCCAGGCCTGAGCTGTAACACTTTATGGCTTTTAGGACCTCTCACTAAACGGTATCTCCTGTGAACTCATCCACTCAGCAACAAACTGTTAATATTGTGATAAACTCTGCAGGCAGGGAGCACCAGGTTTACACACAAACCATGGGGAAACTGAGGCAGGGTTAAAAACTGCTCAGGGCAGGTGCCTCACTGAGCCCTGAGACAGCAGAGTGAGGTCCAAGTGAGAGCCAAAGCATCCAACAGAACCTTTCCCCTTTTCCCTTCCCTTTTCCTCATCCCAAAGCATGGCTCTTCCCATTTCTACAAAGAGTTTCGAAGATTTTTTTGATTTTGCAGGAATTCAGTCCAGATCTGGTCTGCTAAATCAAAGATGTTCCTCGGGTGAAATAAGCCTTGGATCAAGCCTCAGGAGAAGGGATTTTTGTGGATTATTTATTTTTGATCCTTTTGTATGTGGACCACGATTAAAAAAAAATAAAAAATACAGGAATAGCACACCAGAGATGGTATCTCCCTAGAAAAGGACCCAGCATTTTTATTTTGGGGCAAAGATTCAGAAGTTCTCCAGCAGGTAAAAATGGCTTTTCCAAGAAAAAGCTTGTCAGATTCAGATCATTTAGCCATATGCCCAATTTTTTTTCTTGTTTTTTTTGGTACACTTTGTTTTTAACTGAAGTAAAGCCATGAATGCATGCCAGCCCTTTATCTTTCCAAAAAAGGGGGAGAAACTTAGTCACAATATATCCATCATTCCCAATTCCTCTAACAGCCTGAAAACATCAAGGAAAAGGCCCAGTCTAATGAAAGAAAAAAAAAGGGGGGGGACAACTTTATTTGGAAAAAAATAGTAAGTCAAACAAGCTTCCATATGTTTACCATAAAAATAACCTAGACTCCACCTTGGGGTGTATAAAAATACAGGCTACAGATTGTGTGTTTTGGCATTAGTTAAAAAATGCCTTTGTAAACATGCCCTATTAAAATTTAACTGCAGCTTTTATCATTGACTCAAGTAACATATGAAAGGGCTTGAACACTTATCACAAAAGCAGTTGTTTTATCAGGGCTTAGTAATAGCAGTGATGGATTGTGCAATTTGCAGGGCATGCCTGGTTTACAATTGCAGATGTGCTGGTAAGTACTATCATATACATCTGTAAAGTCTCCTTTAAAGTGTATCCAGAAACATTAACACCTATTAAAAACAAAAGGAAAAAAAAAAAGGAAAAAAACAGGTTATAGGAGCAGCAGACTTTTCAATCCTGCAGATAAGACTTAAATTAACACAAGAGGCTTGTGTCCAGATTTTTGGCCAAGAGAGGGACAGTGCAGGTGGTGCTTTTTAGTGGTTGCTGGGATTAAATTAGGACAAATATCCCCAGATAGCTCCGGATTGAGGCTCGGTGTCACTTCTTGGCTGTAGTTTTTACAGTATCAAAATAAATGTTGTAAGAGCCCATCCGACTCATCGAGCTGTCGTGTCTGGGCTCTCCCCACTCGGTTTGGATTTTAATGAGCCAGAGAGGCTTGATCTTCTTAAGAAGTAGCTTATATGACTCACTAATTTTGCATTAGCCCAGAAATTGCCTGGCTAAGCACTCGTGCCACCCACGGCAAATCCTTGGCATCCCTCAGTGCCAGTGACAACCCGAGATCAAGCAGGAGCAGCAATGAGCTCACTTGGACCCTGCACTGGTACCAGAAATTCCTTCAGCAGACACATTCTAAGCCTTACAAAGTAGTCACTGTTCCTGCCCCAAAAAGAGGGAGAGTTTTGATGAAAGGGTGACATTAAATCATCACTGCTGCCAAAGAACAGATGAGGAACTGCCTGGTTGCTCTAATGGGGCATCAGGAGCTGAGTGAGCCCCACACATCTTGGGTTTGAGGAGCTCACAGAGGATCAGACTGGTGTGAGAATGATGCCTTGGGAGGAGACTAGACAGAATTAAAGAATAAAGCAGGGATTTATTCACAGGATCTCCTCCATGGATGCACCTTGGGCAGCACCAGAGCCCAGCCAGGGCTGCACCCAGGATGAACCAAAATGGCCCCAAAATGCACGGCCGGGCACGGGCTCTGTCCCTGGGATCAGTTCTGCTCCATTTGCACCTTGCAGTTCATTGTCCCATTGCAGCTTTAGCCCTGCAGTCCCACCCTGCTTGTTTTTCTCTCTCCAGCCCACGGGGTTTGTGCTCCTGGGCTGAGATTTGGCTCATTTGTCCTTGGTGCCCAGCTGGAGCAGGAATTGTTTTGTCTCCCTGCTCTGTGCACAGAGCTCACCATCCCATAATATGAACCCAGCCCCACACACTAAAGCAGCACAGAATGTGAAAAATAGAAAAGCTCAAACCTGAGGCATCAAGAACAGGGTAGCAGCGTGGCAGGAGGGACTTACAGCCAGCGTCACATCAGGGGTCACCTTGCAGCAGCAGCATCATGGTGTATTTACACAGGCACAAGACACCAAAGGGTGCAGGCACCAAGAGGTTTCCTCCTTCAGCTTTTTGGAGCTTGCTCTGTTGTGTTATAAAAAAAAAAAAAAAAGGGGCTGCTACTTATTTTTAAAATTGAAGGCTTTCTGTATTTTGACTGTATTGCCTGGAAATTCCTCATAGGAAGGTCTGCAATTGCACATAAAAACAATAAATGCCTTTTTGTGCTTTTGAGTGGAAAAGCTTTCATGATCACAAAGGAGGAGAAAGCAGGAGGAAAGTTCAGAAGATCTGCAGGTGGACAGCACAAAACCTCCTTTGATTGAGGGGCAAAGACAGTTGCTCAATAAACAGTCCACTGTTTTTCTTTTTTTGGGGAAGGGGGTTTGGTGGGCTTTTTTTTAAATGAGTGTGAGATTGGGGATTCAAAGGATTATATTCAGCACAGTTTAGTCTCAGTAGAACACATATTCCAAGACCTGCACACATTGCCAAATGTTCCAGTCCATTTCACAGAACTCGAATATATCACTTCTGTTGTTGTTTCTGTTGCAGGAAAAAAATCCCCTGGATGCAGGACAATGTTTGATTTTGCATCAAAGCAGATACTGGCAGTATGTGGATTAACTAATTACCTCCGTTTACATAAGGAGAAGTTTATTTTGGTGGGGGATGAAAATGACTGGAAAATACGAGTCAGATATTTCATCTCTTCTTTTCCCAAGTGCCAGGCACACGTGCTAACAATATCCCCCAGCCATTCATCACACCTTTTGTTTGCTGTGCCTTAACCCCATGGAAGGAGTGCCAAGCTGGGAATATGAATTCTAGACATTTCTGACCCCAAAGAATATGTTTGGGGTTGGGATTTTTCCCCCTCTTTTCTTGGAGACTGGAAAAACAAGGTGGTGTGTTCATGCCAGATTATTTTTGGAGGTCATTAATGCACCAATGGGTTCAAAGTGAAAGGATGGAAATTTCAGTGAGATATACAAAAGGAATTGTTCCCTGGGTTCCCACAGGGTGCCCAGAGCAGCTGTGGCTGCCCCTGGATCCCTGGCAGTGCCCAAGGCCAGGCTGGAGCAGCCTGGGACAATGGAAGGTGTCCCTGCCATGGCATGGGATGGGCTTTAAGGTCTTTTCCAACCCAAACCATTCTGTGGTTCCATGATTCTGGGAAAGGGAATAATATCCAGCAGGCCATGCTGATGAAAAGCTTTCAAGTGGCAAAGAGCCAGTGGGATGTCTCAGCTCTGTGATTGCAGGAGGGTGTCTCCAGTCAGCACAACGTCACCAAATCCTTGCCAGAGTGGCCCCACAAGGCCACTTGGGGTAACTAACCTGTGTTTGCACTTTAACATCTGCTCTGCTTTATCAGTGCATTTTACAGCCACTGCTGGTAACTGAGTTGTATCACTGCCCTGAGGTACCTCTGAACTCCAAGGCTGTTGCCATGCACAAAAAAAATCCCCCGAGGCAGGTGGGAGAGGAGGCACGGGGAGGAGTCTGGAGTAATTCTGATTATAGGATCATTCTGAAGAACACCCCAGGCAGAGCAGCCTGCTCAGGGGTGCAAGGAACAAACCCCAGTGACAGCCTTAACCAGTCCACAGGGCTGTCCCCTCATTCTCCAGGTGACACAGAGGGAATGTTGAGGGGCATCTTTTTCCCCATCAGCAGTGAGGGGCACTCAGGAATTGCAGGCCATGCTCATGAAGACCTGGCCCTCAGCAGTGCCCTGGGGGCTCTCTCTTCATGCTCAGGCACAGCAGAAACAAGGCAACCCTGATTTGCAAGGCTGCAGGGGAGAGAGCTGAGCTGTGCAAGCAGAGGTTTCACCCTCAGCACTGCCAAATGAGAACTGATTTTTTTTTTTTTTTCTGCTGCTGCTGTAGGTTTGACTTCCAGCAAAACTTAAATCTTGCTGTGGTCTGGTCTATTCTCCTGGCATTGCTCATTTGGGTATCACCTTCAGTGTTTCCTCTGTGTCAAAGCACCAGCACCCTCAGCACGGGCATGTTTCAGGGGGTTTTCTTTTCTCAAAGAGCATTTTGGGGAGCATTCTGGCACACTTTTGCATGAGAGATGCTGTAAATTCAAGGAGCAAACAATACATATTCATAAAGCTCTGATGACTGCAGTGAAGATCTGAAACATCCATGCTTTCCTCTTCTCTCATGGCCAGGGAGAGGACCGGCTGGCTTTGCTGGGAGCAGACAGGTCCCTCCCCAAGGGCATTATGCAGTCAGTTGGTGGCCAAAAATCCAGTTTCAGCTGTGTGCTTACACAGATTCAGGGGAAAAGGTGTTTTCCAGCATGGGCATGCTGGTCCTGAGTCTCCTTATGTTCCCTACCACTTTTTATCCCAGATGCAGGCAGGGTCCCAGCCTTTATCTCTCTTCCTGAGTTTGCATTTTTAAGCTGGGGATTATGAACATTGTGGGGGTTATGAACAGGTAACAGGAGAGGATCTCTTGTACCACACATCACAGAGGGAAAGTGGTGACATAGGTGCACAGAGCGACCATTTCTCCTCAAATCAGCCCAATTCCTGCTGCAAACCCCTGGGGAGATCCCTCCAATCCATGTGGGGCCTGGAAAGACGCAGAAATTCCTCATACCACCAGCAAGCCCATTGTCTGGGCAGCATTTAAAGGCTGGGATGAATAATTGCTGAATTGTGGTGAGCTGAACAAGGAGAACACCCACAAGAGCACGGAACGTGCCATCTATGGTTCTGTGGGTGACCACAGCCGTTCCTCCATCCTCCCTGAAAACAAATTGTCCAGCAAAGCCACACACACAGCTCCAGATGGGTTTGTTCTGAGGGTGGCACTGAAATATCACCAAGTAATTCCTGGGGGATATTCCTTTCCTCTGTGCACAGCTCTGGGTTTTGGGGAGAACCTGGCACGTTAAATTCCAGCTGGCACAAGCTCCCTGGAGACGATGGGCACACCCCAGGGTGGGTGGTGGGGCTCAGCATGGCTGCTGATGTTTGTCCACATCGCCGCTCCCAATTTATGGAGTTTTGGAAGCATCTTTCTGGTCACTGGCACAGTGAACACCCAAAAATGCTGTGTCTACCTGGCGCCTGTCCAGCCACCCTGTGTGGTTTTCCTGCACGTCATGTTTAGATCACAAACTCTGGAAATATTTTATCTTCAGAAGGAGCATCCTATCACTGGGAAGAGTGTATCCTTCCTAATTCATAATTGTGATATTGCCAAGGAAGTTATGGAAGTCTGGGTTGCTCTAATTATCTAGACATTTTCCTGACTTTTTGTAAGCCATATTTTAGCAAATTGCAGTATTTTTGCATCTCAACCCTTTAAGGAAAAATTTAAAGTTCTGCAAATTACAATTTTAACTCCTTTATTCTATTTCCATTTTTTGTCTATCCAAAGATAACCTGCAAATAAATAGCAGAGTCATAATATTAAAAATTGCAGTGAAATATTGAAGAGGGAGGAGATAATGAGTTTGCTACAAAAACTAATAACTAATGGCTTAATATAGCCCAAACCTATTTGAAAATGAAAGTTGCAAATTTGGAGAAAAAACATGGTTAATGTTATAAAACAGAGGTTAGGATGAGCTTGTTTCATGTTTAATAAATGGATTTTTTTCCTAGTACCTGATCTAAACCTTGCCCTCTGTCAGTGTAAAGCCTCTATCCTTTTTCTTAGCACTCCATACCTTTATTAAAAGTCCCTCTCCAGCTCTCTTGGAGCCCCTATAGGTGCTGGAAGGTGCTGGAAGGTCTTTCCAGAGCCTTCTCCAGGCTGCACAACCCCAACTCTCACTAATAACCACATGTATTCTATTAGGGACCAATAGGGAAAAGTGCCCAGCAAAGGAATAGCCTTTAAATCCTCCCATTTGGTGTCTGCAGCACTCTGGTGTCACTGTCACAGCCTGGCAGATCTGTCCCTGGGAATGTCCAGAAAGGTGTTTAGGGACAGGGTTTGGTGGTGTGTCACTGTCACATTTTCTGGAAAAATCCCTTTGCCAGGATTTCTCTCCCGGGAAGCTGAGAAGCCTCGGAGAAAAAGGGAAACAATAATTATCTGATTTGCTTCTCCTGTGTTTTGCTGCTTTGTAATGTGGTTTGGACATTATTTACCAACAGGTGATTGTTTCATTGGTTTCTGCTGTGAATTGTTTTGACTTAATGGCCAACTGGGGCCAAGATGTGTTGGGACTCTGGAAAGAGTCACAAGTTTTCTTTGGCATCTTCTAGCTTTCTGTCTGTATCCTTTCTGTATTCTTTAGTGTAGTTTAGTACAGTATTCTTTAATATAATATAGATCATAAAATAGTAAATTAGCCTTCTGAGAATATGGAGTCAGATTCATCATTCCTGCCTTTGATGGGGTCCCAGAAAATACAACAGTGGTGGGTCCATAGAATCCCAGGATCCCTGGGTTGGAAGAGACCTCCAAGACCATCGAGTCCAGCCCAGCCCCAACTGAACCCTGGCCCCCAGTGCCACATCCAGGCTTTGTTAAACACACCCAGGCATGGGGACTCCACCACCTCCCCGGGCAGCCATTCCAGAACTTTCTCACCCTGGCTGCAAAAACCTTTTCCCTGCTCTCCAGCCTGTATTTCCCTTGGTGCAGCTCGAGGCTGTGTGCTCTGGGTGTGTCAGTGCTGCTGGAGCAAGAGCCCAGCCCCAGGTGAGCACAGGCACCTTTCAGGAGCTGTGCAGAGTGATGGGGGCAGCCCTGAGTCTCCTTTTCTGCAGGCTGAGCACCCCCAGCTCCCTCAGGGCTTCCTCACAGGGTTTGTGTTCCCAGCCCCTCTCCAGCCTCGTTGTCCCCTCTGGATGTGCTCAGTGTCCCAAGGCCCTTCCCAAACTGAGGGGTCAGAGCTGGACCCAGCACTCCAGGTGTGCCCTGAGCAGTGCAGGGGCAGAATGAGCTCCCTGCTCCTGGGACAGCCAGGGACAGACACAGGGACAGACACAGGGACAGCCACAGGGACAGGCAGAGACAGACACAGGGACAGACACAGGGACAGACACAGGGACAGCCAGGGACAGACACAGGGACAGACACAGGGACAGACACAGGGACAGAATGACCTCCCTGCTCCTGCTGGCCACACCATTCCTGATCCAGGCCAGGGTCAATGGTCAGAGTTGAAGATATTAAAGGACTTTTCCCACCCAAACAATCCCATGATCACCAGCTGTGTAAATCAGTGAATTTTCCTCCTGCCACCAGAGCCACACTGGTTCACATTGCCAGCTCAAGGCACATGAAATCATTTCAAATTAAAGCAGGGCAGAAGCAGGGCACAGGTTTAGTTTTTATAAGGATTGGTCAGGCTGCTCCAAATTTAGGCTGACTGCTTTCCCAAGCCCTGCCAGCACCATCCCAGCCATGGGAAAGGGCTGCAAACAAATCCCACAGAATGAAGGAAGAGGCAGGTGAGTGCAGGGGAGAGGCAGGAAGGTGTTCTGGAAATGGCTCAGCTGTCTGTGGCCTCTCCTGTGAGAAAGCTGAATGAGCCTGCTGGCCCCAAAAGAGATCATTTGACCCCTTTCTGTTTCCTGAGCAGTGTTTCCATACCCACAGCTGGAGGATTATTTGGGACATCACACTGTTTATGCTGCCTGTGGCCTTGGTATGAGGCGAAAATCAGGATAGTTCACTGCCTAAGTGACAGGAGATGTGCTCTGATAAGACAATGATGGTCCCCAAGCCCCTTCTGAATCCTCAGCCATTACCCACCTTCAAAATTGTGAATTTTTGAAGCCATTACCATCTTCTAAATCCTCAGCCATTATCCACCTTAAAAATATGAATTTTTTAAGCCATTATCACCTTGTAAATCCTCAACCATTACCCACCTTAAAAATATGAATTTTGGAAGCCATTACCCACCTTAAAATTATGAATTTTTGAAGCCATTACCGCCTTCTGAACCCTCAGCCATCACCCACCTTCACACACATCCTCCATGTCCTCCCTCAGCTAAAACTGAGCACTCCCAGTTACCCTGAAGGGTCTCAGAAAAGGTAATTCAAGGGAAATTGCTGTGGCACAAAGCAAAACCAGAATTTCTCAGCTGAGAAGCCACCATTTCTCTGAGGACAGGCTGACACTTCACTGAGCCCTGCTGTGTGAAAACGTGGCAGTTTCACCTTGTGGAAATCTCTATTTGTACCTTCTTGGCAGCTGAGCACCTCCTAAGGCTTGGCATATGGTATAATCTGAAGCACAAAATAAAAATATTGCATCCATCTGTACTTCTACTTGTTTTGGAGAGCCAATTTCTACACTCAGAAAAGCAGGTTGGTTTAAGACTGCATTAAAAAAATATTAAAAACTCATTGCAATGTCACAAAAACATTTTCATGAAGTATTTGATCAGAAGAAACGCTTCCAGAGAGAATCACATTTACTCCTGGGCTGTTATCCAAGTTGTTGGTAGGATGAATGGGCCCTAACGTGGAATTAAATGCAATTAATGCCTATGGCAAGGTTCCTTTGAATTCCTGTGAAATAAAGGAGAATTCATTCCTCATGTATTAAGTCTATTCACAACCATTAAGTGCATTAGTTACTAATACTCTTACTCCTGCAGCATTTGTCAGCCCTTTTAATGTCTAGAGTCCAGGCCAATTAGAAAATAAGACTGGAACAACTGGAGATAAAGTGCCTTTGAAATTCTCAGTTTCTCTCTGCTCTTGCCTTAATGTCAAAAAGTGCTTTACTGGGGCAGGCACGCAGCCAAATCGTGCCTGGGGAAATTCCCTGCCTCCAAGTTATCTATTTAATTCCAGGGGCATTATTCTCTAATGGCCCTTCCTGGTACTTTCTCTTTGCTTCTCCATTTAGCTGCGCTGCAAAAGTGCTGCCTTTTTTTGTTTGGATTTCATGTCCTAGGGGATTTTTTTTCCCTAAATCACTGGGCAGCCCCCCAGACTTGGAAAACTCTGGGTTATTTCTGGATGTGTCCCTAATTTCTAGGGAAGGCTTATCTTGCCAGCTCCAACCCCTTTTCCCTACCTGACCCTCTTGAGAACAAGACGTATTGGCTGCTCATAATTCACACAAAACGTCCAAAGTTTAAGGGCAAAGAGAAACAAGCTGAGTTATTTTTATCTCCTCTCCCGGAATAAATCCCCCCACAGTTCATTTCCAGGCATCCATCACCTCACACCAGAGGCAGGGCTTTGGGAATGAAGGGAGATCTAAGCAGAGAGGCCTCCGGAGCATTAACCTGCTCCGAGTGGGATAGAGGCAAAGCAGGACCACATTCCACCTCCAGAAGTCAAAACCTTGGTACCTTTAAAGCAAAAAAAAATATTTACCAACACATGCATGCACCGTTCACTTAATTAAAAACCATCACAACCAGCTTTGTTCTCTGCTCTGGGTCTGTCTGGAAGTGTTGGATACCAAGGACAGATAGGAAACACAGCACACACTGAGGAGAGCTTTGGGAATAATCTGAAAACAAATATTGAAACCACAATAAATCCTGCCCCTCTCTGCCCCAGGATGACCACAAGCTGAACTGCAAATTTTGCTGCAGCTTATCTCGTTTTATACCACTTATCCCTGCATCAAATGATTCTTGGTCTGTGAATTATGTAAATTCATGTAAATTACAGCAACCCCGTCTGTGTGCACCAGCCCTTGGCAGGAAGTGATGTGTTATTGTTCCAGCTCTCTGAGATGAAAGTGTAAACTCTTAAATGCTTCAAGAAAGTGTATATAAAAATAAATAAAAAAATAAAAATTTCTTTCCTTGCTGTAGAGCCAGTTTTCAATATTTTGCATCCTTGTAGGGAACATTCCTGCTTATCTGGCTCATCTTTGTGTGGGCCATTAGCATGAGTCAGGGACTTTAAAATTATCAAATAATTAGGCCCAAGAGACTGAGGAAAGGAGCAAGACTTGAAGCAGGCTGGGCTCATGGTTGGTAAAACTTGGACCATCAGAGGAATGGAAAGGAGTCAAAACATATACGATTGAAAATACACCTTTTCATAGAGATTGGTGATGTGATTTTTGGTTATCAGCTTGCTTTCTGCCCACAGCAGCTGTGGCTGGAAATGTCCAAGGCCAGGTTGGGGCTTGGAGCACCCTGGTACAGTGGAAGGTGTCCCTGTCCGTGGTGTTAAAAATAGGTTAGAAACTATTGTAAAATAGTTGATAGATGGTTAAGCATGTACTGTTAGTTTGGTTATTATATTGTAAAAGGGGTTAAAAGGGTAGTCATAAGAAATGCATACTCAATGTACCATCACACACACACCTCAGTGAAGTGCACCACGAGCCAGCCTGGACAGAACTGTAATAGGCCAATCAAGCGCCTTAAACCTTCATGCAAATGAAGGATCCTAAAAGAAACCAATCCAAAGGGGCAAAACACAAAATAAAAGGGGGCTTCTGACCCACTGAATTTGTGCGGCTCCATCTGGGAGGTTGGGGCCATCTCTGCTGAGCAGCCCCAGTGATGGGAACGCTCCTGCCCGGTCTGCGGGCCCTCACGCTTGGGCCTTTCTTTCTATTATAATAAACTCTGAAATCACTTTAGTACTGGGAGGCTGCTCTCGTTTTTATCTCATGGCAGGGGGTGGGACTGGATAAGCTGTAAGATCTTTTTGAATTTAGTCCTAATTGTAGAATCATTTAGGCTGGAAAAAACCTCCCAGCCCATGGAGTCTCAGCTGTGCCCGTTGCCCAAATTATCAAATATTAGGCCCAAGAGACTGAGGAAAGGAGCAAGACTTGAAGCAGCCTGGTCTCATGGTTGGTAAAACTTGAACCATCAGAGAAGTGGAAAGGAGTCAAAAAATATGCGATTGAAAATACACCTTTTCATAGAAATTGGTGATGTGATTTTTTGTTTTCAGCTGCCCACAGCAGCTGTGGTTGTCCCATTCCTGGCAGTGTCCAAGGCCAGGTTGGCGCTTGGAGCAGCCTGGGACAGTGGAAGGTGTCCCTGTCCATGGCAGGGGTGGGACTGGATGAGCTGTAAGATCTTTTTGAATTTAGTCCTAATTGTAGAATCATTTAGGTTGGCAAAGCCCTGCCAGCCCATGCAGTGCCAGCTGTGCCCCGTGGGCACCCTGTCCCCAGTCCAGAGCATTCAGTGCCACCTCCAGGGCACACCTGCAGGGATGGGCACTGCAAAGCTCCCTGGGCAGCCCCTGCCAAGGCCTGAGCTCCCTTTCCATGGGCAAATTGCTGCTGCTGTCCCAGCTGAGCCTGCCCTGGCCCAGCCTGAGGCCGCTCCCTCTGCTCCTGTCCCTGTTCCCTGGAGCAGAGCCCGACCCCCACCTTGCTACAACCTCCTCTCAGGTAGAAACCTTCACTTTTTTTGCTCCTGCAGTCATGGAAATGCTGATTTTCAAGAAAAAGCCGTGGCACAAGAGCTCCCAGGCTCCCTGTGCTGAGCTGGGTTCAGCATTGGCTCTGAGAGCAAAGCTGGCAGCAGGTTTGCTCCCAGCCACAGCTCCCCATCATCCTGGCAGCCACTTACAAAATCCTCGCTGTACTCGGCCTCCCAGCTGCTGTTATTTATTTCATTAGTAAACAGCATGTTTGCAGTGCTTTCAGAAAGTAAATTTCCAGTTTCTGGGAAATAGGAATGAAGCTAAATTAAATGAAAACTTTCACAATGTTTCCCATGGAATAGAGGCTGTGCTGGCTTGGCATTTTTGCCAGTAGTTCAGGGAAAAAAAAAAAAAAAAAACCAAGTACAAAACAGGCCTTCTGTGCTGAGCTTGGATGTGATTGCACTTGAAAATTTAGGTTTAGGTTTGAATTTCTCTCTGAATCACTCCACCTTCTTAAATATCATACATAGATTTTATAAGAATGAAAACTCAAGCTTCACAGGCCTTTTAGACCTTTAATGTGCATTTTTAAAGCAGCATATAAATATCTTGAATTTGTGTGAATTCATCCTTCCACCTGTCCAAGTGTCTGCAAGGGACTTTGGAGCTTAGTGCAGAGAATTATGGCATTTATTCCCTGGGGACAACCCCTGTTCCTCAAATACAGAATTTGTAAAATTCTGTGGAAATACAAGAGAAAGAGAGAGAGAGAGAGAGAGAGAAAGGGAAAGGGAAAGGGAAAGGGAAAGGGAAAGGGAAAGGGAAAGGGAAAGGGAAAGGGAAAGGGAAAGGGAAAGGGAAAGGGAAAGGGAAAGGGAAAGGGAAAAAGCTGCATTCATACCAGAAAACCCATCAAGAGAGGAAATGCAACTCCCTAACACCACCCCAACCTATTAACTTCTCTCATATCCCATTTTTTCCTCTTTTTTTTTTTTTTGTTTGGTTTGGCTTTTTGTAAGTTTTGAGTTTTTTTATTTGTTTCTTTTGGGTTTTGGTTTTTTTTATTTTTATTTGAGTCAAAAAGTCATGGCATCTGGCAGAAAAAAAGGTGTGTGAGAAAAATGCTAGCCTGGTATATTGCCTCTTTCTCTCTAATAGTCAGGAATAGGTTTCCAGATTCATAAAAGGAAGAAGGAAAATCAGGTAAGAAATCAGCAAACCAAGTGCAGGAAGCAAGAGAGGAAGGGAACAGCAACATCATTGTGTGAAGGGTGAGTGAAGCCAAAAAAGCTTCACCCAAAGCCATGGAGGTGTTCCCAATCCAGCAGCAAACCTGGAGGCAAATATCCAAAAAAAGGAGAGGAAGGAAGAGGAAACATCCCCCAGCATGGGGAAACCATTGGGTGAGGAGTCAAGGACAGATTTTTAAATGCTGGCTGTATTTAATATCAAACCATAAAAAAAAAACCCTGAGGTAATGAGAAGAGCTGGCTGAGACCTCTCCCATAAATCAATTGTCTTGAGGAAGGGGGGAAGAAAAAAAGCCCCCCACCCTCCACAAAGAAATACAAAAACAACAAGAGATCAAGATTTTTCCCACATTTCATAATGTTTTACACAGTTACAATAAAGGATCTCCAGGGAGTGCAGCTGCTTTGTAGAGCCAAGACATGAACTTGGAAAAAAAAACCCAGCTAAATTGTAATAGAGCTCTAGATGTTGTACTCTGGGAAAAAATCCCACAAATATATATATATATAAATAATTTTTGTGTATATACATATATATACATATAGCTTTTAAAGAAACACTCCTTTAAAGAAAGAATGAGGAAAAACAAACAGAAAGGAAATGCATTTTCAAGCATCAATGCCAACCTGCTGAGAAGGCTGCTACAGAATTAACTTAGTTATTTAGATTATTGTTTAGTTCAAAGAGCTGTAGTTCTTCATGGAGGAACTTATTTGGTGAAATATATCAAATTTTATCCAGGAAAGAAGGAGAAAATATTAAATGACTGGGCAAGGCTCCTTATGCAGATATGCCTGTAGTGGATGGAGCTGAGAAGAAACTGTGACAATCAGAGGCAGCTCCAGACTTCAGAAGTTTGTACCAGTCCAAGCAAAGACTTAAATTAAGGTCCCTAAATGTTAATCACAGCTCTGAGAGGCAACTGACTGCTTGAGTAAATCAGATTTCAGCTTTACAGGTGTTTAAGGCATAATTGTGGTTAATAAAATCTGAATTAAAGCAGAACTGGGATTTTCCTTCCAGTTCCTGGCTGACACAGACTTTTTGAGTAAGCACTGCCTCAGAGGCCTGCTTCACTCTGCTGAAATGGTGATAATAAAGTTTCTTTTGTGTGTTTACCTCTTAACCTTTTTCTGCAAGTGCTTTCTCCATGTGATACCCCCGTGACACCAGACTCTGCAAATACAGACTCACCAACGGTGTGGAATCCTTATGACTAATAGCAACTCATTAAATGCACTCCAGGCACATTCTGCACTGTTATTTAGGCATTAAACAATAATATTAACCATCAAGAGGCAGCCTGGAAGCGTTCAGGGCCAGGCTGGATGAGGATCTGGGTTCTGGTGGACAAAGCTGAAGCTCAGGAGAGTTGTCCCAACATCCCTCCATGGCCAGAGGAGAAGCATGGGGAGGAGCCCGGGGATATCCCACACCAGCTGAAGCATTCAGAAAGACAACTCAGCACTCCTTCCACTTCAGCTGAAGAGCAAACAGACACCTGGGCTGAACTTTGAGCCCCTGCCCTGGTTTCTAAAGCTGGGAGTGGAAGCTGGGTTTGAGCTGCACTCTGTAATTGTGTTTAATGGCAGAGCACCTTGCAGACACTCCAGAAGAGGGAATTGCATCCTATTTGCATTTGTTTCTGTGCTGTAAAAGGGATTAAGGGTGACTGGCTCAGAGGAATCCTGCCTGATAAGTCTCCTGGTACTGCTCCCTGGAAACATGGCCCACCCTCCTTCTGCAAAATAATTACCAGGTTATTGACTCTATCAGAGAAGATAATTTAAATTAAAAAAAAAAAAAAAACAACACCAAAGCACAGCACCCTGACTTAACACAGTGCTAGGATGTGATGTCTTGATCTCTAATTTCTATTTCTAAGACACCAGGAGAACACTGAGTCACAGCACACATGGGAAACTTCGCTCTGGGTTGCGAAACTCCTCTGCTCTCCTGCATGGAGGGAAACTCAGAAGTGTCATTAAACTGAACCAACATTGTATGGCTGAAAGGCCATCTTATACTATGTAAACAAACAGCTTTTAATCCCAGAACAAGAGGTCATTGTGCAAGATTGTGCATCATCACTGCATGCCTCAGACACCACTGGCCTGGTGTGACTGAGAAAGAAGCAAAGTCCTGATAGCACTGGTTCACGTTAAAGTAAAAAGTAAATTAACCTGATTTGGACAGAGATCTCTATTGCTGGTGCAATGTGAGATCCTGTAGTCTTTCCTAGAGGTGGGCCATGAGAAAGAGATTCAGGTTTGAAACACTTCCCACCCCTTCAGCTGTTGGACACCAATCCCCTGGCCTTGGCTCACACCTTGGTGCGCTCATATGCTGTGAACTCCAGCCAAGTTCTACCCATTTTCAGAGGGATGCTTTGGTTTATCCTTTAAATAGGGCTTTGGTTTATCCTTTAAATGGGCATTTTTTGTAGGAGTGAGCTGCTACTCCTCAGAATGAACTGGGGGAGAGAGGTGATGGCACGGATGCTCACCCTGAGAGCGACAGTGACAATGACGTGCTGCAGCTTTCCTGGAGGCAGGAGGAGAAGAGCTGCAGCTTCCTCAGGCTTCCCACAGAGCCCCTGGCACAGGCTGTGCAGGAGCACCTGCCAAGGAAGTGTCACCCTCTGGGTGTCCCAGCCAGCTCTCTCCACCTCGGGGGCTGCAGCTCAGCTCCTGGGCACAGCCAAATAAAGGTTGCTCCAGGTGCCAGCAGATTCCAGGCAATGAACACAGCCTGTACAGAGGGCTGCCTTCACCCACCAGCTGGAGAGAAACACAGCAGCCATTGAAACTTATTTTAAAATATGTAGAATTTACCCAGAAATCCTTTATGGCCTTTTTGCTCAAACACTTGTGCTATTTGGGCTCAGGATAATGCACAGAGAGATACAGGTCCCTCAAGACTTGTGCATAATTTAAAGTTGCTGGCTTGGATTTTTCTTTCTAATACACAGAAGTCCCCTGATTCACCTAGGGGACAAGTGTCTGGGCTTTGAGCACAAAAAGCAAATTGTCTTTTAGTCTCCAGCAGCAGCACCTGGCACTGCTGCCAGATGAGCAGGGGGCTGGCTGTGCCCACTGGAGAGGCTTCCAGTTGGGAATTCAGAACTTCAGAGGCTGGTTAGGTTCTGGGGAGGAAGACAGAGGAGCTGAGGGACATTTATTGAGGATGAGAGATTTCAGAACTGCAGATGAACAGCCCAGAATGTACCCATTGCCAGGCCCCTCATGGTTCCCTTCAGCTCTCTGTAGAAATGCAGCTCTGCACACTGGTCCTCTTGTTTTCACTCTCATTCCAGAGGTTACATCCCCACTCCTTCATCCCTCACCCTTGTTCCAGTCCTGGCCCTCCATCTGCATCCTGCTCTGTCTCCTTCATGTCCCATCACCCTCACCCTGCTGCTGGCTGTGCTCTCCCATTTGCCCCAAGGCTGGTCACTCCACTTTGCCCTTTCCCATCCCTCTCCCCAGATCACAACTTTCCATCTGTTTCCCACTTGCTTTGTGCATCATCTCTCAATCCTTGTCTTCACACCCAGTCACTGTACATATGTGTTTTTACACTTTCCAGCCTGTCACCAATGACTACTTTTGTTTTGCTGGGACCCACTCCGAGCTCCTTCCTCGCTGTAACTCAGTGGCACAGCTCTGATTCCTTCTCACACGCCTCCAAATCCCTCCTGCTGGCTCCTGCTTCCCAACACAAGGTCTGCCCTGGCCACTGGCAGCCCTTGGCACATCTGACACTTCTTTTGTCCCTTCCTTACACTACTGATGCCTTTTGTTCCATGACTGCACTGACCTCCCTCCATCCTTACCCTGTCCCACTTTCCAGCTGTCCTGAGGGATTCCTACCCAGGAATCTACTCTGGATCCTGTATGAGAAAGCCCAGCTTCCTTCTCATCACCTCTGACTCATCACTACACTCTTCCATCTGTCTCCACTTCTCCAGAGGGAAGTTTCCCAATTCCACATAGCAGAAGATGAACCAGGAGCCCACAGACCCTTCTGTCACTTTTGGTCCCTCTTCCTCTGTGACTGCACAGTGAGACTGAGCACAAAGGAGAGGAGATTTGTTGGTGGCTTATCTGCACATGATCCCCCTCTTAAATTGTCTGCTGATTTCCCTTGGAAGGAACAGCCCTGCCTCTTCCAACATTTTTCTTTTCATATTATAATTGCACTTGATTCTTTCTGATACTACTAATTTTTTTAAAACCCTCTCCAGCTGTAGACTGGTCTCTTTTTTTTCTTCTATCTTCAAGTCCATTCACCATTTTCAGTGGTTCCTTTCTTCCTTTCTCATTCTAGGCCCTCTTCTAACAATTTCCTGCCATGGGGACACACTGGAAACACTCTCAGTCTCATTAAATAAGCTCATTAAATGAGTTTATTAAACGAGCCTTTCCAAATCTTCACCCAGCCAACGTTTTTACTTGTACCACCCTTTACCCTGAGCTGCAGTTGTCTGCTGATTCTGTCCCTAGATTTTAAACTTATTTTAGCACATGAAAGCAGGAGCCATCCCGTGTGTAGCCTGGCCTTTAATCCTTCATGTTAATTCTTGTGGGCAACCTCCTCTTCAGGGAGAATCTTCAGGGCTGGGAGAGACTTCATGGGGATGTCAGGCCCATCCCTGGGAGCAGGACAGGCCCAGCCATCCTTTATGAAACATTTTTGGCTACCTAGGTTTAAATAACCTCCAGTGACAGAGACTGCAGAGCTTCTCCAGCCACTTTAAACCTGATTTTGCTATTTAGACTGGTAGAAAGTTGGGTTTTTTTCTTGATGTCTGACTTATTCCTGCCATAAATTAAGCCTGGGACTTCTTGCCTTAATGACCACAGAGAAGGAGAATGGATTCATCTTGGCAGCATCCTTTAATATTACAATATTGTGTCCCATCCCTCACTTTTCTAGACCAAACCATCCCAGTTCCTACACAACCATGCCCATCAAATCCCTGTTCTCCTTACTTTCCATTCCAGCTGTGGATCTTTCCTGGAGCACAGTTCATTCACATCCTTATTAATGCTCACTACAGCAAACAGATTAGTTCAAATCTCCTGCAGACTCTTTTGCTCCACATAGCCCAGAGTTGAAAATTGTTTTTTTCCTGAAGAAATTCCCGGGAGCAGGCAGAGCTACATGGTTGTTTTCTTCTCAGCTAAGCCCAGTACTTTACATAAGACCTTGTTGAACAAAATCCCATTTTTTCACCTGGTTTTTCTGACACCTTTAGATCATTTGGGATTTAACCAGTAAGATCAAAGGTCCCTGTGGTTGCTTTGTCCAGCTTACACAAACTCCCTCTGTCATCTCTCTAAATTATGTGGTCTCCCACCCATCCAGGCAGCTAAAAATCCCCTCTGTGGCCTTTCAATCCCTTACATCTGTGCTCAGACAGCACATTTTTTTTCTTTAGCCATAATAAATAAAAGCTCCTTATGCTTCCACACATCTCAAATACTGCAAAGAGATGGTTTCCCTCACCTTGGCACACCCTGTCCATGGGGAATTTCCCTCACTCTCACAACAACACCAAACCATCAGCATCTCATCATGGCTTCACACACCATCCCTCCTGGATGCTGGGCTTCCAGCCTGCACCATGTTTGGCCAGCAGTGCACCTTCCATCTTCAGTTTGCCAATTCCCAAGCACCTCTGGGTTTTTTCGCAGGTTCCTCCTACATTCCACGGCAGATTTGTGGAAAGAACTCTCAGGAACTTCATTACCTTCTTTAAAGTCTTCTTAAAACCTTTGTTTTTGCCATGAAAGCTGTAATAAATAAATGCAGGAAGAAGTACAACAGTGAATGCTGAGCAAACCCAATTTCCTCCTGATTATTGTCCCCTGATATCACTCCTTCACATGATGCCCTGCACTTCTAATCCTAAATTTTTTTGAAAAGGAGCTTCTCTCTCTCCAATATCTGACTGTACTAGAGCCAGTCCAATGGTGTCCCAGTTTCTGACTGATGCTCTAGACAGAACCTAACAACAGATACCCCAAAGCCATGGCAGACCGTGCTGGAAAGTTCAATTTGATAGCGTGGTTGCAAGTGGCTTGCAGTTGACCACAACCTGGCCCTTCCTGGATTGTCAGGGTGATGATATCAGCTCATTTCCCAGCAAGAGAAGGTGTTAAGAAGACACCAAAATTAGCTTCAAAGTAAGCTTGATGTCATTTTCTGCATAGCCCTCATGTGAAAAGAAAATTCATCTTCTAAGGTGGCCCCTTTGGTTTGAAAGTAAAATACCCATGGAGGGCAGTGGAGGGAAAGGAGCACTCTTGTGATAAAGATTTCAAGGAATAAAGAGAAAACTTCAGTTTTTAAAGCCCTTGGACATGGTGCTGCTAAGCAGAAAGCCCTTAAGGAAATCCAGCAGTAAATAAAACATTCTTTCCTGGTTTCAGCCTGAAACAGCCCACACTGGTCTGTGTCCCAGACTGCAAGGCAAGATGTGTTCTATTTGCCATCAGTATGGCAGTTGTCTTTTGTCAAGTGGGCAGTTTGCCTTATCTCTTCCACAATCACTTCTCCCTCCAGGGGGGCTTCTGCTGATAACAGCTATTGAATGTCCCTGCATGGCTGATAAGAACTGCAGCATCCCACTGGGAGATGTGAGCCCAGAGGGAGGAGCCAAGCATTCCTGCCTGGATATAACCTGGAGATTCTGGAACACCAGCACGGCTTCTGCACTGGATTCCCCACAGGAACAGCAGCTGCCTCTTCTTCCACTGGATCTTCAGAGGAAGATGCACCTTTCTCCAGGATCCCTGCTCCAGCAGAGCCACCCCTGACACTGCAGGAGGCTGAGCCACAATTCCAATGGGGCTGCTGCCAACAGCCTGACCCACAGGGTGTCAGGTTGGGTTCTGACTCTGTCAGTGTTGTTTTATTGTACTGCATTGTTTATTTTATAATTTTTATTTTCTTCTCTATTAAAGAACCGTTATTTCCTTCTCCCATATTTGCTGCCTGAGAGCCCCTAATTTAAATTTTACAGGAATTTAGAGGGAGGGATTTTACACTTTCCATTTCAGGGGAGGCTCCTGCCTTCCTCAGCAGGCACCTGTCTTTCCAAACCAAGACAGTCAGCAACTTTAAAAGGTCAGAAAGTGTGAGCACCTCCCCTTGTTTTGCAGGAGCTGCACTGGCCCGGCCGACCTGTGCCTGTAAATAAAGGACAAAAAGCAGCTCGGAAGGAGGACAGAGGCACTAAGAAAAAGCCCTCTGTGTGTAGCAGCAGTAGCAGCACTGGAGCTGCTCAGAAGGCAGTGCTCTGTATTTGTGTTTACATATTGATTGTTTTGAAGCCTCTTTCAGTTCCAGGAATGGGAGACTATAAAAAATGATATATATATTTGTGGTTTGGCACCCAAAGAGAGCTTCAACTCATGCATCATCACTGTCTGCCAACATCTGCAAATTATTACATGTTGGTTTGGTTTGGGGGAATTTTTTTTAAGCCTCAAACTACGAAACTAACGTCACTTGGTGGTTGCACCTACTGCCGAGGAACAGGGTGGGACTTTGGGAAGGGATTTTCACCAGGGCAGGTCACTGAGTTTACTAATAAACAGGATTTTATGGTAATGCCTGCTGCACTAGGGAGCAAATTCTAGCTAAATAAAACTGACAGAAACTTTAGTTGGCTTTCAAGAATGACTGCTGAGTGAAGACATGGAGGTTTGCTTTTGAAACCACCTTCCAGTGAAAAACGTAACTGCAGCATGGCATGAGGACACCTCAGCCTGTCAGAGGAGGGAAATGATCTGCACAGAGGGTTTTGGAACCATCTGTGTGAGCAGTGGGGAGCTGGCAGAGCCTGGAGCCCCAAACACTTGGCAGCGATCCGTGCGCAGAAAAAGCCGATGCCAGAAGAGCTCACCACAGGCTTACACAAGCCCAGCAGGTCCCGTGACCAGCACACAGCAGAGCAGATGTTGTGCACAGGGAACCATCCCTAACCAGAATCTGCCTCAGGCACAACTAGGGAAGGAAGCACCATCCTGGAAAATTAAGCCACAGCTGCCAGGCAGCAGCAAATTCTTGCTCGGAATGGATCAGGTGGCATTGAGATGTCAAAGTCAAACCTCGTCAACCTCAGTGAACTTAGCAAAATTGTTTGGTTTTTTTTTTTTTTTTTTTTTTGCTATGAACAAGCAGTGATAGGCAAACAAGAACATTGTGACATGAACTTCTTGCAGGTCTAATTTCAAGATCACAGCAGCCAACCCCACCTCTGCATGGAAAAATGGTGCTTTGTGAGGCTGGGTGTGTGTTTGCAGAGAGAACAGGCTTGGTCATAGCACAGATGGGTAGCCAGAGCTTATTTGGACTGGAGTAGAAAAGGAGATCTAAAAACTACTGATTAAAAACTCAAGTTAAGTCTCTTTTTCTTTAACTACATTTCAGGCTTCATTGTCTTCATTGCCATTTTAGCTTTACTTCAAATGGAATCTGTCTGCAGCATGGTCTCAGTGTTAGCCTGGCATGAAACTAAATTCATCCCCTGGTTGAGCTTGCTTCCCAGGATAATTTTATCCTAAACTTTCATCAGGCCCACAGCACTGAAGGTTACTGCTCTGCTTGCTGCAGGCAGCAGGCCCATGGGAAACACCCAAGCCACAACAAAAGGTCTGTGAAGAGAAAAATTAGAAATGCAAGTTTGCAAAGCCCACGCTCTGTAAGCCACAGTGAAACAGCTGAATCTGCTGTAGGGGAAGATGTAAAGGCCAGAAACAGATATTTCTGCATGGACATGACTCCACCAGCAGGAGCCATAAAAGGTTTAAACAGATTTCCCAGAGAAGCTGTGGCTGCCCCATCCCTGGAAGTGCCCAAGGCCAGGTTGGACAGGGCTCTGAGCAACCTGGGGTAGTGGAAGATGTCTCTTCCCATGGCATGGGATAGAATTGGATGATCTTTAAGGTTCATTCCAACCCAAACCATTCCATGATTCTATGACAAAACATCAAGAAGCAGCTCTCCTCATCAGGAATATTAATTAATTAAACCTAGACCAGGACAGTGATCCTCCCCTCACTTGAGCTGGACTGAAATTTTATCCATCCAGTTTCAGCAAGGTTTCCTCTCTCACTCACAAGATGAATCCCAGCTCAGCACAAATAGTCAGACACCTTCAAATCCCCCAGGTTCTGGCTGCTCTTTTTACAATCAAACACAATGATTTTTCCATGCCAAACCATGGGAACCCAAGATACTTTCCCCTGCTCCTGCTGAAGGTGAGGAGGTTTTCCTTAGTCCACAAGTCACCATGGTTTCCAATTGTCAGGAAACAATGGCCAGGTTTCCAATTGTCACCCCTGTAACAGAGCATGGCAAGCATGTGCTGCCTCTCAGCTGTCACAGCTCAAAGTCCAGATTATTATTTAATAAATAATCTTGAATGGGTGAGTCATAAACCAGCCTGCTTTTGTGCTAAGGGAATAGTAACTTTTGGGGAAGGAGCAAGCAACTTTTCAGCCTCCTGCAGCAGGGCTGGATGGAGCCCTTCACATTTTAAACCCTGAAATCCCATGTGGGATGTGCTGAGGGCACTGTATGACTCCAATCATCTCACTCCCTTCAAAGAGAAATCAAAAGACAATGAAAATATCTCAGACTTGCTTTATCACTCATGTTTCTCAATGCACTTGCCCATCTTCTGCAGCCTTGGGGTTCTTATCCCTTTTTTTGAGTTCTCCCTGAGATCTGCAATCTCAGCTTTAAAAGTCACAGGAAGTTCCCCTCCCCATACCACCTTAAATCTCCCCATTGTTTAAATTCTCCCTCCCACACAACCTGACTGTAAACAGATGGTAAAATTCTGTGTGATGCTGTGTACAGTAAAATCACCTGTTTGCCGCCCAGGCATTATCAGTGATTTTCCACAGGACTCCCATGTTCCAGCATGGGTTTGCTGTGTGGCAGCAGGGACAGAGCCTGGCTGGGCAGGGCACTGGGACACAGGGTGAGCACAAGCAGTGATGGGTGACAATCCTGGCCAAAGGGGAATGGGGAGGGCTGGGGCAGAATTCCTGCATGGCCATGGGGTGGGTAGAGGGTGTTGTGGCTGCCCTGAGCATGGAACTGCTCCTCAGGATGGTGGAGAGGGAGTCTGGGCAAGACCTGGCTCTGCTCACTGGCTTTTCTGCCCAGGTCAGGGGTGATGCTTCTGTCTTTCAAGCAGAGACTGGAGGGGAAAAGTATCTGGAAAGTATCTGGAAAGCCCAGCTGAGACAGCCAAATCAGGAAAATCCTGATTCCCCTGCTGAGACAGCTTGGAGATGGGTCAGGATGCTCCCAAAGACAAAGCAGAAAGAAGCAAATGAAGAGTTAAGCAAAGCTAAACAGGAGATGAACAAAAATAGTCCCGAACGTCTGATACCCCATAAATCCTGTTCTTCAGTGAAACATGAGTGCTTTGCACGTCTGAACCATCTGTTAAGACCTTTCCCCAGTCAGATCTGGAGGCCAGGCTTGCTCACACAGTGTCCATGAGGATAAAACCCTCCCAATCTGTGTCACTGGAGCCTGGGCACAAGGAAGGAGCCCAAACCCACGTCCCCAAGCTCTGCAGGGTGCAGGCAGCCACTGACCCAGGTCACAGCAGCACCCACACAGTGACCTGGCTCCCTGACACCTCATGAGGGCCAAGCTGTAATTTAGACAAAGCTGGTGATTTTCTATCGGCTCCAGCAAGCTGAAGGGGTTGAACCCATGAGCTCACACGGCTTGGCGTCATCTAACTCAGCTGGCAGCACCAAGGGGATGAACTGCTGATGCCCTGTACCTCAGCCATGGCAAAGAAAGCTTGAGAAATAGCTCAGCAGCCCTGTCCTGTGGGCAGGGTGGGGGACAGCCTCTTTTCCCAAAAGGAAACGGGCTCAGGTTCCAGCAGGGAAGGTCCAGGTTGAAAAACAGGAGGAATTTCTTCAATGAAAGAGTTGTCAAGCGTTGGAAGGAGCTACCCAGGGAGGTGTTCAAGAAACAAATGGACCAGTGTTCCAATTTTGTTGAAAAGGTGGTGATCCATGAAGGCTTGCACAAGATAATTTTGGAGTCTTTTCTAATTTTAACCATTTTTTTAATATTTTCCAATTTTAACCATTCTATGAGTCTGTGTTTCCTGGTCAACAAAGGTGCTGCTGGGACCAGGTAGGACAATCCTGTTCCCAGGTCTGTCTCTGCCAGATGTGCCCACTCTCATTCTCCAGTGCAGTGCATCTCCTCCAAGCCAGCACAAAAAAATACAAAATTCCAATTTTTCTCCATGCTGCTTTTACACTCACACTCCATTCCACACTTCCCATGGGGCATTTCTCACTGGATCTACTCTGTTGTAAACTCCAACAGATGCTTGCCAAAAATAATTACATCCAAGACAAACAAACAAAATAGCCCCAACAGCATGGCTGGAGTTGGTGTGGTACAATCGTCGTGCGTTGTGGTTTGCTGACCGCTCCATTGCTCCCCTGTCATTACTGGTAAATTATTCAATCTTTTATCAAGGAAAATGCTTTAAACATGCAATCATCTATTGTTTATCTTGTGCTCTGAAAGTGTGTGTGGCTGTGCCAGATATGTCCTAAATTCTTTGGTTTTATCTGCCCAGTTGTACACAGACGCCAACGTAAATAAGTACCAGGTACACACACACACACCTACGAGTAAGGTAATGGATCCAACCCTCTTCTGATCTTTCTCTTTCATCTCCACGGAAAGAGAAGGGCAAAAAAAACACTGTTCCACCTCCACTGTGCTCACACAATCCCATCACCACGAGCTTGCCCTGCTCCAATTCCAGTGGGGATTTTCCTGAGCAGTGTGGGGCTGGGATGTTTTTTAGCACAGATTTACCGAGTGACCTTAATGACCAAATGGCATCAAGGCTTTGAGGGGTGAGTTCCCAGCTGGGAAGGTCTGCAAGGGAATTATGTGTATAACTGGAAAACAAGAGGTGTGGGCATCTTGGAGCTGAACATCTGTTGGAGATGGGGATTCCTGGCTGGAGTAAAACCAGTTTTCTACTGGTTACTCAGGAGGACAGAGCAGTTGGCACTGGACTCTCTGTGCCAGGCTGGTTCTCCCCATCCCTGCCTGCCTGTCCAGGAGTGAGGTCTCCTGGAGCAGCTCCCAAACACCCCAGCAGCTGGAATCACCACCCTGCTTGCAGAGGTTAATGGGACAGGCAGATTTCCAAGTGGGAAGCTTTGCCCAGAAGCGGGTTAGCAAGAGGGCGGGGAGGAGACAGGCCCTTGCAAAAACAAAAATTCACTTACCCAGCAGTTGTGACTGGGCAAGGCCACTCGGAGTGTGACAGAGGCAAAGCCCAGCGTGACAGATATTATCTAATATGGGGAAGTGGAGCAGGTCACTCATCTCCAGGGAGGATCTGCTGCCCTGGAATGGTGCTGGTGGGAATCCTGCACTGAGGGGTGTCCAGCTCAGGCTGGGTGCTGTACTGAGGAGCAAGACTGTCCCCCAAACAGGAACATGAAATCATAGCATGGTTTGGGTTGGAAAGGACCGTAAAGATAATCCAGTTCCAAGCTGTAGGCAGGGACATCTTCCACTTGAACAGGTTGTTTCAAGTCCCATCCAACCTGGCCCAGCTGCTCTGGGCAACCTGTGCCAGGGCCTCACCACCCTCACAGGGAACAATTCCATCCTAATATCCCATTTAATGCTATTCTCTGTCAGTGTGAAGCCATTCCCTGTGTGCTGTCCCTGCATCCCCTGGCAATTGTCTCTCTCCAGCTTTCCTGGGGCTCCTCCAGGCCCTGCAAGGCCACCCTGAGCTCAGCCCAAAGCTTCTCCTGTGCAGGTGAGCAATGCCAGCTGTGCCAGCCTTTCCTGCCAGCAGAGCTGCTCCATCCCTCTGCCCATCCTGGAGCCTCCTTTGGGCTCTCTGCAGCAGCTCCAGCTCCTCCCTGGCTGGGCCCAGGGCTGGGGCAGCTCTGCAGCTGGGAAATCACCTGAGGGGACACAGGGACACAATCC
The DNA here is from genome assembly GCF_027887145.1 of Ammospiza caudacuta. Lineage (NCBI taxonomy): Eukaryota > Metazoa > Chordata > Aves > Passeriformes > Passerellidae > Ammospiza > Ammospiza caudacuta. The sequence continues at coordinate 118,354,210 of NC_080594.1, read as the reverse complement.
CAATCCCAATCCTTTTCCTGCTGGTCACGTTGTGGGATCAGGCCAGGGCACATTTGGTTTCTGATCCCAGCACACACAGACAGGGCACATCCAGCTCTCACCCACCAGCACCCCAAGCCCATCTTTTCTGCAGTCCAAATGCCAGGGCTCAACTTTGATTTATACCTGGTGTGAATAAAGTCACCTCATCTACTTCCATCCCATTCCTAATTGTGCTTCCCCACCCCAAGACACCTTCCCACAACCCCTTTTATCCCTTCTGACTCAAGTTCATCAGAACACAGAGGATGGGGAAGCACCACCACGACCTCTCTGCAGGCCACTCACACCAAGAGAAGGGGAAAAAATCCCCCACCAGTTCCTGGAAAACACGGACTGAAACTTCTCTTCCAACACTGACACTGAACATAAAATGAAACACAAAGTGCTTTTCTCTCCCCTGACAAACACTGCTGCTCATGTCTGCTCACATCTATTTCAGGCATCTCTGCTTATTCCAGGCAAATCTCAGCTCTGTGTAGGTGGGGCAGGGATGATTCAGCAGACGAACCTGCATGGCTAGAAATGCTCCATGCCTATGGAAAACAGAAATCTTGCGGACCCCTTGCTGGCCAGGTGACAGAAATGTCCCTTTTTGTCCTCACAAGGTGGTTCTGCTGTCAGCAGCTGCTCCTCCCAGCAGTGCAGGATTAAATAAAAAGTGGATTAAATAAAAAAACGGTCTGAATTAAATAAAAAGTGCCACATGACATGACAATACCGATGCCTATGTGGTGTTTTACTTGGTTTTTTCTTTTTTTTACTTTTATGGGACAGCACTGAAGTTTTCCATACCTACCAGTCAGGGATCACAGCACTTTGGTGATAGATCCATCATGTTTCTTTAGGTGTATCCATATATTTACACAAACAATATTTAATAGAAGTAGGAAAACCTACTTATTTAATGCCTATTGTACCAGGAAGCCAATTTATGAGTTTGATCAATCTGTTAGATTTTTACAGCTTGATTATTAAACCAAATTAACTGCCACTGTTACACACAGTTCTTGCATGAGACATATCACACACACCCACAGATATACAAATATTTACTCCTGAGAAGAGCTGACCTCTATTAATGCACAAAGATTCTGTACTAGTCTGATTTAAATGTCATATTGTGAAAAAAAAAAAGTCATGGGAAAACATCCTGCAAATAGCCATTATGTCCATGAAAACATCTCATTATCCAAAATGGAGTTATGTTTAAAAGTGTCTTGTTTATTTAAAGCTCAAGTCCTAGAAATAAATTCCACACTTCTCATTCTCTTCAGATAAATATTCAATTACTTAGCATGTTTATGGCACTGGAATGAATACTGGAGTGTTCTGTTGTTTTTAAAAAATAAAAATATTTTTTAAAAAAGTGTTGCAATGACAAGCAAAGATTTAGTAGTCATTTTATTTGCTTGAATCGACCTCATAGGATGTGATCTTGGAGAAAGACAGGCTTTTAGCAGGGCAGTGATTTAAGACATGGAATTCATTGCAAGATAAATAAGCAGGAGCCACACTATTTTCAAATCTCTCTATTTGTGCCTATGTGAGGTCTCCAGAAGGAATAAAATGACATGGATCAAGAGGCATGCAGCTGACTTGTCACGGGGCTCTGGAGGAGAAGCTCTCCCCCAGCTCAGCTCTCATTAGCTGTGAAGGGCTGATGCCTGCAGTTTTTGGATGGAGTTGCAAAAGAGAGACGCTTTTGCCATTGATGTCACGGGGTCCAGATGTGAGGAGATGAGGAGCAGGCTCCTCACCACACTGCAGCTCTGGCAGAGGCTTCCAGCTGACAAAAAGCCTGAAAGCACAGGGTGATGCTTCCAGCAGCTCAGGAATTCCACCCAAGTGTTCTGAGGGTCCTCTGGCCACACTGGCAGGGAAGTTGTTCCTGTGTTTTCCACCAGATCCTTTTCTGCAGCACTTTGTCAGGGTTAGAAAAGTGATTCTCCCCTGACTTAGATACTGACATGCTGTAGCTATTTACCTTCCATAACAAAGATCAGACAATCAGAGGATCCTGGAATCCCCAAGGAGGGAAAAGCCCATCAAGTCCAAGCTGTGCCCCACGGGCACCTTGTCCCCAGCCCAGAGCAGTCAGTGCCACCTCCAGGGGACACCTGCAGGGATGGGCACTGCAAAGCTCCCTGGGCAGCCCCTGCCAAGGCCTGAGCTCCCTTTCCATGGGCAAATTGCTGCTGCTGTCCCAGCTGAGCCTGCCCTGGCCCAGCCTGAGGCCGTTCCCTCTGCTCCTGTCCCTGTTCCCTGAAGCAGAGCCCGACCCCCCCGGCTGTGCCCTCCTGGCAGGGACTTGTGCAGAGCCACAAGGGCCCCTGAGCCTCCTTTGCTCCAGCCCCAGCCCCTTCCAGCTCCCTCAGCCCCTGCTGGGGCTCCAGCCCCTGCCCAGTTCCCTCAGCCCCTCCTTGTCTGATCCCCTCTAAATATCTAAATAGATCCAGCACTTCCCCTCAGGGAACCACAGAACTGGGGATCAAACACACCTGTGCCAACCTGAGCTCTGAAGCAGAGCATTCCCAAAACCACTGAGGTCTTTGAAGCCCCTTCTATGGCTCCTGCCTAAATATGATGCCAAATTCTCTGGGAAAATACTACTGTGAAATGGTGGTGGTTTTGTGAACTCACTTTAAAAAAACCAAGGTGGGCAAAATCAAATTAAAGAAAAACGACAATAAAATAATTTCTTCTTAGCCTCACACTCTCAAGACATCAACAGCAGCCCTAAAAATGTGTCTAGAGGACAGGGCATCAGAAGAGCCATGGCTGGCCATGTCCCCACAGCTGCTGGAGGAAGCAGCCAGCGAGCACAAACGCTCTGCTCTCCAGTCAGCCCTTCCCCTCACTTAAAATTCCAGAATAATGAACACTTCACACAGAAGGGAAAATTTTCAGCTCTGACTCACGGGATTATTGCTTTTTGTTTATAAGACACACCCACTAATTTGACGTTGGATGCACGAGGGATCCATCTGGAACCGCGGGCGCGTGACGATCGCCGGGAGCTGCGCAGAGCACAGCTGGATTCACCCATCCTGCCTTTCCCTGAGCACAGCTGGATTCACCCATCCTGCCTTTCCTTGGAGTCTCCTTGGAGCTCAGGGACAGACCCTTGGCATGCCATCAGGCTGCTCCTAACAGCTGGAGACAGAGCTGGCAGCACATGCAACAGGAACTGTGGCCACATTTCTCTTCACAGAGAAAAGCAAGGCACAATTCTTCCCAATATTTCTGGGATTCACATTCTCTGAACGTCAGAGAAAGGAAAAACAATTCTTATAATTTGCTGTGCCTTGTTTGTGCCAAAGCAGAATGCAATATGGAGACTGTTTACCCAAAGTGATGGGGTTTTGTTTCCTTGGCCTATCAAGGCCTATCAGTGTGTGTGTGTTTGGACTGAGGGTGACAATCACGAGATTCTGTGCAGTGGAGTGCTTGGCAGATTCAATTTAGATGTAATGTAACATAATATAGAATAATATAGTGAAATAAAGTAATTAATTAGGCTTCTGATAAGATGGAGTCAGATGCATCATCATTCTCTCTCCCCTCGTTGGGGATGCCCTGCAAATTCGATAATGAAGCACAGGGAAGTTTAAGTTTTGCAAGAGCTCCAACACAGGAACTGCAAAATCCACTCCTGCACTGGAGCTGCTCCTGCTCAGGCCCAAGGCTCCACCTTGGGCTGCAGAAATAAATCCCAGCTGACATTTTGCTCCTGGTTTTCCATGCAGCAGGGTCACAAAGGGTGCTGCAAGCTGACTCAAACCATAGGAATTGTGTAACAGCCCCATGCAATGATGGGGATGGCTCCCTCCTGCATCCAAATCCTCCTTCCAACACTCAGGAAGAAGAAAAGGACCCTCAAGTGGGTGTGAAGCTTTGTGCTGCCAGAGTGTAAATGAGAATCAGGCCTCACAGCCTTTAAACAGCACACAGCAGTGCAGAACCAGAGGGGAAGGCTGTCCAACTGAAATACCAGGGATTTAGGCAACCAGAAATTTGGAGGCAACAAAACAACCAGTGGGACTGAGGTGAGGATTGATGCTAGCATATCTGCCAGCCCCAAAAATAAGCAGTAATGAAAATGAAAAATGAAAAAACCATGACCCACAGTTGAAACCCTGAATTTCTAAACCTTAATCCTAACCAGTTAATTTGGTTTATTAACTCTGCAGGCATATTCTGAACACTAGTTTGAGCTTTGCCCCAAAAATATGAGATCTAGGACCAGGCTTTGCTGGAACCAGGGACTCCTGGGCAGTCAGTCCCCTCCCTGAGGGGACATCTTAGGAGCCAACCATGGCTCCCAGGATGACCAGGACAGTTGGGTCTCCTTTGTGGGAATAAGATTCTTCTAGGAAGCCACTCCCACTTTCCAACCCCACTTCCCAATTTCCCATCTGCAATCAGAGGGCAGAATGCCACCTAGTGAGCTCCTCTTCCTCCTCCTCTTCCCTGCAGCCCCCAAGCCTCCCAACCCTGCCCCACTACAAGGGGACCCACAGCAACCACCCTGCTCCTCATTTCTGTCACAGTTCTGGCAGCACCTCCCAAATTTTCCTGCTCCCTTCCAGGCTTCCATCACTGCAGGAGTCACTGCTGCTCCCACCCCACGATGCCCATTTTGGATCAGTTTGTGCCACAGACCAGGGCACCTCACAGATCCAGGGCACAGGCCAGGGCAGCAGGTACAATGGGAACCCTTTAAAGCTGCATCCCTGCTGATCCCATTTCCATAGGAGGTTTTGGCAGGGAGAAACAAGATTATGGAAGAGACATGAGCTGTTTTGTGAGGCCTCATCTGATGTAACCACTGCATTCTTGGAATGGATTTTTGGTGTTAATCATAGGAAGGGAGGTTTGCCCACTCTCCCCAAAACCAAATTTCTGCAGGCATGTCAGGAATATCCCTATTTTCCTTTTCCTTTTCTTTTTTTCCCCCCAAAACCCAACATAAAGAGAACAGGTCTCACTGCATTTTATTTCTGGAAGCTGGAGAGATAATTGAAGCCATCCTTCACAAGGAAGAAGCAAGCTCAGCCAAATTGTAGGGATCCCTCCTCTCCTGAGAGGCCCAAGTGTAACAGAGATGCAAAAAATGCCTCTGTGAATATGTCTGCAAATAACAAACATTTCTAACCAGACATTCACCCTTGGCCATGATGTGGCATCATAACAGAGCAAATAATGGAGCACCAGGGAAGTAAAACCAGCATTTAACAGGGTTTTATTCCCAGGAAATCTGCTGGGCAAGCAGGGAAAAGAGGCAGGCTGGAAGACGCTTGGAAACCCAAGCCAAGGCAGCAGATCCAGGCTCAGCTGAGCTTGGTGGTGTTGTTGTAAAATAGGAATGACACCTTGCACTGGTAATTACAGCCACTTAAACCCTCATCTGCATTCCACACAATGCAGCCAGGGAATAAACATCATCACCTCCTTGTCTGGAGCTGCTGCCCGGGTTAACCTCCCACCAGCCCCAGTTAAAAAGATTAATATTTAAAAGCCTTAAATCCACTGCTTAATCCAGGGTTTAGCAACTCCCCAGTGGATCCCCACCATGCCCAGTTTTGTTGTGGAGGACCAGCAAAACATCCCACAGCCCAAACATCCAAACAATCAAATTTACAAGAGCGTGTAGGACACAGGACAAAGGGGAATGGCTTCAAACTGACAGAGAGTAGGGTGAGAGTGGGTATTAGGAAAAATTTTTTACTTTGAGGGTGGTGGGGCCCTGGCACAGGGTGCTCAGAGATGTTGTGGCTGCCCCATCCCTGCAAACGTCCAAGGCCAGGTTGGATGGGGCTCTGAGCAGCCTGGGATAGTGGAAGGTGTCCCTGCCCATGGACATCCTTTAAGGTCCTTTCCAACCCAAACCATTCTGGGATTCTATGAAAAGGGGGGTTAAACCAGGAGCAAAGCAAGGTTAAAAAAAAAGAAAAAAAAATATGGATATAAGAGAAAGCTTCCTGGGAGGAAGCCAACCTGTATCTTCTGTTGACCAAGAAAAAGGGAGTTTTGCAATTTGTTTGGGATAATTCTCTGACTGTTTCTAAGCCCAGCCAGGACTGATGTCCAGCAAGAGTCCAGCTGGCAGTGGCTGGGACAGAGCAAAGCACTGGGAACTTTCCATCCCATGACTTTCTTGTGCTTATGCAAGTTGGTGCAAGACCACTGGAGCTGGTGGAGGTTGTGTCTATTAATATCCCTGGAGGATGAATCAGGCAGATGGAAAATACTGCCTCACTGGGAAAATCCCACTGCCAGTGACACAAAACCTCAATGGTGAGGGAAAAGAGCTCCCTTCCAGCTCCAGAGCAAATTCACTTCAAATTAGGTGGGGCCCTGTTCCCTCAACAATGGGAGCTCACTCCAGCCCCTCCTGGGCTGCTCGGATCAATTGAGGCTGTCAAAACATTTCTTATGGGGTCTTTCCTACTGGTGTTTCTTTTCTCTGTGCCTCTCCTTCCTCCAGGCTCTTATCTGCCTGCACATGTTCTGCCTCACGAGAGAAGGGCCACAACAAACCCTGATTTATGGTCCTCTGACGTCCAGGGCTCCCTCTGAATTCCTTCACGTTTGCAAAGTTTAGATGTTGTCCCAGGAGCTGCCAAGGAGTCCAGAGCAGGAAGTCAGCAGGAAAAAAAAAAAAAAAAAAAAAAAAAAAAAAGGAAGATAAGGGGGCTGCTGGGGCTGGGATAAATCCCCAACCATGTGTTTTGTTTTCACGTCTTCTCAGGGTTTAAAAGTGGAGCAGAAAGGCTCTTATTCAGCTTCTTGTTCTTTTCCTTATCCCAAAAAAGGCAGCCTCAAGCAGAAGTGATTGCTTTCTTAATGAAAATTAGGCTAAGGGAAGGAAGGCACCTGAAGCACAGTTTGCATTTGGGATAATTCTCTGACTGGATATTGTCTGTTTTTTAATTAAGTTGGTAATGATTCCAGAGCCCTGGTTACATCACATTCCCAACCAGGCTGAAAAATCCCAGGGATTGGGAACTGCATCTTCCTTTGCACTAGTGAGGTGCAGTGGGGACCTTTGGGGAAACCAGCCCTGCACACAATTCCTCCTTCCCCACATGGGGCACCTGCACTCCACAGATCCCCTCAGCCCTGCCTCTCCAGGCCAGGAGAAACATCCCTTGAATTCACCACAAAATAATATCAGGGTGATGACATCAGCTCATTCCCCAGAAGCAAAGCTCTTAGAAAGACACCAAAATTAGCTCTGAAAGTAAATTTCGTGGAATTTATTGCGTGACCCTCATGTGATAGGAAAACTCTTCTTTTGTCACTATTTTGCACTCAAATAGCAAAACTGCAGCTCTGCTCTCAGCAGTAACTTAGTCTGGGCTGCTTTGCCAGGCTGGGACAGTCAAGTGTCTCTGCTTTCAGCTGGTGGTTGGGGATTTTTAGCAAACCTTCCTTTTTGGAAGGTGGTGGAGTCTTTTTTGAGAACACTGTGTGGACACTGGGCCTTCTCCCAATGCAAACCAAATGATAACTTGACCTGGAGCTGGCATACACAGTGCACTCATACTGAGGCATTTATGTCTCTTTGAGCAGAGCATAAAACATAGAATTTCCCCATTTCCCTGTTCTCCCAGCCCTGCAGGGCCACAGCCTCTGCCCCACTCACCTCACCAGGAGCAAACCCCAAGGGCAGAGATCTCTCAGGACAATGTAGCAAGAAAAATTAATGGATCCCCCGGGGAAGCACCCTGTGGCTGAGGCTCAAGAGCTGTTGATGCCTTTTTGGGCTACTTAAAACCAGAGGCCAGACAAAAAAAGGGAGTAAAGCAGTTATTTATTGAAGGGCCTTCAGGTACAGATGAAGCTGCCCCAGGGGCGGACCCAAAATGGTGGACCCAAAATGGACATGGGTTTTCCCACTTTTATTTTTTTTAAAGTTTGTCCCATTTGCATATTGGGGGGGGGGGGTTAATCTTCCATTTACAGCTTCAGGTAATAAAGTAATTTACCCCAAGTTTGCTCCCCTAAACAGACTTTTGTTTACATTTCTCAGGGCCTGAGGCAGTGAGGTGTCCTTGATCTCCAGGCCTGGAGAGGAATTGTGTTGTCTGACCAAACCGGGAAAGCAGCAGCTCACACTGGATATGGAGTTTAGAGTTTTACACTAAAGAATTGCAGGATTACAAATGTATAAAAAATAAAAAAGCTAAAATCCTGAAGCATCACTGGTGGCACCCATTGTCACACATACTTGGTGGCCACCAGAAGTACGCAGACAGATACTGGTCTCAAGAAGTTTTCCCCTCAGAAAATTAAGAGGGAAGTATAAAAAAAAAAAAAAAAAAAAAAAAAAAAAGTGAAGCACGAAGCTCTTTGTGGTACAAAGTTTTCTTTGGAGAGCAGATTGTTTGCAGAGAGATGAAAAGAGCATGGCAAACACGCTGACAATTTGTGAATATGCATCCGTACACATATTTGCAGCCGTGCTCACGCTGCCTTCCCTTCCAGCTCCCTTGCAGGTCTGATGAATCACAGGCTGCAAACAGCCCCACTCAGGCAATAGTCACGCTGAGTGGCTCATGACTAAGCCCCGAGCAGGAGTTTATTCACAAAGTCTATGCAAATAGCAAACACATCTGTAAGCAGGGCAGCAGCACTTTACTCCAGGATCATTTGCAAACAAGAGAAGGGGTTAAGTCTGTCACGCTGATTGCTTACAGAAAGTAGATCACTCAGCCTTAGTCATTTGCATCTCTTTCTGGATTGCAAATCCTCCTGGCAGAGAATACAGCAGGCCCTTTCATTTGTTTTCCTGCTCCTCGTCCTCCAGATGTTCAAGTCAGACTTGTTTTCTGCAGTTGTTGGGGTTTTTCTTATTTTTCTAGGGCTTCTCAGCCAGATAATGAAACCTACTACAGTCAGTACTTTGCAATATTCAAGCTGTGAAAACTCAAATATATACTTGATTTATTACTTCCAGTGGCCAATCACATAAATGCATTAAGCTTTTACAAAGAAGAAATTCACAGAAACATATCACAGAATGGCTTGGACTGGAAGGGACCTTAAAAATCATCTAATTTCACTCCTTCCACTATCCCAGGTTGCTCCAAGCTCCATCCAGCCTGACCCTGAACACTTTCACAAATAGGGCATCCACAGTTTCCCTGGACATCTTGTTCCACTTCCATAGTAAAGCATTTCATCCTAATTTCTAATTTAAATCTACCCTTTTTTTATTTGAGATTGTCACATGAATATTCTGCTTCAGCAGCAACACTGGGTAAATACTGGAATCCATCTGCAGAATGAAACAACAAAGTAAATTATTTGTTTCTCAGCAGCGCAATTATTCAACAAGCACATGTTCAGGGGGCCCTGTGAAAAGGCCTATGCTCAGATTTTGAAAAAGCAGCTATACCCCAAAAAACCTTCCAACAGGTCACAATCAAAACTAAAAACATCCATCTTCAATACCCCTTGAGTGAATAAGTGTTTAAATATCTTATTTGATGCACTATTGCCCATAGCACTCCATCACTGGACCCCCAAATTTCAGAACCACCAGTTCTAATGTCACCTCACTCAAAGGCAACCTCTTCAATCTCCTTTCCTTTGGGTCTGGCATGGCAACAGCTGCAGTGCATCAATAATGGGTTAATTTAGGCAGGGATTTAACTCAGCTGCTCTGCTGAGCTCCTGGAAAACTGAAAGTGTGGTAGGAGGAGCCTCCACCCCCAGCAGGAGCAGGTGAGTGAACAACAGACACTAAATCTGTGCTAGGTGTGGGTAAAATTGATGTCACAGGCTGAATGCATCCCCACTCCTTTGGCTGCCTCTCCTGACTGCTGAGCTGCCACCTCTTGTTTTACAGCTTATGCAACATCTTTAGATTCTGTCAGATGGTGTCTGACTGCTGAGCCTGCTCCTGCTGCTGCTCCATGACACCTTTCCCAATGTTTTCCCAGTGCTTGACTTCAGCATTTTGGAATTGCAGGCTCCCTGTGCATGTGCTATCCAAATTCAGTCTCTGTGTTCTCCTGTACTATGAAAAGCACATTTTTATGAGCACATTTGCACTTTACTCTTTGCTTGAAATCTGCTTTCCAGAACATCTGTAGACAAAGAATGCTTCTACACACTGCTGTCCATCCCATGATTTATTTTGCAGGAAGCTGCCCCTTTCCCTGGATTTGGGATGTTACCAGGAACAAGAAGCGAGCCACTCTTTAGAGTTGCTGTGAATATTTTGTACGTCTTTCAATTCAAGCCCCTCACCTTGCCAATGTCACAAATGAATAGCTGTGAGCTTCCTTGGATGCTGACTTGGTTAACAATCCCAAAAGTTGAGTGGGATAAATAATTTTAATATCATTCCCATCACATCTTACCCCATCCTCACCATTGAAACTGGTGCCTTGGGAAGGCTGACCTAGAGCAGAGCTCCAGAATAAAGCAGGGATTTATTCACAGCATCTCCTCCATGGATGCACCTTGGGCAGCACCAGAGCCCAGCCAGGGCTGCACCCAGGATGAACCAAAATGGCCCCAAAATGCACGGCCGGGCACGGGCTCTGTCCCTGGGATCAGTTCTGCTCCATTTGCACCTTGCATTTCATTGTCCCATTGCAGCTTTAGCCCTGCAGTCCCACCCTGCTTGTTTTTCTCTCTCCAGCCCACGGGGTTTGTGCTCCTGGGCTGAGATTTGGGTCATTTGTCCTTGGTGCCCAGCTGGAGCAGGAATTGTTTTGTCTCCCTGCTCTGTGCAGAGCAGGGTGCTCTCACCACCCCCTAAAATGAAGCCCAGACCCACACACTAAAGCAGCACAGAACCTGAAAAATAGAAAAGCTCAAACCTGAGGCATCACAAAGGCTTGGAGTCACAGAGGATGAGGTTTCCAGGCAGAAGATCATGGCAAGCCTGTGCTCCTGATCCCCCCACTGGATTCCATTTCAGAGATTTGGGAATAGTAGGTTAATGCCTGGCAGCTACAGCAGCCAGCTGGCAGTTTTTCTGGCTTTAGGGAGCAGGGATAAAGGCTACATCCAACTTTCAGGATGCCCTAAAAATGTTCAGGCTGGTGTGAGGAAGAGCTGCTGCCTCATCTCCTGACCCTTCCCTAGTAACATCTTAAAAAATAAGCAATTGTGCTCCAGGGGAGCTGCCTTCTCCTCAAAGAAAGGCTCACTTTTAATTGTCAAGTCCTAAATAAAGCCATTTTCACTCATTTCAGCCACCAGAACGTGTAGATAATGTGACACATACTCATAAATAACCTGGCAAAGGAGACACAAGGAGAGGGTGATGCTGAATGTAGATATGTGTGTATTCCTTTAAAAGGATGCTACATCCTTACCATGAGGTAAAAACTACATTATGTGGCTCAAAAGTGGCAATAAAAGGATTGTATATGTACTGAACCTTTTGTGTATGACAGGTTTATAAAAAATCAGTAGTTATGTGAGCAGGGTGTTTATTTTCTGCTTCTCCAAAAACATAACTGTTGATATTCCTGCTCCACTGACACAAACAACTTTTCCTACTGCTCTTCATTCCTGACTGGTTTGAGTATTTGGAAATTATTTTGGAATTGTGTGATGTAACCAGTCAGACCTGATGATTTCATCACTTGTTCTTCTCTGTCCTTCTTCCTAACTAGAATCAAACAACACTGAGAACATCCAGTGCCACCCCGGCCATGGCAGGGACACCTTCAACTGTCCCAGGCTGCTCCAGGCCCCAGTGTCCAACCTGGCCTTGGGCACTGCCAGGGATCCAGGGGCAGCCACAGCTCTGGGAATTCTATTCCAGGGCCTGCACAACCTGCCAGGGAGGAAATTTTTCCTAATATCTGATCTAAACCTGTAATTTTTCAGTGTGGAGCCATTCCCTGTGTGCTGTCCCTGCATCCCCTGGCAATTGTCTCTCTCCAGCTTTCCTGGGGCTCCTCCAGGCCCTGCAAGGCCACCCTGAGCTCAGCCCAAAGCTGAGGATCCACATGAAATCCTTACTCAGAGGGAAGGCTGCAGCCATGCCATGTGTCCAGGGTGATGCTGTGGACATGGGATGGAAAATGCAGGACCCAACAACTCCAAAGCTCCCTGAGGTCTCTGCCAGTCTCTGTGTGCCAGGGAATTTGCTGGAGCACCACGGGGACACTGCCAGAGCCCTGGGCTCTGCTCTGCATCTGCTGCTGCAGACAAACAGCCTGGGACTGTCACCGGGCAACGGGAGATGCCGGTAATTTAGGAAATGAGCAATTTGTGTGTGCGCTGCAGGCTGGAGGAGCATCCGGGAAAGGCTCAGTCTGCCTCTGCAGCAGCACTAAAAACCAGGAGGGAACTGGAGCTGGGTGTGGTGCTGCAAGGAGACCCTGTGCTCCTGCTGTGCTCCAAAGATGCTGTGGAGTTTTAACTGTTTGTTTTTTTCTCCCTAGGGTTGGGATTAAATGTACAAGAGGGTACTTCTTGTTTGGACTCAGATGTTTACTAGTTCTTATTTATATTACAGTCTCACAAAGCATGAGTTCTACAGCACTTTAACAAACTAAAAATGGAGCCATCTCTCTCTCTACAAGGCCTTGTAAAGATAAACTGTCTAATTAAGAAATGACACTTAAATTATATTTATTTTTAACATAATAATCAACTACCCGTGGTTTGTAATGTAGACTTTTTAATCCAATCACACAAAACCACCCAAACCCATGAAGAAGGTGAAGAAGTAGGACCAGCTTCTGCTTTAAAACTTTTATATTGTTTTTTATATATTCTATATTCTATATTATATTTCCTATTTTCTATATTCTATTTTCTGTATTCTATGGCTTTAAACTCTTAAGTTTTCTATTATGGCATATTACACACTCCTATTCAAACTATACACTTGTAATCCTAGTTCTATTCAATTTTGGAAGCTTTTTCTATGGCTTCAGCTCAAATGCAGTGTTCTCTTGAGAATCACACAAGAAGTCTAAAATTCTCAGCAGCCAAAGTTGTGACAAGATTCTGCTATGTAAAATCTTGTGTCATATCCTGCCATGCACCTATCATGCTACAGTAAAGTCTGGAGGCTGGGTTTTGTTTGTTTGTTTTTTGGAGTTTTTTTAATTTAAAAATTTTAAAATCAAAATAATTCTGGAAGTAAATCTCTTCAAATTCCTCACTTGATGGCTTGTTTGGCAGTTGATACAGAAGTAGAGCACCATACTTGATGCTACCTGAAAGAGTGGTGGCTCTCCATTTTATGTGTGTTCAGGGGCAAAACTGGCAGTCACTCATCTCCTGCTTGTTTTTGAAAGGAAAAACATCATCTCTGACCTGAAGTTTTCCTCAAAGACCTCATCAGTGAGGGGGAAGTGATGCAGCTTGTGCTGTTTCAGACACCAGTAAAGCACAGTTGATACAAGCACTGCTTAAACCCTGGTTCTGTTCCCACTGGAATTCCCTGCACACCCATCTAGCCAGGGATGGAGATGATGGAGTTGGAGCATTAAACAGCTGAAGTCTTTCTGGAGGGCAGGGAAAAGGGATTTGTGCAGCTGCAGGGCAGGATCTCTGTGTGACCACAGCCCAGAGCAGAGCCAAGCTCACACCTGGGCTGTTCCCCAGCTAAAAATACACATTAAAATATTACATAATATACTGATATAATATAATATAATATAATATAATATAATATAATATAATATAATATAATATAATATAATATAATATAATATAATATAATATAATATAATATAATATAATATAATATAATATAATATAATATAATATAATATAATATCATATAATATAATATTTGGGTATATTATATATTGGGTGTATATATATTCGGTATAATGGGTATATTATGATCTATATCACATAATATATATATTATACATATATGTATCACATAATATACATATTTTGTATATATCACATAATATGTATATTTTGTAATGTGTATATTATGTTATATATATATATATATATATATATATATATATATATATATATATATATATATCACATAATATACACATTACAAAATATACACAAATATACACATAAATTTTCCCCAGGTAAAAATACACATCTGTCCAGCTGTGAGCCTGCTGGACTCACCTCCTTGCAATAAAGGAGGAAATAAAATGTGCAGCTGAAGGAGGTGGATGAGGCAAGATGCAAGACAGGTTCACCACGGGGCAGATTGTTCTTGTCAAACCTGGTATCTGATTTTCTACAGATCAGATCTGCGATAAATTTTTCTTCTCTCAGTTCCAAAAACGCTGCAGGGCAGGGAATGGGTTTACCTGGAGAAGGAGGAGGCTGAGATGGGCAAAACTGAAGGGCCCTCAGGCACTGGGAGAAGAGTCAGAGGCTCCTTCTCCAAGACTGATTCCAAGTCTGACTCAATAATTTTCCTCATAGCCTCGGCTCAGAACGTCAGCATGTGCTAATAAAATTTGCTGATGTCACAAAACTTGGAAGCAGCTTCAATTCAGAATATTAGAGCATGTTACAGTAAAACTCATGATCCAAAATAGCAGAAAAGGGAGGAAATTCAGTAGTGCAGGGTCATGCATTTGGGAATTACTGATTTTTTTTTTTCATCCAAGCAAGAAATTCATCACCTGGCAGCAACAGAGCTTTTTGCCCCTGAGGAAAGGGCAGTTAGGAATGATAACATGATGCAGATGTGAGGAGGGAACTTCAGCCTTAAAATGCTTCCAAAGAGGTGCCTCTGTTAGGGATGCCCTAGGGAGGGCTGAAGCAATGCCACTGCACAATTCTTGCTCCCAGCATGAACTCCCAAGGGGCATAAAACTGGTGTGGAGAAGAGTTATCAGGATAATCAGAAGAGAAAAGGCTGCATCACCAGGATACTTTTGCTAAAAGCTTTGCCTTGGGAAAAGAGCAGAATAAAAACTGGTTTGGGGTGAATTTAGGGAAAGGTTCTTCCCCAGAGGGTGCTGGCACTGCCCAGGCTCCTGAGACTGCCAGAGCTCCTTGGGACAGCACTGCCAGGGATGCCCAGGGTGGGATTTTGGGGGGTCTGGGCAGGGCCAGGGGTGAGATTCAATTCCTTGTGGTCCCTTCCAGCTCAGGATATTCTGTGATCCTGTTATTCTGTAAGTTAGGTGTTCCCTACAAACACTTGAGAAGAGCTGCCAGGATAATTTCCTCCTAAGAACATGTGGATACCCACTGGGCACCCATTTATTTAGGCTGTAAATTAGATGGAATGTCTAAATCACTGGGATAATCAGATTTAAGAAAAGGCTTCCTATGGGATCACAGAGTCAAATAATCCACCTACTCTTTGATAAGTTAGAAAAAGAAAGGCTAGACCTGCACAAGGTGATGCAACAATTATTTTTTAATCCCTTCTCCTGTCCTAGCTGACTCTTCCTCAGAGCTATCCATCAATAATATAAGTGATAAAACATGGGGCTTTGAAGTTCCAACTTTTTGTCTGCTTTCAAAAGATAATTGGAGGCATTTGCAAGCCTTACCCTGCCTGCAGAGGATTGCAGAGTGTGGACTCAGGTTTCTGAGTATAAATTAGCACACAGAGTATGAAAGTGAGATTTCAAAACAGGTCCAAACCACTTATACTGAAGAAAAAAAAAATCTGACTACAGCAAAGTCTTTAAAAACCCCTATTGAAAGAACTGAGAGTAGTAAAGACTTCAAATACTTTTATTTTGCATGCTGTCCTTGGTCTTTTTCCACAACAAATTTTGACCACAACAGATTTTTCCCATTCACCACTGAGTCACCTGCAAGAGGCTCAGGAGTTGTTTCCAATCTGTCTGGTTGCATTGCTGTGGTTCCACAGAGCTCTACAGGTGTAAGGTGGTGATAATAGTTATATAAACCATTTCTAGAAATTTTTCCCCATGGCCTCACAAAAACTTGAGTGTCTTGGCCTGGCAGGTTTGGCAGGAAAGGCATTTTTCCTTGTGCAGCATTCATTTTTTTGATGCCTACAGCACTGTCCAACAGGAGGGAATTGCACCGTTTTTCATTCTTTGGAAATGTTCTATTTAAAATAATTACACTCAATTATTATCACTCAACAACTGGGACTTCCTGCCCTAAAAGCTCTTTGTTTGGAAGTCATCACCCACCTCTCTATTAGTGAATTCTCCAGTAATCCAATGTATTTGAGGACTACATGGAATGGCATGATTAATGGCTCCTGCTCATGTTTTCCCACTTTCCTGGTAAATCAGGAACGAGCAGCAGTCACAGCATCTCCACCTGAGCACTGTCCAGCTTAGGGCTCTTTTATTTTTTAATCCTATTTTCTGCATCCAGCCCCACCCAGCCCCTCTGGAGTCTTGTGAAAATTGGAAAGGAGCCAATTTCAGTTTTCCTTCCCTCCCCCAAAATTCCCTCTCTTTCATCCTGGGCTGAGTCATCTCTGGAGACTTTCCTACACCCCTCCAGCAGCCTCCAGGCTCACTCTCCTCACACCTTGCCAACCCTCCAGCACTCCAGGCAGCCTTTGAATGGATAATCCAGTGACTCCTTGCAGCACATTCCCATTCCTGCTCCCCTGGCAGCAAGCCCTGATCTTGCAGCTGGAGATCAGAGCCCAGAACCAGAAGCAGTTACCAAAGTCCCCAGGGAACACCTCAGGTTCCTTACATCACCTCCCAGCAAGCTCACACACGTTCTGACTCCAATTCCAAGCCAAAGCCAAGCTTTCCCAAAAAGTTTTAATTCAGAATTAATTTTTTGTTGTTGTTATTTCTGCTCCTCATCAACATCACATGCAACCCCCACTTTGTTGGTAGTGTTGATTTTATGGGGAACAAAAAAAGAAAAGTTGTTTTATGTTATGCTGTAGGGCCTGTGTGGGTAGGCAGACAGAGGGGCCCATCACTTCCCTGGTATTAAACCACTTTTTCCTACTTCTTCTAGTGCTCCACAGTGCTGCAACCAAGTCCTTGCTGCTTTTCTCCCTCTGAAATGTGTCTGTGTGTCCCTGCCACTGAAGTGAAGAGGATTTAGCCCCAGGTAGAGCAGCCAGCAGAGCAGGAGTGCAGTGCCAGTGCCAACAGGAACATGGCCAGAGGGGTGAAGTTGTCTCATCCTTTGTGTTCCTCAGCACAGAGACAGCTTTTGAGGCTGCGAAACAACACTTCCAGTGTCCCTGAAGTGGTGTGGAGAGGGTGGAGGGCTCCCACAACCTCAAGGGTTTCTTCAAGGGTTCTTCAGCTGCCCTTTGAAGGAGAACTGTCTTATTAATATTTTCCTTCAATGCTCTGCAGCAGCACTGAAAAAAGCCCCACTTTTTATTCCACACATAGCTGCCTTCAAAGAAAGATGGTTTGTGGAAAGAGGAAATGGCTTTTCTTAGGTTCCCTAACACAGCTGGAAAACACAGGTGAGGTTTTGGGCACAGAGCCCTTTTTATGGCTTCTTTCTCCCATAATTGCTTTAGGATGTGTAACGGATGTACAGCACACCTACAACCAAAAAAGAAAAAATTCCCTTTGAGAATATCAGCGTGGCTGGGAGCTTTTCAGCAGGACCACCCTTTCCATTTCTCTGAAATTAGGAACTGCTGAATTACAGCCTGCTGGGTGGTGCAGGTCAGCTGAACAGTGCCAGGGAGTGCAGGCACTGCCCCAGCCTGGCCTACAAATCAAAGAGTAATGGGCATAAAAGGATGATTTTCCCCATCCAACCACCTCAGCCTCTTTATGGACTCTTTAGGGTGAAGTCATTAACAAATCATTCTCAGACACCTCTTACAATGCAAACAAAGAGGCCTCAAAACCTTCCAGAGGTGGTTCCCAATGCAAGCAGAGAAACAAAATTAACATCTTGGCTTTCTCCTGGAATGTTTCATCTGAAATATTCTGAAAACAAGTAAATCTGCTGAATTAAGCTGAGGAATCCAACACACTGAAGCCCTTCAAAAACACTCTGGGGAAACAATGGCACTTGCAGTGACTTTCCTCCAGCACATCAAGGAGGAGAAAACAAAGGGCCAGTTTGAAGAAGAATGAGCTTATTGTTCCTTGATTTCCTACACATCCCCACCCAAACAGGACCGAGCCCTTCCTCCAAACAGCACCAGGCCGTGGATGTCTCAGCTGATGTGTCTGTGCCACCAGGCAGGAACACAGAGTGCTTTACCCCATTGCTCAACAAGCCCTGAGCCAGGGCTGCAACCCCTTGGCAAACACACGGGGATGGGGGGGGGTTGAGCCAAATTTGCATTTAGGTGTAAAGACGTGGCTCTAACTTGTCTCCACCTTTGAAACCTCATTAATTTTCCTTTTGATTCATTCACTCAGTTGCCTGTTAGCATGTACCTGGCTGCATGCAGAAACTTGACCTCCAGGGGTGTTCAAAGCCCAGACAGGAGTGCTGGTTTGATCAACATCTCCTCAAACAACAAATTTCCAGTAAGAAGGGAGATTTCTGCCAGATGACTGTGGCAGGAGCTGCTCTGGTGTTCCCCAGTGCACAACTTGGCCATAAATCACCACCCCACTAAGGCTCCTTTCCAGCTCAGGGCTTCACCTCTGGCCCCAGGGGCTGCTCAGTGCATCTGCTCCATCCTCCAGGAGTTTCCAGGAGGAAAACATCAAACGTGTGATCAGCACCAGCAAGTGCTGCTGCTGTTGTGATGGATTGGGACAGGAACTGTCTGCGTGCTGCCTGACACACTGGTGGCCTAAGCCAAACCCACCCCATCACAAACTGCAGCTGCAGCTCCAGGAATCCTGGATAGGCCATGGATTCCAGCCTGGTGGGTAAATCTGGTGGAAAAGTAAAAGTAAATGAAGGCAGAAAAAAGACAGCTACCTCTGAAGGAATTCCTTCACTTCCCTCCATGCTCTTGAGATTTGCTTGAGACACTTCCCACCAAAACGCTCAGAGAACCTTTTAACAGAAAAATCAGATAAATAGGAGGGAGCATTGGCTTCCTCACAGCTGGCCTTTGGTTTCTGAGCCACTGATTTGTCTTCTCTTCACAGTGAAATGAAAAATAAGTTGTCACAACTCAGGGATCCCTACAGCAGCATGAGCAAAGCCAACTGAGGTTATGTTTACCCGGGCTAGGGGAGGGCACATGGGCAGCTGACACTAAGTAACTGACTTGACACAGCCATTCATCAGCCCAATTGATCTGAGCTGATGTCCCTTAGCAGCCAACAGAAAGGAGGAGGGAAATCCAGAGGAATTCACCTTGCCCTGAGACAGAAAGCAAAATGAGGCCAGTTGACTCATGCCCAAAACACACCCATTTCTCCTGCTGCCAGGAAAGGGAGCCTTGGGTGATGGAGACAGCCCAGGCAGGTGAGTCAAATCCACCCCCACCTGGGAGCCCTCAGCCACCAGAGCCTGCTCCAACCCCTGCCCCGAGCTGGCTGGGAAAGGAGAACGTTCTCATCCTTCTCATCCTTGTTCTCATCCCTCTTCCCATCCCTTCTCATCCTTCTCATCCCTGTTCCCATCCCTTCTCATCCTTCTCATCCCTGTTCCCATCCCTTCCCACACTTCATGAAGAGCTGCAGAGGGTCTCCACTTCCCAAAGAGAACATTCTCACACCTCCAGGAATTGTGTGGAGAGATTTCTTACCCAGCTAAGATGTAAAATGTCCCCCCAGGGATTCTGGTGCCTTCCAGCAGGAACTGGGCACCTCAATGCCTTTGAGGACCTAAGCTGAGTAAAATGAGAGCAAGGTAATTGTAAATAATATTTTTAGGGAATTAAGAGGTCACTTTTGCCCATCGTTATTCCAGCCTTTTTCAATGTGAGAAATTTGACTTTGGCTGCTACCAAAAAAGGCAATTGCTGAATTTTTTTAATATAGGCATATTTAATTAATATTTAATTAATAGCCATATTTAATTTTTCAAATAGGCATATTTAAATAATAATAGTATCAACAATAAGAAAAGTCTAAATATCAGGCATAAATATCAATCAACTCATCAAAGAAATACAGTAGTTGAAAATAGTTGAAAATGACCCAAGGCTGTAGCTGCTGTGTTAAAAAAAAAAGTCCAAGGGATAAAAAGTTAAATTAACTCATTGAAAAAGGGGCTGATTCTTTCAGTTGACAAAGCAAGAAAGAAAAAGTCCAAGAGATAAAAAGTTAAATTAACTCCTCAAAAAAGGGGCTGATTCTTTCAGTTGACAAAGCAAGAAAGAAGCAAGCATGATTAAAAGGAAAAAAAATGAGTAAAATCTTTTGGTTTTGCAATTTATAAGGTGCCAATAGAAATAAAACTAAATTTTTTTGTTTTCTCCCCTGCCACCCCCACTGCCTGTGCCCAAGCTTGGCCACTGGGAGAAGCCTCCAAGGAGCAGAAATGTCCAAGGTGGCACCTGGAGCCACTTGGGTCCCCTGCAGGCTGGCAAGCTGTCCCCAGCCCTTGGAGGGATGTCACAATCCAGAGAGCGTGTCCACACTCACTGCATGCAGGTCCCAGCTCTGCCAGGGGGATGTTTGGGTGTGCACATGTGACCGTGTTCACAGGGGTCTGAGGATGAGGGAAGAGACGAGGATGTGACTCCATGTTTCAGAAGGCTGATTTATTATTTTATGATATATATTTTATTATATATTATATTAAAATGATATAAAAACTATATACTAAAATAATAGAAGAAAGGATTTCATCAGAAGGCTAGCTAAGAATAGGAAAAGAAAGAATGATAAAAACTTCTTTCTCAGACAGAGATTCCGAGACACCTGGACTGTGATTGGCCATTAATTAGAAACAACCACATTAGACCAATCCCAGATGCACCTGTTGCATTCCACAGCAGCAGATAATCATTGTTTACATTTTGTTCCTGAGGCCTCCCAGCTTCTCAGGAGAAAAAATCCAAAGAAAGGATTTTTCATAAAAGACGTCTGTGACGTGCACATCACACTATGAATTAATGTCAGGAAACAAACACTGTTCATGAGCCAGGGACCCACAGACGTGAAACTTTTCGGACAAAGAGCTGAGACTTCAGCTCAGAGCAAGCAGGGGAAGGAGGGGGGATATCACCCAGCACACCACCGTGACCACTCAGCACGGAAAAGGAAAAAATAAAAATAGCTGCTGCTGCTGCGTGGTTCGGAAATGTAAAAATAGTTTGGCTTTTCCCTTCCCCTTCCCCTTCAGTCATCACTTCAGGTTTGTTTGTCTCTGTTGCTATGGGGAGGCTCTGGCTGTCAGGCCCTGCTGGGGAGCAGTGCCCTGCAGGCCCCTGAGCCCAGGGAGGCGGCTCTGTGACAGCCCCAGGTCTGGCTGTCTCCATCAGCACATCTCTTCTTCCCTCAAAGCATTTTCTGCCCTTTTAGGAAAGCTGTGGTTCCTGGGGACCAGTTTGGGCTGCCCCTTGCCAGGAGTGCCACTGTGAGAGATAGCTACTCCCTCTTCATAGTTTAGGAAGGTTTATTAAACGTTATCAAAAGTACAGCGGAAGATTGAATAAAGAAAAAAGGTTATGGCGCTGGGAGCAAAATATTTTCTCTGCCATGTGCTCAGTGTGGGAATCCATAAAATCAGAGGGTTTTGGGAAAGCTGCAAAAGGCAGGCCTCAGAGACAGCAGAACTGTGATTAGAGCTAATGGAGTTTTATTCCCTTTTTTAACTCTTTAACTCCTCCCAAAATTTTGTTCATCAACTCCTTCCTCGCTGTCCAGTGGTGGAGATCTCAATTCCTGACTGGAGGTCAGGTGTTCCATAGTGACAAGCCAGCCCTCCCAGATGTCCCAACCCCAGCTGTCCCTTGAAAACCACATGAGGGGGTAAAACGTAACTATAAATCTATAAAACTTTTCTTAACCTATATACATGATATTTGTCCATCATTTGTGAGAGTCAATCATGGCATTACTCATCTATCACACCACCCATCCCATGAAATCCCTGTCACCATCTCAGAATTCATGGAAGAACCTGCACATGGCCATGTCCAGCTGGGTACCTACCCTGGGAAACAACCTGGAGCAAACTGTGCAGCCTCAGGCTGAGTGTGCTGGGACAGGGACCCTGCAGAGCCAGGAAAGCAGAGCAGGGAATGGCTCCTGTCCCCTTCCTCACAGAATCCCAGAATCACTGGGTTGGAAGAGACCTTCAAGACCATGGAGTCCAGCCCAGCCCAGCCCCAACAGCCCAACTGAACCCTGGCCCCCAGTGCCACATCCAGGCTTTGTTAAACACACCCAGGCATGGGGACTCCACCACCTCCCCGGGCAGCCATTCCAGAACTTCCTCACCTTTTCTGTAAAAAACTTTTTCCTTATTTTCCAACCTGTATTTCCCTTGGTGTAGCTTGAGGCTGTGTGCTCTGGGTGTGTCAGTGCTGCTGGAGCAAGAGCCCAGCCCCAGCTGAGCACAGGCACCTTTCAGGGAGCTTAGAGAGTGATGAGGGCACACTCAGGGGGCTCAGCACAGCAGCCAGCGTGTCCCTAGGAGCAGTGCCAGCTCTGGAGTGGTGGCACTTGCAGCCCTCAGCAGCCCTGCAGGGGCACAGACGTCTCTCACACGTCCCTGATAACGAGGGTCTGCAGCCAAGGGCTTGTGGTGCCCACTCCTCTGCTCAGAGGTGACTCCTAGGACACATCAGCCTCCTCTCCACACTCCCTCAGCCCTGCCCAGCCCCCTGGCAGGGTGACAGATGTGACAGCCCGCTCTCCCAGCCATCCAGCTCTGCCCCAGTGCCACTGGTCAGCAGGGCTGTGCTTTATGGAGTGCCTGCAGTCCATCACCTCCTCATAAACCCCCCTGTGTTTGTGAGTTTAAACATTCCTGCTTGCAATAAACCTGTCGTGCTCACCCCACAAGTGTCTGAGTACCCTATTTCCCTTTCCTGCAACGTTCAAATGTGCTGCTGGGAACCCAGAGGCTCCACATTTTTCTAGCACCTTCTATGTTTGCAGCTCTGTGCAGACATTCATTGCCATCTCCCAACAGCCCAGCCAGGGAGGTGAGCAAATATTATTCTCTTTTCTTGGGTGGGAAAGACTGAAACAAAGTGAAAGCAGCTTGTCTGGGACCACAGGGCTGAGCCTGGTAGCTCATGAGCCTCCTTTTCCTTTATGAGAGCACAGTGTTTGCCCATAACCCACAGAGCCTCACACCTGCAGCCCATCCCTGCTGCTGGCAGAGCTGTTTGCTCTCCATCAGCTTGGCTGCAAGAGTAACTTTTGAGTAGAGCATGAGTAAGGAATGTTTCCTGCCAGGGACTTTGGGCTAGGGCTGATTTTTCACAAGCCATGGTGTGGAAACAGCCAGCTTTGAGAGCAGCCTGGACCTCCTCTGCTGGCTGGGCTGGGAGTGCTGGAGCTCAGCTCTACAAACAGTGAAAAAAGGGGAGAGGACTCTGCAGAGCTCCTGGGTGGTTTGAGGGGCAGGAGGGGGGATTTACAACCTCCCCATCTCCAGTCCTGTGTTCTTCCAACCCTCAAGTGGATCTAGCCCCAAAGTGGATCCAGCCTTAAACGGATCTAGCCCCAAAATGGGTCCAGCCTCAAGTGGATCTAACCCCAAAGTGGATCCAGCCTCATGTGGATCTAGCCCCAAAGTGGGTCCAGCCTTAAGTGGATCTAACCCCAAAGTGGATCCAGCCTGAAGTGGATCTAGTCCCAAAATCCTGCTCTTTGCTTGCTCTGTCACAGAATAAATGGGGTTTTGCATGTTGAGTTGCCTGCCCATTTGAATTTTTAATTGACACTGCCTAAGGATAACGTGCCAGCTGACTCAAGGAAAGAAGAAAGCTGCAGTTGCTGTCCCAGCTCTTCTTACACACTTGCAGTCATTTCTGAGCTCTGTGATCTCAAACACCAAAGCCTGAGTGTCTCCAGCTTGGCAGAACTGTGCTGATAAGGAAGGTGGCCATCAAAGGGAGGCCTGGCTGTAAAAGGACTGCTCTGACTTTGCCTAATGGCTCCCAGGCAGGAAAAAAAACCAATTTCATTGTTTTTCTGTCAGGAACAGCATTTATACAAGCTGGCAAAAGACCTGAGCTCCCATTCCTGCCAACCCCCCTGGCACAGGTGAGCAGAGCCCAGCTGGCACAAGGTGTGCCCAAAGCTTCCCTAAAGCCAGGCTCAGAATTCCAAGCACTTTACAGCTGGAAACTCTGAACAGGCCACACTTCCATGGCTTTCTAGGTATTTTTTGTCTTCACTCATTTCCAATTCAAAAGTGTGGTTTGAATGCATGCTCAAGGGACATTTAATTTATTTTTAATGAGCAGCAATCTCACTTCTCCTCATGTCACTCTCTTGTAGCTCCCACCCAGGTGTCAGACACAGGGTTTGGACACATGGCTGCAGCCCTGCCCATAAAAACCAAGCAGAGGATAATACACCCAAGTGCACCAGAAAGTTTTTCAGGAATTCTGGTGGATCAGCAGAAATTTCACTGCATATCTGTGCCACAGGTATCAAATGTACCTGTGCTGGAGTTCAGGGTTTCAGATTCTAGGGCACATTATCTAGGCTGGGGCACTGGTTCAAGTTCTTGCTTTTACAGCCTGCCTGTAACTGTGGAGAGCAATTTAAATAATTACATCCTTGCCACAAAGAGCTGGAAAACTCAGGTGGCTGAGAGAAAGGGGAATGGGGAGGTGTGACAACACTGCTGGAAAAGAGATTAACTGGGGAAATGGGCCAGAAGTGACTGGGAGACACCCTTGGCTGCTCAGGGATCTTTGCTGAACCTCAAATCCTTCCCCTGGACAGCACTGAGAGGGCACTGAGGCTGTGCTGCCCATCCTTGATCCCTTTTCCCACCTGGTTCCTCTCTGGGAATTGTTGTGGTGAGTGCTCAGGCAGGGCTCTGTCCATGCTCCCCATTCCAAGGCTGGGACTTGAAAAACATGAAGCTATTTATGGAAAAATGGGCAAAGAAGTTAAAGATCTGGATGCAAAAAAAAAAAAAAAAAAAAAAAAAAAAAAGGGAAGTATGAGGTGGATGTTGGAGAAACCTGGGGTAAAACCTAGCTAAGGTGGCACTGTCCACTGTGGCAATGTTCACAGGGGTCTTAGGATGAGGGAAGAGATGAGGATCTGACTCCATGTTTCAGAAGGCTTGATTTATTATTTTATGATATATATTATATTAAAACTATACTAAAAGAATAGAAGAAAGGATTTCATCAGAAGGCTGGCTAAGAATAGAATAGCAAAGAACGATAACAAAGGTTTGTGGCTCGGGCTCTCTGTCCAAGCCAGCTAGGCTGTGATTGGCCATTAATTACAAACATCTAACATGGGCTAATCAAAGATCTACTTGTTGCATTCCACAGCAGCAGATAATCATTGTTTACATTTTGTTCCTGAGGCCTCTCAGCTTCTCAAAAGGAAAAATCTTAAAGATTTTTCATAAAAGATGTCTGCAACAGTCCACAGGCTGGGGGGAAGGCTCAGAGAGCTCTGAGCCCTTCCCCTCTCTCTTTCCAGTCTCTCCAGCTGGATGGAGCCCCTGCTCTGCACCATTTGCTTTCCCAAAAAGCCCCAGGAGCACACCCCAGCCAGCCCCCACAGGCACCATCCACTGGGAATCCACCGGGCAGGGAGGGGAGCAGTGAATAACCCATGGAGAGAAGTGGTTGGCATTGCAGTGTGCTGTGCCAGGCCAGGAGAGCTTTCCTAGCCTGGCCATTCATTTCCCCTGCAGTGGCAGGGATGGCAGGGAGGGGACACTGGCCTGGCCAAGGTCACAGCTCTGGGCAGTGCCAGCCCCTCATCTGCCAAGAGAAAGGCACCAGGCCCATTCAGTGAGGGTTTATAGTAGAAATCTCTGTTTAGGGCAGCATTAGTCATCTGTTGTGGGTGTGATTCAAGGCCAAAATTAGCTGACCAAATTCCCTATATAGTCAAGAGAGAGACCAGGAGGGAGGGTGGTGTGATCCAGGCTGCCTCTGTTACACACCTCAAGGCAAACAGAGTCAATCCTGCCTTTGTGGACAGAGTGGTATTTTAGTTTCTGGCTGCAGTAAGAATTTTTTTTTTTTTGGTGGAATCTGTAAAAGTAAACCAACCTTTTAAGAGTTCAAAGTGGTTTTCCTTTTTTCAGCCACCAGCAGGAGGTACCACACGTGCTTTGCTGGTATGCACTGCCCCACCAATAAACTGCACTATTTTGGCTACACTTGCCAGGTGCTCTTCAAGGTTTCATTGAGAATCAGTCCAAAAAACACCTTAGGAGCAGCATTTCTGTCCCCCACCTCCAAGGCAGGGCTGGCAAGGAGTGCTGCAGGGCAGATCACAGAGAAAGGTTTTTCAAAGGCCTGAGAAATCAAATGGAAATACTCAGAAATTAAAGAAGTGGAGTGAGGAGAGAGGAAAAAAAGCACAAGAGCCCTCTTAAGAATTCAGGGCATGGCAAACTATTGGAATGAGGGAAACCCTGGGCAGTCACAGTCACTGCACAGGTGAAGGGAGCCAGAGGCTGGGAGATAACAGGAATTAGGATTAGTGAAACACAAATGATGGAATAACTGAACCAAAAATGTATCTGAAGGCACTGGGGTCATTCACTGCCAGCTGCCAAGGAACTGTGAAGGAAAGAACTCCTATCTTTAGTTCCCCATCGTCTGAGGAGGCAGAGAAAAGGATGCAGTGAGGCAGCAGGGCTGGGGAAGAGTAAACACCACAAAAAGTTAAAAGTTCATCCCTGAGGGAAAAGGGACAGGCCAGCTGTCCTCACACTGGTGAGACAACAGGTTATCCAAACCCTGAGCACTTCTGCACTTAAAAAGAGCTCAGCCAGAGGTGTGATGCCAGTTTTCTTACCAGATTTCCAAATTGTTTTGTTTCCCCATCAATCACTTTGCCTTCACAGTTGTTGGAACCCAGGACATTCCTCTGGCTGCCCTGGAGGACTCCAGACCCTGGCAGGGGGCTCAGAGACTTTGGCACAGAGTCAAAAACACCTGTGCCTTTGATTTTAACCCTTGGAAAAAACAATTACTAACCTTATATGAGGATTCACAACACACAAAAGTTTAAGTAGAATAATAGTTAATTTGTTACAAGATAGAAAAGTAGAATTTTGAGGTTTTGGAATGGGGGTTCAGAAGCCAAGATGGAGGAATTGGGGCGTGCCTTGTCCTTCTTCTTTCTTCTTCTTAGCCTCCATCTTCTGGGTGATGTTGGCACTTTTGGATTGGTTTAGAGTAGAGACAGACTGTCTAACATAGGTGATGGGTATTGGAAAATTATTGTAAATAAAGTACACGTAGTTTTTAGTATAAAAAGATAATACTAGCCTGAAGGCAGTCAGTGTGCCACAAACCAACCTGCCAGACAGACCTCAGTGGGTCAGAGAAAGAATGGATTAGATAAGAGAAAATAAACAACCTTGAGAACCAGAACAGAAGAGTCCTGTTGGGCTGGGAAAAGAGACTCTGACACATCTCGGGGTCATCTCAATCACAGAAGCCCCAAGACACAGTATCCTTCCAATTCTGATTTTGCCTTCTTATCCTTCCAATTCTGATTTTCCTTCCCTCCACACCACCATTAACCCCACTTCCCGCCCAGCTGAAGGTGTTTGCCTGTTTATGTCAGCTAAAGCAGTGACACCATGACTTTCTATCCTTGGAATGACCAACAGCAGGTCTATTTCCATCCGCGCTTTCGTGACTCAAAGTGATGCAATCTCCACTCAGCATCCATCAATTGTTCTCCCGCTGTTCCCTGGGAATATTTGCTGTTGGCAACGAAGTTTTGTTGGTCACATAAAGTTGTGTGCCATTGTTTCCATTTCCTGGCTGGAGGAAAAGGCGAATAGACCCAGTGCTAATATTAACAGTGATTTTTCCATTTGTTTTTGCAGACATTGGCACCTGCAGTGTTGGTGGCATTGTGGCTCAGCTGGCCAAACTCATGACTGGCACATGCAAATAAAAGGCAAGAACTGACCAGCAAATTTCCTTAATTAAATGCAAAAATATGAGTGGATTTTTGGTTTAATTCTCTTTATCCAGTTTCCTATCACAACTGTTAGCCTGTTTTCCTATATTTGTGTTCCTTTTCTTTGTCCAGCTTCATTTTGTGGTGCTTTCCTTTTCTTCCCATATTCCCAGGATCTCCTCTATTCATTCTGCTACCTAGTGAGCTTTTCTCCTTCCTGACATGATTTATCCTTGGCAGCCCTTAGAGTAAATACTCTCCATTATAAACTCTGTTACTACTTGAAATCTAATCTCCTGTTCAGTAAAGTTTATTTAGGATGGGTCTGGCTTTTCCCTCGGGATTTGTTTTGCACACTTTTGTTTTAGCAAAACATTTTAACCATTTGGGAAAGATCTCAGCTGAAAATTCACTCCAAAACAGGGACAGCAGCTAGGTTAATGAAATCAGAGGTTGCAAAGGAGGGAAATTGTTGTCAAAAGGAGGAAAGCAAAAGTGTGTCACTGTCCATTCTGCTTTTGCATCAGAAGGGATGTCTGGTGTGGAATGGAACCATCCTGATTAAGCTGGTAAAATGTGAATATTTTCCTGGATATTCTCTATAAAAATTGTGAAGGGGAATCTTAGGAGTTAAAATCACTATAGAGGAAGTGTCTCTTTGTTTTAGGGGAAGAGGAGTGACTTGCAGCACGAATGCCCTTCAGACAAACACCTTGGGATGATCAGTGTGCCCATTCCTTCCTGCCATGCCCCACTTGGCACAGTTACATTTTCTGCCTGCTCAACAAGTGAGAGCTTTTGGCATCCTCTTCCTCCTTCCACTGAGACACTCTCCAAACAACCTGGGCAGGCAAACAAAGCCCTGGTGTTGTGATACAGAGGAGAAAGGTCTGCACGCACCCCAGTAAAGAACCAGTTGTGAAATACCCTGTGTTGACACAGAGCAGCTGAAGAAACACACAACCACCAAGTGGAAGGAAATCAAAGTGGAATTACCCAACACTGGCATCTCCCTGTTCATTCAGCCGTGTTCCTACCCAATTTTCTCCCAATTCATTACTCAGTGCAGATATGTAGTTTAGTTATAGCTCCTTTCTGGATTTTAGAGCTTGATGAAATGGATATATTAAAATAATAGTCTGGTTTAAGTACAGCTTTCATACCCTTATTGCACAGTTACATTAAAATAATGTCTGGGGATATAATAAAAGATGTCTTTACATCTTTTATTACCTCTTACTATGGCAAATTCAACACACAGAGATAATAGACCTAATAATAGAAATCAGGAACTTGAGGCAGCAATGCAAATCCCCGAGCTCAGTAACGCAACAGGCACTTAGAAAATGCAAATTTGCTTAGTTATTATTATTTATTATTATTTATTATCATTATTGGCAGTCTGCCCAGG
Organism: Ammospiza caudacuta; assembly: GCF_027887145.1. Classification (NCBI taxonomy): domain Eukaryota; kingdom Metazoa; phylum Chordata; class Aves; order Passeriformes; family Passerellidae; genus Ammospiza; species Ammospiza caudacuta. The sequence goes on along the minus strand of NC_080594.1, from coordinate 118,324,891 downwards.
GAGGGCAGGGAGGCAGGCCAGGGCTGCCAGACCCACACCAAAATTCCCAGTCCGACCACAGCTTCCTGCATGACCTTGCTGCAGTCACTCAATCCCGTGGATGTGTTTACAGTGGGTAAAAGGAGAGCACATGCTTTCCCTATGGCAGGGTGAGGGTGAAGGCACAATCCCTCAATTGCTGTCAGCAATGGGAAGGCTTTGAGGGCTCTGACAACCTCTCACTGGATTTTAAACACTTATTTCACTCCTGTGTCTGCAGGAGTGGGATGGATAGAGAGGCTGGTGGTCAGGGCATGGTCAGACACACTGCTGTTACAGATGGATGAGATGACTTGGTCTTGCAATTAAGAGATAACTATTGTGTGAATATTAAGAAAAGCTTTAGTGATGTATAGTTATGTTATTGTGGTTTAGATGTCCTCTGTTCTCCCCACAGTTCCCTTTCCCCCTGTATTGTTGCCATCACACAGCCTGGGCTGTCCAGGACAGGTACAAAGAAGCTGCACAGGTGTCCCTTGCATGGGGCAGCTGGGAATGGAAAAGCTTGGGGGTGCTCAGGGGGTGAGGCATGGCAAGAGCTGAGCTCCAATCCAGTGACAAGAAAGCAGTTTGCACTGATAAATGGCACAGAAGAGCTGACTGACAGACTTTGGCCAGGGCTGGCTGATGCAGCCCCCAGGGGTATAAAAGACTGAGCATCCATCCTGAAGATGAACTGGGGATGTGGTGTGCATGAGGGGCAGTTCCCAGTGCTGTGAATTTTTCCTTATGTAGTCCTTTTGTTGTATTTTTGTCAAGGTTTAATAAACCATCTTAAATTTTCAAAGTGAGCAGTTGTTTCTGACACTGCTCTGGCTGGACCTGCCGTGGGTTTAGAGGTGACCTTGACACTTTCCAACCTGGGCAAGTTGTACCTTGCTGGTTTTTGGCTTCTTTTTTCTACCTCTGTTGAGGTCAGGATTGAAGGCACTTCAGACCACGCGGTTTCCCACCCTGTGATATCACACACTTCTATTCAAACTCCACACCCACAATCCCAGTTCTGTCATTCCATTTTGGAAGCTTCTCCATGGCCTCAGGTCAATGCAGTGTTCTCTTGGGGTCAGTGCCTGGCAGCAGAGAAAGTCTGAAATTCTCAGCATCCAGGACTCCAACAGTGCCAAGGAGAGCAGCTGGGAGAGTTTGGGATGCTGGAATCAGCAGTGATTAGTGAATCTGTTGCGCCATCTATGCTCAGCCAGGCTCGTGTTCACAGCGTGCTGCCTCAGCCCCTCAGCACAGGGAGAAATTTCCCCTTCACAGCTCAGTCCTCAGCCAGAGCTGTCCCTGCACAGACCCCAGCCATGGAGAGTGGGGGGTGACACCCGTGTGGGGCCCTTCAAAGAATCAAACAGTCCCAGAATCATTTATGTGGGAAAAGATCCCCAAGATCATCACATCCAAACTGACAAATCCCCACCTTGTCCCCAGCCCAGAGCAGTCAGTGCCACCTCCAGGGGACACCTGCAGGGATGGGCACTGCAAAGCTCCCTGGGCAGCCCCTGCCAAGGCCTGAGCTCCCTTTCCATGGGCAAATTGCTGCTGCTGGCCCAGCCTGAGGCTGCTCCCTCTGCTCCTGTCCCTGTTCCCTGGAGCAGAGCCCGAGCCCCCTGGCTGTGCCCTCCTGGCAGGGACTTGTGCAGAGCCACAAGGGCCCCTGAGCCTCCTTTGCTCCAGCCTCAGCCCCTTCCAGCTCCCTCAGCCCCTCCTGGGGCTCCAGGCCCTGCCCAGCTCCCTCAGCCTCTCCAGGGCTCTCCTGCAGGCCCAGAACTGGGCCCAGCCCGGGAGGTGCAGCTTTCCTGGCACTTGGGCTGTGCTCATGTTTGGGCTGGGAACCTTGCAAGTCACATTAATGCTGTGATTGCCATTCCAGTGCCTCAGCCAACATGAGGGAAGGTCCATGAGGCCTCATGTGTGACCACCTGCAAGAGGGAAGGAGCACATCTTGGTCCATGGAGGTAAAGCTCAGAATAAACAACTGGACCTGGCAGGAGAATCAGCCTCTCATTCCTCAAAACCAAGAGACACCCAGGAGCTTTTTTTTCTCACACCACTGCCCTTCTCACCACTTGCCTTTTAAAGTACTGTGGTTTTGTGTTCTCTTTCCTAAAATTCCAGGCTCTGCAGGACCAGGTGTCTCTATTTTGGAAGCCCTGACTTCCTCCTCACTGTCTTCCTCACAGCTGAACTCAGATCACTGCAATAAAAGGGTCTGACACAAGAATCACTGCCTGTGCTGCTTTTGGCCAGATCAGGGTTATTTTTCTTTGCAGTAGCTGTTGTGGGGCTGTGGTTTGGATTTGTGCTGGAATCAGTGTTGATAATTCAGAGATGTTCTGGTTATTGCTGAGGAGAAATGAGACTTTTTCTGCCTCTCACCCCACTGATGAGTGGGCTGGGGGTGCACATGGATTTGGGAGGGGACACAGCCAGCACAGCTGACCCCAAATGTCCCAAGGGATGTCCCACACCACATGGCATCAGAGTCTGGAGATGGGAGCAGAAGAAGGAAGATGGGGTGTTTGGGGTGATGGCATTTGTCTCCCCAAGTCACTGTTAAATGGGATGGATCCCAGCTTTTTTGGGAATGGCTGGACACCTGCCCTGGGGAAGTGGGGAATGGATTCCAAGATTTGTTTTGCTTGCTAATGTGGCTTTTGCTGTACCCATTAAACTGTCTTCATCTCAACTCACAAGTTTCTTACTTTTGCTTTTCGAAGTCTCTCCCAAATCCCACCAGCGGGGCTCAGTGCTGACTGGTACATGCTGTCCTTGTTAAAGGGGTTCCAGCAGAAGCATTTCAGATATTTTCTCCTTAGGAAAGCTCTCCACTGGGTTTTCATCCTGAAAAAAGAGATGGTCCACGTCATGCCACCTGTCAATGTCTCATTTAAAATGTGGACAGAGCCTCTCCCAGGCACTTCCCACCCAGTGCCAAGGAAACCACTTGCAAACACACTCAGCAGAGTAACCCCTGGTCTCAGGGCTCAGAAGTGCCTGTAAATCCCATTCATGGAACTAACAACCCCTTTACCTTCAGGTGGGCAGGCTGGGTGTGGAGCTGGCTCTGAATTCAGAGATTCTTTCTCTCTGCCTGTGACCTTGAGCTTTCAGCTCTCTCCCCTTTGTCCCACTCACTCCCTGAGCAGTGACAGCTCCTCCTGGGAGCTCACATGGAGCTCTTTGTGCCACCAGGGAAGGACATCCCCCTCCCTACCAACCCATCAGAGAGTTTTTGAGAGCAGACAAAAAGCAGAAATGGGATAATAACCCAAACTGGGTGCAGTGTGCTCACTGCTACAGTGCAGCCTTTTCTCAGCTGTAAGAGCCTAAATGAGAGATGTGGGACTCCAGGCAGCTCTCCAAAATGCAGTTTATTCCATCCAAGAGGTTACAGCAGCCCAGGGTGGTGGGTGACAGAGCTGTGCCCACAGCTGTCAGCTCCAGCTGCAGGCAGGCCTGGAGACCCTTTGGGTTTGGTTACAATGCATTATTTACTTTTCTTTGCTGAGCATCTTAACACAGTAGAACCAATCTATACCTGAACTATTATCTATAGCCTATCATAACTACTGTAATTACCATATTCATGTTGCTGTTCTCCAATCACTAAAAGTCAGTACATTACAGTTTAAGCTAGAAGTTGTTTTTCAGTTTTCTTGCAGTGGAAAATTCTGAGACCTTTTTCTACTTGCAACTTTGCTAACTTGTTTACCTGTGCTCTCTTTCTGCTTGGTAAAAACATCTTCTTGTTTGGGGTGGGTTTATCCTTTGCTCTAAGCCATAAAAACCCCTTCTATCTAACACACCCTTTGCCTCCTTGGTTATCCAGTAAGACTGGCTCAGCAATTCTTTTCCTCTATATCAAAACCTGCTTCCATCTCTATTCTTTCATCAGACTCTACATTCAAAAATCTTTCTGCCAAGCATCCATACCTGTGAGACTTTCTTGTCAAACTTTCATCCTTCCCAACACACAGCTAGTGTTCAACACAGGCTCCTCCTGGAAGAGCAGAACTGAACCACTCACCCATCACCCTCCTGCTCCAGGAAGAGCTTTTTGCTCCCCTTTTTGCTCTTTATCTTGATTTCCAGCCACTTTTGCAAACACCTTGATCTCACTTCTCCTCCCTTCTCCATGTCCCAAGGGTAGCAGAACCACACAGATGAAGGAACCCCTACTCCCAGAGCTCAGCATCCCTCCATTTTACATGCAACAACCCCTGGATAAAATCCAGAGGAACGATCTGGGTCAGCACAGAGATCCCTGGGCCAGGGGCAAGCAGCAGCAGCTCCTGTCCCACTGTCCCGCTGTCCCACTGTCCTGCTGTCCCACTGTCCCAGTGTCCCACTGTCCCATGTCCCATGTGAGTGGAGCACACCAGGTGCCTCCAGGCTGAGGCTGAACAGACATCCCCATGTCAGAACCCAGGACATTCCTCTGGCTGCCCTGGAGGACTCCAGGCCCTGGCAGGGGGCTCAGAGACCTTGACATGGAGTCAAAGACACCTGTGCCTTTGATTTTAACCCATGGAAACAATTCCCAACTTTGTGTGAGGAGTTACAAGCCACAAGGGTTTGAGTAGAATGATAGTTAATTTATCACAGGGTGAAAAAGTAGAATTTTGGGATTTTAGAATGGGGGTTCAAGAGGCAAGATGGAGGAAACTGGGCGTGTCCTGCCTTCTTCCTTCTTCCTTGTTCCTTTTCTTTTTCTTACTTTTCTTCTTATTTGTCTTCTTCTTCCTTTTCTTCTTGTCTTCTCCTTCTCCTTCTCCTTCTCCTTCTCCTTCTCCTTCTCCTTCTCCTTCTCCTTCTCCTTCTCCTTCTCCTTCTCCTTCTCCTTCTCCTTCTCCTTCTCCTTCTCCTTCTCCTTCTCCTTCTCCTTCTCCTTCTCCTTCTCCTTCTCCTTCTCCTTCTCCTTCTCCTCCTTCTCCTTCTCCTTCTCCTTCTCCTTCTCCTTCTCCTTCTCCTTCTCCTTCTCCTTCTCCTTCTCCTTCTTCTTCTTTGGTGACACTTCTGGATTGTTTTAGAGACAGACTAACATAGGTGATAAGTATTGGGAAATTATTGTAAATAAAGTACATGTAGTTTTTAGTATGAAAAGATAACACCTACCCCAAGGGCAGTGGCTGTGCCTCAACACAACCTGCAGGACAGACCTCAGCAGGTCAGAGAAAGAATGGAATAAATAAGAGAAAATAAACAACCTTGAAAAGCAGAACTCATGAATCTCGACTTCTTCTTAGGTTGTGGGGCTGGGAGAAAAGATTTTCTAACACCTCAGGAGTCATTTCAGCCACAGAAACCCGAGAATTTCCAAGGCTACGGCTTCAAACTGAGCTTGGATGGATCTTGTCCTTGTGTTTGTCCCCCTGTTTCAGGGCAGTGCCAAAGCAGCGCCCCTGCAGCTGAGCTGGAGGTGAACACAAGGCAGATTTTCCATGGAATTCCCCCAGCTCGAGGGTCCCACCCTCGGGACTCCCAGCTCTGCCCATTGCCCAACGTGGTGCATTGCAGGGCATCTCTCAAAGGAGGGGATTGTCCTGGGAAGGCACTGAGTTGTTAATTATTTGTTAATTATTTAACAGTGGCTGCAGTGGGCAGGGAGGGTTTGTAATCCATTAATGAGGAATCACTCAGCAGCAGCACATCCAAAGCAGCCTGGGAGATATATGAGGTGTTTAGGAAAACTGTTTTTTATTGTGGAAAGTGTCAAAGGCATCCTTTAAACTGCTCCTCCTTGGAAGGTTTTATTAGCAATTCATTTCTGTCACACCTCGGGTCAAGCTACTGTAGATCTTGCAGAGATTTTTTGGGGTTTCTAGATGTCTTTATTTAATTGCTGTCTCAAAAATTGCTTTGAATCCTGAGTGTGCCCTGTGAGGTGCTGTCTGGGTCCTCTTCCAAGCTGAACTCCTCAGTGAAGCCTGAAACTTAACTGTGTTTCCCTTTGCTAAAGGACCACTGCCACACTCTGGCAAACTTTGAAATACATGTTTTCCTAAAGTCCTGCTGATGCTTTGAGGCTTTTTTTCCCCATCCATCATTTCTTCTTTCCAAGGGACTTGTCTGCAAACGAAATTTCTTTATTTCCTTAACCAGATTTATCCCTCTGCTGGATTCTACCAGGTGTGCTGCACAATTCAGCAGGTGACACCACCACAAAAGCTGCTGGTAGGGGGACAAGTCTGATGTGACAAACTGAGAGTTTACACAGAAAAGAAAAAAAAAAAAAAAAACAAAACAGGACAGCTACAAAGGGAACTCTGTGACTGCTCTGTCTTTATGAAAATCTCTGCGTGAGCAGCTGAGTGTTCTCCATGTCCCACCAGCTTCTGAGAAAGTCCTGGTGCATTTCCACACAGTTCAAGGGTAGGGCTGGTACAGAAACCTCCTGCAGGCTCTCAGAGCTGTCTCAGCTCCTGGGAACATGACTGAATCTGTCTGAAAGGAGGAGATGTTAACTCAGCTTGGCAAGGAAAGCATCACTCAGGCTTCGGGTCCAGCCTGGGCTGACACCTCTCAGGCCAAATCCTGCTCTGATCACAGCAGCAGATGGATGAGGCTGGAATTTTCCCTCTGCATCTCAGCTCCATCATTTTCCTTCTTCCAGCTGGACACTCAGTGGCTCTGTGGTCTAAAACACAGATCTGAAGGCACAATTCTGTTCTCTCTTTTACTACCTTGAGTAAATGCCCACCAGTCACAATCACAAAATTTTGGGTTAATTGCGTTTTATACACTGGTATATTCTATTTACTAGTGACTATTCTGCTTTATGTGTTTTCTAGCTGGGCTTTTTTCTTCTGTGGAACTGAAATTCGCCACTTTCTGTGTATTTTGGAAGAATTTCTTGTAGCTGTGTGCTGGGTCTTGTGGTCTGCAGTAAAAGCTTAGCCCATAGCTATTGGAACTTAACAGCACATGAGCTTTTTATCCATTTTGAAATGTTACCACTTCAACATCTACTTTAAAGTGTTTTCAGGTGTAGTCTGGAGTTATTTTATTCTCCTCGGGCAATCTCTTCGAGGCTGGAGCCTCAAAATGGCTCGAGCCATTTCTTTGCCCTGCTTGGGAGAAACTTCACCTGATTTTCAGAACAATTTATAAGCTGCAGCTCTTCTCTCTTTCTGTACAGAGACCAAACAGCTCTGATTAGGGCAGTGCCCCAAGCCTGATTAAATACCTCTCTAAATATTTCTTTTTCTGTGGAAGTGTGGTAATAACTGTTCAAAGCTGTTTCCAATAAGGGGGAAAACTGATGAGAAATGTGGTTTCAGTGTTAATTATGTCCCAACAACTCCAGCCTGGCAGAGTGAGAGGTGGAGAGAGCCCCTCCATGCCTGAGTCTTCCTGATTCAGTACAAGATACACCCAGTAAAAAAATGGAATAAGCTGTGGAGTTTTAACTTCTTTTTGTTAGGGTTGGGATTAAATATGTGAGATGGTATTTTTTTTTATTGGACTTAGATGTTTATTAGTTTTTATCTATATTATAGTCCCACAAACTGCGAGTTCTACAGCACTTCACTCTAATAAACTAAAATATGGAGCTGTGTGTCTGTCTCTCCAAGGCTTTTTAAGGATAAACTGTCCAATTAAGAAATTACACCTAAATTATTTTTACTTTTAACCCAATAACCAACCACCCGTGCCTGCAATGGGGACTTTTTTATCCAATTACACAAAACCACCCAAAGCTATGGAGGAGGAGGAGGAGAAGAAGGAGGAGGAGGAGGAGAAGGAAGAGGAGGAGGAGAAGGAAGAGGAGGAGAAGGAGAAGGAGAAGAAGAAGAAGAAGAAGAAGAAGAAGAAGAAGAAGAAGAAGAAGAAGAAGAAGAAGAAGAAGAAGAAGAAGAAGAAGAAGAAGAAGAAGAAGAAGAAGAAGAAGAAGAAGAAGAAGAAGAAGAAGAAGAAGAAGAAGAAGAAGAAGAAGAAGAAGAAGAAGAAGAAGAAGAAGAAGAAGAAGAAGAAGAAGAAGAAGAAGAAGAAGAAGAAGAAGAAGAAGAAGAAGAAGAAGAAGAAGAAGAAGAAGAAGAAGAAGAAGAAGAAGAAGAAGAAGAAGAAGAAGAAGAAGAAGAAGAAGAAGGAGGAGGAGCAGCCTCCACCCTAAAACCTCCATCTTCCTTTCTATCTATTCCTGTATTCTAAACACTTAAAGTCTGAGTTTCCCACCCTGTGAGATCCCACACTTCTATTCAAACTCCACACCCACAATCCCAGTTCTGTCATTCCATTTTGGAAGCTTCTCCATGGCCTCAGGTCAATGCAGTGTTCTCTTGGGGGTCAGTGCCTGGCAGCACAGAGAGTCTCAAATTCTCAGTAATTTTTCTCCGAAATTCCAACAATAAGCTCCTAAAAATAGGAGGTAAGGTTTCTAAAGACTTGGAATGGTAAAGGTATCTTTTATTTCACTAAAAATCATCACTCCATCCTTTCTTCTCCTTTTTCATGTCTCTCACATCAAACCCTTGAGCTGCTCTGCCTTGCAACTCACCTGCCACAACTCCTTCACAAGCACATCCCAAAACTGATGCTCAGGCTGTGAGACATGAGGGGTTTTTAGAACTAGATGGCCACGTAAATCTTTTGCCCAATAATTGTGGTCAGCTTTAGCTGATGGGATTTTGTTGCTGTTGTTGTTACAACATTTTTATGACAGCAAAAGCCTTAATATAGAAGCAACCATTCAAGCACACAGAGGATTTAGTTTTGTGCATCCTGGTCACCATATCTGCACACGCACAGGGCTGACCAAGGCAGAATTTTTATGTCTAAGTGATCCCCAAACCCTCAGATCCCAAAATCATTTGGACTCAGCAGATCTCACATGCTTGAACCCTGAATTCCTGCAAAACTCCTGGAAAAGGAGCAGACTGGAGGCTTCTTTTACCCTCTGGACTTAGTGATTTCATTTGGAAATTCAATATTTCTCTGCAGCATGTACAGAAGGCAAACTGCACTCTTCTGCTGAAAACTGTCAATTTTCCTGCTTGTTTTTCCCATTTTTTGCTACCTCTTGTTTGTGCCTTGGTTTCCTAGGACCTCACTTTCCTTTTGTACTGAAGGACTTTATCCCTTATTTTTTTAGATGAGTTTTAGTTGAAATATTTTTTATTTTTCACCAGATTGGGATAATAGGTGTTTTTGCTCACTTAATAGTTGATTAGAGCTGCTTATTAATTTAAGCAGACAATATACAGAAAGCTCATTTTTCTTGAAAACCCCTTTCACCTAAAAAGCCAAATCAAGGAGCAGCTTTTTGTGCAGCATCAGCATGATGGGGACCAAAATTCCTTCAGCAGCACACCTGGGGTAGAAGAGAAAATATCACTGAGACATAGCAACCAAACCAAGAGCTGCTGAAGTAGGAAATCATTATTTTCTTATCTTGATTTTCTTATCTTGGAGCAAAAAGAGGGAAAAAAGGAACTACAGAGGGTGAAATAACCACCCTCTCCAGGATCCATTCCTTCCAGAATCAACAGCAGCAAACAGCAGGGACTATTGACACAAAGAGGTTTTCCATTAGTGACAACACTGAATTTTCACTCAGAGCAGTCAGGATGCCAATGAGAGATGTGCATAAAAATACTCCCAGACCAAGCCCAAGCAGACCGGGCTGTTTTGCAGGTCCTGGTCACAGAAATGGTTTTTTTTTTACACATAGCATCAGTTTCTTTGCAGCATCACATTTCTGCTCAGCTTGCTGCACTCCACCTGACACACCATTGCACTGCTGAGCATCCTTTCCTCACTCCTGTTGCTCTGTTCCATTCATGCTCAGCAGGAATGTGCAGGCACAGCTCTCCAAAATCCTCTCAGCTTCCCCCAGCCACGTGGCAGGAATAATCTCCTGCTTGTCTGCCCACAGAAGAAGCTGATCCTTTTAGGTCAGGACAACACAGCTTTTTTACAGTTTTTTACTGGGTAACTGGTGCCAGAGCCCTGTGCCCACTGGGTGAGATGGGAGGCTGTGAAACCCACCCAGCACGGGCAATTTTCCCATGTCCTGTGTAAATTTTCCCATATCCTTCTCCCCTGTAGGGAGAAGAAGGTGCTGGAATAAATGTTTCAACCTGCAATGTCCTGCCACAACACCATTATTGAATTTAGCACTGGGTAAATCCAGCACCGTGTTGTGTCTCTGCTGTCCCTTCACCTGCTGGGATAATTTCTAGTCCTTTTTGTCATTTAATCCTTTTTACACATCAGAAATGCTGCAACAATGCTCAGAAATCCTCCTGTCTCTCTGTGCAGGAGGTACCAAAATGCCAAACACCAAACTGCTGTGCTGTGCCATGCCAGGACCATCCCTGGCATTTCCTGAGGCATTTTTTTATGTCTGACTTTTAATTTACTACACTGAAAGCTGCCTGAAGCAGAAATAATGTTTTCCCTTGTTTCTTAGCCTGGAACCCAGCAGAGCACGAGGCCTTTTCATCCATGAGGGGCTGTGTGTGGTGGGAGCTGGATTTCCCACCTGGTTTTGCAGAGTGTGGATCTCCATATATTGCTCTCCCCACAAGTGATGTCTTAGGACTTTAGCTTTTCTATTTTTCATGTATTTGTAATCCTGAAATTCTTTAGTGTATAACTCTAAACTCCATATAGAGTGTGAGCTGCTGCTTTCCCATTTTGGTCAGACAACACAGTTCCTCTCTAGGCCTGGAGAGGACACCTCACTGTCTCAGGCCCTGAAAGATGGAAACAAAACTGAGTTTTGGGGAAGCAAATTTGGGGTAAATTACTTCATTACCTGAAGCTGTAATTGGAAAATTAACCCCCAATATGCAAATGGACCAAACTTATAAAAGTGTGAAAACCCCTGACCCATCATCCATTTTGGGTGCAGCCCCTGGGGGGCTTTGTCTGTTCCTAAAGGCCCTTCAATAAATAGAACCACTTTTTATTCCCTTATTTATATTTATATATAAATATATATTATATCAAAATAGGTATATTATATAATATATATAGAAAAAACATATTATATATATAAATATATATGTTATATATATATTTGTGAATAATATATATATTATTCCCTTATTTACATTTATTTTATATAAAATATTACTTATATTATTATATATTTATATTATATTTTATATTTATTTATACTTTTATTATATTTATAAAAATAAGGGAATAATATATATATTTTTTTCTTTTATTCCCTTATATAAATTCCCTTATATAGATAAGGATATATATATATATATATATATATATATATATATATATATATATATATATATATATATAAATTTTATATATATATTTATAATATAATATATATATTTATATATATTTTATAATATATATTTATATTAGTCTGGCCTCTGTTTTTAGGTAGCCCAGAAAGCCATCACAAGTACAACCGAGCAGGAGAGATGGCATTTCCATGGATCTCTTCTTTGGAAGGATTTCAGCAGGATTTTTTCAATCCTGCTCTGCAGTGAGGTGTGTTTTTCACTAGGGCAGCGTGACCCACCTTTCATCCCAACCCTTGTGCAATGCTTGGAAGAGCCTCCTGCTTTTATGAGTCTGCTCTTCATAACTCATCTGCCAAAGAGAGCTCGGCACAGCCAAGCTCAATAGGAAATATCCCCCTGGGGAAACAGAAGCATTCTCCAGGCTTTGGGTATATTTACAGCAGGCAGATGAAATGCATAAATTCAAAGGGTAGGTAGAGGCTCTGAGGAGCTGAAGGCAGCCAGGGTACTCAGACACTAGGCACATTTATTAAGGATGGGGTTTGGGGTTTTTTTTCACAGGGAATGTTAGTGTTCCACGTCTGACTTTCCCAGCTGTAGTAAAACACACGGTGGCATTTTGAAAGCGCCGTGAATCCCCTCGCTTGGAGTGCTTCCCTGCTAGGAGACCTTGGCAGAGGCAAAATCCTGGAACAGACCAAGAGCTGAAAGCAGGCACAGTTAAAAAGCACAGGATTTGAGTGCTGTGAATGGTGAGTTTGTCTCCAAGAGAGGCACAAAGGCTTTGCCCAAAGGAGATAGCGTGGAAGCAGTGGGGATGTTCGGGATCTTCATCCCCTTTTGCCGGCACAAAGCTACTTTCTGTCCCCAGTGAGCACCGTGGGTGCAGGCTGGAGGCTGATCAAAGCAAAGGAACAAACAAATAAATAAATGAGCAGTGCCTGTCAATCCCAGTTCTCTGAGGGCCCAGCAGCCCAGGAGCCAGCCATGGTTCCACACACAGCCCGCGGGCGAAATGGAAACCAGACGGGAACCTCTCCAGCCCCACTGGGCTCGCCTTCCACCCGGTCTGCAATTAATTAAAAGCTGGAGGGGAGGCTTTGAATAACCCCTTTGTGGAACAAAATACACGCAGTCAAAAAGCCCAGCTGACAAACACAACAAAACTGACTTCATGGTTTCTTATGAGAAAACCATTAATGGCCGGAGAAATGAAGAAACACTTTGTTCGAGTCACTGGTGTGAGTGCAGCATGTTCAGATTACAAAGCAGTCTTGCCCTGCTGTAATAAATATCCTATGGCTTTATCCATGGCTAACCAGGTGTGTAAAAGCCAGGAATAACACATGAGGTTTTTAGTTAGCATACAGTACCTACTATTGCACGTTCCCAGAGTTCACTCACAAGGAGCCAGTGCTTCAGTGCCTCTGATGCAGCAAGAAACGATGGGGCAGCCACCTGACCCCCCTGCCATGGCTCTGGCTTGATTTCAGCTCTTTATCCATGCCCTCCTCTCGTGTCAGCACCCAAAGGAGAGCAGGGCTGTGTGCTAAACTCTTTAACAAATCTTCTTTACCTCGGTGGCGCGTCGCCTTCTTCTCCACAGTGCTGATGAGCTGTGGCAGGTTGCTCTGTCAGGCAGGCAGGAAGAGGTAGGGATAAACAAATCATATTTGGGGAAAATATTTACAGTCTCCAGCCCTCAGCTGGGTGGCATTTAGCAGTCTGTGATGTGGCAGGTCAGAGAAAAGGCTGTGACAAGTTTCCCTCCTTGTACGGGTGGTGAAAGCAATACTCACCCTTTGTTTTACTGCCAGCACCCAAAAGCAGCTCAGTAGTGTCCAAGTCTGGCTGATCCCTCTTGCAGTGGCTGGTCACCCTCTCTCTGTGATGTTTGTGAACCCACCACCCATGAGCCAGGGAGAATCAGTCCATGAAGCACAGACCCAACAGGTCCTAGTCTGGTCTTTTGTCACGTTCTCCCTTTGGGCACTTGAAATCCCTGAAATCTCTGAAATCCCTGAAATCCCTTTTTGCCTGCACCAGCCCCTCAGCTCTGTCTGGAGGCTCCCATCCTAACCTGCAAAATTCATTTCTCTTCCAGACCTAATCCAGCCCAGGATCCCGAGTTCCTTGTGGGAAAAGGCAGCCACCATGCCAAGTCAGCATTCAGTCACAAACCTGGAATATTTTTGGCAATACCATTGTTACCATCAAGAAACACGGTCATTTTAAAGCTTGGATTCCTAAAATGAGAGGAATTCTGACCAACAGACTGTATTTTCATCAGGTTTTCAGATAAACCAGCAGAGCACTGTGTGATCTCCATGGTTTGACAAGAGCTGTAATTGACTGTCCACATTTGTCTCCATCACTAGGAATGCTTTCATGCCCTAAGCATGCCAGGGAGGATAACAAATCACTGGCTCACTTCTAGAACATGGAAAGAGTCCACTGGAACAGGAATGAGAAAACACTGTTCCTACACCTTCACCAGCCCTCAGAAACCTGAAAGATCCAACTTACTGAGGAGGCAAGTGTGCAAATTCAGCACCAGTTTCTTTGAGCTGTATTCTGAGTATTTTCCTACTTCACAGTGAGTCATCTTTACACATTTATGACCTGGAGCCAAGGCTAATCCAATCCCAGGTGAAACCCAAATAATTTCATGCATGAAGCTGGTCCTGCCTCTTCACCTTGTCCTGCCTGGTACCAGACTAATTCCCTTCAGATCCCTGAAATTTGAGATGATGGAACCATCCTCTGGGCAAGCAAGATGTGCTGAAAGCAACCACGACCACAAGGCTTCCAATCCCAAGAAACTGACTCAAAAATCTCATTTCATATCTGCCCCACTGAAATCAGACCATGCCACAGCTCTCCCAGACCTTTGCTGTCTTTTCTAATGCACACACAGAGATGCTCTGTGCCTCACCTGCCCCCTGACAGAGGGATGATGAAGAAGATGATGAAGGCAAAGACGAAGATGAAGATGATGAAGACAAAGAATTTGACAAAGACAATGAAGACGTGGAAGAAGATGAAGATGGAGTCAAAGACAACGAAGAGGAAGAAGAAGAACTTAAAGATACATAGTAGAATAAGTGTAGTGACAGGAATAAGAATTTAGCACACATAGAAGAAGAGGAATAGGAGTAAGAATTTTAAAACCCATAGGAGAGGAACAAGAATTTAAAAAGCCATAGAAGAAGAATAGTAATAAGAATAATAATTTTAGAATCCACAGAAGAAGAGAAATAAGAATAAGAATTTTATAACCCATAGGAGAAGAGGAATAATGATAAGTAGAATGTGAAAATATGTAGAAGAAGAAAAGAAGCAGCAGAATAGTGAGAATAAGGAGACTATGAAGAATGATTTAGAATTCCATAAATGAAGCTAAAGTCCAGTAAATAAGTGAAATGAGGAAATAATTTATATTTTCCAATGAAATTTGTGACGCACAAGGGCAGAGTCTCCAGATTTCCTTTCTCCTCTCTCTGAGCCATTGATGGATTTCCCACTTCAGTCCCAAGAAATGCCCTGGGAGCAGCACCTGCTCAGCCCCAGCCCCTGTGGGAACCCAGAAAGGTTGGAGCCAGCTGGGATGGGGTTCTGCTCCCAAGGAATGAGGGATGGCCTGAGAGGGAGAGGCCTCCAGCTGTGCCAGGCAAAGGAACTGGGAACAATCCGTGCCTGGAAAGGGTTTTCCAGCCCAGGGCAGGAGCGGTGTCCTCATTCGTGGAGGGATTTCAAATCCATGTGAATTTGGAGGGACCTGGATCAGGGGTGGCCCTGGAAGTGCTGGGAATAACTGGGATGCATCTCCAAGGGCTTTTCCAGCCTAAATGATTCTGTGATTCCATCAGCCCCCACCTGCAGAGCTGCATCCAGCATCTGGATCAATATCAGGAAATGGAACTGCTGGAGCAATCCCAAAGAAATCATGGAGATGCTTTGATACACATTGCTTTCCTAAAGTGCACTATTTATTCAACAGAAATTGTATCTATTATTGAAATGGAGAAGCACCTGCTGTTGTTTCTGCTTGTGTAACACATGCAGGTAATAAAAAAATTATCAGTGATAAACCAAGAGATTATGAGACATGGTATTAAATTCAAGGTAGCTGAGGACAGTCCAAGAAGTTGTTTTTATTTGTGTTGTTATCAATCAATGTAGGACAGGTTGTTCCCCATGCCTTGAGTCCTAAAATCATGGGAGGATGAGATGCAAAGCTGCAGGGCCTCAGCTCCTTCACCCTGGTGGTCACCATGGCCTATAGAGGAATCTCAGCTCCAGCACCCTGAGCTCCTCCTGCCCCTTCTTCTCCACTGACCCTGGTGTCCCCACGTTGTTTCCCTCACATGTTCTCACCTTCTCCTCTTCTCTGGCTAAGAAAAAACTGTGCGTGCCCCACTTTGCTTTGATTTTCCTCTTCAATATTTTATAACAGAGGAGTTCCCCACCACTGTCACTGGCCCAGCCTTGGCCAGCAGCTTGTTCATCTCCAGAGCCACCTTCAGAGTCTGGCTCTGCTGGACTTGGTGGAAGCTTCCAGCAGCTCCTCACAGCAGCCTCCTCTGTGGGGCCCCCACTATCAAAAACCAGGCCCTGAAAAACCAAAACAGTTATTTAGAAGCAGGAGCAGGTCTGCTGGGGCTGGGGTTGCCAGCAGACTTGCTCCTGCTTCTAGATTGTTTCCTTGTTTGCTATAAATGGATAAATTAAGAAATTTTGTGTCTACATCTGTGTGGAGGTCAGACACAAACTCTGGCCAAGAATGAAGTCAGACCTCCTCTTTAACACTTAAAAGGTGATTTTGGAGGGTTTATCCCAACAAATTTGGAGGATTTGGTAAAACCAGGACACACAGTCTGGTTTTACCAGTCTGATTCTCTGTGACAAAAAGAGCCAGAAAATTCCTTGTTTTAGCAAACCCATTCCCTCTCCCTCCCTGAGGCTCTCAGAGCCCCTGCAGCCAGCTGTGAGCAGCCAGGTGAGGAGGAGGAGGATGGCAGCACACGTGTGCTGGCACTATCCAGAGCAGGAATGCTCTCCCTGGGGAGGCAGAGCCAGCTGAGCTCAGGGTAAAGCAATCCCCAGGCTGCTGCAACCAGACAAAAACCCTTCCTAATTGGCTTCCTGGCAACCCCAGCCCCAGCAGAGCTTGGCTGCAGCAGCGACTGTGACCCCAAATGCCCTGGAATTCCCAAAGTGTTTCTGCATCTGGGAAGGTTCAGGTCTGGTTTCCCATCAGTTGTTTCTTCCTTTAAGAGGCCCTGCAACAGACACACATCCAGAGATGTGCTGTTTTGGCCTCCCCTGATAAATGAAGAAGACAATATTTGTATTTTTACTGGGATATTACAATAGATCATGTGCTGGTTTCCACCTGTCCATAATCTGCTCACTAGTAAATCAAATTCACCTCAGACACACAAAAGTAAAGAATGATTGCTCTCCCACAAGGCCTTAAATGTGGAAATATGGGTAAGCAATTTTAGGTTTCAACACAATTAATGTCATGGCTTCCTTGCTGTTAGAAATTCAGAATAATAAAATGGGTTGGGTTGGAAGGACCTGAAAAAAACCCAGTTCCAGCCCCCCTACCATGGGCTGGGAATCACTCTGGAAGTTTCTGTCTCTCTCCATTGAGTAGAGAGGGGGTTTCATGTGAGGCATCACAGCAGCCTTTTGTTATGACAGCACAGTCCCATTGCAGACATTACCAAAATTCCTGTTTAATGTGGTGATCAGAGAGGGCTTCCCCCAGTGTTGCCACGGAGAACATGGGTTTATGCCACAAGCAGTCCAAGATGAGGGTGGGACGGGTGATTTCTTCAGGATCTCCTGTGGGGCTCCAGCTGAGTCAGAGCTGCTCATCAGGCAGTTCCTGATGGCCATGGAGGCACTTTGCTCATCCTTTTTTGGGTAAAATCTGCACTTCCCACCCCACTCTGCCCAGAACTTCCTCTCAGGGCAGGCCGTGTGGTGCTCACACCACCCATGAGCTCAGCTGGGTTTTGGCAGGGAGGGAAGGAACAGAAATGCCAACCAAGAGAGCTCCTCCATCCTTGGGTAGAGATCCTGAGGGAAGAAAAGCAAGAGGAGCACAAGAAATGCTTGCTGCACTCACACAGCTTGGACTTGCTGCCTTTTTCAGGCAGACAAGGCTGTAGCTGACCACAACAACTGTGCAGGTGTTGGAAGCCTGGATATTGAGAATTTGAGACTTTCTGTGCTGCCAGGCACTGACCCCCAAGAGAACACTGCACTGACCTGAGGCGGTGGAGAAGCTTCCAAAATTCAATAATAATACTGAGATTATAGGTGAGCATTTTGAATAGAAGTGTGTGATATCACAGGGTGGGAAACTCAGAGTTTAAGGGTTTAGAATACAGGAATAGATAGAAAGCAAGATGGAGGTTTTAGGGTGGAGGCTGCTCCTTCTTCTTCTCCTTCTTCTTCTTCTCCTTCTTCCTTCTTCTCCTTCTCCTCCTCCTCCTCCTTCTTCTTCTCCTTCTTCACCTTCTTCTCCATGGGCTTGGGTGGTTTTGTGGAATTGGATAAAAAAGTCCCCATTGCAGACAAGGTGGTTGGTTATTGGGTTAAAAGTAAAAATAATTTAGGTGTAATTTCTTAATTGGACAGTTTATCCCTAAAAGGCCTTGTAGAAAGAGACAGGGCTCCATTTTTAGTTTGTTAAAGTGCTGCAGAACTCAGGGTTTGTGAGACTGTGACAGAGATAAGAACTAATAAATATCTGAGTCCCAACAAGAAATACCTTCTCACACATTTAATCCCAACCTTAGCAAAAAAGAAGCAAAGAATCAGAAAGCAGGAATCCCAATTTCTTCTGGAGAGACACCCCTCCCTCTGGCAGTGGGAAAATTCCAGCAGGAGCAGATATTCCCGGTGCCTGGGCTCAGCTGCTCTGCAGAAGGCTCTGCTTTGTGTTCAGGGACAAAATCCAAACAACAACAGCAAAGAAAGGACATTTTCAAACAGAAACACCTGTTTCCCACAGAACCACAAAAATCTCCAGGGCTGCTCTTCTCACTGGAGCTGCAACTCATTAGCAGGGACAGCCTGGCAGAGAACATTTGCAAACAGATGAGCTGATGTATGAGCAGGCTGCTAAGGTGGTTAAAAACACCCCCAGAAAGGTGCTGGTTATTTGAGATTGCTCACAAAGAGAAAAGTAATTTCACTGCTGAAGCCCATGAGCTTCTATGAACTTGGCAAACACAGTCCTGTGCCTCCTGCAGGTGCACTCTGAGGGGAAAATCAGTGTGCAGGGAAGCACAAACCTTCATTCTCCTCTCCTTTGGCAGCAGAGAGGGAGTGCAGAGGCAGGGAAGGAGAGGGGAGACAGCAAAAACTTCTCATATTCTGCTCCAAATTCAGCCAGAAAGCAACGGCTGGCAGCACCTGTCTTGAACCATAGTTTATTTTGTTGTGGGGTTTTTTTGTTTTGTTTTGGTTTGGGTGTTTTGTTTTGTTTGTTTTGTTGGTGGTGGTGGGTTTTTTTGATTTTTTTTTTTTTTTTTTTTTTGGGTTTTTTTTGTTCTGTTTTGATTTTTGTTTATTTTTATTGGCTTTTTAAAGACAGATGTCACAGGTACCTCAGCAGAGCTCAGGCTCCCCCACAACCAAAGCAGTGGCACCTCAGAGGGATTTCCTTGGGACAGTAATGGATTCTGGTGGGAAAATGACCCTTCCCAGTGCTGGTGTTGGGGGAACCATCACCCAGCTCACCTCTCCCTGGCAGTTCAGTCCCTCACTCCATGTGGTGCACACGGGGAAGGTGACCCACCTTTGTCTCTTCCAGAAACAGAGCAGGGTTGTCACTGTCACATTTTCTGAAAAATCCCTTTGCCAGGATTTTTCTCCTGGGAAGCTGAAAAACCTCAGAGAAAAATGAAAATAATATTATCTCATTTGCTTCTCCTGTGTTTTGCTGCTTTGGAATGTGTTTGGAGATTGTTTACCAACTGGTCATTGTTTTATTGGTTTCATGTGAATTGTTTTAACTTAATGATCAATCACAGCCAGCTGTGTTGAGGCTCTGGAAAGAGTAATGAGTTTTCATTATTATCATTTAGCCTTCTGTCTGTATCCCTTCTGTATTCTTTAGTGTAGTTTAGTGTAGCATAATAAATTAATATAATATAATATAATATAATATAATATAATATAATATAATATAATATAATATAATAATAGATAATATAATATAATATAATATATTAATAATATATTAATAGTATTATAATTATACTTTCTATTATAATTTATTTATATTTATATTATATTTATATCATATTTATATTATAATTTATAGTGATATTATAGTTAATAATTATATATATTATTACTATATTAATAATATATTAATAATAATAAATTAGCCTTCCAAGAACACGGAGTCAGATTCATCATTCCTCCCAACAACAGGGGACCCCAAAAATACCACACAGGGAGCCCTTTTGGGGAGCCCTTTTTCCTCCTCACCCTGAACCCCCAAAGCTCCTGAGCCCACCCCACAGTGGGATTTCCCACTACCTTGCCCCAGGATAATGGATTTTCCCTGGCACATCCCTGACCAGCTCTGCTGCCCTCCTGCAAACCTGCATTAAGGAAATCACAAAATAGCACAGACCCTGCCCTGGGGTGCCCTAGCATTGATGCCCCTTCTCTGGGATGCAGCATCCACCTTGGATGATGAAAATTCCTGTGTTTTGATGGCCTGTGGAGGCACTGACCTGCAAACAAGCAGTGCCAGGTGCTCATCCTGCAGGGGAAAACCCTAAAAATGCCACCTCTAGGGGATCTACCTGGATAGTTCATTAAATATTCAAGGATTGAGGGTTTTTTTTAATACTTTGAGGAATTACATTGCTCTGTAACCGTGCCCCAGCCCCCTGAATAGTTTATTTTTGTCTTGACATCATATTATCCTTTGGGGAACTCCTCACTTCCAGGAAGATTGTCCTTAAAGGGGAAAAATGTGCAGTGAAAAAGACCAGATCAGGACCCACCTGTAAAAGAACATCATCCCCACCACTTCATCAGCTTTTAAAAGCCACACATGAATGAAACAAAAAGTAAGAGCTGCTTCTTTTTTTGAGAGCTGAGAACCCACAAGGATTATTGAGTCCCACTCCTGCCCTACACAGGACAGACCCAAAATCCCCAAAATTCTGTGCCTGACAGCATTGTCTAAACTGTTCTTGAGCTCTGGCAGCCTTGGGGGTGCAACCATTTCCCTGCAGTGAGATTATGGGGATGACATGGATGGCATCTGATGCCAATTTGGCCTCCAAACTGGTGAGTGTGGATAAGAAGTCACACAGAACCCCTTCCACTTCCCCCAGTGTGCTTCTCTGGTTGCTGTTGTGTCCTCCACAATGAAAAAAACAAGATTTTTTTCCTATTTTTGTCCAGCTGTGGACAGCACAAAGCTTTCCAAGGAGATATTTGGGAGAGAGGAATCCCATAACCTCATTTGCTTTGTTCAAGGCCCCTGTGTGGCAGTGTTTGTGGGAGGGAAGAGATGAGAATCTTGACTTTGTGTTTCAGAAGGTTGATTTATTTTATTATATATTATATTATTTATGATATATTTTATATTAAAAATATAAATTTTAATATTTTAATATAAAATAAAATTATATTATTTTATTATATATATTACCATAAATTATAGAAAATATTTTGATATATTATTATATATAATATATGATATAATGAAAATATTTTTATATATTATTTTTATTATATATATTATATCAAAAGAAAATGATAGATTAAAACTATACTAAAGAATAGAGAAAGGAGACATCAGAAGGCTAACAAAGAAAGGAATGGAATGAATAATAAAAATCTTGTGACTGACCAGAGAGTCTGACACAGCTGGACTGTGATTGGCCATCAAGTAGAAACAATTCACATGAGATTAATCCAAGATGCACCTGTTGGTAAACTCTCTCTAGATCACATTCCACAGCAGCAGATAATGAATGTTTACATTTCATTTCTGAGGCCTCTCAGCTTCTCAGGAGAAAAATCCTAGCAAAAGGATCCCTGCCTAAATAATACATGCACAACTTTTTTAATTGGTTAAAAGGAGTTAAATGGAAAAAAAAAATAAAAGCAGGAAAAACCCACCCCAAAACCCTGGGTGAAATTTAAGGAAGATGAAGATGTGCACGTCTCTGCTCTGAGCTGCTGGAACCTGGATCTGTTGGGTTCCATGGATTACTGCAGCACCCAAATTTTTCCAGAAATCTCAGACAAGTTTACCACAGCAATTAAGCCGTCTGCCATCTGCTAAAGATTTGCCCAAGAGTTTCCCTAATGTTTTTCCCCCCCCCTCCCTGAAATACATTTAACTTAATTCTTTCAACGTTTTGCCCATCATTCAAGCCCATGTGCATTAAGCACCGTGGAGCTGGCTGGATTTTTGAGGGCAGCTTTCCCTTCTAAGGATTAGTTGTGCGCTGGTGCACTGAAATTTTATATATGGAGTAACACTCTGAATATGAATTATTTCTCGTGGAACACTGCTCCTATTCTTGGGGAGAGGAGAAGTAAAAACTTTACTGGGAGTTCCAGCCAAGGAGCTGAGATTAACACCCTTTATTCTCCTCCCAAATGGTGAGTTATTTTCAGAATACTGGCCCAGGCTCCAGCTTGATGTCTCCATCACACTGTATAAAAGTGCCCTGCGAGTAAATACGTGCACTCAGCCAGTGACAATGAAAGACATGGATCTGAATCCTCCAGCACAAAAATTTCCAGCTTTCCCAGGAACATTCAGCCTGCCTTGTGGTCCAAGGAAAACAGTGGTTAGGAAAACTGAAGGGTGTTCTTTATGTTTCTCCTGCTTGCACATAAAAGGGTTGTTCCCAACTGCCTAACGCTGGTGGGTGTTCTCACTTTTCACTATGGAAACTATATTTTTTTTTTTTTTATGGAGCTCTCTAAATACAGATTTGCTTGTGTGACAAATAACCAGCCAGTCTGCAGCACGTTATTTTCTCTCTCCCTCAGCGTTTGTGCTTGCACGGCAAATTCTGTTCTTCCAGCCTGTACCCAAACACTGAGTCTCCTAAAATAACACCCAAGAAGTGATTTGTTAACAATTAAAAGGCAGGAGGATTGGTGGCACAACCTCTCCCTTTTGGAGACTGATTTTTGACAGAATTTGGGACAATTTTAGGGTGGGCAAACATTGGAAGGGGCTGCCCAGGGAGGTTTGGTCTCCCCATCCCCGGAGGTGTCACCTGGAGGTGACACTGAGTGCTCTGGGCTGGGGATAAGGTGGGGATCAAAGTTTGGATGTGATGATCTTGGGGATCTTTTCCTACATAAATGATTCTGGGACTCCATGGGCTGGGAGGGCTTTTCCAACCTAAATTATTCTGTATCTTGTGAATTTTATGCTATTTCTATGACTTTGCAGAAGCACAAGACAAGGTCAGGCCTTAGAAGAATTGAGAATTAGAACTGGAATTTTCACAAAGCCAAATAAAATACTACATAACTGAGAAAAATTGGCAATTTTTAAAAGAAATAACTCAACCCCTCACGTGGGTTCAGTTTAGAGCCTTTGCTATCCTTGACTGACAAGATATATTGGGGAAATATAAAACTTTGCCCTTGAAAGCACATGTTGAATTTTAGGATGATGAATATGCATTAAAAAACCAATCATCAACCTCCATTCTGTGATTCTATTATTTTATAGATAATATTTTATATTAATTAAACAAATTACCAGCTTGCTTTCCTCTTTCTCTTTCTTATGGTGTGTATTTTCCTATTTCTGGGTGATGAAGCCCTTTGGACATCTTGTCCATTTCCCAGTATCCCAGAATGGTTTGGGATGGAAGGGATCTTAAAATTCCAATCCCTTCCTACAGGCAGGGACATCTTCCACTATCCCAGGCTGCTCAGAGCCTCATCCAGCCTGGCCTGGGACACTTGCAGGGATGGGGCATCCACCATTTTTTTAGAGAAGTAACAAAAAGCTCAGAAATGTGATCACAGATGAGTAATGATCTGCATGACCAGTCCCACTACCACAACACTGAGACAGCAAAACACTGTGCAGAGTCCCCAGATTGGGTTTCAGCCAGCAGCAGCACTCACAAACTGCCTTCCTTGTGTCCTCCTGTCCATCCACATCCTCCTGTCCAAAGCTCACTGCAAAGCACTTCCCATCCTCCACAGCTGCAAGGTGGAGCTGCTTGTTCTTCTTTCTATAGAGAAAGTCAAATTTGCTGCACTAAAACAAGGTGTGTCCCCACCCTATTTTACACACACTTTCAAAAATACCACTGCTATTCAAAGCACTGGATGTTAGGCACCAAAAAATAATAACCAGCAGTGTGGAACACACGTTATTTCTGTGATATTTTTTTACAGCACACGGGCCCAGTGCTGGTCACACCAAAAAGAATACACACACAAAAATACAGCAAAGCCATCAGAGAGGCTGCAAAGCCATCAGAGAGGCTGTGAGCTCCTGCAGAGGAGCCAGAGCTCCAATCCCTGGCATGGCAGGGACACCTCCCACTGTCCCAGGCTGCTCCATCCCCAATGCCCAACCTGGCCTGGGACATTCCAGGGATCCAGGGGCAACCACAGCTGCTCTGGGCATTAATTGTTGGCATGGTCCTCATGGGAAAGAGACACAGAATTTGCGTTTTATTTCAGGGTGCAGAACAAGGAAGTGTTGGAATGTTGGGGGACACAAGACAGGTGATGGACTTTGGAGCTGGTTAACATCAGGGATTTGATAACAGGATGCCTTGGCAAAAGCAAAGGGAACTTTGAAAATTAGACCTGGATTGCAAGAAGATTCAATCAGACAGGTTTACTGGAAAATCCCATTAAACTCTGCAAGCAAGAGATGTTGTTATATGCATAAGTTTGTGTGTGTGATTGTAACCTAATCATCGTAGTACACATTATTAGTCTCCCTAAAATAGAATATGTTTGTATCCCACAATAAAATCAGATTCTGATCACCAGCAGTCTCCCCATCTCTCTCCATCACTGACAAGGAAGGGCTGCTGCCTTGGTTTGGAAAGCCAGGTGTCTGCTAAGGAAGGCAGGAGCCTCCCCTGAAATGGAAAATGTAAACCCCCTCCCTATGAATTATTATAATTTTGAAATTAAGGGGCTCTCAGGAAAAGATGCGGGAGCAGGAATAACAGATCTGTATTAGGGAAGAAAATAAAAAGTTTTAAAAAAATGCAGTAGTACAAACCAACACTGCCAGAGTCAGACCCTGCCCTGCCCCCTGTGTGTCAGGGCGGTGTCCCAGCCCCATCCCAGGGGGGCTCAGCCCTCCTGCAGTGCCAGCTGTGGCTCTGCTGCAGCAGGGATCCTGCACAAGGGGGGAGTTTTCCTCTGCAGCTCCAGGGCTGCTGCAGATGGGCCTGGGCTCCCTCTGGCCATGCAGGGCAGCAGAAAGCTGCTCCTCTGGCAATGCAGGGGGCAAAGGCTGCTGTGCTGTGCCAGGCCCAGATTGGATCCAGGCAGGAATGCTTGGCTCCTCCCCTGGGCGGAGCATCTCCCCATGGGATGCTGGGATTGGATCAGCCCTGCAGGGACACTCAGTGGAGGCGCCCATCATCTCCAGCAGGACAAGGTCCCAGCTCAGGGAAGGGTTCAGACTGTGCTTACATCAAACAGCAGCCAAAGGGGAAGGGGAACTTTGGGGAATGAGGAATGGTGGAGTGACCACAGACACTGAGACCTTAAAACCTGTGGAAAACAAGCAGAGGAAAAAGAACAGTCTTGGCTGAGGGCCTGTGGGGAAAGGCAGTGCCTGCAGCATGAAGAGTGAATTACAGAACCAAGAATCATCAGGGTTGGAAAAGACCTTCAAGCTCACTCAGCCCCACCAGCATCACCCCCATCCCTGTCCCCAAGGGCCACATCCAGGCTCCTCTGGGACAATTCCAGGGACTCCAAACCTCCCTGGGCAGCTCAACCCAAGGCCTGACCACTCTGCCAGGGAAATTTTCTTTCCCAATCTCCAACCTGAGCCTGCCCTGGTGCCACTTGAGGCCATTTCCTCTCCTCCTTTCCCTTGGGACAGGCAACAGAGCCTGAACCCCTCTCGCTGCCCCTCCTGTCAGGAGTTGTGTGCAGAGCACTGAGCCTCCTTTGCTCCAGCCTCAGCCCCTTCCCAGCTCCCTCAGCCATTCCCCATAACTCACACATTCCAGACCCTTCCCCAGCTCCATTACCTTCTCTGGACACTCTTCATCACCCCTGCCCTTCCCACTGCTCCTTCTTCTGCCTTGAAATTATCCTGCCCAGAAAATCTCCATCCAAAATGTCCCTCCCAACCTAAAGATTGATTCTGAGATTCTGTGAAATCCTGCAGCTGCTGTGCTGCCTCTCCCCCTCTCTCCCCTGCTCTGTCTGCACCCTGGGGTTTTAATGGACCTCTGGTCTCTCTCAGTATCCTGTGGATAAATTTCCCAGTTCCTCAGACAGTTTTATTCTGCCACAGCCCTGGCTGCCAGGGCAGTCACTCCAAACCCCTCAGCACACCTGCAAAAGCAGCCGCAGCCACAAGCCCTGAGCTCAG
The DNA here is from genome assembly GCF_027887145.1 of Ammospiza caudacuta. Taxonomy (NCBI): domain Eukaryota; kingdom Metazoa; phylum Chordata; class Aves; order Passeriformes; family Passerellidae; genus Ammospiza; species Ammospiza caudacuta. Next base: position 118,299,013 of record NC_080594.1, on the reverse strand, counting down.
GCAGAGCCTGGAGGTGCCAACACCAAAACCTGGTGCTGAAAATCATCACCTTTTGCCACCTCAGTCCCAAGTTCATTCTTCATGCCCACCACAAAATTCACTCAGCAGGTGCAGGGCTGATCTGCCTGTGTGGTGTGAGGAAATTACAGCCAGGTCCATGGGGTCTCTGAGTGCCCAAGCCCAGATCACTGGGGCAAACAGAAATTCTTCCTGATTTCACCAGCACTGAGGGGAATTGAGGCAGGAAGACAGCAATAACAATAATTTCGAATATTGGCTCTCTGTTTTTCTAGGAAGTGAATAATTTTAAAATTGACACTTTGCAGCCAGCAAAGAAATAACAAAATAATTCAATAAATCAGTTTAATATGCCTTGGCGTAGCAGGTATGTGTTTAGGTATGTGTCTGCACACAGGCTGGAGGTCTGCTAGCTGAATTCATATATTATTTTTAAAGTGAGCTAAAATGCTGTCACTGAACAGCAGGTTATTTATTTTTTCTCCCCAAATGAAACCTCTGGCAAAAGCATATAAACAAAGTTGATCAGATTCTATTTCACATGTATTTTCTGCATGAAATCATCCCTGGAAGTGCCCAAGGCCAGGCTGGACGGGGCTTGGAGCAACGTGGTCTAGTGGAAAGTGTCCCTGTCCATGGCAGGGGGTCGGAATGAGGTGATTTTTAAGGTTCATTCCAAGCTAAACCGTTCTGGGATTCTGTGGAATTCATTTTGGGAACAACAGGAAAGAGCACACTCATGGCAACAGCAGTGTTGCTCAAAAGCATAATTTGTAAAATGAAGAATACAATCTGAACAAAATTATTGGTTAAATAATAATAATTGTACTAGAGATAAAAACAATTTATATTATATTATATTATATTATATTATATTATATTATATTATATTATATTATACTGCATTATACTATATTGCATTATACTATATTATATTATATTATATTATATTATATTATATTATATTATATTATATTATATTACATTATTAATATAACAACAATAATAATAATTGTACTAGAGACAAAACCAAAATACACCTCTGCTGCCAGAAAGAAAAGCTTTGAGTCATGGAGGTGAGTTATAAACCACAATTTTATTTCACAAAGATCCCAGCAGGGATTTGAAGGAGCACTGGGGCTTTGCTCTGTGGTGTCCCCATCGCAGGGCTCAGAGGGGTTTCAAGTGGAGCAGCAAAACCAGAGCAGCGAAATTCAAATGCAGAGCACCGAAACTCCAATCCAGAGCACTGAAACTCAAATGCAGAGCACTGAAACTCGTTCAGTGTGGCAACACTGCCCTCCTGCTTCCAAGACATCCCTGCCCTCTGCTCTGCTCAACACACGGTGCTGAGAGATGTCCCAGAAGCTTCCCCCATCACAAAAGCGTCAGGGATTTGCTCTGTGTTTCCTTCAATCTGTTCAAATCAACTTGTGCAGGCAGTACAGACACAGATCCTCAGGGAAAAGAGGGTGATAAAAGCTGAAGCCTTTAATTGTGTGGTTTTCTCAGGGGGAAAATGCACAGCCGTGAAAATCACCTCAAAATCCACTGTTTGATTTCTGGGTTCAGAGTCAGGCTTTATAACTGGGCTTAGGACTTTATAAGTGAATTAATGACAAAAAGTACCTAAAAATTAAATAATAATTATTATTGTTACTACTGCTACTATCATTACTATTATTATTATTAAGCACAGAATCCCAGAATCACCAAGGTGGGAAGAACCCCCAAGGATCACCCAGTGCCACCCCAGCCCCACCAGCATCACCCCAAATTCTGTCCCCAAAGGCCACATCCAGACTGCTCTGGGACAATTCAGTGACTCCAAACCTCCCTGGGCAGCTCAGCCCAAGCCCTGACCACTCTCTCAGTGAATTTTTTATTTCAATATCCAATCTGGACCTTTTCTGGTGCAATTTGAGGCCATTTCCTCTCCTCCTTTCCTTTGAGACACAGCAGAGGAGATTGACACCTCTCCTCCCCAACAAAAATTTTAAAAAAAGGTTTCTATCTTTTCTTCAGGTTAAACATAATGGAAAAAATTAAAAATATAGGTGAAATGGATTCTTGGATTAGACTAATCTTGTTCTTTCTGCATTCTGTTTTTTGGGAATGGCAGAGAGGGAAAGATGCAATACTCTAACCCTGGCCAGATTAAAATCTAAATTAAAATAATGTAAATTTAAAAATAAATCAGAATTAAATTAACATATGAATCCCTATGACCTGTTCCAACCTGCTCCTATTGAAATACTTGTTCTGGGCCAACAAAGCTACTGAGGAAAGTGAGGAAGAGAAGAGAGGACACCTCTTGCTCCCTGCACACCCCTGAGCACAGGATGACTCAGAGGGTTAATTTAAACATCCGATGAAGAAGTTAATTATTGATTCACCTGGTCTAATGGGACATGTCCCTGCCCATGGCTGGGGGTGGAATGAGATGATCTTTAAGGTCCCTTCCAACCCAAACCATTCTGTGATTCTGTGGTTTCTGATGCTGCAAAGGAAGATGATGATGGAAGCCTTTGATTCTGTGTAACACTTAACCTGAGCCTCTGTGGTTTTCTCCTTCCAGAAAGAAAAGCAATCTGAGATGTCCAAATAAACCAGGAAAACTGGAGGGAAGGAAGGAGCAGCTTGCAAGGCAATTGAGAAAAACAAACAACAGCAGTAATGAGGAAGGAACAGAAAATACTCCACAAAGAGAGGACGTGGGCCAGGATTTAGAAAACATTGGAAAGACTCAAAAGGTGCAGAAAAAAAAAAAAAGCTTGAAAAGGCTTATTGAACTCAGGAGGTGAACAAGACTGAGTAACAAAATGAGAAAAAAAGGAAGTTTACAAGGAAATAAATCCCTTTGTTTCCAAGTTCCCATAAATCAGGCTCTGGGTACTGCTGCTGACAATCCCAAGTCCCAGGTGCTCTTGTGTCCCAAACTTCCCTGGAATTCTGTCCTCCTTTGAAAATTGTCCCATACACCTTCACACTTCAAAGGTAAAGGTTTTCCTGGTAAAAACTGCCTGTGTGCTCTGTGTGCTGATAATTTAGAAAGGAAGTTTCCTCTTCCAAAGGAAGAAAAATAATTAGTAACAGCAGCTATAGGCATTAGCCCCAAAGCCCTTATGGCTTTCTGATCTGAACCCAAATCATTACCCATTTATGGATCCCCAGACTGCCAACTCCACCTTATATTTCCTTCACTCATCTCTGACCAGACCCAGAGCTTTTTTTGGTCAGGAATCAGCACAGATCCCATGGGCTCCTCCTTGCACACCTTCCAGGTGTGTCACCACTGACAGCTCCAGCACCGTCCTCCTGTCCATCTCCCATCTCCCATCTCCCATCATCTCCCATCTCCCATCATCTCCCGTCAGGAAAGCTGTGTGTGCAGCACCCTGTTTCCCTTCCAGAGGCACCAGGAAGGGGAGCAAGGTCTGGGAGAGCTGACAGCTGCAGGCAGGCCTGGAGACCCTTAGTTTAGGTTACAAATGCATAATAGACTTAGTTTAGGTTACAAATGCATAATAGACTTTTCTTTGCTGAGCATCTCAGTACAGTAGAACCAATCTATACCTTAACTTTTATCTATAGCCTATCATAACTACTGTAATTACCATATCCATGTTACTGTTCTCCAATCACTACAAGTCAGTACATTACAGTTTAAGCTAAAAGTTGTTTTTCAGTTTTCTTGCAGTGGAAAATTCTGAGACCTTTTTTCTACTTGCAACATTTGCTGACTTGTTTGCCTGTGCTCTCCTTCTTCTTATTTGAGGTGGGTTTATCCTTTGGTCTAAGCCATAAAACCCCCTTCTAACTAACACACCCTTTTGCCTCCTTGGTTATCCAGTGAGACTGGCTCAGCAATTCTTTTCTTCTACATCAAAACTTGCTTCCATCTCTATTCCTTCATCAGACTCTACATTCAAGAATCTTTCTGCTAAGCACACACATCTGTGAGACTTTCTTGTCAAACTTTCATCCTTCCTGTTCCAGACTGCAAGGCAAGATGTATTCTATTACCATTTCTATGGCAGTTGTCTTTTATCAAGTGGCAGTTTGCTTTATCTCTCTGAGTGATCACAGTCACTCCTCCCTCGGGAGGGGGCATTTGCTGATAACAGCTATTGAATGTCACTGCATGGCTGATAAGAACTACAGCATCCCATTGGGAGATGTGAGCCCAGAGGGAGGAGCCAAGCATTCCTGCCTGGATATAACCTGGAGATTCTGGAACACCAGCACGGCTTCTCCACTGGATTCCCCAGAGGAACAGCAGCTGCCTCTGCCACTGGATCTTCAGAGGAAGAACACATCCTTCTCTACAGATCCCCCTTGCTCCAACAGAGCCACCCCTGACACTGCAGGAGGGCTGCAGCCACAATTCCAATGGGGCTGCCACCAACACCCTGACCCACAGGGTGTCAGGTTGGGTTCTGACTCTGTCAATGTTGTTCTAGTGTACTGCATTGTTCATTTTATCCTTTTACTTTTTTCCTTTCCCTATTAAAGAACTGTTATTTCCTGCTCCCATATTTTTGCCTGAGAGCCCCTTAATTTAAAGTTTACAGCAATTCAGAGAGGTGGGGAGGGTTTACATTCTCCATTTCAGGGGAGGCTCCTGCCTTCCTTAGCAGACACCTGTCTTTCCAAACCAAGACACTTCCCAACATGTGAGATCTGGGAGTTTTGCTGGTGTGGTGCTTCCCCCACACTTGGCCAAATTTTGCCAAGTTTTGCCAAGATCCACAGCAGAATGGTCACACATCTCTTTTCACTGGAATATTCCTGTGTGGGAAATATTAAAGGTAAGGAGACTTCCAGAAAGCTGTAAAAGCAGGCTTTAGAAACAGAAAGAAAAGAAAACTTGGAGCTAGCTGCAGCTGCAAAGTCTGAAAGTAGAAAAGTTACAATAGAACAGCAAGCAAGGACATGAAACAATAGCTTGAGTTTTAAGACAGACTTTAAGACTGCAGAAAAATATGCTCAACAAGACAGTAGAAGGTTTTAAGCTTAATAATGAAGTATTGTGTATTGTTTATAGAAAGAAGACAAGCAAACATTGTGTGCAGCAGGTGTAGGTGTGCTTTTAGTGACTGGCTTGAACGTTTATCTGTAAGCTTTAGCAATATGCTGTTGGCTAGAATGTTTTTCAAATGCTCTGTAACAAAGAAATCTTGGGCTGCTGTTGCCATCCTCCAATTGTCCCAGCCATGTAATGAGGCTGATGCTGCAGTAAAGCTCAAGGAACATCCCAGCAGTCCTGTCCTATGGGGAAAAATTCCCAACACATTCCTGCTCCCTTCCCCAGCACTGATCTGCACATTTGCCCCATGCTGGCTGTCACCTTCCAGCCTTCCCCTACCTGTTGGCTTTTCCTGACCTGTGGCCTTGCTGTGATGCCCTCCAGCTTGGCTTTGTTCTGCACTCCCAGGTGTGACGGTGGTCACAGGGGTCTCAGGATGAGGGAAGAGATGAGGATCTGACTCCATATTTCAGAAGGCTTGATTTATTATTTTATTATATATATATATTAAAACTATACTAAAAGAATAGAAGAAAGGATTTCATCAGAAGGCTACCTAAAAATAGAATAGGAAGGAATGATAACAAAGGCTTGTGGCTTGGACTCTCTGTCTGAGTCAGCTGACTGTGATTGGCCATTAATTAGAAACAACCACATGAGACCAATCCCAGATGCACCTGTTGCATCCCACAGCAGCAGATAATCATTGTTAACATTTTGTTCCTGAGGCCTCCCAGCTTCTCAGGAGGAAAAATCCTAAGGCAAGGACTTTCATAAAAGATGTCTGTGACACCCAGGTCACTCAGAGAGATATTTTCAAAGCATCCTTCAAGCCTGACAATGACAAATCTCAGTTTATTGCCCGTCCTAAGGCCTCACAGTGTTCCCTCAGACATCCTGGTGGTGCTTTCAAATCCATCACCCTCCAAAGCAGATGTGAAGTAACCGTGGAAAGCTGTACACAGCCATCAAACCATATGAAGGATTTTATAACTCCTGGCAACCCACTGGATGTTAAATATTGGATTAACCTTCAGCAGCTCTGCTGGTGCTTCCTGCACTTTGGCAGAGAGCTCTCCCCACATGGAATGCTCAGGGAATGGGCTGCAACTCCCACTAAAAAATCTGAAAATGGATCCCTTTGTTCTGCTCTCAACACGCAGCCAGAGGGAAATGGAGCAGCACAACAGGATCACAGGCTGGGGGATGAGGCTGCTGCTGCTTTCCAACCTCTGGGAAATGAGTTTGTAACTCTTGACTCGCATGGCTGGCCCAGGGAAAAACATGTGCTCAACCCAAACCTGTTGTCTCATGAGTTTTGGTTTCCTCTTCTCCCGGCACTCCCCTCCGTGAGAGCTGTGATCCCTTTGGGATCAGGACTGGTTTTCCTGTGTGCAGGATGATTTTGCTTTACCTTACAGGGTTCACTTGACCTTTTCTCCCATAACATGAGGGCTTCTCCAAGCAGGAATAATTTCCTCTGAGAGTCAGCTCCAGGTCTCTGCACTCCAGATATTCAAGCACAAGTCCCAACACCACCTTGCACCTCCTGCCAGCTTTCCATCAAGGAATTTCCTCAGCTCTGCATCCCTCCTTGCAGGGTCAGGAGCCTCATGTAGGACCAAAACCATCTCTGGGGAGAGGAGCTGCAAGACCACGGGCACCAACAGGACCCTGTCACAGCTTCACCTCTGTGGGGCACAGACAGAGGAGATGCCATGAGTGTGACAATCCTGCCCAGACACCCCAGCACTGCAGTTGTCAGCTGCCAAATCTTAGCCCAGATCAGGGCAAAATAAATAGACCCAGCTCAAAGGGGCTGCTCCTTCCCTGGACGTGCTCAAGGACAGGATGGATGGGGCTCTGAGCAACCTGGGATCCTGGAAGGTTCCTTGCCTAAAGCAGGGAGTGGAATGAGATGATCTTTTCTTAGCTGCTCACAGTGACCCCAAGATATATTAGAAAGTCTCTTTTCCCAGCCCAGCAGTCAAAGAAGGAGTCAGGGCACTTCAGTTCTCAGTCTCAAGGTTGTTTATTGTTCCTTATCTATAAAATTCTTTCTCCTGTCCAGCCGAGGTCCACTCAGCAGGACAGTCCAGACACTCTGCCTGCCCCTGGGGAGGTGTTATCTTTTTATACAGAAAACTACATGTACAATATTTACAATAACTTCCCAATACCTATCACCTATGTTAGACAGTGAGCTTCTACTCTAAACCAATCTAAAAGTGCCAACATCACAGCAGAAGATGGAGGCCAAGAAGAAGAAGGAGAAAGGCTGGACACATCCAGTTCCCTCCATCTTGCCCCCTGAACCCCCATTCTAAAAACCCCAAAAATCTATTTTTCACCCTGTGACAAATTCACTATCATTCTACTTAAACTGTCGTGACTTGTAATTCTTCATATAAAGGTTGGTAATTGTTTTTGTCCAAGGGCTAAATCAAAGGCACAGGGGTCTTGGGCTCTGTGCCAAGGTCAGAGTCTCAAGCCCTCCAGGGCAGCCAGAGGAATTTCCTGGGTTCCAGCAATCTTTAAGGTCCTTTCCAACCCAAACTATTCTGTGGTACTGTGATTCTATGAAAGGCACGGGGAGAAACCTGATCCCAGAGGATTCCAGGCAGGCCTGCTGGAGAAACTCCTTCATCACATTTCCTCCTGACTCGTGTTGTACACTCAGACACAGGCTGCAGCAGTCTCAGAGGTAGAACGAGCCTGATTGATGGACTTGTGATAGATGAGTAATGCCATGATTGACTCTCACAATCAATGGACAAATATCATGTGTATAGGTTAAGAAAAGTTTATAGATTTATAGTTCTGTTGTACCTCCTCATGTGGTTATCAAGGGACATCTGTGAGGGCTGGCTTGTCACTGTGGTGACATCTGACCTCCAGTCAGGAATTGAGGAAGAGATCTCCACCACTGGACAGCCAAGAAGGGGTTGATGGACAGAATTTTGGGAGGGGTTAAAGGGTTAAAAAGGGTAAAACCTCCATTGTGAGGGAACTGAGCACATGGTGGGGAAGATCTTTTGCTCTCGGCACCGTAATCTTTTATCTTTATTCAGTCTCCTGTTGTATTTTTGATAAGGTTTGATAAACCTTCCTAAACTACGAAAAGTGAGTAGCTATTTCTCACAGGCTTCAGCACACAGCCCTGCAGAACACACCAGCATGACAGGGCTAATCACCACGTCCCAAACACCATTTACAGAAAGGCAACCTGTCAACTTTGCTTACATTTTGAGGCTCAGCCCCGGAGGACTCCGGCGAATTTCCAACACATCGAGCTAATTGCAGTTTACATTCGCTTCACTCTCCATCAGAGCTGCTCCACTTTCCAGGAAAGCTAATTGGATCCACAGAGCTTGGGTTTTGTGCAGGAAACCCGAGCAGGGCTCTGGGTACCAGGCAGAGGGAAATGTGCACACGTTCTGTGGCGTGTTCCCCTCAGCCCAAACCAGCCCCAGCTTCCTCCACCCTGCTGGAAATAAAACACACGGAGTTAGCACGGCCGCTGATTGGATTTTGATTGCTCTGAAACGCTGCCAAGTTTAAAGTGGGGAGCGTGGCCTGAAAGGAAAAACAGTAGACAGCAGACAATTTATTTGTTTCAGAGCAGGGCCCTGGCTAACCAGAGCAGCATGTTCCCATATGGAAAGCAGATGGCGGCGGGATCGGGCGGGATCCGCGAGCGCGGCACCGGCGGCAGCGGGGAAGGCAGAGCTTCACTTTCCCCCTGAATGAAACCCGGGCCAACCACAACAGCAAACTGCTGGGAAATGGCTGCCAGGGAGAACATTCCAGAAGGGTCAGGGTGGTGTGGGAGGCGGGGAGGGAAAACACACCCAGAGACAGGGAAGTGATGGTCGTTGTTGTCATCGTTGTCATGGGCAGAGCTGTCCCAGCTCAGCCTGGCAGCTGGTCCCATGGATCTGAGGGATTATAAAACCCTGGAAAAGGGACAACAAATCCCCAAGTGCCACACCCCTCAGAGCTCCGCCCACCCAGCCCCACCCAGGAAGTTCAGCTCCACCCACAAGTGACACCGCCCAGGAGAGGCTGTGGCACATAATCACACAGGAATGAAGCCAACAGAATTCCCTCAATTCCCAGATTTAGCACAAATTTATCTATTGTGTTGATGGAAGAACAAGAGATATCAACCTTCTCCCCCCACTTTTTGGGTGTTTTAGACTGGAATGCTCTCACACCTTTGTATTTCTAATTTTTTTAAACAGCAGGGTTTTGATGATGGCGAACAAAAAATTGAGGGCAAGTTTGTCTGGATTTAAAAAACGAAATTAAAAGAAAACCAAACTCAACCAATTTGGAAAATGAACTCTTAGTCTGAATACAAATTAAACTTCTCAGTCAATTAAAAAAAAAAAACCAACAACAAAACACAAACTCTGAAAGCTCCATTTTTCCTTTTCATTTTGTTGAGAATTTTTGTCATGTTTTCCCAGACCCAGAATAGCCATTTTTCTGAGGCTGCTTTGCTTCAGCCAGTGAAGGGGAAAATAAAATAAAAAACACTGTTTCAACTCTGAGGGCAGAAAAAGAAGGAAATAATTGACCATGTCACAGCACAGTCCATCCAGCAACCTGACAGTGACCACAGACACGTTCCCCACTGCTCATTAGCTGCTGAAATGCTTCCAGAATGGAGCATTTTGTGGAACTGCAGCATCCACAGAGTCAGAGCCCATGACTAAACAAAGGTTATGCTGCTATGATCTGTTTTCTCACCTCAGGAGCTACTGACTTTTCATTTCTTGATTTTATGACTTGAAAGAAACAGGGAACAGGGTTTCTAAGCTGTTGTTCGTGGAAAAGGCGTCAGCTTTCCCATGTTACCTGCTCAGGATTTACAGCTTTCCCAGTGGTGGGTGACAGTGTGGGAAATGTTTCATTGCAGTTCTCCACGTTCACTGCACGTCCTCAGTCATGGTGAGACCAGAGCAGTGATTCTGTGTTTATTGAATTCATGCTTGATTTGTGCACAAGGGGGGCTGTTCCAAAGCCCACAGAAATCAAAAGTGCTTACAGAGATTCTGAGGAAAACCCTCTTGGGACAGGAATATATTGAATGGCAGCTCTGAGCAGCCCCTAACTGAGACTTGGGTCAGAAGAGTCCAGGGTGCTCCTACCCCACATCCTGCCTGGTCCTACTCCTGGTGCTCCTAGAAATACAAAGTTCCTGAAAACACCATCCTCACCCAGAGCTGACTCTTGGAGAATTTCATGGCCTGTCCTTTTGGACCCGTGATTGCCTGGACACACATGTCTATGAGTGCTCTGCTTGGAGGGTTTGAGCACCAAATCCAGAATATTTAAGGGAAAACAGAGTAGAAGGGAGAAGAGAGATGGGCAGAGAAACCCAAACTAGCCACACACCTATCAGAGATGGAGCAACTCCTGAATGCTGGCAGAAGCCAAGGGGCTCCTGGGTCATGGAATGGTCTTTGGAGTCATGGTTTGGATTGGGCTGCTCCAGCCCCAGTGTCCAGCCTGGCCTTGGGCACTGCCAGGGATCCAGGGGCAGCCACAGCTGCTCTGGGAAGTCCATCCCAGCCCTGCCCACCCTCACAGGGAGGAATTCCTTTCCAAAATCTCATCCCATCCTTGCCCTCTGTCAGTTTGAAGCCATTCCCCCTTTTCCTGCCATTTCAGATCCCTGGAAAAAGTCCCTCTCCATCTTTCTTGTCATCTCCTTCAGATTGTGGAAGGCCAAAGTTGGGTGTTCCCAAAGCCTTTTCTTCTTCAGGAATCTTCAATGCCAAATCCTAAGAAATAACTGTAATGCTGAGCTATTGAGCCAGGAAATCAAAGTAGACACCTCAGTCATTGCTTGTGATGCAGCTAAACAAACCAGCCTTCAAATGAAAAATAACACTTATTTCACCAAAAGATCAGAAGCTGTCTGTGTTCAAAACTATCTCAGCAACTCAGTAAATCAATATTTGCCTGTCAAAAATCTCTGAGAGGTTATGTAAGTCCACATGTACACATACAACCATCATTTGGAACAAAACTGAAAAGCCGTCGGGATGAGTTTTAGCTTATTTCAGGATAAAGCAGTGGGCACCACTTATTTCAACAGCACCTCATGCTCCACAAAACTACAGGATGACCAGTTTTATTCTAATCATCACAAAAGCTTTGCATTGATTTATGATAAAAGAGGAGAATGAGGACAGGACCCCATCCCTGTCTCCAGCTGCAGATATTTTTTTCCCTGCTGAACTCCCATGATCTGTTCTCCTGCAGAAACAGAGAGGTCACATCCAGGCTGACACTGCACCTGTAACTGGAAAAGCCAACCAGGTGTGTCTTTATGAGCTCCAGCAGCAGAGGAACTCAGACTTTTCACTCCCTAAACCAATTTTTCAATGGCAACCCCTAAACACAGCAGGCAGGAGTTCCCTGAGCAATGCTCCTCATTTGTGCTCAGAAAATGTGACAAAACTCCTCGTTTTAATTAGTCCAGAATATTCCAGTCTGTTCTTTAAGGAAAACACAACTCTGGGCCAAGGCTTTCACTTCCCACTGCTGGTTTAGTTCACAGAATCACAGAATATTCAGGGTTGGAAGGGACCCACCACAACCATCCAATGCAGTTCCTCAGGCTGAGGCAGCTGAGACCCAGGCTGGTCACAAGTTATCACCAAAGTGTCCTTGGAGAAATAAAATTGAAGCCCCTACAACCAGTGGTTTGTTGAAAATTTGGTGACTTTGGGAAGAAATTCCTCCCTGCCAGGGTGGGCAGGGCTGGGATGGAATTCCATCCCTGCATCCCTGGCAGTGCCCAAGGCCAGGCTGGACACTGGGACAGTGGGAGGTGTCCCTGCCATGGCAGGGGAATGGGAGTAAATGATCTTTAACATCCCTTCCAACCCAAACCATTCTGAGACTGTGACTCTATGACTTTGCCAGAACTTTTCATCACAAAAAAAAATCCAGTCCTCATAGTTACAGGGTAAATGAAAACCTCAGGAGGTAACTAAAACTATCTCAAATCATACTCAATTTTTAAAAATTGATTTTAAAATCAACTCACAGCTACCTACACTTGGAGCTACCTACAGCAATGGAGACTATATTTTTATAGTATACATATATATGTATATAACATATATATAATACTATGATATGATATTATATTATATTATAGCATTATATTTTTTTTTCATTTTCTTGCCAGCAATGTTTTAATCTTTAAAAGCTCTCTAAAAGCTCATTCACTTGGCTGCTTAAAGAGATTTGCTGCCCAGTCACATCAGAGGAGGACTTTCGCCTCTTTCCAGCAGGTTTTGCATTTCTGGCTCTCAAGCTCTGACCAAAAGGGCAATTTTTCAATCATTACAGAACAGGTTTGGCACTTAGGATTTAGTGCCCTGTAATGACATTTTTAAAGTTGGAGAGTTACAGTGTACTAAAATAAAAAATAATAAAAATAAGAAAGCTGGGCCAGAAAAATAACAGCCGAGAAACTTACTGGAACAAAGTGTATATAATAAAAGGCTTTTTATCTTTTAAACACTCGAATAATTTTGTCCAACTGTAGTAAAAACCAAAACTTTTTTTTAATCCTCTCACTTGGAGCACACCTTTAAAACAAACCACAACAATGGATGGAGCTTCCTGCATCCACTTCCTGCTATGACCCACTGTAATTCTTTGAAATAAATATGTTTGGGGTTATTTTGGTAAGGGCAATGTTTAGTGTCTGTCCCCCAGTGTGTAAATGTGTAGAATACACCAATGATTTAACATCTGCTATAAATAATTTTACAGAGGGTCTCAAGTTCTCCTAAGGTTATTAGGATATTATACAGGTGGCCAAATTATTAAAATATGGTTTCAATCCAACACTGAGACGTTTTCATAACGTGCATTGGATTTGAGGGTCTGGAAGCCACATGTCAGCACCAGGCTGGCTCCCTGCAGGTCCCAAAATCAAAGGCACTTCCCAAACATCACAGCCCAGGCAACTGCAGCCACAGCACCCCCAGGGAGGCTGGAGGGGATGGAAAAGCCAGGGCAGGCTGCTCTCCTCTCAGACAAGTGACCTTTGCTATCAGCATTGCAGCATTACTTTCTCTGCCCCATGCTGATTGAGTCAAGACCTCCTCCAAGGGAGCTGAATTTTAACATCTGGCTGTGAGCAGTGCAGGGTGGAGGCTGAGGCACACAGAGCCAAACAGCTGGGGCTGTGTCTTTGTTCAAAAAGCGAAAATTAAACGAGGGAAAATTAAATAAAAATTATATTTAAAAGCTCTGCTTGCTCTTTACTGGTAACACTCAGTATTTATTCCGGTTTTGAAATGCTTGATCAGGAATGCAGGGGAGCCTCTTGCCTGCAGTGCTCAGTTGTAGCCATGATATTTTCTGAAAATTCATTTCCTTAGGATTTTTTCTCCTGAGAAGCTGAGAGGCCTCAGGAACAAAATGTAAACATTGATTATCTGCTGCTGTGGAATGCAACAGGTGCATCTGGGATTGGTCTCATGTGGTTGTTTGTAATTAATGGCCAATCACAGTCAGCTGGCTCGGACTGTCTGCCCTTGTTATTCATTCCTTCTTTTTCTATTCTTAGCCAGCCTTCTGATGAAATCTTCTCTTCTATTCTTTCAGTATAGTTTTAATATAATATATGTAATAAAATAATAAATCAGGCTTCTGAAACATGGAGTCAGATCCTCGTCTCTTCCCTCATCCTCAGACCCCTGTGAACGCTGTCACACTCAGTGGTGCAGAGCTCTGGGAATTTGGGTCCCAGCTGGAAGGAAGGACGTGGACAGACAGCAGGAAAACCCATTTCTGCAGCCTGTGGTTCTGCTGGGCTGCTCTGGAGAGCACAGAAAGTGGATTTAGCAGAGAAACTCTTATTATTTAAGGGAAGCACTCACTGTGTTGCTGCAAGGGAGAAGTTCCTGCAGCAATTCCCTCTGTCCCATGGAATAGAGGGGGGTGCCACTACCTCAAGAAGCACCTAAAGCATCACCTGAGCCCCTGAGGTCAGAGGAGGCTCCAGGATGGGCAGAGGGCTGGAGCAGCTCTGCTGGCAGGAAAGGCTGGCACAGCTGGCATTGCTCACCTGCACAGGAGAAGCTTTGGGCTGAGCTCAGGGTGGCCTTGCAGGGCCTGGAGGAGCCCCAGGAAAGCTGGAGAGAGACAATTGCCAGGGCATGCAGGGACAGCACACAGGGAGCGGATCCCACTGAAAGATTGTAGGGTTAGGTGGGATATTGGGGAAAAAATTCAGCCCTAGGAGGGTGAGCAGGGGCCGGGATGGAATTCCCAGAGCAGCTGTGGCTGCCCCTGGATCCCTGGCAGTGCCCAAGGCCAGGTTGGACACTGGGGTTGGAGCAGCCTGGGACAGTGGAAGGTGTCCCTGCCATGGGATGAGCTTTAAGGTCCCTTCCAACTCAAACTATTCTATGATTCTGTTAAGTACAAGATTCACTGCTTTAATCAAATAACATCTGAGACAGCTCAGCCTGAATCAGAACAGATTCAAAAACCATCTCAAAACTGAGCTGATATTAAATTTGACCTCCAGCACCAACTGAGGAAATATTTTTGCCCAGATTTTTCTCAGACAGTTCCTAAATGGAAAAAGTTAGTGAAAAAATTAAAATTTACATGAGCCTTGGAATGCCTTTGTGGTGCCACAAATGAACGCCACAGGGCAAACCAACCTGTGACGGTGTTCACAGGAGTCTGAGGACGAGGGAAGAGATGAGGATCTGACTCCATGTTTCAGAAGGCTTGATTTATTATTTTATCATATATATTATATTAAAACTATACTAAAAGAATAGAAGAAAAGATTTCATCAGAAGGCTGGCTAAGAACAGAAAAAGAAAGAATGATAAAAGCTTCTGTCTTGGACAGAGAGTCTGAGCCAGCTGACTGTGATTGGCCATTAATTAAAACAACCACATGAGACCAATCCCAGATGCACCTGTTGCATTCCACAGCAGCAGATAATCAATGTTTACATTTTGTTCCTGAGGCCTCTCAGCTTCTCAGGAGGAAAAAGTCCTGAGGAAGGGATTTTTCAGAAAAGATGTCTGCAACACCAACCTGCAGATATGAGTGCCTGACCTCAGTCAGCTCCATAATGGGATGCTCAGGAAAGCAAATAATAGGATTATTGTCCAGTAGGACACAAAATGGAGCATTTGCAGAATGATTTGGGTTGGAAAAGAACTCCAAGATCAAGTCCAAGCTGTGCCCCATCCCCACCTTGTCCCCAGCCCAGAGCTCTCAGTGCCACCTCCAGGTGACACTTGCAGGGATGGGGACTCCAAATGTCTCTAAGCAGCCCCTGATAATATTTAACAACCTTTTCTGTGAAGAAATTCTTGCAGGAATTGCTAAAACCAACAAAATCTTCACTTCACAAAATCTTTATGCTCAGACAGACATGCACCTCCAGAATTCCTTCCCTTGCCAGGCAGGGTGGCAGCTGGGGAATGTGGGGATTCTTATTTGGGTTTAATTGCAAAGATCTCTACCACAAACCTTGCAGGAGGTGAAGTTCCTGCCCATAAAGACAGAAAATGTGCCTTCCACAATATCTGGAATAAGGTTATTTATAAAACCTCCACAGACTACTTTTTGCTAAAAAAAACTGCTAGATTTTAATAGTTGTTAAAAGTAAATTTTCCTCTATATACACACTCTGATAGGAAGTGGAAGAACATAAAGAAGTGGAAATTCTAAGGGCAGGCACTGAGGTGAAGTTCCTGTCCATAAAGACAGGAAATGTGCTTCCCACAATACCTGGAATAAGATTATTTATAAAACCCCCACAGATTATTTTTTGCTAAAAAAACCCTATTAGATTTTAATAGTTGTTAAAAGTAAATTTTCCTCTATACTCACACTCTGATAGGAAGGGGAAGAAGGTAAAAAAGTGGAAATTCTAAGGGCAGGCACTGAATCCTCTGTTGCAGAGCATTTCCTCACACATGGCATTACCAGGTGATCCCAAATTATTTCCTGGCACTTGGAAAAAACCCACAGCACCCTGATGGAGCTGCACTGGGCTGCCTCAATTCCACACTCAGGTGGAGCAGTTCTGCACCAGCACCTTCTGAGGAATGAACAGAACACTGGCTTGTTCCTGACAGCAGCCACTGGGGTTCTTGCAAGTGTCCTCCGGGGTTTAAGGGTGGAATTAGCCAGGCAGAGCATTCTGTGCTTCTTCTGCACAAAAATATCTTTATAATCCCCCTTTGGAAGGGAGTTCAGAGGGGCAGCACGGAGGGAACAGCAAACCCAAAAGCAGTTCCCACAAAGGGAACTTTCAAACCCTGATTTTACAGGATGAGGGATGCTGAGGTTTTCTCTGCTGTGCTCTCACCTTTCCACAGTGACTGTTCTCATCCAACCTTTCCTCCCACAGGTGTGCTTTGGGTTTTTCTTTCTTTAAATTTAATGAGGCTGTACATTTTCTGTTCATCTGCTCAGTAATCAAACTGCTGCCTTCAGTGATTTGGACTCTATTATTTTTGTTATTATTATTTTTCATCTCCCCTTTTGTCAATTCCTAATGAAACAGCTTTAAAGTGTCTGGAACTGACAGAAACAAAGCTGCTTTTATTTCATGAAAAGGGATCCAAGTCAAACCTAAAAGAAGAATTAAAATATCAATGCTGAACATGAAATATGGTTTTCAGTGAATGAAAGCATGTTGGAATTCTCTGATTCAAACACAGGGGAAGAACCTGTGGTCTCCTCAATAAATGCTTTATGGAAATTGTCCCTTGAAGGTGCATCATTTATCTCATGGAACATTTCCTGCTTTAAAGCAATGGCCCAAATTTCCCATCCAAAGAACTTTTAAATGTTTTGTTATACAATTGTTTGGAAGGAAAAACTTGACTTTAACCTTCTTCTACACACACAATTTGGGGTCTGTGGCCCTTCCTCAACTCAGGATGCCTTGATAGGGTATCCAAGTCAAACATAAAAGAATTTAAATATTAATGCTGAACATGAAATATAGAATTTTCAGTGAATGAAAGCATGCTGGAATTCTCCGATTCAAACACAGGGGAAGAACCTGTGGTCTCCTCAATAAATGCTTTATGTAAACTGTCCTTTGAAGGTTCATCACTATTCTCATGAAACATTTCTTACTTTAAAGCAATGGCCCAAATTTCCCATCCAAAGAACATTTAAACATTGTTATATAATTGTTTGGAAGGAGAAAACTTGACTTTAACCTTGTTTGGAAGGAAAAAACTTGACTTTAACCTTCTTCCACACACACAATTTGGGGTCTGTGGCCTTTCCTCAGCTCAGGATGCCTTGATAGGGTATCCAAGTCAGACATAAAAGAAGAATTAAAATATTAATGCTGAACATGAAATATGGAATTTTCAGTGTATGAAAGCATGTTGGAATTCTCTGATTCAAACACAGGGGAAGAACCTGTGGTCTTCTCAAAAAATGCTTTATGGAAATTGTCCTTTGAAGGTGCATCATTTAGCTCATGAAACATTTCCTACTTTAAAGCAATGGCCCAAATTTCTCATACAAAGAGCATTTAAACATTGTTATGTAATTGTTTGGAAGGAAAAAACTTGACTTTAACCTTTTTTCACACACACAGTTCGGGGTCTGTGGCTTTCCCTCACTTCAGGATGCCTTGATAGCAAAGTGAAATGAGAACTTTGCATTTTTATCCCAGTGAGTGAAAGGTTTCCTGCAGTATTTACTGCATGGAATTCCTAATAAAAGAATTCCCAGGTACCTCTGCTCATCAGCCACTCTGGGAGAGCTCTCAACAGGGTCTCAGTGTTTTCTCTCCAGTAAAAAATTCTGACCTCAGAGCTGTGATCTCACTTGGCTCAAGGAGGGGCCTGTAGGTGCTGGTTGCTGCCATGTGCAGCAGCTGTCAAAACTTTCAGTCCAAAATATTTAAAGGGGAAAAAAAAGGTGCAGATTTGATGGCAGCAAAAAAAAAAAAAAAGTAAAATCATTAATCTCTTTAACTTTCATTTTGTTTTTAGCTCATTTAGATGTGTCAATGTTTTAGACACAAACCAGAATGTTAAATCAGAAAAAATGAGGTAGAACAAAATACTTGCCTTCTTCATTTTTTTGGCACAAAAATCGTAGAATTACATGTCAGAAGTGATGTTCTTCCTCTGCAGCTTTGGCAACAAAGCACTTTGCAGGGCAGAGCCAATGTGAGTGTGCAATCTTAGAAAGAATTAAATTATTTTCTGGAGCTGTGCAGTGAGATGAGGAATGGGAATGATGTGAATGCTGTCTGCACCTACAGCAGGGTGGGCAGCAGGAGAGGGACTGGGATTGTGTCCCTGTGTCCCCTCAGGTGATTCCCCACCTGCAGAGCTGCCCCAGCCCTGCCCCAGCCAGGGAGGAGCTGGAGCTGCTGCAGAGCCCAGAGGAGGCTCCAGGATGGGCAGAGGATGGAGCAGCTCTGCTGGCAGGAAAGGCTGGCACAGCTGGCATTGCTCACCTGCACAGGAGAAGCTTTGGGCTGAGCTCAGGGTGGCCTTGCAGGGCCTGGAGGAGCCCCAGGAAAGCTGGAGAGAGACAATTGCCAGGGGATGCAGGGACAGCACACAGGGAATGGCTCCACACTGAAAAATTACAGGTTTAGATCAGATATTAGGGAAAATTTCCTCCCTGGCAGGGTGGGCAGGGGCTGGGATGGAATTCCATCCCTGCATCCCTGGCAGTGCCCAAGGCCAGGCTGGACACTGGGGCTGGAGCAGCCTGGGACAGTGGGAGGTGTCCCTGCCATGGCAGGGGTGGCACTGGGTGATTTTTTAGGTCCCCTCCAGCCCAAACCTGGCTTGGGCTTCGCCTCTGTCCAGCCCTGCTCTCACAGCTGTGGCCTGCACTGCACAGATTCCAACAGCTTCCAAGGCAAAAGCAAAGGAGCCTCCATAAAATGCACCTTAAATCCTTTTAGGTCAGGCAAATCACCAAGGAGTCAGAGCCTTCAGGAATGGAAATCACCTCTGCCCACCAAATAAATTCTGCAGTGTGACAAAGCAGAGTGGACTTGGGAAGAGCCCTTGGTCTGGAAGACATTCAGCAGAAGACAGATCAATCTTATCTAAAAAAAGGTAATAAGTGGCTTAAATGACTTTTAAAAGTGGGATAAAAACCCCTCTTCCAGTCTCACAGTTCACTCTGGTTTCACAATTTGTATTTAGCAAATACCTCAGCAAACCAAGTCTTACACAATCTCATTTCAAACCTCTCCCCCCAAAGCTCTGAAGCCATGTGCCACATTTGACAGCTCTGAAGTTTGTGAACTCCTCCAAGGATTACACCCAGCAGCTGGGAGGAAACAAGAAAACCTCACTGCAGGCTCTGGGTGGATACTGGAGCACAGAAGGGAAAATAAAAAACAGGCAGCAACATTCAAATATGGAAAAAATCTTCAGTCAACACTCTCATGTTATGAGAGACACAGCTCATCATTAGTTCTGAGGCTTACAGAATATTTAAGGGGTGAATATGAACTGGTTCCTACATTAAATTATGGGAAAAGGCAGAATTTTAAATTAAAATCTCTTATTTCACTGGCCTATAGCACTTCCCCACTACATCCTACCCAAACATTTCCTGCTATGGAGAGCTTTCAAACTTTCAGTTTTGAGAAATTCTGCCAGAACACCAGGTTTCAGTCAGATTTCATCTCCCAAATTTGCCATTTTTATTCAAGGTGTTGAGGAGCATCTCACACCTCAGCATAAAGCCAAGTAGTAAAAACTGAATTAAATATAATGTAATAACTGTTTTAAAACATTGCAAACTGCCTGGGTGACCACACCAATACCAGGAATACATTCACAATTCTTCTAAGAGTCTGCATAATTTACTATTAAAGAGATTTCTTGTTATCTGCTTTATTTATTAAGAACCAAACATGTAAAGGTAAGAAAATGGGGCAGCCAACTTTCAAAATAACAGAATTCTCAGCTCAGATCACACCTAAAACCAATTTATGAATTAAAAGGATGGACAGAAATGGGTGAAAAAAAAAAACCAAAAAAGCTTCAGAATTTGTTCCAAAATCCAGCACCACTTTAGGCAATATGTGCTCATCTGTAATTACCTGAACTGAAATGTAAACCAGGGACAGTTCTGAGCAGGAAAACACTGCTCAGAAATACCCACTGAGCATCCAGTGTAAATCAAAGCTGCACCCAGCAGAGAACAGAATTACAAATTAAAACTCTAACACCATTTTCTTAAACAAAATGTTAAATTAAACAGAGTACAACTCAGAACTGCACCTCAATCCTAGTTAGTACTTGAAATAAACTGCTGAAATTGTTATCAGCTTCCAGAGAATTTTCTGAGACACTTTAAAACCTTACTTTCTTCTAGAAATCACATTCTCTGCCTAAGAGATCTTTTATTATTTCTACCATTGCCCAAATTTTGGTGGTTTAAAGTGAATTAAATCAGTTTGCCCTGGCAAATCCAGCTGAGGCAGCCTGTGACCCTGCCAGCCCCTTTGACCAGGAGAGGTTATTTTTCACTGGCAAGTTTTAAAGGCATTTACCACACTTGAATTACTGCATTTTGTATCAATATATACATTAAAAAGGGCATGTGGAGCCATAAATAAACACAAGCAAAATTCTCTGTGGATGGGAAAGGACAGAGAGTGCATTTTCTTGATCACAGACAAATCTTTGAAGAGCATCAAATATTACAAAAACCCTCAGGTCTAGAAATAAAGTAAAAAATGGAGAGGTCTTGGGAGATACAGACAGAATTCTTTATCTGTATTTTCCTCTTTGAAATATAAAAGGAATACTTTTAGGGAAAACAATCCCTTCAGGAGGAAAAAAAGGAGTTGATTTTCATATCCAAAATCTTTCCTAAAATCACTCCAGAAGAATCTTCCAAGCCATGCAGAAGGGTGTTCAGTGATGAAGTTAAAAGCAACAAAAATGAGCGGGAAAGTAAAAAAATCTACTGAAATTTATTCTAATTTAAAGGAAAAAAAATAAAATCCCAGAAGTCCTCAAGAGAAGAAACTGGAGTTTACAAAGTGCAGCACAACTGTCCTTGTCAGATGTAGATGTTATTGTGAGTTTCACTGGCTGTCAGGAACTTCTTCAGGATCTTTGTGCTTTCAGAGGCGTCCTGGGGAAAGGAGGAGAGGATCAGAATCAGCCACAGAGTGGGAAAAAGCAAGAGCTCCCCTGGCCCCGGCCCCATTTTCATTACTCTGAACAGCACTTTTATTAATATATTAAATGAATTTTATTAGATATTATAATTATATAGTTATACATTATTTATTTAGATTAATTAAATATATAAATATCACATATTATATCATACTATATTATTTATATTAGTATATATAATAATATATACACTAATACATATAATATAGTATATATTAGTATAGTATAATATATATAATATAATATAATATAATATAATATAATATAATATAATATAATATAATACTATATTATATAATATAATAACTATATTTTATAGTATATAATATTATATATTATATACTATAATATATAATAATATAGATGATATATATTATAGTATATATTATATATAATATATAATACAGTACTATATATATAATATAGTACTATATTATATATTATACTATATTTTATATATTACATTATATTATATTATTATATTATATTACATACTACATTACATTATACTATATATAATATAGTATATATTATATTAACACTATATTTATACTACATTATATTATACTATACCATATTATATTATCTATTATACTATATTACAATATATAATAATAGAATAGAATATATAATAATAGAATAGAATATATAATAATAGAATAGAATAGAGTAATGTAATGTAATGTAACGTAACATAACATAACATTATATTTATATTATATTACATTATATCATATCAATATTAACTGAGCAAAACTCAGGTTTTCTGAATGAATTTATCCACAGGAATGTGCAGTGCAGCAAGAAAATGGATTTATTATTTTGCATTCCTCCTTGCTTGGACATGAGGGGAAGATTCTCTGTCATTGTTCTCCTTCAGAGTTTAAATATTTATGTGTTACTCAGAGTTATTCAGCAGAACAGAATGAGCTGCACTGAAAACTGATTTTAGGACTGAAGTAAACACCTCAGTACACACAGACCTCTTTGGGCATTGAAATCTGGGTTCAAAGTGTTCTCAACCAACTAGAAATCAATTAAAAACATTTCAGAAAGAGGAAAACATTCATTTTAGGGGCTGCAATGGGAATTTTTGGGAGCAATGTGATTCACTGTGAGGGTGGTGGCACACAGAAATTGGGGCTGCCCCATCCCTGGAAGTGTTCAAGGCCAGGCTGGATTAGTGTAAAAATTTCTTCAGAAATTTGGCTTTTTAGCTCCAAAATGAAGTTATAGGTCAAAATGGGTTATTTTAAGAAGCTTTCCTGTATGCCAGAAGAGAGGCATATACAGAGCTAGAACTGAGCCATCTGATACATGAATATAAAATGTAAAAATAATAAAAAAACACACAACAAAAAGCTTTAAATGAGGCAACTCCAAAGCAAACTGCAGCTTACACAAGCACAAAAATCCTTCCCTGATACATTCATACATTAGCAGAGCCTGAAAATCCAACATGAAGTTCTGAAGGAAGCTGTAGAGTGCAATCCCCACAGGGGAACAAACCCAGCAGAATGCAAGAGATGAAAACAGACAAAAACTCCCATTAATTATAAAAATGGAAATTTTACCTTGGCTAAACTCTTCAGGAGCTCAGAAGAGAGCAGAGGCTTGAAGGCTTCAATGGTGACTGTGTCCAGCTTGATGACATCAGTGTAGCACTGGTACAGCACTGCAGGGATGTCCCACACCTGGCAGTAACTCAGCACTGACACAGGGAAAGGAAATCTGTTAAACTCAGCACAAAGGGATCTCTGCTCTGGGTGCAAAAATCAGAATTTTAAACCCATGGGAGTTTCATTACCAGCTCAGGATGCTGACTGCTGGAGCAGCAACTCATCCCCCAGCTATACAAGGAAAATTAGTTAAAATCAAAAATTAGTTAAATGGAGGTGTTTTTTCCTGGCACATACCCTACCTGGAAACTGTACATAAAAATATAATATAATATAATATAATATAATATAATATAATATAATATAATATAATATAATATAATATAATATAATATAATATAATGTAATGTAATGTAATGTAATGTAATGTGATGTGATGTGATGTAATGTAATGTAATGTAATATAATGTAATGTAACGTAACGTAATATAACATAACATAACATAATATAATAATAAAAATTAAAATAATAAATAAAAACAATGAATATTTTCTTAAATGTGTTCTTAAATAAATAAAAAAAAGAAAATAAATAAAAATGTAGGACATCCAGGGAATGAAAATAAATAAAACCCGTAAAATATTTTATCAAATATTTAATAAATAAATAAAAATAAGAAAATAAATAAAAATAATAGCAACATCTGCAAAAAACCCAAACAACACCCCCAAAAAAACCCAACCAAAAAACCCATAAAAAGGAATGTGAACAAGAGAAAATCATCCACTTTTAGCTCCTGCCAGACAAGCTTTTCCTCATGCTGCTACCATTAGGGATTCTAGAATGCAAAAATTCAAGGTTTTTATTAAATTACATAAAAAACTGAACCTAATTTTTCCATGAGGTTGATCAGTGGATCTGTACAAGCTTCATGACCTGTTATATACAGAAAGGACTTTATGAGGTTTTATTTTGGGTGCTCAGATGAAAATAATTCCTAATAAAATTTATTTAATTACTAAGTAAAATTCCTAAAAAACCCCACTGTACAAAATGCTTTGTAAGGCTGTACTGGAGAATTTCCCAGTACTTCTGTCCCACACATAACTGGTAAAATTATTTATGGCTGGTTTGGAAAACTGTCCCTATTCTCCAGGGCAATATGTAAGATGTGAATCTGTCAGTAATTAATTTTTAAAAAGCTGAATTTTCAGCCAGTTCCCACAATTAAGCAAAAATTCTAATTGCAGAGGGATGTTCCTCAGGGGGAATTGTGTAAATAACTGGAATTGCAAAGTACCAGCAGCAGGAAGGTCCCTCACAATGTTGGGCTGCTCCAGCAGTGGGCAGCAGACCTGCTCCTGGAATTCTTTGGTCTTCAAGGCTTTCAGGAATGGAGACACAAGGGTCAGAGTGGATTCCTGAGTTTTATAATCAGCTACAGGACACGTGGAAAGGATGGTGACTTGCAAGCCTTTCTTCTGCATGGAGCCAAAAACCTGAAATACAAAAAAATACATCAGGAAAATTTCTCATAATAAAAGCAGAGGAACCTCAAGGATTCATTTCAATTTCAGATTCATTTCAATTTCAGATTCATTTATCTTGAACTCAGGTTTGCAGGACCACAACCAGTCTGAATCACAACCTTCAGGTAGAAATTTCCCAGGCATTGCTCCTAGGCTAGAGATAAAAACCCCAAAATAACAGCTGATATATTTACTAAGTCTAGTGATCTTCTGGAGAGGTTTCATGTTTTCAGCACTTTGTATTCAATATATTAAGATTTACTGCTTTAATTAATGGTGATTGTAAAAAAAAAGAAAAATAGGATTCCAAATAAAAACAAGCAGTTCACTGAGCTGCTTAACATCTGAAATGAAAATTGTGCTCCCTGGATGCCCTACAATGTTGTAAAATAATTTATTTTAGATACACAGATTTTATTTCATTCTATTCAAGTTGAATTGAGAAAGAAAATTTAGGCTTCTCTTTCTCATATTCAAAGAACAAAGTTTTGAAGTACAAAACCTTCTGAACATTACAAAATACCAACAAGGGAAAACGAAATAGAGAATTTGGAAACTGTGACAGAAAGTTGCCTACACAGGTTTCTGTCTGTGTACCAGTCCCAGGAGGGAAGCTGTGCCCTCCCATCACTGTCACTGTGTCACCACTGTGACAGAAATCTGACAGGAATATTCAGAAGCCCACAGATTTTCCACTTGCTTTGCTGGGAACACAGGCTGGAATCTATGGCTGCAAAATCCAACCTGTGTGTTCTGGTTTGTCAGTGATCCTTACAGAGAAAACCCACCCAGAGGTAAAGATCTGACCTGTGGAGATGGGAGATGCTCAGGAAATCAGGATTTACACACAGAACAGGGCTGCCACTCACATGAAAAGAAAAAGGATTGGCAGCACGTTGTTTCTTCTGCACATTTAAAAATACCAACAACCACAAAATGTAAAAATACTCAGAAACATGGACTTGGTACAACCACACTCCTGCTGTTCAGGAACACCCACAAATGGGGAAGACAACAACCCCCAGCCATCTCTCTTCTGCAATCCCACTTCAAATGAAGTGCAGGAATGTGTGGAATACAGCAAAAATCTGAGGTCTAAGGGGTTTTAAACTTCCAAATGAGCTGTGATCCCCCAGCAAAGCTGTACTGATCTCTAAGCCCAGCTTCAGAATCCCTGCTGCTCCATCAGCTCAGCACAGATTTAAAGGCAGGCAGGGAGCAGACAGACAGCAAGACAAAATAAGCCACACTTCCTGCAGGCAAAGCAGTGACCCAAATCCATCAGGAAAATCAACAGGAGGAACATTCACCCCTTGGCTTTATCTTGTTAAAATCAAAATGATGATATTTGGAGGGACTTCCCTGAGCCAGCAGGGCTCCTGTACCTGGATAATGCTGGGGTGAGGCCCTGGGAATGTTAAATGTGGGAAGAAATGGGACAAATTCTGCTTGGGAGGCACCTTTATCTCCACCTGCCCCCTGGGAAAGGCACAGAACACACCCAGCAGCTCCACAACTGGTTTGGCTGGCGATCCTTTGGCAGCTGCACAAATTGCTGTTGGTTTTTTTTGAAGGAAGAATTCTCCCAGAGGTGAAATGCAGCTGAAATAAGGCATGGGAAATGAAAAGCAAGCAGGAAAAATGTTTGGGAAGTGGTTAAGGGCCAACAAAAGTGAAACTGTCCAAAACCACTCAGCTGGGAGCTGACAGCAGATACAGCTGGCAGCACAGAAAGGGATTTCACTGATCCTGCAGAGAGTAAATTGATCTATTTTTGAATATTTAATAAAAGAAAACCACATGGGAAACTTATTTAACACTGTCATGGTTAAAGTATCAGAGAAAAGATCCCCATCCTAATAAATAGAGGATTTTATTACTCCATTTATTTCCTTGCCAGTTTTACCTTCTCAAGCCACTGGAACTGTTGATCCTCAGCCACATAGCAACTACACTGGCACAATAAAACCTAAAAAAGGTAAAAATTTGTGTAAGCAAGTGGTTTAAAGGGCACAACAGCATCTCAGCATCGCCTGTAAGGGTGATGTGGCTGCAGACAATAAATTGTTCAGTTATTTTGGGTTTAGCTCTGTTTCAATGAGGATTTTTTGCTCACAAATGCAGTGAAGCCATGAGGCTGTGACATTCTGTGCTGAACTTCACACAGTTTTAGTTTTAACCCTTCAGATCATTTATGAGATTAACCCATGATCCTGCAGTGCCCTGTTTGGGGGTGGATGAAGTTTCTCCTTTTCAGAAAGCCAAACCACAGAGGAATTAATGCTCAAGTCACTCACTGTGGGGTCTGATATCAATCTGTAGAACAAACAGAAAGAGTCTGTGGGGAGGACATTTGTGCTGCTGGATGTTCTGCACCACTCATTCCACAGCTTCACAACTCCAATCACTTCCCAGCACACAGAGTCCAGGATAAAAGATGACAGGAAAGCTGCAAAACCCATTAAAAATAGTGTTAATTTATAAAAATTAAAACCTCTGTTTTACAAATAAATAGCTGGACTAAATTAGGTTATTCCTTTGCAATCTGAAGAAAGAATAACTCATTTTTATCAACTTATTGACCAAATCTAAGAAACATCAGCAATGTGATAATCCTGCTGTACTCAAATTTACAAAGATGAAGAGATGTTCAACACATACAGATCCCTAACATAAAAATCACTTGTTCTGAGGAATTACAGCATTACAATCAACTTCAATTTCTTTAGTATTAATTAAGATTGCGAAATATTAGGTCTCTAATACCTTCTGACATAACAGATATAGCAGATTAAAACCAAAACTCACTGAAGCAGCAAGGCAGAACTGTTACACTGATTTTAGAAAAAACAAAGGCAAGAGTGTGGCAAACGTTAATAAATCAGACTCCTGTCAAAAGCTACAGAAGACAGATCCAATATATCTATTACTATTTTTCAAGGAAAAACCCAAACAAATTAGCAAAGTTAACCTTGATAAAATCTAAATGTCACTTCAATGCAAGCAAGACTTGTGGGTACTATCAGATCAAAACTTTTGCCAATTAATAAACAATCCCAGAGAGTTTACCAAACAAAAACCAGATAAAGGAAAAGAGGGATTGTCCTAACTGAAATCCCAAACTAAAACATACTTCACTTTTTGTATTCAAGTGAAAATACATCAATTTCCAAGAGGAATAAGCACCTGTAATAATAACTGTGTTTTACATGCACAGAGGAACTTCAGCTTTCTCTGGACAACTCGGTTGCCTCCAGGTTTAACCTCTGCTGCTAAAGGAGGAGCTGCACATTCAGTAAATAGAGGGGTGTAGTGAAAGCTGGAGAGGGATTTTTCAAAAGGTAACGGGATGACAGGACAAGGGGGAACGAGGTGAACTCAAGGAGGGCAGGGTTGGATGAGAGTTTGGGAGGGAATTGTTCCCTGGGAGGGTGGGGATGCGCAGAGGAGCTGTGGCTGCTCCTGGACCCTTGGAAATGCCCAAGGCCAGGTTGGACACTGGGGCTTGGGAATGTCTGGGCACATTTACAACCCCAGTTGGGGCTTGGAGCGGGGAATGTCCTGGCACATTTAAAACCCCAGTTGGGGCTTGGAGCAGGGAATGTCCTGGCACATTTACAACCCCAACTGGGGCTTGGAGCGGGGAATGTCCTGGCACATTTCCACCTCCCTGCCACCTTCTGCCTCCCCAGTTTATCCCCAGCCCGGCAGCTGAGGTTCTGCACGCACCCGCAGCGTTCCTGCCGATGGCCACGATGAATCTGGAGCACACCAGGGACTCCTCAGCACAGCTCCACAGCACTTGGATCTCCCTGGGAAAACAACACAGAACAGCCCGGGCTGGGTGGGACCCACAAGAACCATCCAAACCCAGCTCTTGGCCCTGAACAGACACCAACAACCCCACCATGGGCATCCCTGGAGCTCTGGCAGCCTCGGGGCCGCGCCCATTGCCTGGGGAGCCTGGGCAGTGCCAGCACCCTCTCAGGGAAGAACCTTTCCCTGATCTCCCCGCGCTGCCGGTACCTTTTCTTCTCGATCTCCCTGCGGATCTCGCGGTCCTCGGGCGTCTCCTCCCGCGCCTCCTCCTCCTCGTCCAGGCCGGCCCGGGACGGGGCCACCACCACCTCCCCGAAGAAAGTCGCCATGGCCGCCTCGCGCCTGCGCAGCCCCGCCCTCAGCGCCGGAGCAGGCGCCGGGGGCTCTGAGGGGAGAGGCGGCGGCAGCGCCTGGTGCCTCCGGTACCTCCGAACCTCGCACCAAAGGCCACGTCCGGGCGGGTCTGGAGGGCTCGCAGAGATGGTGACTCCATCGCATCCCTGGGCAACTTCTTCCAAGGATTAACCATCCTTTCAGTGAAGAAAATCATCCAGATACCTCATTTAAACCTGCCCCGCCTCGATGCCGTTCTGTCCTGTCACTGTTCCCTGGAGCACCGCCCGACCCCCCCGCTGTGACAGCTCCCAAAAGAGGATAGAGGTGAAAGGGACAGGAACAAACCTCAGGAAATCCCAGAGTCCCGAAATCCCTGCAGGGGCTGGCAAAGCCCTCCAAGGTCACCAAGTCCCAGCTGTGCGTGCCCCATGGGCACCTTGTCCCCAGCCCAGAGCACTCAGTGCCACCTCCAGGGGACACCTGCAGGGATGGGCACTGCAAAGCTCCCTGGGCAGCCCCTGCCAAGGCCTGAGCTCCCTTTCCATGGGCAAATTGCTGCTGCTGTCCCAGCTGAGCCTGCCCTGGCCCAGCCTGAGGCCGTTCCCTCTGCTCCTGTCCCTGTTCCCTGGAGCAGAGCCCGACCCCCCGGCTGTGCCCTCCTGGCAGGGACTTGTGCAGAGCCACAAGGGCCCCTGAGCCTCCTTTGCTCCAGCCTCAGCCCCTTCCAGCTCCCTCAGCCCCTGCTGGGGCTCCAGCCCCTGCCCAGCTCCGTTCCCTGCCCTGGACACGCTCCAGCCCCTCCAGGGCTCTCCTGCAGGAGCAGAACTGGGCCCAGCCCTGGAGGGGCCTCTCAGAGCCAGCACAGAGGGAGAATCCCTGCCCTGCTCCTGCTGCACACACAATTCCCCATCCAGCCCAGCTGCCAGGGGCCTCTTGCCCCCCTGGGCACCCCTGGGCTCGTGTCCAGCCCCTGTCACAGCACCCCCAGGGCCTTTCCAGCTCTCCAGCCCCACGGGGTTGTTGTCCCTTGGCCTGGCTGAACCAAGTAAGAGCACAGTGACATCCTGTTGGAATCCTGGATGCTGAGAATTTTAAACTTTCTGTGCTGAAAGGCACAGACTCACAAGAGAACACTGCATTTGACCTGAGGCTGTGGAGAAGACTTCCAAAATTGATTGATAGCACTGGGATTACAGGCGCGTAGATGGTTAGAAGTGTGTAATACCACAGGGTGGAAAACTTAAAAGTTTGGGGTTTTAGAATACAGTAATAAATATGAAGCAAGATGGAGATTTGAGGGCCAAGGCAGGTTGTTCTTCACCTTCTTCTTCCTTACTCTCCATGGGTTTGGGTGGTATTTTGTAATTGGACAGAATAGTCTGCATTGAGGGCTTTGAGGGATGTTATCGGGTTAAAAGGGAAAATAATCTAAGTATAATTTCTTAATTGGACAGTTTAGTCTTAAAAGACCTTGTAACAAGAGATTGTTGGCCATTTTGTGCCTTGTAATGAAAGACTGCTGAACTCACAGAATCACAGAAGTTCAAGACTGGAAGAGACCTATAAGATCATCAAGTCCAGCCGATGTTCTAACTGTTCACTAGATCATGGCACCAAGTGCCACATCCAGTCTTTTTTTGAATTCTTCAAGGGATGATGACTCCACCACCTCACTGGGTAAATGATTCCAGTATCTGACCGCTCTTACTGTGAAATATTTCCTTCTTAATTCTAACTTACATCTCGCTTGACGCAACTTGAGACTGTGTCCTCTTGTTCTATCCGTTATCGCCCGGAGAAAGAGACCGACCCCCAGCTCACCACAGCCACCCTTCAGGAAGTTATGGTTGCGAGGTTGTTACACTGATAAGAAATAATAAATGCTTGAGTCCAAACATGAAATACCATCTCAAGTGCCTTCAATCCCAACCCTGACAGAAGCAGAAAACACAAACAGAGAATCCACACATCCCAGGTGTATGTACAGCTTTACTTTGGTCACTAACACATGTACATCATCAAAGCCTGGAACATGAATGAATTTGATTCCTTTACGATTCTGTCCTGCACTTTAATGCTTCCCTCTGTTCATGCTGCCTGATCACCATCACACACTCAGGTCCTGCTCTAAACAAACCAAAACACCCCCCAAAAGTCACATTAAATAAAGATCCTACTTTTAAAGGACTACTACTTTACTTCCCTGAGTACAGCTAGACAAAACCAAAAATGCTCACTTCAAGGAAGGTGAAAGGACTGCCAGTCCCACAAGAGCCACCATGCTCCTTTAATAAATTAAAAATAAATAAACTCTTTAAGGGTGAAAGACTCAAAATACTTTTCCAGTTTAATAATTTCTCTTCCCACTATGTGTACAAAATTAGGAAATACAGAGCAGCACATGCTTTGCCTAGAAAATGAAGTGTCAGGGTCCTTAAGGCAGTGACTCCTGTGGCATCTGCAGCCCCAAGGCCAGAACCTTCTCCAGCTTTCAGGGACATGAACCTGTGTGTGCAGTGACAGAACACAGCCCCTGAAAGAAATCCAGCTTTGAAAATCTAAGCCTAGACTAGAAATACAAACCCACCAGCCAAATTTTAGCTGTTCAAACTGAAAATTAACAAAAACTTTTATGTTTAATTCAATTATTCCCAAATTAGAGATTGTACTCCAGAGAACACAGAATAATCAGCTGCTAAATAATCAAGTTTATGGAAAATATAAAAAAATTAGTGGACTTCCTATCTTATAACAAAGTTTGCTCCTCGAAGAAAACACAAAGCCACCTTCAAGTTTTATCACTAAACACAACTGTGTTTGTATTTCAGAAACCAAATAAAGAATCCAGATAAACATTTATCTTGAATTTACAGAATTCTGCTGTATCCTATTGGACTATGCTCTAAATAAATCTTCCTGGGGCAAGATCAATTTAAATTATTTTTGAACTTCACATGAAGTGTTAAGGAAGAAAAAAAGAGTATTTCTCTGTGCTGAGATAACATCTGGCACAGCAAAAGTGATGGTAAATGCAAACAATGTCAGTGAGGGTGTTGGAGAAGTGGCTCTCACTGCTGGAAGCCTCATTTTTCCATGATGATTTCCATTTGTAAAAATTCTGTCATTATTCACCAGCACTGTGCAGTTGCACTGATTTTTTTACCCCCAAACCCTTCTGGATCCCTCTACCAGTCCAACCTGCTGGAAAACCAATCCCCAAACTTGCTATTTCAGTTCACATGAGCTAGGTTAGGGTAAATCTGATACTCTGCCACATTTTCTATTGAATGATAGAATGACCAAGTTTTTAATTTTTATTTTCAAAGAATGACCAAGTTTTCCAAAGTGTGAGAAAGGGAAGCTGCAGAGAAAACAAGGAACCCTGGAGTGGGAAGGAGCAGAGATTCCCTGGTTTTGGGCTGGGGGCAGCCATTGTGAGGCTCCCACCAGCACAATTCCAGGGAAAACTAAAAATTCAGAGCTGCTGTGTGGTTTTGTTATTGCCATGAGTTCAACCAGGGACTTCCACATATTTTCCTGGAGAAATTTTCCTTCTTGTCAATGAGAGCCACCTCAAACATTGTGAAAACAGGAGATATACTGCAAAGCTCAGAAACTGGCAAGGTTTAATCAATGGGAAATCCAACATTCAAACACTTTAAATATGGAGGAACAACAGAACCGTAGCAAAAAAAGGTCTGGAATGTCGGAATCCTGCACCTCAAGCTTTCCCCGCATAAAGAAAACAGAACAAGTGTTTTGTTTGTTTTTCTATTTTATAAAGAAAACACACAAAAACCCTTTTAGGCCCAAGAGTTCACCTGCATTTCATAATCTTAAAAGTTTACAGTATAGAAGTCACATTAATGATGTACTACCTGTCAGCAGAACCAAAGCCTCTGGAAGTGGCAAATAAACTTCTCCACTGGTAACTGCTTGTACAGAGCACTGAACAACTGCACTGAACCCAGCCGTGAAGTTTTCAGCCTTTTCATTCCTCTTTGGAAGCAATGTTTGCATCCACCAGGATTTTAGAGTGTGTACTATTATTTAGAAGCCTGTTACTATTGTAGATGATTTCATACAGCATTAGAGATGTTTGAAACCTGTTCTTGAATGTTGCATGACCTAGGTAGTATTTCATTGCAGCACCCATAACAATAATACTCAACATACTGCTATTAACCTGTTTGCAGTGTTTTAACATTTTTTTAAACTCTTGTTTATATGTAATAAAATACCAGTAAAGACAAAAAAATTGCCCCTATAATGAGGCACATTTTGGCATCTGTGCTAAATGCTGCTACATGGGCAGGCAAGTGCAAGTCAAAATATGAAAAAGGAGAAAGTCATCATCTAATCACATTCATAACTTTTTCATAGAAAAATATAAATATATTCCCTGAAATGTAGGACAAAGAAGAGCCAGCACCCATCACGAGTTCTAGTGCTATTACCATTAAAAAAAAAAAAGAAAATAATAAAAGAAAAACAAACAAACAAACAAACAAAGAGAGGGGCTGGCTATCCTTTAGTTAAGGTTACGTTTCACAGGCGGCCTCCTCGAGGGCTCTGTCGTCGTCGTCGTCGTGGTAGCGCACGGTGCGCCGGCCGCCGCTGCGCGTGCGGATCTTGGAGCGCCGCGGCCGCCGCCGGGCCCGGCCCAACTCCAGCTCCTCCGAGTCCTGCTCCTGGCTGCCTTTCCGCCGCTTCCTGCGCTGCGGCCGCCGCCTGCACGGCCTCAGAGAGTCGTGGCTCAGGCTCTCCTTCCTGCCCGCTTTGCATTTCCTCTTGCGCTTCCTGGTGTCCGTGGCGTCGCTGCAGATGGTGCTGTCGGTCCCAGAGTCCGAGGAGAAACACGGGAAGGTGGTTTTGGAGCTTCCTGCAGTCCCAGGTGCTTCCACATCCTCAGAGACAGAGCTTCTCTCCTCTCTCCTCTCCTCTCTTTTCCCTCCCATTTCAGATTCTCCTTCCTTTAAGTCATCCACTGGTTTTAATCTCTTGAAAGAAGCTCTAGGTTTTTTATTTGCTGCTACTCTGGTATTTTTAGTTTCAAGTTTAGCCAAGTCAGAATCTACCTCCTCTTCGGAGTTACTCGTACAATGGTTGTGGGCTGAAGCTGCCTGCCTAGAAATTCCCCAGTTTCCCCCATTTTCTACCCCGTGGTTTGTGGAATTCTCCTCTGAGGAGTCGTAGTCAAAGTTATTCAGAGCTGCAGCACAGACGGGTTTGTGTGGCTGCACGTGGTTATCACTCCGCTTCTGAGTCTCTGTCTCCGAGTCAGTCCTTTCATTCTCAGACTCAATAATATATTTCCTTTTAGAAACAGAAGATTCAGAGCAGGAAGCTTTTTTCCTACCACAAACCCGCTCACTCTCATTTTCAGACTTGGAACAAGCGTCCACCTCCGAGCTGTTGAACAGCTTCTTCCTGCAGGCTGAGGACACGCTGCCCTGGAGCTGCTTGCGGTTCTTCCTGGCTGGGTAAACACTTTCTGAGCTGGATAATTCCTCCTTTGCATCACTCATGATCTTGATCTTGCTGGCTGCCAGCGTGGCACACCTGCGGGGGTTCTTCTTCTCCCCCACGCTGCACACCCTGATGTGCTTCTTGTAGTTGATGATGCACGTCCTGTTCCTCAGCACCTTGGCACTCTGGCTGGCCTCCTCTGATGTTTGCTCTACAAAAGCAAGATGGGAAAGTTCCTTTTAGTGTCTTACATTCCTGAATTTATTAGTTTATTATGGCCAAACGCTGCCAGTTTTAATGAAATTCACAAATATTGAATTTCAAATGTTAAGTGCAATTTATCTGAATTCTTTACTAAAAATACCAGCAGTATCCCAGGGACACTTTTAACTCTTGAGATTGTCACTTTTAAAACTTTTCATGGTCTCTAAAGAGCTTTCTCTAGCATCATCCTGTTAATTAGTTAACAAATTACAAATTCTCTCACCAAACAAATGCTGTCATATTACTAATACTTGTATCATTAAAAGCTGTATTTTTCTTACTAGAGGTAGATAGAAGGTAGATACAATGTCTACATAAAAAGGTAGATAGAAGACTAGATAAGAGGTCTAAAATATGTAATTAACACTGCAACTTTTACTAGAATAGAAGTTGCAATGTTAATTACATATTTACACTTTTTATCCTAAAAAAGAAACTGTAATATTTCATGTGGATGCAAATTTCATGTGGATTTCAAATTTCAATTTATGATGGCTTCAGGTGGAGAACATTGAAACCCTTCAGCTCCTTATGACTTCAACAATCAAACTGCTGCTAACAGTGAATCTTCAATTCACTATCTTTAAAATTAATATAGAACTTCCTAATGCTGTGTTTTAAAACAAATATTCCATGTGTAAATCATGTGTTATATGAAGATCAGTGTTTCCCTTCTAAATAAGACAATTCATACATGTAAATTTTAAAAAAAGTTCTTGAAGTAAATTTAAAAATATAAACAGAGGGAAAAATTATGAGGCATAAATTCAAATGTCCAGCTTGAGTACCAATATTAACAATCTCTTCATATATCAAATCTGATCTTTATTTAAATGTAGATCCTTTTATGTATTACTCTAGTGTATTCTTATTTTTACATTTTCAAAGGATAATTAATTTCTTTTCTTTGTTATGAGCTTCCAGAAATGATACATGAATATTACTACTTGTAGTAGTTGTGTTGTGTGATTTTATGGCCAAAGCACACTTCTGCTGCACACTGCAAAATGCTGTATAAAAGGTGAATTAAGCCACAGACTAAAAAGAAGAGTTAGATCTTATATTATACACTGTCCTCCAATATTATTAAGTAGCTGGAACATAAAGCTAAAGAATAAAGTCCAGCCTTCCTGCAACACTGCCAGAATATTGAAATTATACTTTGTATACAAGATCCTAAATTTGGAACAAATCTATAATAAAAAGTATTGAAATTTTCCCCTGAACATCCAGGAATAAAAGCTGCAAAGCTACAAGCAGGTGGCACAGGCAGAAGGAGGGAGCATTACACCAAGTACCCCCAGAAACTGGAGGAGCTTTTAAAAGCCACAAAGATGTGAAAATTTGGTTGATCAGGGTGTCCTGGAGCTCAGGCCAAACTCCAAACCTGGAATACTGGGCAGGAAAATCCAGCCTGAGCTCCAAGCAGCTCAGCTGCAGGGGGCACTACAGCCCACAAGGTATTGGCACAATTTACCTGAAAACTCTGCTTTCAATCTCCTCTGAGATACAAAAACCCATGCTAAACACTCCATACCTGTAATATATATTATATATAACATAATATACATTACAGAACTACATACAGACTGTATGTATGTATAGATACACTATATATGTATGTATATAGTATATATATATATATACTATTTTACATATCAAAATAGACTTTGTATAATTTATATTATATATATTAAAAATAACTAAAGCAAAGCTTCCACATAAATTGTTTAGCTGGCTAATTGAGCAGTGTGTTATATATACAGTTACAGTTATTTTTATATATATATATATATATATATATGAACTCTATAAATATGCCCCTATAAATGTATTAAATATAAGACCTTGGGACAAAACAAGTAAATATTTCTTGTGGAAAATGGTCAAGACAGAGTCATCTTTACAGACATAGTAATTAATTAAAAAACCAATCATTTTCTTAAGATTTTTAAAGCATATTGACAGGATTGGAAGGATTGCACCAAACACCAACCTCTGAATAGTCTTTCAAATTCCAAATCAGGACTAATTTCCTGATTATATGAAGGTACAGTGTACATGACAAAAATACCCCAAACCAATCCAACTCTCTAAATCATTATCAGCCACCACACAAAGGTATGAATGATAGATAAAATTACAGAATAAAACACAAAAATAAAGGAATTTAACTTTTTGTAACAAGTGGAATATAAATCTTACTTGTGCCAAGTGCCTGTTTGTGTTAAGAACTCTACACATCATTAACAAAATAAAATCTCAAAGTCAAATCAAGTTTCAGGTTCTGGTGCACACTATGGATGTGAGAATAATTTAAATACCTTTCCATCAAATTTATTTTGGAAAATTATCAATAAAGTTACTTCAAACTGAAACTAACAGTTGTAAATCTGCTGTAGCAGAGAAAATCTCAACAGGAAATTAAGGCAAGGTAACAGAACTGCAAACCAGAGGGTTTGGTTATCTCAAAACAAGGAACTGAACAAAGAGAGAGAACACTACTCTACTGGAGATTTCCTCTGTCCTCTACTCAGTATTAAGAAATAGAGAAATTAACTTTAAAAATGTTACCTTTTCTAACTACTTTTGTTTTTCCTTTCCTCTTCCTCATCTTTGCTTTTGCAGAAGTTTCACAGAAATTGCTGTTATTGGAATCACTCTCCGAGTCCGAATCCAAAGAGCGATGGAAGCCGGAGGCAGCTCCAGATTTGGAACCCCTCACAATCTTAGTGGGCACCAAGCTCTCCCACACAAAACTCTTCTCCTCCTCTCTGGTTTCTGCTTCAGACTCTGCTGTGTCCTCTAAATCACTCAAGACTTTTGCTTTTTTTAAAGGAGGAGACAGCTGCAGCCCAGAGGCTTTCCTGCCATTCCACCTGTCCGGCTCAGAGTCCACCTCATCCTCAGAGTTGCTCACTGCAGGCTTGTGATGTGCAGGTGTTGACTGCTCAGAAACCTTTTGGCTGCCCCCATCCTCAGAATTATGGCTTTTAGAGTCCTCCTCTGAAAAGTCTAAGGTGGGACTTTTCCCTTTGGGAGACACAGAGCACACAGAGCCCCTGAGCTTGTGCCCGTTGCTCTGCCAGCTCTTCTGCTTGCTCTGCGTGTCAGGCTCAGAATCCGAACTTCCATTCTCAGACTCGCTGACAAATTTCCTTCGTGGAGCAGAACAACCAGGCTGGGAAAGAGTTTTCCTCTTGGTGAGCTGCTCTCCTATTTCTTTGTCACTCTCAGACTTGAGGCCTGCCTCATCCTCTGACCCTTCCAGCAGCATTCTCCTGGCGGCGGCCGAGGCGTTGCGGTGCGGCAGCTTCCTGTTCCTGCAGAGCCCGATGCTCTCCGAGCTCGACACCTCTTCCTCCACATCACTCATCAGCCTCAGCTTGTTGGCAGCCACAGCAGCACTCCTGCGTGGGATCTTCCTGTGCCTGCCCTTGCTGTTCCTGAGGGACTCGGATGTCATTGCTGAAGTGTTTTCAGAGTCACTTCCATATAACTTTTTCCTGACTGTTTTCCTTGTGTTCCCATTCTCCTGAAGAAGTGTTCCTGTAAAGGAAAGTAGAGATTAATATCTTACATATGGAACAGCAGCTTTGAAACCTTGTCAAAACAGGGACAGGTTCAACCCACAGACATGCATGAAATATAAGCCCATGTGACAGTCAGTTGCTTTTGCTGTCATAAATTTCAGATTCATGTGGTTGCACATTCTGGTTTTGTTTTTTCTTAAGATATGTTGCAAGTCATTCCCTCTCACCCAGCTCTGGGTTTCTGCCCTTCCCCTAGTCATGAAAAAATCTTTTAAGAAGTTGAAGGTAGTTATCTGAGAGCTTCAAAATTAGCACCAGTGTGGCCATTATATTTTCTGAAAAATCCTTTCCTTAGGATTTTTCCTCCTGAGAAGCTGAGAGGCCTCAGGAACAAAATGTAAACAATGATTGTCTGCTGCTGTGGGATGCAACAGGTGCATCTGGGATTGGTCTCATGTGGTTGTTTCTAATTAATGGCCAATCACAGTCAGCTGGCTTGGACTCTGAGACACAAGCCTTTGTTATTCATTCCTTCTTTTTCTATTCTTAGCCAGCCTTCTGATGAAATCCTTTCTTCTATTCTTTTAGTATAGTTTTAATATAATATATATCATAAAATAATAAAATAATAAATCAGCCTTCTGAAACATGGAGCCAGATCCTCGTCTCCTCCCTCATCCTCAGACCCCTGTGAACACTGTCACACATCAGTAAAAAAAGAGAGTATCTTACACATAAAACAATTTAAAAAATGCTAACTCCACTCAGTTATTTTTTATAAATATAAAAATATAAATAAAATAATTAGGATTTTTCTTGCTGTTGACAAGGCACTCCTGGCCCCCACCTGTCTGTTTCCTCTGAGCAGCTCGGTTGCGAGTCAGCCTGCGGCTGCTGTTCCTCCTGCACACCCCGTTGGGCAGGGGAGAGGGGGCCACAGGAGCCCCAGCACAGCCTTTGCTGTCTTCTGAGCTGCTTGAGGAGGATGAAGATGAAGAGGAAGAAGATGAAGAAACCCCAGAACCTTCTATTTCACTCTCTGTTAAAAAAAAAAGCAATTGGCAGTTAGAAATCTAAACAGCTTCCAGTTAAGAGTTACATTTTGCTGATCCTGGAATCTTCAGAATTTTCTCAAATTATCTTAAAATGCATTCTCATGCCTGAATATCAAACTGATATCTCAACAAAATCCATATTCATACAGTGTTCAGTGATAGGAAGCTTCTTAAACCTGTATTAAAACTTCAATTATAATAAAACACCTCTTTTCTAACACCAGATTTAAGTAAAAAGCATGTTTATAAAAAACCCCAAAGCACAGAACATTTTCTAACAGATTTTACCAGAACTTGCATTCTTATTCTTTGAAATAAGCTGAATTTTTTCAAGGTGAGGTGTAGGGGAAAAGGGAAAGCTTTAAAGTGTCAGGGAATTTCTGTCATTTGCTAATTGTGGATAAGAAGTTTTATATAACATATATATAAATATATGGGCATATAACCTGTATTTTATATAATAGCAATTATCAAATACTCTGTAAGAAGTTTTATGTAATATAAATATACATATATGGGCATACAACCTGTATTTTATACAATATCAATTATCAAATACTCTATAAGAAGTTTTATACAACATATATAAAATATATATATAGGTGTATATATATTTTTTTATATACATATATGGGCATACCTATATTTTATATAGAATCAATTATCAAATACGCTATAAGAAGTTTTATATAATATATATAAAATATATATATAGGTATATACATATATATATATGGGCATACCTATATTTTATATAGAATCAATTATCAAATACTCTATAAGAAGTTTTATATACATATATAAAATATATATATAGGTATATACATATATATATATATGGGCATACCTATATTTTATATAGAATCAATTATCAAATACTCTATAAGAAGTTTTATATAACATATATAAAATATATATATAGGTATAAATATATATTATATATACATATATGGGCATACCTTTATTTTATATAGAATCAATTATCAAATACTCTATAAAAAGTTTTATATAATATAAATATACATATATGGGCATACAACCTGTATTTTATACAATATCAATTATCAAATACACTGTAAGAAGTTTTATATAATATAAATATACGGGCATACAACCTGTATTTTATATAGTAGCAATCATCAAACACTCTATGCTCTTCTGTTGACACATTTCTTCATTAATAAAAGTAAATTTACTACATACTATTTCAAATGGTATATATAGTAAATAGTATATATAGTAAATATACTATTTCAAAGCAAAAAAATTATATCTAGTACACAAATACTTTTGTAACATTCATTGTAAATAATCTAAGTGTCCAAAATCCAGTAAAACACAAAACTGTGCCTCACACAAAAACCCTAACCCTTGTGGAAAAAAATTCCCATTAAAAACACAAAGCTCATTTTGCAGCAATTGTAAATGCTGACCTGATGACAAAGCAGAGCAGTTGGCCAGTGGTGTGGATCTGGCTTTCCCATTCCTCTCAAAGGATGCCAGGCAGGCGGAGTCGGAGGATTCTCCTGAGGAGCTGTGCTGGTAGGAGCCAGGGTTGGCTTTATGGCTTGTGACACAGGCAGCTCTGCTTGAGGTAGGCTGAGCAAAAGCATCTTCCTGCTCAGATTCGAGTTTGGCCTGAGACTTGAGTGGCTTCTGCTTCAGATTTCTAGAGAGTGAAAGTAGGAGAGAGAAGACAACAGCATTTAATTCACTTTTTTATTTCTAGGAGGGTTTTTTATGAGCTAATGTGGTGTGGGACAGTTTTACCTCTGGCAAGGATAAACATGAACATTTACTAAACATTAAAAACATTTACTTTGATTAAATAACAGTCTGCAGTCCTAGGCAGTCACACAAGAGGAGACAATCTCTGTCTGCTCTGAGAAACAGAATTTAATGGTGGATGTCCCCCAGACAATTCATGTTCTCTCATTTCCACTGCAGCAGCCTCAATTCCTGCTGGACTCCCAGCCTCTGGTTAGGTGCACATGAGCCTCCAACTAAATGCTATACAGGCAAATTATTATTATTATTATTATTATTATTATTATTATTATTATTATTATTATTATTATTATTATTATTATTATTATTACAAATAAACCAAGTTCCCAACACACACAGAAGGTGGAACCCTGCAGTTCACTATTTAAAATAAAGAAAATTTCACTAAACTGATCCTTCCTTATCTCCACATGCCTGAGTGCTGCCTGCCATCCTGCTCAATCCATTATTTTCACCCACAGAACTGTTTTTTTGTCAGTTTTTTCTTTACATTGCAGGTTTTCAGACATTCATCCAGGTGCACAAGGTAATTTCTGTTATCCCAAACCTCACTTCTGCTGTGCCCCACTGAACAATCCCACACAATTCTCCAGATGTGAGCACAAATGAGATTCAAAAGACAATTTCTGCCTGTCCTGGTGGGTGGTTATTTTAAAATATAAAAGTAATCCCATGAAATAAGGTTTGGGGGTTTTAAAATTAAGTTTGGGGGGGGTTTTTTGTTTGGGGGTTTTTCTGGTTTTTAAAATTTTTTTAAAATTAAAACTCTTTCTCTTGCCCTTTCCCTGCCAGAGAAGGAAGACTGGACAGCAGCAGAAGGGAGAAGTTCAGTGTCAGTAATTTACCACATTTAGCTTTTGTATTCTGTTCCACATGCAAATTAGGAAAATTAGTTAATCATGTCAAACAGCAGTTGTGTCAAAAGCTTGGTTTGCCTTCAAGAGAAAAGGCAAATCTGGCTCCTAACTGAAAGCTACAGCAAGTGACAATTTCTAGAAATTCCACAGGACTGACTGTATTCTGTATGTAACAAAATATGTAATTAATGCAGATTTTCATGTTTGTAATATATCCAGAAAGTAATCTTTGTTTCATTCCTCATGATTTTAGTTAAATATTGATTTTCTGATTCAAATATTAAAGAAAAACTCAACCTTTTCTACCCTTCTGTCTCCAGGTATTTCTCAGTTTTATACTATAAAAAGTCCCTGTTTTTTTAACATATTCTTTCTACTGCATGAAAATTATAAAAAGTTTCACTGGGGTTATAAATCATTTAAAAAGTCAGTTGTTCCCCTCTTCACAGACTAAATGTGAGAATCAATATGAGTATCAGTCAGCTGAGAAATCTTTACAGCTCCATGATTTGATTACCTGAGCATTTTGGTGGGCTGCTGCACTGAACTTTGATTATTGAATCTTCTGCTGTACCTCTGGTTTCTCCTTAGCTTCTCATTCTGTTTCTGCCCATTTTTGAAATCTGAAACAATCCTTCGGATTTTCTCTTCAAACAGTGCTGACAATCTCAAGGTCATACTGTAAATCTGGGTAAGGAAGTGCTTTCTATTAAAAACAGAGCCTTTGATCCAAGATTAATATTTGTAATATTAAAAACTGCATAAAAAAGCAACAGGAAAAGCACAAACAGTTGTGTGTAACACCAAATAAACAGAAAATTACATATTAAATATTTTTCTTCTATTTCTCCCCACTATTTACCCAGCCAGGAGCTTTATCAAAAGTACTGATAAACAAATTGCAAAATAAAATTTATTTCATTCACAAACCCCCAGATAGTGACAGCTACCTTTGACTTTTTGTTTGGAGTATAAGATTTTGCATTACTGAATATCAGTCTGATATCTTTGCACAGTTCCATTGGAGTGTCATAATTCCCAGCTTCCAGGGTTTCCTTCACTGTACCAAAATCCATTGGAGTGTCTATAATATGTCTGTAATCCTATAAAAAATATGAAAAAAAAATCTGTGAAAGTATCAAGGAAAAAAAACCTTTTGAATTTTATTTGGCATTTTGGAGTAGCTAAAATTACACAATTATCTTCAGCAGCAGTGAAAAAGGAAGCACCACAGCAGAAAGAAATACTTTTGCTGAGACAGTTTGATTTAAAATCTCCTTTTTCATTATCCCATGAATTTTACTGTGAGAAACAACAGATCTATTATAAAAAACAGCAAAAAAAAAAAAAAAAAAAAGAAAAAATCCCCAAAACACAACAACCACACAAAAAGCCCCAAATCAAACCCCATCAAAACACCTCAAGCTCTCCTTGTTTTTTAGAGAACCTCAAGATGTTTTTAAACCCTGAAGTGAGACTTAAAATATGGAGTTACCAGGAGAAGTTATGTGCTGTAAAGAATTTCTTTTTTCCTTTAGATTAAATTTGTTGGGTTTTTAGAGGGACAAAGAGATTGAGGGAGTAGTAAGATTACCACGAACAGCTAAAAAAAGAGGGAAAAAATCAAATTCATAGCTCAGGCTCAGGAAACAGATTTTAGACCTTCAAGATACTCATTTTAATTAAGAAAAGACAGATTTTTCTAAAATAATCCCCTTACAAGGCACAGCAAGAAAAGAAGAATCTATTAAGGTTATCAAGTACAACTTACAGGATATTGATCCAAATCAACTGGCTGCCTGAAAGGTTCAGAATCCTCACACTGGAAAATTAAATTCACCAGTTCCATGCACTGCTTCTTCCAGCAGTTTTCATCATAGCCACTTTTCAGGTTTTTCCCTTTTTTTAAGCCCCGTCCCTTGAGGGGGAAAAGAAGTTAGGGAAGGTATTATTGGAATACAGCAAGAAAAAATTCAACCTGATTTGGGTTATAAGGTAAAGATTGGCCAACTCACTTTTCTTCTTCTGTATGATGTTCTTGGAACACATTTTTCATCATCCTGCACAAAATAAAATCAATTATCTTAAAGTGATATAGGTAAAAAATAGGTGATGGAGGTTAAAACTGTCATTAGATTTGAAACTGTGGTAAAATTAAATTTTCTTCTTAATTCAAAAGATGAGGATAAAAAATACACCACAGCATCTGGGAGAGTTGGAAAGAAATATCCTAGATAAGGACAAGAGCTGGAGTCTGGAATCTTCAGTGGTTTGAGAAAAGGAAAAACCACCATCAGAAATTGCAATTAGAAGTTACTCAACAGCTTTGAACTTCAGTCACTAAATATTACCAGCAATGCAATTCACTAATAAATGACATAAAATAATAATATATATTATAAATATAATATAATATAATATAATATAATATAATATAATATAATATAATATAATATAATATAATATAATATAATATAATGACATAAAACAGTCATAAAAATTCCTAATATAGCCCATGTTTGTATTAGCTATATAAATAACTCAGCAATTTTACCAACAATATTTGAAGGTTGTTGGTATTTTCTTACCACCATAAATTACTGGAATTTTCCACAAAAAACTCACAACTTACCAGATCAGCATCATGACAATCTTGCTCATCATCTGTTGTGCTACATAATTCAAAAATATTTGTACAGTCCTGGTCACTGCAATGCAATTAAATCTCTGTTATTGGAATAGCAGAGATGTTGTTATTTCCTAAATTCAACTCAGCCACAACCAAGTGCTCCATATTAAAGGGAAGACAGGAACTGAGCATTAAGCAGA
Organism: Ammospiza caudacuta; assembly: GCF_027887145.1. NCBI lineage: Eukaryota > Metazoa > Chordata > Aves > Passeriformes > Passerellidae > Ammospiza > Ammospiza caudacuta. Next base: position 118,254,653 of record NC_080594.1, on the reverse strand, counting down.
ATATAAAAATCAGGATTAGGGATTTGAAAGGGGCCTGCCCAGCTGCAGGAAGGCTGCCCAAACTTATTTCTAAATAAACCTCTCAGTTTATTTTAACTTCTCAATTAAGTCAGACAAGCTCCAACAGGAACTTGTACACAGGACAGCACAGAAATCACATTTTACAGGCTGAGCTACTTAACATACTCAATCTCAAGTGCCACTTTGGGTCTGTAACACCAGGAAAAAAGGTAAAATGCCTCTAAGCTAAACATGCTAGTGTTTAAGGTAACACTCAGAATGAGACACCCGTCCTCCCAAGTGCACTGAAAATCAAAGCTCACCACACAGGGATCCTGAGCTGTTTTTACATTCCTCTCTTCAAAAGCACCAGTATTACAGCGACCTGTGTGGGTCGCTGCTGGTGAGAGAGAGACGGTGAATCTTGTTTCTTGAATCAGAAGGCTTGATTTATTAATATATGATATAATACATTATTACTATACTAAATAGAATATAGAGAGAGGTTTGCAGAGCAGCTAGCTAAGCTAAGAATAGATAGAAAAGAATCTACAACAAAGTTGTGTTCAAGGACTCAGTCCCCTGGCTTGCACTGATGATTGGCCCTTAATTATAAACATAGAACATGAGCCAATCAAGGTGTTCCTGTTGCATTCCCCAGCAGCTGATAATAATTGTTTACCTTCTCTTCGGGGGCCTCCCGAAGACGCAGAAATGTGAAAGAAAGGATTTCTGTGGAGAAATGTCTGCGACACACCAGGATTCAAGCATTATTCAGATTAAAATGCCACTTACTTGATAAACTTTAGGAGCTGGGTGGTGATTTTTTTGGCAGCTCTGGCAATAGCACTCCCAGGCTCGTTGAAGGTTCTGGCATTGCTTTCAATGTATCTCACTTCCCAAACCAATGCTGAAATTCTCCTTCAAATTAGAAAATATTGCACCTTTAATACTACAGAAAAGCTTAAAACCAGCAAAAATTATAATCTCTGTAGTTTTCTCTCCATTTAGATTTAGATGTCCTCTGTTTTATGGCCCTTCAGGGCAGTCTCAAACTTCTCCTTTCCATGGAAAACCCAAGGAAGCAGAACCAGCAATGCACAGCTTTCATCACTCATTTCCCAACTCGTTATTAATAATGAGTTGGGCAGTTTGGTACATAAAAACTCAGTTAATGCAGCTGGCTAAGTAAGCACCAGCATTTGTTACCCCTAAATCACAAAATATCACTGAAATCATCCCAAGGACTGTGGATTTCCTGGATTCTTTAAAAAACACAATCATTTTTAAAAAGCTTACATTTGATTTATTCAAAAGGAGGGGGAAAAATATAATTTAATCACTACTCTAAATGATCACATTTCTTCTGGAAATATCAGAAGCTGCTTGTTACAAAGGCTTGAGAAATGGAACACAAGTCATATCTGAGGAACTTTTAATGTATAAATGCAAAGCACAAGCAATTAAAAAGGAGTGACAAGAGCTTTGTCCAATTACATTTTTAAGATATGATGTTTCTTTCTGTTTTCCCTTAAAGACCTTGCTTTGAGGCCAACTGACCACTGAAAACAGTGCCCCCTGTAAAATGACAGATGTAAAATCTTTAAAATATTATTTGAGAAACTGCTACAAATTGAAATTATAACTTGGTAGAAATGAGCTGCCACAAGCCTGTAATTTCATTTTTACAACTCATTTTCCCATTTCTTTATTCCTGTGAAGCAGAGATACCCTGAGTCTGCAGTTCTTCACCTATAGAAGTTCCAATTATTTCACAAAATATTTTTTCCATCTTATACAGGAGGAAAATCACTATTAATGCCTCTTCACTGTATTTACAGACACACTGAATGCAGGTCTAGATGAAGAATATACTTAGATATATATTCAAGCTATGGCTGACCAGCACATCCAGCAAACCACAGCTTTGTCATCATTACACTCTTCCCTCTATCTCCTCTGTAAGTTTTTATCATTTAAAATGCTGCTGTTTATATTTAACATTTCACCTCTTGTGTTTAAACTCATTTCTGAAAACAGCAACAGCTTAACCTTCTTCACGTTCAACATAACTCAAGGACAGCACTTCAAAATCTGAATTTAAAGTAACTGCAGGGAGTTTTTTCCCATCTGGTGGTTTGAAATGGTGGATTGCTCTGAGCAGGGGTGTCGGGTTGCTGGAATTCAGCGCTCACCTGTAGAAGCTGAATTCAGCACTCACCTGTAGAAGCTGGAATTCAGCACTCACCTGTAGAAGCTGGAATTCAGCACTCACCTGTAGAAGCTGAATTCAGCACTCACCTGTAGAAGCTGAATTCAGCACTCACCTGTAGAAGCTGAATTCAGCACTCACCTGTAGAAGCTGGAATTCAGCACTCACCTGTAGAAGCGGTTGGCCAGGCGGGTGCGGATGGTGGTCAGGTCCGTGGGGTACGCGACCACCGTGCAGTACTTGGGGTACGTGCACAGGTCCACAGGGCCAGCAAAGGCTGCTGAGATGTCTGGTGAAAAACAGCAACAACAGCAACATTTTACTGTTTGACTTCACTTCTGGCCTTCCAGGGCCTGAAGGAGCTGATAGGAAAGAGACAATTTCCAGGGGATGGAGGGACAGCACAGGGAACGGCTTCAAACTGACAGAGAGCAGGGCTGGATGGGAGACTGAGAATTAGGAATTGTTCCTGGCAGGGTGGGCAGGGCTGGGATGGAATTCCATCCCTGCATCCCTGGCAGTGCCCAAGGCCAGGCTGGGCACTGGGGCTTGGAGCAGCCTGGGACAGTGGGAGGTGTCCCTGCCATGGGATGATTTTTAAGATTCTTTCCAACTCAATCCATTCTATGATTCTACAAGTGTCCTGCCTTGGCTTCTCTTTTTAGTGCAGGAAGTTTTGTGTTTTGCCTTTTTCTTCCTTCTCCTTTTGATTACCTCCCAGTGAACCAATAAACCTTTGTGAGGGAAAGCCTTGGTAACATTTTCATTTCATTCCCTTGTGGCACAACACACTGCCAAAGTTATAAAGCACTATGAGGGCACTTTTGGATTCAGCAAAGTCCATGATCCTCTTCCTGATGATTCTTAGGATCATCCTTGATTTCTGCAATATGCCAGCACTCCATATCTCCCATTTCTGATGCCATTTCTGAGGATAATGACCTAGAAAACTGTTTCATATCAAGATGTGGCTTCAGATTTGGAGTTGAATAAGCATATTGAAAAGAAGAAAAATAAAAGAAGAAAAATCAAAGAGAGATTAATATTCCTGCCCATGGCAGGAACTGGACTGGTTTTCAGGTTCCTCCCAACCCAAGCCATTCTGGGATTTTATTTCAAAGCCTGCAGGTCCATGACAAATGAGATGGATGTTAAAAGCCAATGATGTACAAAATCAGAGATCTCAGTACAAACACCAAGAGCTGCACAGAAGAACATTTTCTCACTAAAATACTTTATGACAGGGAATTTTTAAAGGATGCCATGGATATTCCAGGCTGTTTATAAATGTACCATGAGGAGAAAAGCACCTGATGCTCGGCTCACACTCACCAAGGGTCATGAGCTGATCAATGCCACGGATAATCCGCTCACAGGCCTCATCCCGGGACTTCATCCCCCACTCCCCCTCCTGGGGCTTGTACAGGAGCTTCTCCACCTCCTCCAGGGTCACTGAGACACTTGCTCCCAATTCCTCAGGCTGATCAACTGCAGACAGCAAATGGGGAAGGAGTGAGAACAAGATAAATTGTTGAGCACTCACAGTTATTAAATTATTGTGTGCTTGTAACTGACGAAAAAATTCTTGCCTTGAAATAGAGTTTAATGCTAAGGCTGTGGGGAAAAAATTATACAAAATGGATACAAACAGTAAAATGTTTAAAATACTATTTTTCTGCAGTTTTGAATTAAGTTTATTACCTTTCTGACAGCTTATTCAGTAACTACTTCCTCAGTATCTCCCAACCATTCCTCCCCCCTCCCAGCTGGTACTGACAAGTACTGGAAAAGTGAAACATTAAGACAAACCACAAATTCCACTCTTTTATTTACAGATAATCTGGATTTGACCAGCAAACTTTATAAATTGTTGGTTTTAAACTATGTGCAGTAAGGGTTTGCTGACTGGAAATTATTTTATTTATTGTCTTCTTACGTCCCCTTGTATTATGGTACACTACAACAAATTCATAGTTTGAAACTTGAGATGTTTTCTGAAATCTGCCATTTGGAAGTAGCAGGTTTATTCCATAAGTCAGAGCTACACATTTAAAGTACTTTTTAAAAAATTGCCCTGAAGATGCAAAAGGAAAAAAATATAGGTGTATTCAAATTATTTCACTAAATCTGAATCAATATTGTCTTTAAGACAGGAGTCATCTGCATGAAACAAAGAAACTGGAAAGAGAGAGAAGCATATTAAGCTTTATTTAAAAAACTTTATAAAACTTAATAAAATTAAGTTTTATTAAGGGGTTTTTACCTACCATTATCAGGGACTGGTTCCATGTCCCACGGGCTCAGCTTCTCAATTTCACCATTGTCCCATCTGTTCACCAAGTAAAAAAAACCACAAAATTTACTTTGACTGCAAACATACTTGAATTTTAGCTATAAGCATTGTATTTAAATTACAGCTATTTGTAGGCATTGACAAATACTCTGTATAAACATGTACAGAAACAAAGGCATTGGTTTGCAATCAGCAAAAATTGATTCTTCATAATCAATTTCAGGTTAAAATTGTGCTCCTGATTTTGATGCATCCAACTTACCCAATACATAAATCAATTTTACAAAGCCTGTATCAAGAAGATGAAGAAAATTAAGCTGCACATTTGGAAAAGTGAGATAACATCAAGGGGAATATTTGAGAAAAAACACAGGAGATTTTTTTGCTGGTCACGGCAGGAGTTGTGCAAGTCCATGGATGAAGGAAGAACAGGAAGTGAGACATTTCATGGTAGCACTTCCATTTATGAGGCAGAGGGCAGTAAGACAAAGAAAAGAATAAATATAAAATGAAGAAACTGAAGTTAATTAAGGTTCAAGAAAAACCAAAAGTAAGACAGGTGCTCTTGACAGACCTGGATATTCACTGTGAGACTGAACTACAAGGTGTGTGATCATTCTGAGATCTCTCCAAATCCCACCACATTTGGGCAGATTTTTACATGTTTTTAAAAATACATAAAATACCAATAAATTTTGCTATCTCCAAGGTAAGAAATGTCTGACAGGATCAGCCTCACACCTCACTGATGCAGACAGGCAGAAGTGCCCTGTACAGATGGAGTGCTGGATCCTTCCTACAGCTGGGTTAATCCTTTCTCTCCCTTTTTTATTTCTTATTACAAGCACATCCCAGATATCAATAGATCAGACTGCACTTCACCAATTTCCCTCCAGAGCTTTGCCAGCAGTTTCCTGTCAGAGCTCTCCAAATTCCTGTCTACTTCTGATGCATTAATAAACTCAGATATTTGCTCTAATGCCTCCTGTGCATTTATTTCAAACCAACTGCAAACTGCAATGATCATGCTCAGAGCATTCTGTAACTAAACCCCTGCTCTGGCCAGAGCAGCTCTCCCTTGCTTTGGATCTCCCAATGCCTTGGAACACTTGGATCATTCAGTCTGTTGGATTTTTATAAACTAAGAGTCCTAAAGGTTGATCTGTTCAGTTCTCCTCCCCAGTTACTGTACAATACTTCACAAGCTGTTGATATTCACAAATGGAAATATTAATTCATCATTTTGCATGTAAGACTTTATCAAGAGTTCAGCACAGCTTAAGCCCCACTTAGTTCTGCTTAAGTTTCACTCATCCAGGTATAAATGAAGCTGCTTCTACACCAACACCTATTATTGACTTGCCAATTAAATAACAAAAAAATTAAAATTATCTTCAATTCATTTCTTTTCCAAACAACACTAACAGTGATAAACTGAAGTAAGTGTGACAAAAACAGCAACAGATCCAGCCAAGTCACAAAATCTATATATAACTGCCAAACACTCCAGATATTTTCATAGACCTATCCTAGGATTCTGCTCAAGAAGAGCCAGACAGAATAAAGTCCTTTTGGAAAAGGATCTTAAGGAACACAGCATTCCTTCCTTCAAAGCAGCTCTAGACTTTTCTGGTAAAGGCTGATGCATTAAAATATTGAAATATCCCTTAGATCTCACAGGAGAAAGGAGCTCAGGAAATTTGCACCAGGCTTTTGTTCATGACTGGAAACTGGATTTGGAACTGGCCAAGAAAAATCCGAAGCCCACCTGAACTTGCTCCTAAGGAACATCTGTGGCACAACAAAACACATGGAATGGATGGAGTATGGAAGGGAGGGTTAACAGGCAAGAATTTCAGTCTGGGAGTTACTTCAACCTTCCCACCAAGGAAAATCATTGAGACAGAAGACAAGTAGATGAGACAAGGAATCAAAACATGTAACCCAGCCTTGGCAGTCTCAGTGGATTGTCTATTAGCTATAAAATTTCACTTCTTTGTGGTGAGCAACAGGTTCAAAAGCCTTTGAGTGAAAAAACAATTAAGAAGTCCTCCAACAATTAAACTGTGACATGGGAATTATCTCTTGGCATGATGGAAATAGGAATATTGAATATTCACTGTTTATTCTCCTTACAGTCCTCCCTTGCTGGGAGAAACCAAACCAAGCAAACTCCCAGATTTATCCTTTCAGTGCACAAAGGAGGTGACAAGAAGGCTGGAGAGGGATGTTCACAATGGAGTGAAGGACAAGGGGGAATGGCCTTAAGCTGTAGGAGGGAAGGGTTAGATTAGAAACTGCAGAGGAACTCTTGACTCTGAGGGTGGTGAGGCACTGACGCAGGCTGCCCACAGTTGTGGTTCCCTCATCCCTGAAGTGTCCAAGGCCAGGCTGTTTGGAGCTCTGAGTAACCTGGGAGAGCAGAAGGTGTCCCTGCCTATGGCAAGGGGGTGGGACAAGACTGTCTTCAGGGTCCCTTCCAACCCAAACCATTCTGTGAATTCCAGACAGTTTGGACAGGGCAAGTCAAGGTCAGTATCCTGAGTCTGAGCACTGAAGTCCAGAGATATCTTTGTTTACCCTTCCCCTCCTTTGTGCCAAGGCCTGTTTGTTGATATGAAAAGGGGGCACAATGTGAAAGACAAAGTGTGAGGACTTGAGGCATTAAGGATGTCAGCAACCACAGAGGAGATTCAGCATCCCCAAATCAACCATCAGTACAGACCAATAATTAAAGTCCACAGAAAACTGCACTGCTTGCTTTGTGGAAGGGACACACAACTCCTCAGTACAGGAAATGTGAAGGGGTCAACAACTGCTTTTACTGTATTCCTACTCATTAACAAGCTGCCACAAGCTATTACATATCCACACTGTGCTACAGCAGCAACTTAAAACCATTAAAAAGTGACAATAGCAGGAGTAAAATAACTGAAGTGAACAATTTATACATTGCCATAGCAATGAGGCAGTTGTGTGACAGCAAATGCACTCTAATAACACTGCAAATCCAATCTCTGTGTACTCACTTGACACTGTAGCACTGGAAGTGACTGTCTGGATACTGAGGCTGGTAAGGCTCCTGACCCAGCACTGTCCCAAACCACCAGGCATCGTCAATAATGGAGCGGAACCTGTCGGCTGCAGCAAACACAGACACTCTGCTGAGAGCAGCATTTCACTCTGGGGCTGCCACAAGCCATCACAAAAACTTCTGATAACTGTACTGCTTGATTCCTCTCCATAATTAAAGTTCTAGACTCAGTGACATGTAAATCTTTTATTTAGCTTTAAAATAATAAAGGGAACAGAACAGTCTGGATACATAAATACAGGGATTGCCTTTATTTACATCTACTGCAGTCCCTCCAAGGTTCAAATTTCTGACTCTTGACCCTACAAACAGCACATGCAGCAATTAGCTAAGGACACATTTGTGATTTCTAAACTGTTCAGTCCAGCACCCAGCAAACACTTACAGGCCTGCCAGTTCCTCTGCCGGGCTTCGTCGTAGAACTGACGCAGGATGAGGAAGTCGATGACATCGGGCATGTCGTGGTATCTGGATAGAAAAAATCATCACTCACATGTGCCTCAGGGCTTTAGGAAGAAGAGAAACATATTCTTAACCACTCTTCAGGGAAATAAAACTGCACATACCTGATGGAAAATGATTTGTCTGTGTGTTTCCCAGTGGCGTGATCGATAAAGGCAAGCTTGAGGCAACACAACGTGGGAGGACCGACCTCGTATCTGATTCCAACAATTTTTACCAATTCCTGATCCTACAGGTAACAGCAAACAACTTCAGCAACTTTTGTCTCAGGGATCATGCACAGAACTGTTAGTTTAACATGAATTAAGCAACTGTACCCACATGCAAAACGAGATTTGAGATTTCAATGGAAGGCAGTGGGTCAGCCTTAGGATTTTAACACAGATCTTCCATTTGGCTTCCCACAGAGAATTCTGCAGACAATCTGATAATTGCACACACTTTCTCCATAGGGATACATCGGTAACCTCCCAAATCCATGTTTTGCAAACAGAATGACAAAACTCCTCAGTCACAGGCTCTGTTACACACCCACAGAACCCTCAGTGCAGACCTACCCTAAGCACCACTTTTCTCCAAGGCTCCTTGTGTGGATTCAGCTCATAAATGTTATTTCTCCTCACTGCTTCAATGTAAGCCTCGTGCCCTTGTCGGAAATATATCACCTAAAAAACACCCCAACCAGCCCAAAGAGTGAATGTTTGCCTGAATTTAGCAATTAGAACAATCACAAGCACTGGAAGCTTTTAATCCTTGCTCCTACCTCGTCCCCCATCTGAGGGACAAAGGGGGACCTTCGCAGAGCCGTGTCTGTGATCCACACTGGAGGGTGCCAGTCATAGGACAGCTCCAAGTTCAGTGGTTGTGCTGCAGCATCAGCCTTCAAAAATCAGACAGGATGGACATCAATTCTAAACAAATCATTCCATTTTGGTTTGGCAGACAATAGATTAACTTGTAAAGGACTAATATACAGTATTTCCAAACAGCATTAGCAGAATTCCTCCAAGGCTTTGTTTGAGTTGTAGCTGTAATTGTAATTCTAATATTAAACATTCCTTTCCTATCTGGAGATTTGAGTGAGCAAGTCATTATTATGCAGGCCTTAGCAGAAAGTTTTATAATTTATATGACAGTCTCAGTACCCAATTAAAAATTATTCAAGCTGCAAGAAACTGATTCTACTTAGAAGGAAGTGAAAGGATAGAGAGAAAAACAGAACAAATGCATCAAAATTACCCCAGGCTTAGAATTTGTTTGCTCCTTTATGACAGAAAACAGCTAACACTACTTATTGTAACCAAAGGTAATTAATTTAAATTAACTTAAAAATATCAGTAGGTTAAAATAGAGTAATTATTGTAACTTATGAAAAAATTAAATAAATTAAAGCTAAGTATAAATTGCTACCAGCAATGTGACTGTGTCCCCTATGCATTAGACAGGTAAGTTATAGAATCACAGAATGGTTTGGATTGGAAGAGACCTCAAAGACCATCTTGTTCCATGCCCTGCCACAAGCATGGACTCCTTCCTTTATCCCAGGCTCCTCCAAGCCCTGTCCAAGCTGCCCTTGGATATTTCCAGGGACATGGCAACATGTGGAAAACACGACCCAATACCTCATCACCCTCAGAGTCAGGAATTCCTCCCTAATCCAATCTAACCTAACTCTGCCCTCCTTCAGTTTAAAGCCTCCCCTTTGTTCTATCCCTTGGGAGAAGTCTGATATTCTGTACTGATATATATTAAACTCTTTTCCCCTTTAACACCATCAACCTTGAGAACCCTTTTCACTGGGAAAATGAAAGCACTTTCACTGGGAATGCAGATCCTTCCCTACAAATCAGCAGATCCCTCACACTGGGAATGGTCTCAAACCAATCCCAGGTTCCCTGTGTGTGCTGACAGAAAGATCCTTGGCTGATGGCAGTAATTATTTTAGCAGTTCCTAACGAAGACACCTAGCCCCTAAGAGAGAAATGAAGATTGTGCAGAAAAAAAGTGTGAAAGCTCTGTGTCAGGACCCAGGACATCCCTCTGGCTGTCCTGAGCAGCCAAGCTCCCTGCCATGGGGCTCAGAGACCCTGGCACAGAGCCCAAAATGCCCCTGTGGTTTTGATTATGACCTGTGGAGCAAATTACCAACCTCAGATGAAGATCTGCAAGCCATGACAAATTAAGTAGAATGATAGTGAAGTTATCACAAGGTAAAAAAGTAGATTTTGGGGTTTTTAGACTAGGGATTCAGGGGACAAGACGGAGGGATCTGGGCATGTCCCGCCTTTCTCCTTTTTCTTCCTGGCCTCCATCCTCTGCTGTGATGTTGGCACTTTTAGATTTGGTTTAGAGTAGAAGCTCACTGTCTAATATAGGTGATAGGTATTGGAAAGTAACTGTAAATATTGTACATGTAGTTTTTAGTATAAAAAGATAACACTGCCCCAGGGGCAGGCAGAGTGTCTGGACTGTCTTGCTGAGAGGACCTTGGCTGGACAGGAGAAAGAATTTTATAGATAAGGAACAATAAACAACCTTGAGACTGAGAGATGAAGAGCTCTGACTCCTTCAACTGCCAGGCTGGGAAAAGAGACTTTCCAACTTTTCTTGGGGTCACTCTGACAAGCTAGAGGCCCCGACAGCCCTGGGGGCATCTCCTAAGCTACAATCCACTGGCTCCTTCCCCTGTTCCTATATGTGAACAGAGGTGCTCCTGAGCCAGTCCCTCCCATTTCCCTGACTGGCCCTCACCTTTGTACTGCCCCTGAAGAGAAAGCTGGACCCTGAATCACAGAATCACAGAAGTTCAAGACTGGAAGAGACCTATAAGATCATCAAGTCCAGTCGATGTTCTAACTGTTCAACTAGATCATGGCAGCAAGTGCCACATCCAGTCTTTTTTTGAATTCTTCAAGGGATGATGACTCCACCACCTCACTGGGTAAATGATTCCAGTATCTGACCACTCTTTCTGTGAAATATTTCCTTCTTAATTCTAACTTACATCTCGCTTGACGCAACAATGTGTGCGTGTGCCTTGGCCCTGAACCACACGACTGAATTAAACATCTGTGCATATCATACAAAAACCCTTTTTGCTTCCTTACCCTGCACTTCACCAGCACCTACTCAGGCTGCAACAAAAAGAAAATTATACCTCCTCCTGCTTTTTAGGTTTGGGTTTTTTCCTCCTCTTCCTCCTCCTCCTCTTGGGAGGAGAGGATTTCTCAGCAGACACGTCGTCCTCGGAGGAGCTGCAGTAGCGCAGCGCGTTCCTGCGCGAGCTGCGCACCGGCGGCTGCAGGTTGATGCCGGCGTCCGCGATCCAGTCCGAGTATCTGCTCGAGGAGTCGCTGTGCACAGGGCAGGGAAACACAAACACAGCCTGTTGTGGTGCGCTGTAATGTCCCATTTTGGACTTCCAGGTCACTTCCCCAGGTGTGCCTATACCTCTCTCCCTTCCCCCTTGCCCCCATGCTGAGTGAGTCCTGTCAATCAGGTTTAACATTCCAGCAAGGCTCGTGTGGTTGGTCAAGTTCAAAGGATGCCCCTCAGGCCTGGGGGTCATTGGCCTGTCTGGGTGTCATCCCCCCTGAGACCCTGCCCCTCTCACCTGGTTGGTGGCTCACCTGTACCCCACCCTGTCCCTGAGCTTAAAAGGTGATCAGACCATGTGGCCAGGATTCTGTTGGAGCAGTTACCTACATTCAGACCTCTGTAACCATGGAATAAACCACTGGACATTAAACCCTCCAGCAGAATCCATCTCCTTTTCTCTTCACCATCACCTGAAGCCATTCCTCCTGAGGTAAACGGAGTTCCTAACAAGCCTGGACTGGTTCAGTGCCCAGCTGCAATCCCCAGCAAGCCAAGGTATCTCTGGGGTGATACACCGCAGTTGCTGCCTTTGGCCCAGCAGCGAGGGTCAGACTGGCCCAGGCACAATCCAACTGGTAATATTGGGATTCATATTCCAATAACAGCCCAGCTCTCACTGCTGCACAACGCTCAATTCACCCAGCAAAACAGCAGGCAGCAAGAGCTGTTGACAACAACTTCAAAATCACTTTGTCTCTCTTGTAACTATTACTTTACTCGGAGCTTAACATGAATTTTTGGGAGAATCCAGTAATTCAAAGTGTATTTCTTGAAACAACTAAAATCTGGTGAATTCTAAAATCAGTAATTTTAGTCAAGAAAGTTGTGCAGTGGAATTCTGGACTTATTAGGAGCCCTCCCTAAGGAAAACATGAACCAAATGCTGCTTAAATTCTTTACACTTATTCAAATCTCAGCTACACATCCAGAGTGGATCTCTGAGTACCAGCATTCTCTCTGAGTATTTTTTATTTCTAGCACTAAAGAATAGTAAAAGAATTTAGATTTTTCAAAAAAAAAATTTAAGAGTAAGGAAAAAAAAACCCAAAAAAATCCCCAAATAAAATTGGGGGAAAAATTTCCAAAGTGAAATCTTTCATCCCTCCAAAACCAGACCAAAACACACTACAGAAATATTCCAGACTCTTATCCCTCTTTGCCATACAGCAAAAAACCAGAGAGACTTAGAGTTACATTAAAAATATAAATATTTTGGTGAAATGGAACAGTAAATAACAATATAATGTGTCAGTGAAGTATACAAATTCTGCCTTATATGATTATTATTATTAAATGATCACCTCAGAAGCACAACAGAGCTTTTATACAACTCTTAATTTGTCAAAATTCAAATAAAACTCATTATGGCATATGATTCTTCACTTTACCTAGAACTATTACTGTTGCTTTTCTTGTCACTTCTCCACTCTTCCTCTTCATCAGAAGAACCAGAGCCCTCACTTTCTTCAGCTTCCTAAATTTAAAAACACAAACTCAAGCCAAATCCATGTTTTAAGGGTCTGGAACTTAAAAACATGTTGTCCATATTATCAAATTTTAAGAAGTTTGGTAAGAAGTTGTTAAAATGGAAATAAAAGTAATCAGGCCATGCAAAGTTCATAATAAAATCTGACAGGGAAGAATTTATATTACAAAAGGAACAGATCAAGAAAAACAATCACATCTCTCCACACACAACAAGGGCATGTTCTGTCACTATGATTTCTTTTCTATAATTTTTTATTAGTTCTGCAAGTTGAGGAGTTTTTTTCACCCCCTCCTTTTAGTATCAAATGATTGGCCAAGTACTAATTAGAGTATTCATGCATGTATTTAAATGCCACAGTAGAGATACACCAAAATACATTATGACTTTACTAATTTCTTGATTGTTGCTCATTAACTATTTGCATGAATACAATGTTTTAAATGTGTTTTTCATAACTGAGTCAGTATGATACAATGCTCATGTGTCAAGTTGTATTTTGCCAAGCAAAAAAAATAAAAATAGGAGAGAAAATCCCATGAGATTTCAATTGTAGCTTCAAATGTTTGAATTAGTCCAACTGATTGTCATTTTCAGAGTAACAAAGCTGAGAGTCCTCTCACTAAAATCTGCTCATACCCTGTGCAATCATACACTACAATATCAAAGTGCAATACTCACTGAACTTTACAGTCAATTTAAGGGATTTATTGTTTTTATACAATGAAATTCTTTATTAAGAGGAAAGGAAAGGAGAGCCCACTTCCAAGGAAAATCAGTCCTCATCTTATTTGCAAGATTTTCTCTTCTCCTGAACATGTTCCTTTTGTTCACTGCTCCTCCTTAACAAAGTGACATCTCCAACAAGTCTGAGCTTCTCTGCTCCTTCTACCTGTCCTTTTCCAGTTTAAAATTATTTCCTTGTGGGCAAGGCAAGACAAGGGCAGTCTTATCAGCCATTTACAGTCTGATAACACATCAGACACAACAAAAAGCTCCTGCTATCCACAAAGCCCTGTGTCGCCTCAGGTCAGAGCAACAGACCCTGTGGAGGAATCACATTTGCAAGAATCTTCAAAATTTCCACAGAAAAACATTAAAACCACATCTAAACTCCAAATGTCACCTGGAGCCAACCAACTGTCCATCAGATTTTTGAACATGGGCTGTGGCTTTGGTTTAGAACATTCTCAGCAAAACCAGTTGAGCCATTTATAAACTGACAGGAAATATTGTCTTGATTAATGCAACACAACACGTTTGAGATGTACCAACAATGATGATGCTTAAAGAAATACTTTTCCTGGAAAAAGAAGGAGTGGAGGTTTTTGCTTGCTTGTTTAACAGAGAAAAGGCACATCTACATGAAATTTCATTTATTGAGCAACTCAAGATCAAAAATCCAAACTCAGAGGAGAACTCACCTGCTCTATCAAGCCCAAGCAGTTGTCCCTCTCCTCCTCAGAAGACTCCAGCTGCTCAATGTTTTTCCTTGTTCTGTAGTTGGAATATTTCCGTCTGTGCAGTCGACGTTTGGATTGGATCAATGAAGATTCAGAGTCACTCTGATTTATAAGAAGGGAAAGGACAGGAGTTTAATAAAAATATATTTTAATTAAAAACTATTTTGCTGAATGCAAAAATTGCAACAGCATGATGAAGTTAAAACTCTCTTTCACAAGAAATAACTTGCAGGTAAGCCCAAAGTTTAACATTTGCTGTTACAAATTTAGGATTTATTAGTTGTTCTAAGAAATTCTTCTTTTTTTTTTATAAACTACTGTGACAGCTTCATTCACATCACTTGATAAATGTATTTACAGGATCAAGACATAACTGCCTACAATGTGCAATTATAAAAACAGAGAGTGGCTTGGGTTGGAAGGGACCTTAAAGATCATTTTGTTTCAAACCCCAGCTCCCCTCAGTAAAGGGGATCCTGCAGTTGAATTCTTGTGTCAAATTGTTTTGTGCTCTAGGACACAGCAAATCAGGCAACAAGCTTATAAATACAGCACAATAACCAAGGCTTCCTTCTTGCCAATCTCTCCCACAAAACCAAAACAGGTGAGAAAAAATGCACTTGAAAGGAGGGAGGTCTGAAGAAGTTTCCCCACACACAAAATATCGTTATCTAAAATAAAATGACAAGGAACAGCAACATAACCTGTGATTCCTCAAGCACAGGACCTTGAACGCTCTCAGTGTTTCAGCAGGACCTGCAGTACCTGAGTAACTGCAGCCAGACCAGAACAGCCTGAAAGCCACCCTGCCTGCAAAAATTACTCCCAGATACCTCACCTAGAGGCAGGCAAGACTGAAAGCAAAAAGAATTCCAGGAATCCATAAAAATAAACCAAGCCTTGTCCTGCAGTAACTGGGAGCTGAATCATCAGAGTCCTTGGAAGACCATTCCAGAACCCTCTGCTTTCATTTTCCACACCACCACTTCTCCTTGGGCACAGAGTGCTCACTTTTCCAGAAGCTGCCACGTACCTTTTCCAGTGACTCAAGTGACTTTTTATTCTCTGTTGCATAAAGATCTCTCTCTTCTTCCCCTTTTGCAATCCGATATTCTTCCTGTTTCCTACAAGACAGACATGAAAATCAAATTCTACACCTGTTTTGACAATGCTGGTCTCTTTGAGGATTCTCTCTCACATCCAATTCCATTTAATTTTTCATTTCAGATGTTATTGGTGCTCAATTAACTCTAAACCATCCTAAACCAGTAAAAAATATGGGTGCTAAGAAAGTCTTCCTTCCAAACATCAAAATATAATTTACATTTTCAACCTTGTTTTTAATTCACATTTTTCCATTTGCAATCACTCTACCTCCCAACACTGGGAATGCTTCTTAAAACCCTCAGAGATGTGGTAGCACCAATGGCTGCAGCTTTAAACAGAGATGTTTAGCTACTAATTCTCCTTTTCAGAGATCAATATTGACAGTATGTTGTGGTGTGTGCAATAGTATTTTTGAAAGCAACTGGTTTAGCATTTCAAGGGGTTACATCTCATCACCTTCAAAAGTCTCACAGAGAGCACAACCTCACCCAACTCTTCCATGGAAATGATTTAAACCTGCATCTTTTATTTTGGAGGAAGCAAAAATCTAGGTGACCTAGCTAGCCTGGAGATGACTTAAAATATTGAAATAAGGAAGAATCAAGGACAACTTCCTTTTCTTCTCATTGAATGGACTTAACAATTATGAGTTTTTAGCACATCTGCCCACAGCATTGAACTATTCCAACAGCATCCATTCTACCTTTGATGTAACAGCACTTAATTTAGACAATCAAGCTGCTGTGCTGTTCCTAGTGCTGCTTTAAGTTGTAGCTTTTATATTTTACAGATTCTGTACTGGATTAGTGCATAACTCTGAATTCTATATAGAATGCTAGTTAGCTCTCTTCAATTTTGGTCAGAATAAACAATCCTCCTGGGCCTGGAAACCAAGGTCACACCAGCTGCCTCAGGCCCTGTACAGTATAAACAAAAGTGAATTTGGGGGAGAAGCAAACTAGTGGGATAGGACTTCATTACCTGAAGCTGTAATTGGACAATTAATCTCTGATATGCAAATAGACCAAAGTTATATCTGCCCAAAAACATGTGACCATCGTCCATTGTGGATGTAACCTCTGCCAGGCTCTTGCACTGCCCAAAAGCAGCTGGAGGTTGAACAAAATTATAAACAAAAATGAACTGGGGGGAGAAGCAAACTAAGGAGATATGACTTCATTACCTGAAGATGTAATTGGACAATTAACCTCTGATATGCAATCAGACCAAAGTTTTATCTGCCCAAAAAACTTCATGACCATCATCCATTGTGGACATAGCCTCTGCCAGGCTCTTGCACTGCCCAAGAGCAGTTGGGGGTTGAACAAAAGTATAAACAAAAATGAATTGGGGGAAAAGCAAACTAGGGGGATATGACTTCATTACTTGAAGCCTTAATTGAAAAATTAACCTCTGATATGCAAATAGACCAAACTTTTATCTGCCAAAAAAACTTGTGACCATCCTCCATGGTGGACATAGCCTTTGCCAGGCTCTTGCACTGCCCAAGAGCAGCTGGTATAGACAAAAGTGAGTTGTGGGGAGAAGCAAACTAGGGGGATATGATTTCATTACCTAAAGCTGTAATTGGACAATTAACCTCTGATATATGTAAATAGACCAAAGTTATATCTGCCAAAAAATCTCGTGACCATCATCCATGGTGGACGCAGCCTCTGTGAGGCTCTTGCACTGCTCGGCTCTTGCACTCTGCCTGGCCTCTGCTCTGGGCAGCCTCTGCAGGCATCCCCTGCAGGCTGCAGACAGACCTGAGCAAGCTGGGGGGGATCTCTGGCACCACCACCCTGCGCCTCCAGGCCTGCAGGTCCCTCTCGGTGGCCATCTGGCTGCGGGGGGCGTTCTGGTGCATCTGCCGCACGCCCTCCACCTGCCCGCTGCGCCGCAAACCGATGTTGGGCGGGGACTGGATGTCCAGACTCGGCCTTCTGAAAGCTGAAACACACAAATTGTGGGAATCTATAAAATCAGAGGGTTAGCATCTTTCCATTATCATAATCATGTAGTGAGATTGATGCTGAAAAAATAAATAGCTCCTAACACTTTCCATAGCAGTCCCGTCCTGTCTGCGTCTGTAAATAAATTGCCGGCACCAACAAATCAAAATGGTTTTTGTCATGCTGAAGGGAACTGGAAGATTCTTGCTAAAAGATTAAAAAAAAATTAAAAAGAATAATGGCTGTATTTTTGTCTCTAAGTATGTGACTTGGAGCCTTCAGTGATGCTTTAAGTTTTGAGCTTTTCTATTTTTCACATTCTGTGCTGCTTTAGTGTATGGGGCTGGGTTCACATTCAGGGATGCTGAGCTCTGTGCACAGAGCAGGGAGACAAAACAATTCCTGCTCCAGCTGGGCACCAAGGACAAATGACCCAAATCTCAGCCCAGGAGCACAAACCCCGTGGGCTGGAGAGAGAAAAACAAGCAGGGTGGGACTGCAGGGCTAAAGCTGCAATGGGACAATGAACTGCAAGGTGCAAATGGAGCAGAACTGATCCCAGGGACAGAGCCCGTGCCCGGCCGTGCATTTTGGGGCCATTTTGGTTCATCCTGGGTGCAGCCCTGGCTGGGCTCTGGTGCTGCCCAAGGTGCATCCATGGAGGAGATGCTGTGAATAAATCCCTGCTTTATTCTTTAGCTCTGTCCAGCCTCTGCTCTGGGGCAGCCTGCACAAGGCATCAATTCTGGAGGCTTATGTGTCTTGTAGAAAACACAGAGATTACACAAAGTACTTTAAAAATTATTATTTCTGATTCACAGAATCACAGAGTCATTCAGGCTGCAAAAGACCTCCAAGATCCAGCATTTGACCAATGACCACCTGGTCAACCAGACCAGAGCACTGAGTGTCACACTGCAGTGGTTTCCCAAACACTTCCCAGTGGAAGGGTTGTGATGTGATAAAAGGTCTCTTCTGAACTATTTCAGACAGCTCTGAGGCTGCTGAGGCTCTAAAAAGCACTTTTCCTAGAGCTGAGCACATATAATAAATACATAATTATGTAAGAAAATATGTATTTTGAAATCTATATTATATATCTACATAATTAAAACTACAAAGACAGAGCTTGGGAAAGTATCTTGTTTCAATCTCTAAAGAAGGGACAAGGGAAAGCAGCTTGAATAATGGCACAGTACTTACTCTGCAGAAAATAAGGAATGCAAAAATAACTTACATTGACAAACATTTGCAAAAAAATCTATTGTATACATTATGCATGTTATTAATGACCTTTTCCTTTCAAAGTGAAAGGCTTTGCAATTAAATCCCAGGAGCAGCAGTGCTTTAATGAATAAAAATAACCAGGTATCACAATGTTAAAGGAATCTCAGTCCCCAGAATTATACTGAAGTTAAAACTTGTTTCAGTATTTCACACAGCACAATAAAAACAGAGACAGAACAATTACTGAAGAATTTGTCAGCAGTTTTTACCTCTCCTGGGTGTTCCCTCCCCGTTCTGGGGGCCACTTGGAGCAGATTCTTGATCAGCTGCAGCTCTCTGATCCTGTTCCAGCTGCAGCTGTCTGATCATCCCATCCAGAATGCTGGGCTCCAGGCCTGGCTCATCCTGGTCCACTGTCTGCTGGCCAATCACCTGCTCCACAACTTCTCCATCACCTGGAAAACAGATCAAATCAATGACCTTATTCCAATTATTGATTCCAAATATGACATTTATGGAGTGTACAATCAAATGGTTTGTGAACATCACTGCCCACAGAAAAGAACTGCAACATTCATTTGAAAAGCTAATCTTTTTTTTTTGCTTGTTTAAATTGTATTTACTGTAGGACCTTCCAGCATCTTTAGTGAACATAAATACAAAATATCAAGGAAAAAAAGAGTCCTTTAAAATTATTGATCTCCCCTTAGGAACTAGAGCACAACCTAATTCTGGATGTAGACCTTTAGTGACGTTCTTACTTGTTGCTACATATCCAAGCTGAGGAGTCAAATGTTGAATGAAGTTATTCCAATTTAAGACATTTATGGAATGTACAATCAAATGGTTTGTGAACATCACTGCCCACAGAAAAGAACTGAAAGTCCGTTAGAACAACTGATTTTTTTTTGCTTGTTTAAATTGTGTTCACTGTAGGACCTTCCAGCATCTTTAGAGAACATAAATACAAAATATTAAGTGAAAAAAAGATTATTTTTAAATTGCTGCTGCCCCCTTAGAAACTAGTGAATAACCTACTTCTGAATGTGGAGCTTCAGTGACATTTTTACTTGTTGATACATATCCAAGCTGAGGACTCAAATGTTCAATGACCTTATTCCAATTATTGATTCCAAGTAAGACATTTATGGAATGTACAATCAAATGGTTTGTGAACATCACTGCCCACAGAAAGGAAATGCAACATCCATTTGAACAACTGATTTTTTTTTTTGCTTTTTTAAATTGCATTCACTGTAGGACCTTCCAGCATCTTTAGAGAACACAAACACAAATATCTAGGAAAAAAAGAGTCTTAAAATTGCTGATGTCCCCTTGGGAACTGGTGAATAACCTACTTCTGGATGTAGACCCTTAGTGACATTCTTACTTGTTGCTACATATCCAAGCTGAGGAATCAAATGTTCATCTGCACAATTCTCTCTTCCTGGCACCAATCTTTGATATTTTGTGGGATGAGGGTTTCCATCCACATCCACTAAGAAGGGAGGGGGCATGAGGTGAGGGGCCTGCTGGGTCTGCTCATCCAGCACGTAGTTGTTGGAGTCCCGGATCAGCGGCCGGTAGTCAGTGTGGAAGAACATCTGATCAGGAATCTAAAAGGAAATTTCATTTTTATGTCAGCAATTTGGGAAAAAAACATGCTAAAGAACAAAGAACAAGCACTAAAGTCCCTAAAATCTACTTAAAAGTAGAAGAAAGGGCAACTTGTCAATTAGAAAGAAGATTTATGTGTAACTTCAGTTAACCTGGATGGGTTTTCAGTACTGTAACTTTTGATTGTGGTTCTTGCAGGCAACAAAATTCTTTCAGAAAACAAAAAGCTGAAGTAACTTGATGCAAAACGACTGTTTTACACTTAAAAATAATTATCTCCATTCTGCATTTTCCCCTACAATTATTAGAATCACAGAGTTGGAAGGGACACACAAGGATCACCAAGTCCAGCTCATGAGTGGCCCCAAAGTTTCCTTGCAAGGAAATCTTTGGCTAAAGCTCAACACCAGCTCAAATTAAAGTTTTCCTAACCATGATTTCATTCTTTATCTATATCCACCTGAAGTTTTTTCTACAACTGGAAGTCCATGAGGCTGAAGGAAAATGGTTAACTATTAGATCACAGTCAGAATGTTTGCTTCCAGCAGTGATGGCAAACATGAAGGGAACAAGTTTCAATTTCAGCCGAGAATGCAGAGCAAGGAAAAAATAATTCTTTAAAATGACACACATGGAACTAGAAACACAACCTCCAAAAAATGGAGGGGAAGTGAAGAAAAGAAGAAATGTGTATTTATCAAAACAAAAAGGAAGCAGGCTGATAAATTCAAAAATTTAGGATAGGTTAAATTGTTGGATCAATAATTTATTTTTGCTTAATTTAATCAACTACAGTGAATTTGGGCTTGAGTGAGGAAAGGCCTAAAGAACTGCAAGATAAACCAGAGGAAATGAGAAACAGAAGCATTTTTGAGGTTGAACAATGAAAGTGAATTAGCTGTGTCCAAGATGAAAATGTGTTCCAGGAACATTCTTGGGAGTACTCCCATGGCAATGCTGAGACTTTGGGTTTTTTCTGCTCTGCCAGGATCATATAAGCAAGACAATTGACAGACACCAAGGAATCCATTACAATTAGATCTTCTAACCACACAAATAAATTTTTACATATAAACTTTTAAATTAATTAATGTAATAATGTAATTTTAGTTAGCAACTCCATACAGAGATGTGATAAAAAGCTGAACTTACCTTTTCATAAGGCCTGCTACAGCCAAAGCCAAATATCAGCAGATGTCCATGAGAATCTGTGCATGCAAAATGCTGCCCATCTGGTGAAAACTTACAGTCAAAAACAGCTCCATGTCCCTGGCCCTCAATCTGGATTGAAGGAAAAAAATTCAACATTATTTGACCATTTTTTCAGAGCAAACAATAAGAATAAAAAATTAATTACTCCATGCATTTCCCTAAACACTTCCAATTAAGGCACAAATAACTTTGTTACTTCAGTATATTTCTTCCCCTTGAATTTAAGTCCTGAACCAATTCTAAAATATGCACTAGAAGCTATGAAAAGTTACTATTCAGAGAATAAAATAAAGAAATAAACATGTTTTAGTGAGGCTTTTTAGCTGTCAGCACACTGCTTGAAATAAAGTGGAGCTAATATAGACTGGCTTTGTCAAACAACTTTCTAGACAAGAAAAAGAACTTAAGAATAAAAGAAGTAATTCTTTATTTTAAGAACTTAAAAAGAAGCTCTTTGCTGTTGACAGACCAGGGAAAAAGGATAAAAAATTTATATGAACATTAGATCAGAACCTGAGTCTCAGAGAAAATAACCTAATTTAAAGTATTAATGATGAGCTGTAAAATGGAGCCCTCAAGCACTGTACCAATGGATATTAAGATTATTATTTTTAATCCCGTGGAAAATAAAAGTGTCTTGAAACAATGGCCTAAACCAGAGCCTTTCAGATGGCATCTCACCTCAGCTCAGGAAAACAATTACTATGAATGAAGTGCACAATGATCTTCAGTAAAAAGAGAATGTAAAATCTGCAATAATCAGGAAACTCTAAGGTAAAAAGCTCTAAGGAAAAAATTAATTAATAAATTTTGCTGGTTAAGGTTTTCCTGTTTGGTTGGGGTTATTTTTCCCCTAAAGATGCAAAGATGTGAATGTTGGTGGCAGTTCCTTAAGCTGGTAGTGAACACACTGCTGTGAATAAATGGTGTTTAAAGAGGCTCCTACCATTATCTTACCATTATCTTACCATTATCTTACCATGTTAAAATAATGTTTTGTTTTGGTGCCCTTGGTGATGTCCCAGATGAAGATGTTGCCATCATGGCCTGCAGAGAGCATTATCCTGCAGTCAAAGGGATGGGTCTCCAGGACAAACACTTCATCTGCATGGCCCTGCAAAGGGAAACTGCACAGCTCAGGGAAAAAGGGAAATCCACAGCAACAGGATGTTCACAACAGAGCCCAAAGCCTCTCTGGAAAATTAAACCCCAGGCAGCCACAAAGATTTCAACATTCCAAAGGTAAAAATTTTCTACATTCAAGCAAGAGCTGTAGAAATATGAAGCTCTGCCAAAGGACGGTGAATTATTCAATGGGTGAGTTACTGCACAAGGATTTTATTTATTCCACATTTATTTGTTCTTTTATTGACAGGGAAAGCCCAAATCTGGAGGAAGCAGCAAATTTTGGTTAAAAGAATTCCAAGGAACACTCCCCTTGCTGTACCATCCATACAGAGCTTTCAAGACCAATCAGCTCCAATTCTAAATTCAGCATGCACATGGCACTGCAACTCCAGGAAAATCTTCCAAAAGAAGGAAAATCCCATACCACCAAGTCATGGAGCAGCTGCCCTGTGCTGGAATTCCAGACTTTCAGCAGGTGATTATTCACAGCTGTAACAACATAGTTGTCATTTTGGTTCCAGGCTATCATGGTTACTTTAGGCTTCATGAATTTGTCTTCTTCTGCACAAGTGTCACTGTTTGAGAAAAGTCAAACAGGTCAAAGATGTGTTTTGTATTTTATTTAGCCCATTTCTACATCAAAATACAATAATCAGACAACAGAAAGGAAGTGAAGAATTAAATCTGGGTTGAAATTTTTGTCTGCAAAATCCTTCATTTAAAGCAAATCTGGATTTTTAAATTTTAAAGGACTTGATAATCTCTTTCCCATTTGAGATGCAAGGCAAAAAGGTTTTCCTTTTTCATGGAATCTTGGCTCCTCTACAATTAGAGTCCAAACATAAATCCTGCAAAATTTTGGACTTTTTACAGTCAGCTTTTCCAACTCACTGATTCCCAAGCCAACCTCTACATTAGCTAAGCAGTTTTTAATGAGTCCCAACAGAAACACAGGAAAGATAACATTGTGTTTTAACCTCAGTCTATTTCCTTATTCCCTCCCTAAAATACATTTATAGGTTCTGTAACACTGCCCCTCAGCCCTTTTCCAGTCAATCCAAGGAATAAGTTTTTCTTAAAACACCTTAAAACCCACATGGGATTATCTTTATTCATTTACAAAGACTCTCAACTACACAGCCACAGTGAAATCTCAACTATTAATAACTCCTCCTTTGTAAAATCAGGTTTCTTTCATGGTCTTTGTCATCACAGGAAAAGCCTGAAATCATCCTCCAATCAAATGGTGCATCCAAGGTTTGGCTTTTTATTTAATCACCTACAAATAATTTAATCAAAATCTCATTTAATTAAAATCTCATTTAATCAAAATCTCATTTAATCAAAATCTCATTTAATCACCTACAAATGCATTTCTGTTCCGTGTCTGTGGAAGTTTACTGAGCTTCTGTACTCCTGTAAATCATTTCCCCTTCAGGTTTACCCAACACCATAAAATAATCTGATTTTTATCTGTAATAACATTATTCAGATTGGGTGCCACCAGCATTTCATTCATTCACTTCTTTAAAAGCAGAAAATGGGGACAGTCAGGAAGATCAGTCCTTGAGGAAAGCCACCTATTCCGTGTCATGACCTCTCCTGCAAATAGGTCACCACCTACTTTATTTGTACTAACCTAAAAATATTTCTCCCCTGACACACCAGGTGTCAGACTAAACCCAGAGAGAGAAGTTAGATTCTTTCTGTCACTTTTTTCCCTGAAAAGAGGCAACAAAATTAACTTGGTAAATCTGAGAGCTTTCTGAACACTTAGGAATTTATGGAAGCACTCAAACTCAGCAATTATTACAGAATCACAGAATCACAGAAATTCAAGGCTGGAAGAGACCTGTAAGATCATCAAGTCCAACCCATGTTCTAACACCTCAACTAGATCATGGCAGCAAGTGCCACATCCAGTCTTTTTTTGAACTCTTTGAGGGATGATGACTCCACCACCTCCCTGGGTAGATGATTCCAGTATCTGACCACTCTTTCTGTAAAATACTTCCTTCTTAATTCTAACTTGCATCTCCCTTGACGCAGCTTGAGACTGTGTCCTCTTGTTCTGTCTGTTGTTGCCCGGAGAAAGAGCCCGACCCCCAGCTCACCACAGGCACCCTTCAGGAAGTTGTAGAGAGTGATAAGGTCACCCCTGAGTCTCCTTTTCTCCAGGCTGAACAACCCCAGCTCCCTCAGTCGTTCTTCATGTGGCTTGTGCTCCAAGCCCCTCACCAGCCTCGTTGCTCTCCTTTGATGCTCAAGCATCTCAAGGTCCCTCCTAAAGTGAGGGGCCCAGAACTGGACACAATTCTCCAGGTGAGGCCCCACCAGTGCCGAGTACAGGGACAGAATGAGCTCCCTGCTCCTGCTGGCCACTCCGTTCCTGACACTGGCCAGGATGGCATTGGCCCTATGGCCACCTGGGCACACTGCTGGCTCCTGTTCCATCGATTACACCACCAGAACACTCAATTCACCCCTCCCAAGACCACAGAACTTGAGCAGAATTCTGCCCTCACTCTCACATGTGAGTAATTGAGTTTTTCAATGTGAATTTCCACAAAGGAAACCACGGAACGAACAGTGAACACGGCACCTACCCCAGCAGTCGATCAGACATGTCCAACAGGATGCTCCTCCACTCTGCCTGCTCGAAACGCCAGATCCGAGCTGTCCCATCCCTGCTGCCACTGATGAACCTGAACAAGGGTTAAAAATTCACTCATTTATCCTCCAAAAAAATCTGCTTTAAAGCAGGTTTAGATTTAGACAACGCCACAACATAGATTTTGTAGTGGAAGAGTGATAGAAGTGAAATCTTATTTGTGTTCAAGAGAATTCTTTCCATTAAGTTTCTTTCCAGGAAAGCAGGAAAGAGTTTTTCTGAACTGGAAAACTGAATAAAGTTGTCAAAATATGAAGAACAGAGAAACAAGTTCCAAAGTTTAACTCAATTCACAAATTCATCCTCAACTGCTCCTCAATACAGGATTTCAATGTATTTTCATTGCAGAGTATCACACACTGAAGTAGAGGCAATAACAAATCAGATGAAAAGGTTGTAATTTATTTTTGACTATTTTCACTACATTATTTCTATTTCCTGTACAAAACTCAGTGAATTTAAAAGGAAAGGAGGAGGAAAAGGAGATTTATAAGGCCACAAACACATTGGGTACATTAAAAAGTGGCAAAATTTCTCCAGGTAAATAAAACCCAAGCCAGGCAAAAAATATCACCTAACACAGATCAACAAAAAGCTGGAACAGCTGAAGTTTAATTATGCTCCTGCATCAGTGCAAAATTCCCCTTCTTAGTTCTAAATAAGATTTTTCTTTACTGGGAACATCCAGTAACAGATTCTTAATTCCAAAATTAAAATTTTTTTGGCCATATTTCAGCATTTTTCAACATACCTGTCCCCACCATTAGAAAACTGAATGCTGTCAACTTTGTCCTGTAAGAAAAAGTACAGTTTGTTAGAAATTTTATTTTTTAAATAGGAAATATATTTTTTTTATAATTGTGAGTTTAGTAAAATCTGAAATAATGAAAAAATAAAATGTTGTGTTATTTTTAAAGAGTTTTAACTGCAGAGCAAACCAAGTCCAAACACTGTCCAGAATTCACTAACCATTAATGTATCTAAAATGCAGCTTTTAAAACCTGCCTGAAATAAACATGAAGGATTAAAAGATTAAATAACCTGGTTGACAAGTGAATCATATTTAAATATATTTCCAGTACCATAAGTCAACTACAATGGTGACAAGTCTGTTGTTCCTATTCCTACTTACATTTTCCTTAAAATAATAAACAATAATTCACTTTTATCACAATAAAAACTGCAGGAAAAACATACATCACACTTTGTCTTAGAGAGAAAAAGTAAAAAATTAAATACTGATCACGCCTTATCAATGCAACAAAAATAAAGTCAGATTTTGTAGGAGAGGAAGCATTAAGGCAAATAAAATTAATTAAGAGCATTGCTAAAAACCCACTCATAAAATCATCTTGTGATTTCAATATTGCTTCAAATGACTAATTAACTAATTACTTACAGCATGACTTTCCAATTCTGCTATTTTCTCAGGTGTTTCAGAGCCAAAAAAATACATCCTGATGACGTGGTCAGTGCTGCCAGTTGCTAAAAACATCCCACCTGTGAAAATCAAGCAATAATTAATCTGCTGTGGAAGAGATGGAAACAGGTCACCACCACTGCTCAGTGGCCTGGTTTAAATAAAAAAAAAAAACCCCACAACTATTTGGAGAATGGCACATTTTTTATGCTCTTCCACTGACACACATCTGTGGAAGGAAATCCCTTTGCTGCCCCAGAAAGTGTTCTCAGCCATAGTAAAAATCAATTGGTGTTACAAAGGTTTTGAAATAAATCTTTAGGGCAATAGTGGAACTTTTAACATTAAACTGCAGTGAGGAGCCTTCAGTGGTGGGGAATATGGCTCTGGGTAATCAGAGTGATGTAGATGACTCTCATTGTAGTCTGGGCCTCATCTGTGCCAGTGAACTGCATCAAAATTAGGCTGAAATGTGAGTAAATCAGTCAAGTGAATCACACAGGGTGAGCACACCAGGATTGAGCTGAGGGGGCAGAAATTCCAACATCTGCCTCTAAGTGCTGTCAAAAAACAAAACAAAACAAAAAACAAAAAACCCCAAAAAAACCACCTCCCATCAAACAAGCAAAATGTCAAAAACAACTTCCCAACACAATCCAGGGGTCTGTCCTGACAATGCTAACAAGCTACACTTTGATTTACCTTTTATTTCTGAAAATCTGCTTTTTATTTCTGAAAATCTGCTTTTCATTTCTGAAAATGTTCAGATTCTGTGAATCTGAAATTCCCATGAACTGAGTGAAAGGCAACTGCAAGGCAGGAGTGAAGCACATTAAAGATCCAGTTCTGGATCCTTAAGAGGGGAAGATCTTTAAGAGAAGATCTTTAAGAGAAGATCTTTAAGAGAAGATCTTTAAGAGAAGATCTTTATGAGAAGATCTTTATGAGAAGATCTTTATGAGAAGATCTTTATGAGAAGATCTTTATGAGAAGATCTTTATGAGAAGATCTTTATGAGAAGATCTTTATGAGAAGATCTTTATGAGAAGATCTTTATGAGAAGATCTTTATCCCTGGCTCTGGGTCAGGAGCTGCTGCTGGCAGGACCCACCTCCACTGCTGCTGTGGGGTGTCAGAAAACCCATTTTGCCAATCCTTGATATTGCATGAGGGAATTAAACAAAAATAAAAACTCCACTAAAGATGGATAGAAAAACCCAGACATGAGGTGGCTTTTACCTCTGTGAAATCACCAATGTCTTCAACAGTTTTTCACTGTTAGCTAAGGGAATCCTCCTGATTTAATTATGGCACAGCTAACAGGGCACAACTGTGCAATTATTTCCTCACCCCTGCAGGATTTCTCCATGTTAAAGCTGCCACAATCAGGTGTTACAAGAAAGGAAAGAAGAAATCACAAGGCTGAATCCACCTGACTTACCCACACTGAAGGAAGAACAAAGCATCTGAACCCCTGGCCTGGGCTTCTCTGTGAACTTCACTGGCTTGGTGCTGGAAAAGAAAAGATGTTTGAAATAGGTCACAACACCCAAAACTTGGCTTTTAGCAACATTTCAAAGCATAAAGGGATGTTTCTTTAAACATGGATCACTTTATACCATGATGGGGCAAAACACCAGACACACACTGAGCTCTTCCTGGCAGTAATTAATTTTTGGGGTACAAACAAAGAGTAATCACAAATGAACATTTCCAACTATCCTGCATGCAAGTTCTGCAAGAAACATCCTAAAACTACAGGACTGCTGGAAAACCAACAGCACCACCAAGTTTTATTATATTTTCCAACATATTTACATTTCCAGCCAGTCCTGCTGTCCTACTTTTGTACTTTTACTGAAGAAAGAAATTATTGCATTTCCCAACTAATCTCTCAACTCAATGGAACAACATTAATTTGTAAAGGATACAGTTGGTGATGCTGCTTTAAAATAACCATTGAATACATGATTTGCACAGCATTTTTATAACCACAAAAACCCAGTGGAGTCAAAACCACCTGATTTGTTTTACTCAAGCCCCAGAATGGCAGAAATGTTAACAACAAACCAGTCACATACTTGAATTTCATGGAATCTGTATCCCACTGCCAGAAGCAAACAGTTCCATCTGCCCCAGTGGAGACCATGTACCTCAGGGAGCCTTTCACCATGGGGCTGAACTGCAGGGAGGGAAGCAAAACCACACACACAAACTGAGATTTAAATATTAATCATCAACTTCTTTAAAAAGTTCACGTAAAAGCTTGATTTAGTTTGGATTTTTCACCTCAGACTGCTGGAGCAGTTGTTGGTAAATCATTTTTAGTGTTTACAAAGAATATCTCCCCTAATTTAAGGTAAGTTTGTGGTCTGTGTTTCAATTACTGTGTTAAAAAATCCCAGTTCCTTCAGTGGTTTGGGTTTGATGTTTCCACTGACCACAATCATGCACTGAAAATCCTGTCAGTGAATAAAATAATGAGCACAGCAGACTGAAAAAAGGGAAGTTGGAATAGACAGGTGTAGTTTAAAAATAATTCAGCAGAGCATGAGATGTGAGATGGTTTGAATGTGTAATTTAGCATTAGATGTAATTTTATAGGAATTTTATGGGAATTCCTCAGAAAAAATCCTTTATGACATGGATTTATTGCTATGCACAGAGCTGCCCTTCAGAAAACTTTACATACACAATTTGTTTAAATTGTTCATCAATTACTGCATTGGAAAGTCATATAAATTGTACATAGTACAATTATGGTATTACTAAGAAAGCCTAAATTAAAAAATCCACAAACTGCAATAAAAGAAGTACCATTAATATTTAGATATTAAAAAACCAAACTAAAAATGCAATGAATGCCACAGAAAGTGCAGGTATGAAGATTACTCTTGAGGCAGCATTTTTGAGAAAAATTTAAAATTATTTGTTTGTACTGAGCTCCACAAGCTACTCTTCACCTGCTGGTCTCACTGGAAAACACCCCAAACCTGGATAATGAGTTACTAATTTCTGTGTTAATTAAGGAATTTAAACTCAGACTGAATCCAAAGGACACCAAGAACACATCATGTATCAAACCACCTTCAAATTTAAATTACACACATTACAACTTCTGAAGTAACTCCTGTTTTGGAGATTAAAACAAATACCAACATCCCAAAAATTGTAGGAATAATATACAGGATCAGAACACATTCACACAGAACAGCAAATCATGTCTCCAGTGAGAGACAACAGGAGGACAGGATATTTCTCAGAAATTCCCTTTTGTTCCAACAACTCAAGTATTATTTCACATCAAGATCAACACAGTGATCTTGATGTGAAAAAGAATTCCTGTCATTATCTTCAGTTAAATATTTAAAAATTCCAAAGAGACAAGGAATTTACTTGTTTTCAAGCAGGTTTATCCTGTGATTTGACATGAATATTTACACATTCAGATTTCACTACTCCCATAGGCAGCCCCAGAGAAAGAATTTCAGTTTTTAACATGCAGGAACACTTCAAAAGCCCCATCCATACCTGCAGGGAGGTAATGGAGCCTGTGTGCCCATGGAGGACAGCAACTGGAGCACAGGTCCTCAGACACCACACCCTGATCATCTTGTCACAGCTGCCAGCTGCAATCATGGTGTTCTCATAGTTCACAGCCATGTCAGAGATCTCTGCTGAGTGTCCTCGTAAGGTGGCGAATAATCGGCCATTGTGGGTAGACCAGATCTTCACCAGACAGTCATCTGAGCCCTGAAGAGAAATATTCATTAGGGACAACTTCTGACATGCTTCTGACCTTTAATTACAGCAAACTGTTCCACTTCAGCAGAGTGACAGCTGCATTTTACCAGCACTGATATTTATCTCCAGAACTTCCTGCACAACACCCATTTCCAAGCTCTTTTCCTTGCATCATCTAAAAATATATTCAGAGTTGGATTTATTTCATCAACTTACAGTAAATATTCTGTGTCCAGTCCTGTCAAATGCAACACAATAGACAGAAGAGAGATGGCCAAGGATCCTCCTGTGCATCTTGACATGCTGGTACATACTCCCTGGGAATGAGGTGCTGAACTTGGCATATCCAGTTAATTGCTTTGCTCGATGCACCTCCACTGGAACACAGGAAACATCATGTTTCAAACATGTCTGCTCTAAAACTTGGGTTTATTCAATTGCCATTAATATTAAAAAATTAATTTCATAAAGTCAGGTTTTGTGGTATCTGTAATTTTATATCAGTGTTTTAGGTGTGCTCAGCAGCAGGGGGAGAGGTGAGAGGAGCTGACCAAGGCTGCAATCACATCATGTTTCAAACATGTCTGCTCTAAAACCTGGGTTTATTCAATTGTCATTAATATTAAAAAGCTACTAGAAATTACTGTCAGATTTCATAAAGTCAGGTTTGTGGTATCTGTAATTTTTATATTTTAGGTATTTTAGGTGTGCTCAGCAGCAGTGGGAGAGTTGAGAGGAGCTTACCAAGGTTGGAATCCCATCATGTTTCAAACATGTCTGCTCTAAAACCTGGGTTTATTCAATTGTCATTAATATTAAAAAGCTACTAGAAATTACTGTCAGATTTCATAAAGTCAGGTTTTGTGGTATCTGTAATTTTTATATTTTAGGTATTTTAGGTGTGCTCAGCAGCAGGGGGAGAGGTGAGAGGAGCTTACCAAGGTTGGGGGGGGTGCCATAGTTCACAGGCATTTCAGGGGGTCTGCCTCGATGCAGGGCAGCAAATGCAGAGCCCTTCCAAACTGTGCTCCTGCAATCTGCAACAACAGTTGAAATTCATAATGAATATTTGTTTAAAATGCAGCTCCAAAACACAGCAAAGAGCCCATCTAGTCTGGTCTCAAACACAGGATTGAACCCACTGAAAAACCAGGCACCGACTGCCTCAAAACTTCTCACAAACAATGAAGAGTTAAAGAGAAAAATCCATTTAATAGTATTAGAAGGAGAAAAAACCAACACAACCAACTAGCAAACTGTGAAATTACTCCTAAATGATGGTACCCCTGCAGTTCACGTGACACAAAACTAAAATTCCAACTGATTTTTAACATTTTCCTGAATATTTCTACAGGAATGCAATGAGTAGTTAATAATGTGAAGTTATTTCATGAGATGATCTCAAGAATCTTTCAGTAACTGAAGGGGATTTACAAGAAAGCTGGAGAGGAATTTTTCACAAAGGCTTGGAGAGAAAGGACAAGGGGGAAGTAGGATGAGTTTAGATGGGATGTGAGGAAAAATCCTTCCCTGGGAGGGTGGGGAAGGCACAGCTGGGGCTGCCCCTGGTCCCTGGCAGTGCCCAAGGCCAGGCTGGACACTGGGAGGTGTCCCTGGGACAGTGGGAGGTGTCCCTGCCCATGGCAGGGGTGGAATGGGATGAGATGAGATTTAAGTTCCCTTCCAACCCAAACCATTCTGGGATTTTCTGGGATTTCCCTTCCACAGCATCAGCCCTGCCTTTCTCACAGCACTCCCCAAACCCTAACCCTGTACCCATGCCATGACTCACCCCCATTTCACATAAAGAACACTTCCTACCTTTTGCTGTCCTTAGCAAGGACTGTCTCCCTGCCCCAAGCAAGGAATTCACTCTGGAAATGCTGGGTGGGATCTCCTTATCCAGGATGGGGCCAATACGTTTGCAAATCTGTAATAAATGATCTGGAGCCACATGTTTGTTGGACAGCACCTGACAGAAATTTAAGGTTTAAAAATTAGGATGGTACACTCAGAACTGATGGATCTAAAAGCATCAATAGGCACAGGTATACTTGATATTTTTGATTTTTTTTTTTAAGTTCAACTTACAGAGAAAATCAATTCTGTTAAGCTCTGATCTAGTAAATTCAGTGGGTATTCTGCAAGCCAGGGAGAGCTGTAGTAAAAATAACTGGAGTAAAGTGACTCCTGCACATCAGTATTTTATTACTTGAAGCTTGCAGGAATCACCCCTGTGGCACCCACTTGTGAGGCACCCTACACTGAGTGGCTTTGCCCAATTCACCCTGGGATTTGTACTAAAAATAAGAAATAAAATACAAACTCTCAGAACTGAAGATCATGCACAAGAATTTATGCAGCTACCACTGGTACCTGTTCAGTGAAGTGCAAACCAGCAGGTTTGAGTACAACCTCTCTGGAAAGAGTTTCCTTGAAGAACCAGTACCAACCTAAGCCTGCCCTACTTCCTTAAACCAGGGCTCAAACCATTCCTCCCTACACTCAGCAATGATCCCACACTATCTGCATCAAGCAACCTAAAAAAATATCCACCCCCACCCACACTGAGATGTCTCAGACAAGAACAGATGTGTGAGGGTTTTGATGATTTTTTCCCCCTTTTAATCTAAAAAATCCTTATTCTTATCAAGACAATAATGTAGAAATTAAAGACACAAAGTAAGAGTTTAAACAGCTTTGAGTGGAGCAAACTGTCAGAACCATAAACTGAAGCTGTTGGGGAGGTGTGAAGGAGCTGGGATTGGCAGCCCACACTCCCTGCAGTGTGAGCTGGCCATGGCCAAACCAGTCACCCCAGCAGCTCCTGCAGCAGCCCCAGAACTCCCAGGCAGCCCAGAGAGCCCAGGCCACAGCAGCTCAGGTATGTGGCTCCTGCCCAGCTCCCTCAGAGCACAGGCAGAACGAGCTCCTGCTGCTGATGCTGCTCCCTTGAAGGGCTGATGATGACCCAACAGGGCTGATCTGCTCACACAACACTGGGAATTAAAATAAAATTAAAAATTAAATACCACACACTGTCAGAAAGTTGCCCAAATGCACACAGAGCATTCAGAAAGCACAATTTAAGTCACATCCTAGCACTTGTTTTTAATAATAAAATGCAGGTATAAAGCTTGTGGGGCACAGGTTGTGCTCCTGGCAGGGTGGGAGGAGATAACATCACAAAAAAGTTCCCATTACCCCACAGGCAAACCTGTCCAAGCAAATCAGCCCATCAGATGCTTAAGGCTGATGATAAGAAACATATCTGGTAGCCCAAAGAATACAAAATGCAGCTTGACAGAATTTCTTTATCAATTTTGACTCTTGAATTGCTACAGAGCAGTGCCAGCCACAACACCCAGGACAGAAAGGTCAGCCTGCTCTCTGCCAAACACCAAAACCCTTTTTGCTTGCCTGCCATCAGCAATAAATATATTTTCTAATATATTTTCTAAATGCAACCTCTTGCAATTCATTTCTTTTTGAAGTAGTTTTGCTGGGATTTTGGAAGGAACAGTTATTTTAAAGATTTGCAATTCCACGCTGAGCAAAGTGGAATAGAAAAAATTACAGCACGTGACTGATTTGTCTGTGGTGGTTCCCAGAGGTTCCCAGAGCCCCTCAAAAACCAGAAACTAAAACTCTGAGAATATTAATTTAGATGTTCTTAAACACTGCTGCCCTGAGCAGAGATTTCATTTAAATTGTGCAGGAAAAAAGAAGTAGAGGCAGCACATGTTGAAGAATTAGTTTGACAATTGTGTATTCAGAATAATCAGAGTTAAAAAGCAGCCCTGAAATCAGGAAAACACACACATGGGATCTCCCAACACTCTACTTTCTGCCAGAAGAAATGGGACAAGAAATCAACAATGAAGCAACTAAAAAAAAACCTCCCAACAATTCTTTCTAAGCCTAATCCTACTTTCATCTTGCCTAAATTCAAGTCAGAGCTTGAAAATATTCCTGTTTAGCAAGGCCAGGCTTCTTAGTGACTTAAAAAAACTGATCTAAAACCTTCCTTGCTCAACTGACCACAACAAATAGAGGAAATGGAATCACACTTATCATGTCAAGCAATGCTCAAATCATTAAGAAAGTGTTTTAAACAACACTTCATTCCTTCTCTATGCAAATATGAGCCTGAGATCTTTAAGTGCTTCACAAGAGGGAGTTCACAGCAACAATCAGTCAATTAACCCAGAATGCCTGAACCTCAGGTGGGAAAAAGCAAGGATAAACAATTCTTTAAAGGAAACACCATCAAATACAATAAATCAGGATAAAAACCACACAGGGCAGGGCAGGCACCACCAGGCCCTCAAACTCTTTGCCACTTAAGAAACAGCAAAATTAAGCCCCAAAACACAGCTCTGCCTTCTGTAAAAAACAATTCAGAACACACCACACCAGATGTGGAAGGGAAGAAAGTAAATTCTGCGGAGAGATCACCCCCATCCTTGCAGCACTTTAGAAACAAAGCCACGAGCAGCGAGGAGCCGGCGATGTGAGCACATTCACAGCCACCACAAGTGCCAACCCTCGCTTTCTGAACAGCGATTTCATTTCCTAATCTGTTGGAGGGGGCTGAAAGAAACCAACCAGAAAATAAATACCGACAAATCACAACGCGCCTCACAAGCTGGTGCCCGAAACTCCGAAATGAAACCTCGCTGGAGATTGGCTCCTGCCTGCATGTAGGCAGTGGCATGTACCACTGCACAACGCCAAGCTCCACCTCTGCTATGTAAACAATATCCTCAATTTAAACCACCGCTTGTGTTTTTGTTAGTCTGATGTGAAGAAATTAAAGGCCCTTTCTAAAGGAATTCCAGTGTTCAGAGGCAGGACGGTACAGGGAGGTGAAGATTTGGGCCTACTCTTAAAGGTAGAGGGGTCTAACATCAATGTCATCACCGTAAATAAAAAGGGGTTTTTTTAAAAGAGAAAAGTCTCACCAATTCTTCATAACTTCTATAATGCTCATTTCCTTGCCAATCCAACCTTTTGGGAAGCAACTAAATAAAGGAAAAACAAACAGAAAAACCGTGAGCGGTGAAAGGGGAAAGGAGGGATTACCGATCATATCCAAAACAATGTGTGTCGAGGGGGGGAAAAGTTGAGACAGCGGCAGAAACTTGAATGACTAGCAAAGGAAACTTTTGACTACAGCAAGATTTCATCAGAGCCCACACAGACCTGGTGCTGCTCCAGCTCCTGCACCAGCACCTGCAGAGGGAAGGGGAAAAACACAAAGTCAGGGACAAGACACGATCGGGCTCCCCCGGAGCGGGGGGCGCGGCTGCTCCCACCTCCCCCGGCCCTCAGGGGCAGCACGGGGTGCCCGCGCCCCGGCGAGCCCCGCACTCACCTTCAGCGCTCTCCGGCAGGGCCCGGTGCTCAGGAACCGGGCGATGAGGAAGTAAAGCTCTGTAAGAGACACGGCAAGAGACACGGGGGTTGAGCCGGGGGGCGGCCGTGACCCATCCTGAGGGGGGGGCAGGAAGATGGCGGCACCTCCTCACCCCGGCCCGCGGTGTTACCTGATTCAATGAGCGGCAGCGACGCGCCGGAGCTGGAAGAGGCCGCAGGCTCGGCCATGGCGGGCTGAGGGCGGCGGGCCCGGCTCGGCACGGCGCTGTCAGCGCCTCCCCTCCTCCCTCCCTCCCCTCACGGCCGCCCCCCCGCTCCCCTCAGCGCTCCCTCCCTCCCTCTCCCCCCTCAGCGCAGCCTCGGCGGCGCCGCCGCCATCGCCGCCGCACCACCCGCCACGGAGCCGCCGTCGACACCTCCGCCAGGAGCGCCCGCGGGGGGGCGGCGGAAAATAGTTCCCGCAGTACCGGGCGCTTCGAGCGCGCCGAGGGAACAGCGGTGAAGGCGTGTGGCCGCGGGGATATACACGAAGGGAAGCGAGGTGGGTGGCGGGGGGGATGGTGGGGAAGGCGGCGGGTGAGGAGAAGGGGAGGCGGAGGCGCGGAAGGATCGCGCGAGGAAGGCGGCGGTGACGCGCACCGGGGGCGGGGCTGAGCGCGGCGAGGCGGCAGCGCTGAGGGGTGGCGGCGGCGGAGAGGCGGCGGCGGCTGCGGGGCTGCTCCGGTCGGCCCCGGGAACAGCGGTGCTGCCGCCGCTGCTCGGCCTCCCCAGCCCGGGACAGCCCTCCCGGGACCGGCAAAGCACCGACAGCCGTTTCCAGGGGGGGATGCGGTGACGGAGCGGACGCCGTGTGCCGCTAGGCCAGGGCCTTTGCCTCGTATGCCGTGTCCGGCTCTGGGCTCCTCACTGCGAGGATATCGAGGGGTTGCAGCTTATCCACAGAAGGGAACAGAGCGGGAAAGGGCTGGAGAATCCCTGAGGGAGCTGGGCTGGGGCTGAGGCTGGAGCAAAGGAGGCTCAGGGGCCCTTGTGGCTCTGCACAAGTCCCTGCCAGGAGGGCACAGCCGGGGGGGTCGGGCTCTGCTCCAGGGAACAGGGACAGGAGCAGAGGGAGCGGCCTCAGGCTGGGCCAGGGCAGGCTCAGCTGGGACACAGGGAGAATTTTTTCGCTGCAAGTTTGATTAAACATTGGAATGCTCTGCCCAGGGAGGTGTTCAAGTCCCCATTCCTGGAGGAGTTCAAGGAACGACTGGAAGTGGGTCGTTGACAAGGGGTTGATCAAAGGTTGGACTCGATGATCTCAGAAGTGTTTCCAAAGCAAAATGATTTTGTGATAATGTGATTCAAAGTGCACTGTGCCGCGTGGTGCCCAGTGTGCGCCGTGGCTGCAGGGATTGGGGAGCATCAATGCCGTGTCCGTGTCAGAGCTCAGGGCTGGCCCAGCCTCTGCTGTGACAGCAGAGCCCCGTGCGGGATGCCGGGGGCACCTGGGGGTCCCCAACCACCACCTTGGGGAGGGGCATTTCCCACACACAGCACTGCTCCCCTGGCATCACTGACCCAAAAAGAAACCAGCTCTGCCCCCATGCCTGTGCCACCTCGAGCCTGGCTCCTGGAGGCAGCATTTTGGGAG
This sequence comes from Ammospiza caudacuta, assembly GCF_027887145.1. Classification (NCBI taxonomy): domain Eukaryota; kingdom Metazoa; phylum Chordata; class Aves; order Passeriformes; family Passerellidae; genus Ammospiza; species Ammospiza caudacuta. The sequence continues at coordinate 118,217,172 of NC_080594.1, read as the reverse complement.
CCAGGACATCGGGCTGTGAGGAGGCTCCAGGATGGGCAGAGGGATGGAGCAGCTCTGCTGGCAGGAAAGGCTGGCACAGCTGGCATTGCTCACCTGCACAGGAGAAGCTTTGGGCTGAGCTCAGGGTGGCCTTGCAGGGCCTGGAGGAGCCCCAGGAAAGCTGGAGAGAGACAATTGCCAGGGGATGCAGGGACAGCACACAGGGAATGGCTTCACACTGAAAAATTACAGGTTCAGATCAGATAATTAGGAAATTTTTTTCTCTGGCAGGGTGGGCAGGGGCTGGGATGGAATTCCCAGAGCAGCTGGGGCTGCCCCTGGATCCCTGGCAGTGCCCAAGGCCAGGTTGGACACTGGGTTGCAGCAGCCTGGGACAGTGGGAGGTGTCCCTGCCATGGCAGGGAGTGGGAGTGGATAATTTTTAAGTTCCCTTCCACCCCAAACCATTCTTCATCTTTTTTTCTTTCCCACCGTTGTTTCCCAGCCATGCCCAGCCTGAACACTGATAAAACCAGCAATGGCTGTACTTGTGTTATATTTTAAATCCCAGGTCTTTGCCTATTTAATTCCCCACCTCTGGTACCTTAAAATGCATTTTTAGAACCTTGAAGTAAATTACTTCTATGTCTCATTCCCTTAACCCAAACAACTGCTAGGACTACACAAAGACAACAGAGTATGTTCCAAGAAAGAAGTTTTGTTCTCCTGCTGTTGTATTTTGGATCAGACTGTGCTCCACTGGATTCAAATCTGCATCAGCTCTCACTCCAATCCTTAGCTGAAGAGTAAATTTGGTATCACACAGGACAGAGTAATATTGAGAAGTTCCAATAAATTAACCAGTAGGTGATAGATGTGAGGGAAATGCTGAAAGTGCACAGAATCACAGCACCAGAGACCCAAAACAAATGAAAAACAGACACTGTAAAAGCAGGGATGAGTGGTTATTTTAGGGGATTTACCTGCAAGTTTAGTACTTATTTAACTGGTGGGTTGAGCTTGCCAAAACCAGAGAGTAAGTAATATCATAGAGCTAGATTTTGTTACTATTAAATTAAACCAACAAATATGAGGGGGATGTTGGGGGAAGTGAGTGATAAAAGTGGCATCAATTTCCAGTTTTGAAATATCCAAAAACTTGAAGCCAAAGACAAGTGTGCTGTGTGAGGAACATTCCTGTGATGGAATGGAACAGGAGCAGGTTGTGCTCTAAGGTTGGGAGACTTCCTATAGAAAAGTTAAAGATTTCTAAAGTATTGAAGAGATAAAAATGGTAAAATTCTTCTTGAATTGAGAGTATTGATGAAGAAAGCAAATTAGAGGTGAAACTGAAGTGGCTTTTTTTAGAAATAACTGCAACAATTTGAAAAAGGCACTACAAATGTACAGGAAGCAGGTACTGGGCTTGCAGGTGTTACTTAGGAGCATAAACAAATTCTGGGGTAAGAGGAAAAAACACCCAACAAAGAACAAACGTTTCTGTTTGAGCCTGGCTCCTCCCAGCACAAGGTGACAGTTTCTGGCTGCCATCTGAGACTCTCTAATTATTGACTTTTTTAAAGCAAACAGCAGCAGCACAAAGCTCTCACTTGCCAACTGCAAGTTTAGACTCACACTGCAATTCTCCACTCCTGAACTGCCACCCATCTCTTTAAGGTACAGTTTTAGCACTCGGAAGGACACAGTTACAAATCCAAACCACAGCACTCAGATTCTGAGTTCACACTCAATACAGGAGCTATGGAAACATCCTTTCATAATCAAGATTTATTTGGCTTTTGTTTGGTGATCACAAACACTATCAACAATTTTACAATTGTTTTTATTCACAGAGCTTTTTTTAATCTAAAAACTAATTGTTTTTTTTTTTTTTTCTAGCACTATTTCAAATATTTTTCACTCAATCTTTGTAGACAAGCTGTCCTTGAAAACTAGATGTGAAGTTCCAGTATCTCAAATATTGACATAACAAGTTCCATCTGCCAAGCAGAAACTTTTACTTAAGACAGTATTTAAAGATATAAAATAAAAGTTTCCAATCTTTTTGCATCACAGCTACAAAGTTGTTGGAAAAAAATAAAGCTGCAACTACCAAAAATAACTTTGTCACTGATATACATCACTCAGCAGGGAATCCACCACTAGGGAGCAGTTTTATTAGATAAGCAATTCTACTGATGGTACAACCACAGAGAAAGATAAAGAACTAAAATGTTAAGACATTCTCAACACATCATTATGAATTCCAAAGTCTGATCTGTGTTATGCTTCATTTTGTAGGATAGAAAACTGTCCCTTGGAGTCTGTGGAATGTGAGGCTTAATCAAGGCCTCAATGCCCTCTCCTTAATTAACACACTGTTAATTTCTGGTTTCATAGAAAACAGACAACCAGTACATGATTTTACCACTTAAAAAAAGCATTTACACTTATCTAAATATGTAAAAAAATGGGTTGAGTCGGGATTCTCTCCTTTTTAAAAACGTGTTTTCTAGAACTACTAAAAAACTTGCATTTACAAAATAGTTGATAAAAATATTCCTCTGAATTGTACAAGAAGAAAGGTTTAAGGACCACCAGTTACAGATGTGGGAGCAGGTGTCACTCAGACTTCACTTCTTTCTCTGCAGCTGCATCAGGTGCTGGGGTCTGGAAAGGGGAAAAAAGCAGAACAATTCAGTGCAGGAAGTTTTTAGTGGCTCTGATTAGTTTGGAGTTTTAATGCACCTTAAACCCTGCACAGAATAACCTTGACTTGTTCCTGCAGATTTCTTTTGGATCTGCTAAACCAAGCTTCACAAAAAGGCTCTTGGATCCACCAGGATGGATTGCAGGATGTTGATTTGTAACTAAACACACACTGCAAGGGGTTTTAATTTTAATTGGATTACTGCCTTTATGACAGAAAAAACTCCAGCTGTTACACAGCTACAATTACATATGAGGTGTTTAGAAAATCCATGAGGTAACACTTCATGCCTTTAAATTTCAGTGCCACACTTCAAATATCCTTCAAATCTTAACCCTATTTTAATTCTTAGCAAACAATAGCATCCAACAGGACAGACTCTGCCTCTTTGGCATAAAATTACACCTGGGATTTTGGGTGCTGTGAGCAATCATCATCCATTCCTTGTACATTTACATAATCTCTGCACCAGTGAACTGAAGGGACCCCAGATGGGAATGCTGCCAAATTTGGTTCCACTGCTGAAGCTTTACAAGCACAAATTAAAAGACTGCAATAATGCCAAAAATGAGTCAGCTGAAGAACTTGCAGTTGGAGCACAACTTTTTCACACTGCAGGCTTGACAATGACAAACTGTTACCCCAGAGCTCACTGAAGTACCATCCTGTACCTTCCCAAACAAAAACCAAAATATTTCACTGAACCAAAACTAAACCAAAATACTCCACTGAACTGAAAATGTCACAGAAACCTGACACCAACTCCAGGCCCATAATTACCACACTTGTATTTGATCCCTGAAAATCTTGGCCTAAATTTGTAACAATGTCTGCATCCAGGAGTGTAATACAGAGTGGAGGATGCTGCAAGTGACCTGATCCATGACTCCAAAAAGTTCAGGCACTCTGGCACTGTGGTGCAGCCAAGACTCACCTGCCACAGCAATAACTCATTAATTGTTGTACTTTGTCCCTGCACCAACCTGTCCCTTCTCCCAGCAAGGTCTGGCACCTCAACTTTGCCCAGATCACCTCTGGGTTTCACTCAAGACTCTTTTCCAGGCCCAAGAAAAAGAATATTTCATTTATCAACAAACTTTTGTAGCAAAAAATCCACCCCAACTTCTCAGTAACAGCAAAACCCAAACCCAGCACTCCAAACTTCACCTCCTCAGTTTTAGCTTCCCCATTCTCTGCAGGCAGGTTGTCCTTTGTCTGCTGCTCTTGGTTTGTCTCTTCTGTCTGTTTTCCTTTAGGCCCCTTCTTCCCCTTTGATGGAGCTTTCTTGTCCTCAGATTTATCCTGCAATGAAATACATTGCCAGTAAGTGAATTGTTATGATCTTCCAGCTAAACCTTGAAAACAAAAAAAACACACCAAAAAAGATAGATTTGCTAAGCTACCAACAACCCCTGATCACTCATTATAAAATATTTCAGAATTACATAATTACAACACAAGACTTCTATACTTCAAATGCCAAAATATATTTTTCTTCATTATTATTCATTTAAAAAGCCCACTAAGTAACTCCATAATGAGCAAACTTCTCACAACTAGAAAAAATACTGAAGATTGTTTTAAAAACGGAGGAAAGTCTTAAAAACTGATAAAGTTGATGCAAAAAGGGTGTTTTTTTTTGATGAATCAAATAAAAAATCTTTGTTAATTAATAGCTTGAAGTAGTTTTAAGCAGAAAATCCAACATCAATGAGCAGCAGTAAGTGCAGATGCATCACAAACACTGCAAAAAAAGGAAATTACAGGTTGGTAGCATTGGAAAGCTTCCCCAAATTCTTCAGGCTTACAGCCCTGAGAGTGGGAACACACTGATAGTCAGAGCACTGGAATGAAGGTGGGCTCCTGGTCAGTAACTGCTCAATAGGATTAATGCAATGAAAATATCAGAAAGTCTAAAAGATGATGAGTTTATCTGAAGTTAGAGAATCACGGAACAGTTTGGGCTGAGAGGGATCTTAAAGATCATCTCATCCAACCCCCAACACCTCCCACTGACCCAGGCTGCTCCAAGCCCCAGTGTCCAACCTGGCCTTGGGCACTGCCAGGGATCCAGGGGTGGAATTCCATGCCCACCCTCACAGGGAACAATTCCTCATTGCCAATGTTCCATCCAGCCCTGCCCTCTGGCAGTTAGAAGCCTTTCCCTGTCACTCCATCCCTAGGAAATTATCTCTCTTCACCTTTCTTATCAACTCCCTCCAGGTACTGAAAGGTCACGATGAGGTCACCCCAAAGCTTTTAACACATCACTAAGAAAAGCTTAAGATGACAAAGGAACACTTAACAACGCAAACAGCAGCGAGCCAACAGACACAAGGCCTTTTTTAATTCTCCCCAAAACCAAACAATTTTACACCTCACTTATTTTCACTGTGAAAGCTGTGCTGAAAAATTCAAAGATCACACAAAGCCACTTTCTTACACACAAACACCTGAAAGTTTGACCACATGAATGGAAGCTCATGTGGTTTTTAAGTGGCTAATACATTTTTTGCCTGTCCTAAGACACTGCTCTAAAACATCAGTAGGTGTGCTTTATCCCCTCGTGTTACACAGATGAAATACAACGCTATGCACAGAATCATTCAGTTTGGAAAAGTCCTCCAAGATACTCCAACTTTAACTGAGCACCACCCTGTCAACCAGAGCAGAGCAAACCAGATCCTAGCCTATCCTTGGACACCTCCAGGGATGGTGACTTCACGCCCTCCCTGGGCAGCTTTTCCAATGCCTGCCCAGCCTTTCTGTGAAGAAATCCCTCCTGATGTCCTAACGCAGCTGCTTTGACAGTCAGGTAGTTCCACCCAATATAACACGCATGGATCCGTGCCCACGCTTCCGTGCAATGCCTGGAGCTTAACAAGGCTCTACAGCCACAGCGATGGAATGTACCTGTAAATACTGGCAGAAGCACATCAAAACAACGCTTCAGCCAAGTTCCCACAAGGAACAAAACCATTCCAGCACGGTGCCCCCAAGCACTCCCACCTCCTCTCCCTTCCCTTTTCCAATTCACTCTCACCTTCGCCGGCAACTTTTTAGGTTTCGGCTCCGCTTTGGCAGGCGCGGGTTTCTGAGGAGAGAGAATAAATCAGGCAGGGATCCAGCCTGGGCACGGCGTCCCGCCCATCCCGGCAGGGCCCCGCCGCTCGGCACTTACCGCGGAGAGCCGCGCCGATCGCCGCTTGGGCTGCGAGGAGACACGGACACACACAGGGACACAGAGAGAGAGAGAAGGGCGTGAGGGGCGGGCAGCCCTGGGCAGCCCCGCCTGCCCCGCCGCCCTGCCCGCTCCTTACCTCCTCGGGGGCGTCCCCGTCCGCCACCGTCACCTGCAACACACAGAGCGCGTCAGCGAGCGGGGCGGCCCCGGCCCCCGCCCGCCCCTTCCCGGACCGCGAGGCTCACCGAGCCCCCCCGAGCCTCCCTCCCACACCCGCTGCCCCGTCCCCAGCACAAGGGGAAGGCGCCAGCCCTCGGTACCGCCAGCCGCACCGGAGCCCGCGGCGCGGCCGCTTCCCGCCGAGCCCGCTCCCCACACGCTCCCGGCCGTCCCCTCCCCGCGGCTCCGCTCGCTGCCGCCCGCCTTCACCTTCCTCTTGGGCATCTCGACGCTCTCGGCCGCGACCCCCGCGGCTGCGGCTGCTCCTGCTGGTGTGGCGCGGCTGCTGCTGCGAGCGAGCGCTGCTGCTGCGGCCGCCTGCGCGCCCCAGCCCGGCTGCGCAGCGGAGCCGCCGCCCCCCTCCCCATCCCAGCAGCGCCAGCGGCGCCGCAACAGGATCCAGCCGGATCGGCGCGCGCCCCGCCCCGCCCGAGCGCACCGCCTCCCCATTGGCCCGCCCGCGTCACGTGCCCCGCGCGCGCGGCCCCGCCTGCCCTCAGGCGGGCGCTGTGAGGAGGAGGCGGCGGCGGCGCGGGGCCCATGGCGGAGAGCGGCGCCTGGCTGCTGGTGCTCAGCGCCGTGTTCCTCTGCAACGCGCTCAAAATCCTGCTACCCTCCTGCTCCTCCCTCGTGAGTGATGGCGCCCGTGGGGAAGCGGGAGGATGGTTGGGAGGGGACCCCAGGGAGCCGGCGGGGCGTTACGGGGTTCTCCCAGCCCATGGGGAGCGCTCCCGCGGCCCCGGCGGGGACGGACAGGGTCTGCTCCTGCTGCCGGCCTTGCTGAGGAGAGGCTGGGGCTGGAGGTGGTGGAGCTCAGCCCCGCTTTCTGCGGGATGAGTTACCTGTGTTATCGTTGGTGCTCCTGAGCCTCCAGTCCCTGGAATGCATCACGGAATCGTGGAAAGGTTTGGGCTGGAAGGAACCCTAAGGATGATCCGCTCCCACCCTCCTGCCGTGGGCAGGGATCCTTCCAGCGGGCCTGGATGCTCAGAGCCCCGTCCAGGCTGCTCCTGAACTCCTCAGCCACAGCTGAGGATGGGCTCCTCAGCCACAGATGGGGCAGCCACAGCTTCCCAGTTTTCGGGGTAGGAAGGATCACTTTGCTCGGTCTTGCGTGTTTTCAACAGATGGACGTGCCCATTGTTGAGATAGGAGATCAGTGGATACGGAGATGAAGGAGTTAAGTCATGATAGGAATAAATCTCAATAATCTGATCAGGGTGCTCCTCTTCTGATCTGAAGCATTGATGTGGAAGCGTGGATAATGGAATTGAGGACAAATAAACTTTGTGGCTGCCAGATAAACTCACATATGTACAAAGATGCTGAAATCCCTGTCGCTCTGCTCTACCATAGAAATAACTTCACTGGCACAGAGATCAGTGTGCACTGTTAAAAATGGACAGAAGTCCTTTAAACCTTAAGTCACCCTCAGCAGTTTGGGAAGCTGAACTCAGTGTTGCTAGAGATGAGTGATCAAAGAGCCCTCTGCAGAGAGGCTGAGGGCATTTGGTTCCTTCAGGCTGGAGCAGGCTGAGATTGGGTCTGCAGCTCCTCCTGAGCTCTGAGCTCTGGCACAGGGACAGCACCCAGGGAGCAGCTGCAGCTGGGCTGGAGGGATTTAGGTTGGATTTAGGGGAAGGTTCCTCCCCCAGAGGGTGCTGGCACTGCCCAGGGAATGGGCACAGCCCTGAGGCTGCCACAGCTCCAGGAGCCTTTGGCCAGGGATGCCCAGGGTGGGATTGTTGGGGGTTTGGGCAGGGACAGGGCTGGGACTCAATTCCTTGTGGGTCCTTTCCAACTCAGGATATTCTGAGATTCTCTGAAGATTTCTGCTCAGCTTTCTGCTGTGGTTTGAGGCTGAAGATGGTGTTAGTGCTCTCACTGTCTGCAGGCCTGAGAACAGCATCCACGGGGAAATAAATTACATGTATCTTGGGGAAGCTGGAAGATTTGTTAAGGAACAGCAATAAAAAGATTTTGTGTCCTTTTGTGCCTGGCAGAGTTCATGAACTGACAAGCAGGTGGTGCCTCAAGAAAAGAAATTAGGAGAGTAAAAGGAAGGGAGGAAACGTTGGAATACTTGGCTGCTGGAGCTGGAAATGATCACAGAATCATTTAAATTGGAAAAAACCTTCAAGATCATGGAGTCCAGCTTGAGGCTGTTTCATCTTGTCACCCAAGGATTTCCTGCATCTCACTGAAAGGCCCTTTGTTATGGGAGGCTTTTGAGACCATACTTTATGCACACTAAAGCAAATCAGTGGAATTCTGGAGCAGGAATTGATCACTTCCTTCACTTCTCAGATATCCAGGCTGTTGCAGAAGGATGCAGAGCAGGAGTCCCAGATGAGAGCAGAGATCCAGACCATGAAGCAGGAGCTTGCCACCATCAGCATGATGGACGAGTTCGCCAGATACGCGCGGCTGGAGAGGAAGATCAACAAAATGACTGACAGGCTCAAAACCCACGGTACAGTGCTGTGTCTGCTCCTGCTCCACAAGGAAAAACATCTTCTGTTTCTGAAAAGCTGATAAGAGCATTTTCAGTTTTAAGTATTTGTCCTTCAAACTTGCCTTCACATTTCCATTTCCATTTTCCTTTCCTTTCCTTGAAATTTCCTTTCCTTGAAATTTCCTTTCCTTGAAATTTCCTTTCCTTGAAATTTCCTTTCCTTGAAATTTCCTTTCCTTGAAATTTCCTTTTCTTTCCTTGAAATTTCCTTTTCTTTCCTTGAAATTTCCTTTCCTTGAAATTTCCTTTCCTTGAAATTTCCTTTCCTTTCCTTTCCTTGAAATTTCCTTTCCTTTCCTTGAAATTTTCTTTCCTTGAAATTTTCTTTCCTTGAAATTTTCTTTCCTTGAAATTTTCTTTCCTTTCCTTGAAATTTTCTTTCCTTTCCTTGAAATTTTCTTTCCTTTCCTTGAAATTTCCTTTCCTTTCCTTGAAATTTCCTTTCCTTTCCTCTCCTCCTCCCCTTTTCTCTTTCTTTCTCTCTCTCCTTTTTTTCCCCTCTTTAAACTATTTGAAAATCTTACCTGTGTCTTTCCAGGAATTTCCTGGGCTTCACTCTGTAATTATTTGTTCTTTCTCATTGAGGCCCATCACTGAATCCTGTTTTCAGTAAGTCAAGATAGAAATTACAGTGTGATACAGAGCTGGCAGTTTGTTGTAGAAGAGTGTTTTTAGTACAGCTATAAGTCATATGGAAAGAGATTTTTAACAGGGTCATGTCCAGCCTTAAAGAGTGAAATATTAAAAGATTACTAATTTAATGTAATTATAATTCATAATTATAAGCAATGGACACTAATATTTTCTTTTTCTTTAACAGTGAAAGCACGAACTGCCCAATTAGCCAAAATAAAGTGGGTCATAAATATTGTATTCTACATAGTGCAGGTAAGTCAGTATTTTTTTATGGATACAACTTCACCCAAATCCTCAGCAGTGTCACAATTCTCTCCTGGTTTATTGGTCCATGTCTGGTCACTCAGGGCTCCCCCAGCCAGGGAGGAGCTGGAGCTGCTGCAGAGCCCAGAGGAGGCTCCAGGATGGGCAGAGGGATGGAGCAGCTCTGCTGGCAGGAAAGGCTGGCACAGCTGGCATTGCTCACCTGCACAGGAGAAGCTTTGGGCTGAGCTCAGGGTGGCCTTGCAGGGCCTGGAGGAGCCCCAGGAAAGCTGGAGAGAGACAATTGCCAGGGGATGCAGGGACAGCACACAGGGAATGGCTCCCAGTGCCAGAGGGCAGGGCTGGGTGGGATCCTGGCAATGAGGAATTGTTCCCTGGCAGGGTGGGCAGGGCTGGGATGGAATTCCACCCCTGCATCCCTGGCAGTGCCCAAGGCCAGGTTGGACACTGGGGCTGGAGCAGCCTGGGACAGTGGGAGGTGTCCCTGCCATAGCACTGGAGGAGCTTTAAATTCCTTCCAGCCCAAACCATTCTGGGATTCCAAGGACACAGAGCTTGGCAGACACAAAGAATTTCTGCAACTGGAAGGGAAATGATGATAAGATCTGGATAAGATAAGTTGAGGATGGAAGGAGTCTGACTTTTGTCTCAACTCTGTTTCTGGTTTTGATGGACAAGATTGGGGTTTGTCTTAGCTCTTTAATCACTGGGGATTTTTTATATATGGCCCCAAATCCAGGAAAGTTCTGCTACATGTGAATATAATTCTGGCTATGAAACCAAAATATATTTCTGCTGAGGATGCAAATCTCCACCTACAGCTGCCACACATTTCCCCACAGTGCCTCATCAGATTGTCTGAGTAGTTCTGACTGATGCCAGAGAATTTGCTAAGGGGGATGGCAGTGGTCAGCATGAAGATTTCCTTAGGGGATTGTTAAAGTGAGTTGTACTCCTTGTAGGCAAAAATTCAGGCTAAAAAGGGTCATCAGAATTTTAACAAATGCTATGACTGTGTGGATTGAAGAGAGGGTCTTGAAAGAAAGATCCCCTTGCAACCTCCTATTATTGTGTATAAATTTAAGGTCATAGAAAATCTAAAAATATGTTGAATAAGATAAAATAACAAAGAAACAATTCCAGATAGCACTGGGAATGTATTTGGTGTGTGTTGTGATCCAAACTAATAAAAAATGCCCACTCCAGGCTGCCCTGATGGTCTCTCTGATCTGGAAGTACTACTCTGAGCCCGTCACCGTGCTCCCGAGCAAGTGGCTGGCTCCCCTGGAGCGCCTGGTGGCCTTCCCCACAGGAGTGCCAGGTGAGGAACAGGGCATGGCCCAGCCCCGGGGCTTGCAGGGATTCACAGCAGCTGTGTCGCAGACATTTCTCCACAGAAATCCTTCCTTTCACATTTCTGCATCTTCGGGAGGCCCCCGAAGAGAAGGTAAACAATTATTATCAGCTGCTGTGGAATGCAATAGGATTCACCTTGATTGGCTCATGTTCTATGTTTATAATTAAGAGCCAATCATCAGTTCAAGCCAGGGGACTGAGTCCTTGGCCACAACTTTGTTGTGGATTCTTTTCTATCTTTTCTTAGCTTAGCTAGCTGCTCTGCAAACCTCTCTATATATTCTATTTAGTATAACTATAATGTATTATATCATATATTAATAAATCAAGCCTTCTGATTCAAGAAACAAGATTCACCGTCTCTCTATCACCAGCCAGCGGCCCACACAGGTCGCTGTAATACAGCTGCTGCTTCCCTGGCTCCCAGCACAGGGCTCAGGCATTTCAGCAGCTCTTCCCTGTGTGGTTCTGCTTTCTTGAAGTGCTCATGAATTTTGTCGTTTTTGTTTCCACCCAGACAGAGCATTGCCCTTCTCTGTATTGAATAGACCCTGGGGAAGAGTTAAATTAGAAAATCAGAAAATCACCCAAAAGGGAGTTTTCTGCACAGGTGTACTATGAATAGCTATGTACTTACAAAACAACTGATTTCAATTTCAGAGGAAATTTATTTTTTACCTCTCTCAAATCCTAAATTTAGGTTCAAGCAAAGCATTCTGCCAGGCCTTAAACTGAGATATTTTCTCTTGGGTCTGTAGCTGATGGTTTTAGCTCTGGGGTGCACTCACCACACTTTATTTGTGTATTTGGTGCTCTTTTCCCAAGACAATCCAGAATTTTTTGGGACCAGCATTGATTTGTTTCCCATCTCTTGTATCTCCCTTTTGTATATAAAGAGTTTAGTTCCTGTTGGCCTCATGAATTTTGAATTTAATTTTTTACACCTCCAAGGTTGTTTGCAGCTGCACAGGTCCCTCTGAATTATTGATCCAACAATTTCAATTGTGTTTTCTCCCTCTTTTCCAGGAGGTGTGGGAATCACCTGCTGGCTCGTGGTCTGCAATAAAGTTGTGGCCATCATGCTGCACCCCTTCAGCTGAAGGAACCCCAGCATTTCCATAATCACTGTTTTAAATTAATTAAAAAAAAAGAAGGAACAGTTATCTTTGATGAGACAAGGGCTGAGACAATCCTTGTTACTCCATTTGGGTATCTGTCAATCCTTTGGATTATTTTGATGTCACTTCCCAGAGTTTGTCTTTCATTTTGGAAAGAACAGCACTGCTGGTTATAAAACCTCATTTTGGGTTTAGTCATGGCAGAACCATAAGGTTTTGTCATGGCCTGTTGTCACAGTGTTGGATTTGTGGTTTTAAATTGGAAATGTGCTGGCTTTAGGAATTCATTTGGGAGCTTGGCTGTTTCTTTCTATAAAATATGGATTGGCTGTTTCTTTCTATAAAATATGGAAGCTTCACCCTGAGGTGGGATCACGTTGGATGGTGCAGAGGGAGGTTGTTTGCTTGGCTTGGGGCAAAACAATTTCCTTGTCATTTTTTACCCTAAAATCAAAATATTCTTGAACTCTCCTAAAAAAACTAGATGAGAAAATCAAGATTTTTATCTCTTAAGAGGTTTTTCCAGCTGCCAAGCACAGGTTGGTGTCAGTGAAGGAGAAGACAGTGCTGTTCCTGCAGGGAATGCTGATTGAGCCTCCCACTCTGGAATTCCCACAGGAACGATCCCTCTGCTATTCCAGGGCCTTTTCCTCCCTGCAGGAAGGGAAGGAAGGGGCCAGGACCCCTCCAAAATTGGCACTGCCTTCAAAAACAGTTCAAAAGGTCAGGTTGTGTTGTGTGTATATGTATGTGGATTAAACATTTTTGTTTGTTTATTTGTTTTAATATTAATTTAAAATTTTGGATTTTATATTAGGAATTGCATTTAGCCTACTTGAAAATAAATATCAAGAAAAGGTGTGATTGAATGTTATGTAAAATTGTGGTTTTATTAAGGAAATAAAGCTTTTCAACCCATCCTAGGTTTTTTCATCTCTTTTTTAATGTTAACTGCAATTTTGCTACACAACCCACAAAAACCCCAAATAAACAAACCCAAAATGGCAAAACAAACCCCAAAATCCAAGCCAAAACAAGAGCCCCTGTCTTTGTGCATAAGGAAATATTGTTTGAAGCAACTCAACTAAATAATTTTTTTAATTATTTGAAATGTTGCTGCAACAGGTTCAGCTCTGAATGTCTTTGTCATCTTTAAAAACTTTTGTAGTGTAATTTTGGATGTTTTTTAAAGTGCAACTGCCTTTAAAAAATAACAGAATGCCCCAATTTTTCCCAACTTCACATGAATTTAGCAAGTATTTAATAAATCAGTGTGAGGAACAAACCACAATCCTCCTCCCCTGGCTTACATAACCTTAAACAAGGATTTTTAGAGGCTTTTTGGGGACTGGCTATGCCTGACTTCTCCAAAACAATGCTTCCCTCTTGCACATTCATCTCTGCATGTCAGCTGGGGAAGTTACCAGGCAAACTGCTTTGATAAGTTCCAACAGAGGGAAAGAATGAGGCTTTAGAGGTTCCTAATGCTCGTGAAAACAATGTAGGAGCAAATTATTTTTATTATCTGTGAACTCTGGAAGCTGTTTGGGGAGTGAAGGAACTAAAAAGTTTTCTTTTATGGCATTGTTGGTGCTCACCCAGCAGTGAACCTTATGAAAGCTGGGTGTTCATGTCAGCAGCTAACAAACACCCAGCTCCCAAATCCCAGCCCCTTGGGAATGCAAAAACCTGGAAGTTCCTAAACAAGGACTGAATTTTACCTGGTAACAGGTAAAGATGATAAGGAATTCTTAATGTATATATGTGGGAAAAGATCAAGCACACAACGTGGTTTTTGTGACAGCTGATTGGATTGTTTTGGAAAAAAATCATAGAGAGCAATTGCCAGCGCTTGTAAGGTTTAATAAACATTGAATGAAAGTAAAACATTTGGTTTGTAACAATGGGAATGTTTAAACTCTCTAAAGGCAAGCTGATGTACTGAACTATCAGCAGTAAGTGTGGAGTAACTCAGGAGCTGTTTTTAACAAGGAGAGCTGGAGCCTGGCAGGGAGTTTGGGGTTTGCCTTGCCCCCCTGGCTGCTCTGCCTTCACCCTTGTGCTGCTGGAGCTCCAGGAGTTTTCTCCTGGCACACATTCCTCCCCAGAGAGCTCCTCCATCGGGTGCTTCCTCCCCTGAAGAGGAGCTGTGCTGCCAGCCCAGGGGGGTTTGCCCAAAGGAAGGTTCATAAGCCCCAAAGGACATTTTCCCCCTGGGCACAGCAGTGGCATCGCTGCAGCCCTGCCCTGCCTGTCTCTGGCTGCTCAGGCAGCTTTTCCCAAATCCTGCTTTGCTTTTGGCACCTGAAGTGTGGAGCCTCTGGTGGAAATTCTCAACAGCCCCTGAGAAAATGTATTTTTTCTTCAGCCTGGTGGGGTCTTTGCTTGGACTTGGACCTTCACTCCTGGCTTTCTTCTTTTGCTGCTCATGGGGTTTTTTCTCTTCTTTTTCAACTTCTTCCACTGCCTCTCTCTCTTGATTGTTCTTTTTTACTCTTTGAGGACTTCGTTCAGATTTCATCAGCGTTTTCAACTCCTGTTTAAGAACCTCTGTCTCTTTTTCCATTTCTTTAATAAATTCTGAAAATTTGCATTCTTCCATCAGCAGTTTGCCCCCTAAAATATTGCAGGGTTTAAGAACATGAGGAGTTATGAAGCTTTAAAAAGAGCAAGTATCACATCCTTATTTCACTGCTTCAGTTGTTATTGATGGTATTTCAATACCATCTGTAATAAATACAACAGCATGGGACAAGTTGTATAATTCTACTACTGAATCCAGGTTCATATCTTTATTTTTGCTTTTTTTTCATGGTGTTGAATTTAGTTAAAAGGATTTAGCTGCCATTATGTACAGCAATGGCTAAATGCAGTGCCAGAAAAATCATGTCCAATGCAACAGAGAAACCAGGTGAGATCTGAACTCTTAATTTTCACATTCTGGCTTTTAAGTAGATCTTAGAGATATGCAGGATTTCCTTCCCTTAATTCACAACAGTTGTTTGTGTGGAGCAGAATATTCAGCAACTCTCTCACCTGGGAATGAGGGGGCTCCACTTTTCAGCAGGAAAAGGAACATGTGTGCAGAAATGCCATTTATCTGTGCAGGGAATGACTTGTAATGGGTCCTGTGCTCCCAAAATGAGACATAATCCAAGCTTAAAGGGGAAATAAGAAGTTGCAGGAACTAAAGAAGCCAAGTAAGGCTTCAATAAAAGTCTGCTATCAGTAAGAAAAACTCAGATTTCAGAGGAAGCATTGTAAGACCTGTGTTTTCTGTCAGTTTTAAAAGGGCATTTTAAAGCCAAGTGCTGATTTTGGTTGTCTGGAAGGGCTGCAGGCTGAAAAGGCAGAGCACAAACCTCAGGAGTTCACACATGCCAGGTTACAGGGATGGGACCTGGCACCACCTGTTCCACCTGGGCAAATGTGGGACCTGGAGGTCTCCTGCCACTTGAGACATGTTTAGAATGGTGGCATTGAGACATTTTCTTTTCCTAAAAGCCTTAAAGGAAGTAACAGGAATGTTTCTAGAAAGAAAATCGTGAATGAGGAAACAGCAGTGGCTTTTTCTCTCCTCTGTTCTATAGAATTTCTTCAGAATAAAGATGTTTACAAATGAGTCCCTTGCATGTAACTTTTCCATGAGGACACAGTGGCTGAGATTTCCATAAAATCTCTTTCCAGGGATCACTAATGAGGAACTGCTCCCAGCCCTCACACTCCTTTTCCTTTTCCATGGAAATAGGCTCACATCAGTAGTGATGAAGATTCCCAACTTTGAGATCAGGGTTTGATTAGTGTGGATTAACACTGTTAATTGTCCTTTACAGACAGAACACTGAGTTTTTACCAGCCTGAGCTTTGGGAGAACAGCAGGGTGGAGATGCCCCATCCTGCAGAGCAGCTCTGTCAGTGCAGCACCAGCAGCAGCTGCATTTTCCAACCCAGACAATTCTGTGTTTTCAGTGACACCTCATTCATCATTTGGAACCAGTTCCTGTCAGCCAGCTGCCAGTGAAGGGCTCTCAGAACCACATAAATCACCAAAACTTCTGGTAACTTGCAAAGATCAGGGGAATTTCTGAGAGAAACATTAAACCTACCTCTGTGTGTCCTGTTTGAAGTTTCTGGCACTTTCTTGGTTGCTTGCTTTTCCTTTTTACCTCGGGCATGTGAGCACACTTCCTTTGCTTTACCTTCTCCACCTTCATCTTTGTTCTCCTAAAATTGGCAATTAAAGGTAAAAATAATGAGGGAATGCTTGTCCAGTGACTTTTAAAAGAACTCAATCAGTGCAATACTTAAAAAAAGATCAGTAATTTCTATTGCTGTTATATTATATTTTGCATCACAGAATTATTTCTGTCCTGTAATCACACCCATGCAAAATCCCCATCCTAGATGAAGGATCAGGCTATCCAGGCACATTACTGCAACTTAGGGAATAAAATACACCTTAGCTGAGAGTTTAAACAGGGAATTGGATTTGGATCCAGATCTTTCCCACCTTTTTTTGCTGGATTGGATTTTGTTCTGTTTCCTGGTGCTGAGACAGCAGCAGTTCTCTAAAACTCTCTTTATCTACTTGTACTGATCTGTTTACTCTCAGACCTGTTGAATAGGACAAACATTAGTAATACAGTTATTTCTGGAATTAGGTTGGTGATATAAATAAAATAAATCTCTGACAACTGACAATACTGGTATGTGACCAAGAATTTCAACCTTTTTTTAAAGGCATATCTTAATGCCCTTTAAATAAGAAGTAATTTTTTTCTGCTGAATCTATAAATGCTGAAGCTGAACACAAACCTGGATTTATGAGCCATGTACATCAGTGCATCCTAAATATAAGTATATATATAAATATACATATAAAATATACTACTAAGTGTATTTTCAGATAGAACATGTAAAGTCAGACAAGTGTGTGCCCCAGAGCCTACATGGGCTTAATTCTTGGTTCCATTCTAGTGTTAATTTGAGAGGTCTGCTATGAAGCCTCAGAGTTCAGTTTCCTAAATTTGGATCTTTATGGAACCCAGCTCAGGGGGAATGCTCCACACTGTTTGAAATATCAGTGATCTTTGGAGGAGATTCTCTTAGGAAAATTAATGCACAAACACCAGAGGTTTATGTCTAAAAAGGAGACAGAGGAGTCCTTTTTGGCTTTATTGGAATAAAGGGAGAGGCCATGGGACATTCCCCTGCAATCTCTCCAATTTTTGGAGGACACAACCTCCTTTTTATCCCAATTTCCTGCCTGCATTTCCCTTCTCTCTTCCCTCATTGGCTGAGGTACTTGAGAGGTTCAGACTTCCCAAAACACCTGATACCAAATATTTCCCTCTAATGCATAGCCCTCACTTTTAATTTTTAATTCTTATGCAATTCAGGGGTTTGTCTTCCTCATTGTTTCATCTTTTAATGTCTAATTTCATTTATCAGCAAACCTAAAGTTTATTTGTAGAAGCAAAGATCTTTTTCCATTCATCAATCAGTGGAATCCTTCCCATTGTTTCTTTTATCTCCCAGTGCTAGTTTTATCCACCAGCAGTCCCACAGCTTGTTTGGAAAGACAAATCCACTATTCCTCTCAGTTCCAAGGGAGTGACTGAACGAGATGTCCAGAGAAATATGGATATAAGACAGACAAGATGAGTACATTTTTCCTTTATTATTAGAATAATTTTGACACAAGCAGCTGAGAAAGTTGCTGCTACCAGAGCAGCAAAAATGGGATCTTATTCCAAGTTTTGAGCTCAGAAATCAAAGATAAAACGCATAAAACCGCACAAAAATGGAGCCCTCGGGGTGCTGGCAGCAGGGCGGTGAAGGGGATGCTGGTGACCAGCCTGGAGTGGCTCTGGCCATGCGGGAGGAATTAATTTGGGTTCCAGGAGCTCCGGGAGCTTTTCCAGCCGGGAGTTCCCCGGCCCCGGGACCAGGGGGCGCTGCCCCCCCAGGTGAGCGGCCGGAGCTGCGCAATCCATCCAAAAAATCCGTTCCAGTCAGTGCACAGAGCTCTCCGGGCACCCAAGGAATCCTCCCTCCAGCCATTTATCGGCACCGCTAAAAAACCCAGCTCTAAATTTCCCGCTGGCTAAAAAAACTTTTGTGCATATCAACTAGAAAAGAATGACCTGAACAGGCAACTCTTCAGAAATCTGCTAAAGGAAAATTCAAGTCAATAGTGAGAAGGAAAATAAATTGTCAGCAATTCCAGCTCTGGGTTTCCAAATCCATTAACTGGCAGAGAACTAATTTTTTCTTAAAATTTTAAGAAATTTTTCCTAAAATTCCAGAGGATCGTGCAACTTTGCTTGCAAGTTTTTCATTACAAAACATCATTTCTCTCTCCAACTAAGCTCCCTTATCTTGCTTAAAGAAAAGAAGAATTTAAATAATAACAGTGGTTTAAGTACCATAATTGAATAGCTACATTCAATTTCTATTGAATACAAGGCCATATGTGAGTAAAAAAATTAAAAAAAAAAAAAAAAAGGTAGTTATGCGGTGTAACTAAACCAGGAATTCAGAGTTGTGTCTGACTTGGGATGAGAACCAGGGATTTGTGTTTTTCTTAATTTTACACCTTGAATTACCAATCTTTTCCCTGTAGCTCACTGGTGGTTTAGGCAGAGTTAATGGTTTGCAAAGGCAATGAAGAGGAAAGAAATAAATAACTGAATGTGATAAGATTTTGTATTTCTGCCATGATTTGAGGAATTCTGTGGGGAGCATTTCCAGCAGACAGGTTTGCCAAGGGCTCTTTGGTACCCACATGAACAAAATCCTGATTTCTGCTCCATTTTAGGAGCAGCAATACCTGATCAGTGTTTCAAGAGGTGCCTCAGCCACGAGGGAAGTCCATGTTTAGACCATCCCATCCCAAATTCTGGGTGTAGGGGAGGCAAACTGGGGCATCTCAGACAGCTCTGGTTGGGTTTAATCAGCTGAATCCCACTCCAGGCAGCTGCCCTTGGAATGTTGGACAGCCAAGACTGCATGGAACAGATATTTCTCCCCAATATCTATGAGCACCATGTAAAAGAAATATTCTTTATTCAAGAGCTCTTTCTTCCTTGGTAGAACTTAATTTATATTGCTCTTTTCTATCATTCAAGCCTTTAAGCTTCCTGAACCTTTTCATCTTTTCAGCCCACACAAAAGCTCTACTTTGGCATTTAATTTGGAATAAACCTCCCATTCTAAAACAGTGAAA
This sequence comes from Ammospiza caudacuta, assembly GCF_027887145.1. NCBI lineage: Eukaryota > Metazoa > Chordata > Aves > Passeriformes > Passerellidae > Ammospiza > Ammospiza caudacuta. Next base: position 118,197,963 of record NC_080594.1, on the reverse strand, counting down.
GAGTCACTTAACTAAACAAGAGAAGGAGATGATTACAGACATACTTTGGTCATTAGGAACCCAATCACTTCTGTCCCTCAGGGCTTTTGGCATCCGATTTGCATAAATGTTCTGCACATAGAGCTGCCGATCCTTTTCCTAAGAAGAAATAAACACTATTAAGCTTCTAAAATGCATTAAAAATTACTTTTTACCTGCCTAATTTTCCCATGCTGGATGAAACCCATCAAAGGTTTCACCTTTTGCCAGCCCCACGTGGCCTCTGTCATTTACATTTTTCCAGAATAAATATATTTTGCTTTTACTTCCTCTCTTTTGTTGATTTAAAAAAAAAAAAAAATACTGAGTGCCCTTGTCATATGCTCAGTTGCTTCACAACCTGTTGCTCTGGTGGCGACATGAACTCCTGAGGCACATTTTGACATTTATTTAGCAAGATTCCTCTTTCCTCAATGAAATCTTCCTTCAACACAGAAAACAGATCTCAGTTACACTCTCACCACTCAGTCCCTCTGACTCAGTCCCACTCCCATTATTTTTTTTCAGAGGGAAAAAAAGAGGAGCTTCATTTATTTGGGAAAATTACAAGTTATCCTGGAAGTGGAATGGCCTGAAATAAGACAGGTGCATAAAACTATGGATTTGTAAGGATAAACCCTGTTCTGGCACAGAAATAAGGTTGATAATCGTGTCTGGTTTTCTTTGTGGTAAATCAATAGAAGATTTTCAATAGAAATCAATGGAATAAATAGAAAATTAATATTTTCAATAGAATTCAATAGAATCAATAGAAAATTCAGAGACCTGGACACACAGAAAACTGTGTGGAAAAGAGATGAAACAGAACTATTTTAGAGAAGAGTTAAGGGGAGAATAATTTGGAATAATTTGCATTTTGGGACAGTTTTATATTATTGTTTCTGAGGTTATTATTGTTCCCATCTCCCAGATCTGCATGCCCAGGAGGAGATCAGGCTCTGACAAGGAAAAAAGCTCAGCCAAGTACCAGGAGGAAATTTCTGCACCTGCTACAGGGAAGAGGGATGAATAACACCCCTGTGCAGAAATCCCAACCTCCATGAACCCTCTGGAATTGCCTGTCCTGCCCTTCACAATGTCTGGGAAAATTCCCCTCAACATCTTCCACAGAAATTTGATTCCATTTAGGAAGAGAAAGCTCCCCAGTGGGATCACCTTGACACAGAAATATAGAAATAAGTGTATTTTAACTGTGTTACAAACACAGTTATGAAAAAGCAACAAGGGGTTCCAGGTTTTCTGGAATGTGTAAAGGTTTTCTTCATTACAACTCAGGTGGCATCCCATTCCTGGCAGTTTTGGCTTTAAATCCATTTAGTTTTTCTGTATGTTTTGTTTACAAGCATTACAAAAAGTGCTGAACTGGACCTATTTATCCCAAAATCGTTTGTCTAAAAATGAAACTGGAATTTAAGCAAACTCTTGAAACATTTCTATGGCTCTTCTTGTTAAACTGTAGTTTTGCAAGTTTTGATATTTGGCTCATTTTGACTTGTTTCTGTGAGGGAGCTCATTAAAAATGAGTAGATGAATATATTTGACCCCAATCTGGCAAAATGTTGACCAAATTGTGGATTTTGGTTACATTTCTGATGCATTAATCTCTGCTTCAATTCATTATTGACCTACTTCTAACAAATAGACCCACAATGATGAAGAATTTGACATTTCTGGCTTTTTTAGTAGATTGTAGCTGAAGCAGGAAAACAAATTCTATTAGTAAATACTGTAAAAGAAGCAAAAAAAAAAAACCCAAGAAAAATAAAAGCAAAAGAAGAAAACCAAAGAAGCAAAAAAAAAAAAAAAAAAAGAAAAAAAAAGAAAAAAAAAAAGAAAGAAGGAATAGGTAACATTAAATATTTGAATTTTCCTGTGGAGACAGAAATCTGGACAAAACCTGGAATACCTTAATTTTTTGGTGAGCAGTGTTAATTTCCATTAGCAACTTCTTTGTGGTCATTGTAGCTTCCAGGAGTTTTCTGCTCTCACTTGCCAGCTGACGACTAAAGGTGCTGCTGTTCATCTTCAGCTGCATCTCCAGACTCTTAAAAAAGGCACAGATTTTACCATTCTCACTGTGACAATTGGAAAACTTCAGTTCTTGACTGATTTAAAATAAAAGTGTGCTAATATAAGGAAATTTAAGCTCCTAATTATGTATAACAGTTATTGGCTTCTAACTATACCAATATAAATAATATTATAGTACTATATAGTATATAATAGTAACATAATAGTGTTTATTTATTTCTAGTAATACAAATAATACATACAGTAATATAAATAATATTATAAAGTATTGTATGTATTGTAAACAATATTCATGTATTGTAAACAATACATGAAACTATACTGAAGTATCTGAAAAATTGATTTCAAAGTAAGAAAAAAAGCTTTTAAACCTATTTTCAGTAGACAAAATAAAAGCTTCTGGCATTCAATCATGAAAATAAGGCTGTACATTACTTTTCTGATGGATTAATTAATATAACTATCTTTGAGAAATGTTAAGGCTTTCTATTCACACAGACCTACGAACTGTAGCAGAATAAGGAGGATTAGTGAAATGAAAATTTGGTGATTTATTGAGTTCTTTATCTTCAGAACCCAGGGCCATGCACTGAAATTCCAGTTCCTAAAACTATCAAGTGGACACCCAACCCTGTGTGATTTTATAGCTCCTCACTCCTGGAAACAGAAAGTTTTTAAAAGAGAGTCTGAATTCAGCTGTTCATATTTACAGATTCTTTTAAGAATTCCTGGCTCTTTATTTAATTTTATGCATAACAGAGGAAATAGAAATGAATTCCTGGAGGAAATTAATTCCTCCAGAAAATTTCTGGAGGAAATTCATAGGAAATAGAAATGAATTCCTGGAGGACTGCGGAAAATTGACTCTTCCAGTTTTGTCGTAAAAATTGTGTTCCTATCTTTTTTGTGTGGGGGTCAGTGAGACTAAAGAAACATGAGACACTAAAAGGAGATGAATTATCTCCTCTTGAACTTCCTTACACTCAGGAGAGCATTGGATTAAACAGCATCCAGTGTTACAGGATTATATCAGAATCATTCATCTGATAAGAAGCAGCCAAAACTTTTCCACTATTCCTGCACTGAAACTTCTCCTGTTTAATGATCCTTGTGATTCCCTCCCAATTTAGGAATTCTATGATTCCCTGCATTCCACAAACACAACAATTTGCAGGCACTACCTGTATCCTCTCATCCTTTGCCTCCAAAGTTTCATTAAGCACTGACAACCTGCGACTCAGCTCCTCCTTCTCTGCCAGAGCTTTGTCCTCCGACAGCACAGCCAAAGCCTTCAGATCACCTTCAGTTCTCCTCAGGTCCGCTTCGACCTTTTTCAGCTCCCTGGCCGTGTTCCTCTCGGCCTCCTGGGACATTTTCAGGAGGTTCCTGAGGTGCCGCATGTCGCTGCGATGCTCTGCCAGCATCTCCTGCAGGTGGCTCTCTGTGTTGCCGTACCGCTCCATGGCCTTGGTGTGCCGCCGGTTCAGCTCCCTCAGAGCCAGGTTCTCGAAGCTCCACGTCTCGATTTTCTTTCGCAGGTCGAATATTTCGTTCTTCAGCTCTTTGATTTTGTGGATCCTGGCCGAGGATATTCGCTGGGCAGTTGGGTTTTTTTCCTGGTAACCCGCCCCGCTCTGCGGGAGTGAGAAGGAGGAGTTCAGGTTGGAGGCGTTTGGTCCTTTCTTCCCTCCTGCATTGAGGTCAGAGAGAATTGGCGTTGAGAGACAGAAATTATTGGAGACAAATCAATCACTGTGTGCTTTTTCTGCTCACGTAAACTCCTACTACTAATTAACTGCTACTCCTAAACTGCTCATCCAACTACAGAATTGTGGTTTCTTCACAAAATGCCCCAAAATTCTGATGTTCAATGAGCAGCCTGGTCTAGGGGAAGGTTCCCTGCTCATGGCACAGGGTGGAACAAGATGATCTTAAAGGTCCCTTCCAACCCAAAACATTCCAGGATTGTGTGATTCAAATGATTCACAGATAAATTCATTAAATATTTTATATCTCTGTGTCTTTTTGCAGCTGCAGCAGACCACAGCTAGCAGCCAATGGAAATAAAAGGAAATAAATCAACAGGAATCAATTTTCAATCCATGGAAATCAATTTTCTTCCTGTAAATCATGAACTTAAGTAATGTAGCCACAATTTGATGAACACAATTCAACCCATCAGAGTCTACACCTCGAATAGGTGCATGATAAAAAACAAAACAAAAAACCACCAAAAAACAACAGAGTAATTTACAGGTCTGGAAGAACTCAAAAACCAAGATGCTCCCAACAGCTCATGGTTGAAATCCCTGCAGCTAGGATTTCTAACCTGTTTTCTACACCTTTCCAGTCAGCTTTGAATTAAACTACATTTTAAAATAAACCTTAAATGCTCATTGCACAGAACAGGTGTGCAATTGTCTATGTGGCTTCTAAACAGCAATTAAAAATACATTAATGTGCTTCTTCTCAGTGTGTTGCTGTCATTTGCCTCTTGTTATGGCCAGGATTCTGGCTGAATTACCCTCATTTCCTTCTCCTCAAGCAGGATTAGAATTTAAAAATATAAAAGACTGGAAATCTGAGTGTCTTCCCCTTTTTCAGGCATACATTAAGTTTCACTACAGTTCTCATGGCATTTCAGGCAGTATTTTGATTAAAAGCTTATTATAATTTATGATCATCTCATATTTTATGGGTAAAACAGGGAAGGTCCTGACTTAAAAAATCCACCAGAATAAAAGAACAGATATTTCCAAGAATTTCTGTTGAATCCAATATTTTCTGCAACACAATCCCACTGCAGGAAAACTACAATAAAACCACAAATATTGTCACACAAGTATTTGCAAAATTACATTATCTTACTATTTTGTTTTGCCAGAAAGGACTAAGAGGATGGAAAAAAAGGGCAAATACCTTTCTGCAAAAGCTGTCAGAAGTACTGTAAAATGTATTTCATTTCCGCTAGTCATAGACAAGCAAAAAGAAACACTTTATCCAAATGACATATAACATCTACAAATATATACAATAAATTATCCACCATAGGGAGCGGTCAATAATGGTTTTTTGCTGACTAGATATAAAAAATGACATTATTTTTTCTGTTCTCCTACTTTCATGCAAGTATAACTTCTTGGCAGCAGCATATAATGGCAGAGATTATAACAGAGACAATTAGTGGTTCTTCTGGTTGTTTTGGATTGATTTCCATCTTGTAGCTTTGGTAAATCAAGATGAAATTTTGAAGCTCAGCCGGAAAAGGGTTGCTGGTTTTCTGCTCATTTTTGTGATGTAGGACTAAAGGATTTAAGAAAGGATGGGTTGAGATGGTAAAAGATGCAGACCGGGAGAGATTGCTGACTGTTAACAGTGGCATAAATTCCATGTACATTTCCATCTCCCTTCTCTATGCTCATTCCATTGAGCCACAAGCTCATTTCACAGGATACACCACAACACAGCTGGCCACAAAGCAGCTGTTTTCTGGGCAAAACTGACATTTTTGTGTATTATTTTTACCCATTTTCCTCAAGAAAAGCTTTTTCAGACTGGCTGGTGATGCATGGTCAGACACCAAAATGTGGCAGAGCCACTGTCAAGTCCTTGGGTTAAAGCTGAAGAATGAGGATTGCCAAGGGCTCCCACATCCCAGGGGATTCCCCCTTTGGATCACTGACAGTTGTGGGATAACACAGCAGGGAATCTCTCCTTCTCTTCCCTCCTCTTACTGGTGTTTGAAATAGAATTTATTATATATATATATATAAAAAAAAAAATAAATATATATATATATATATATAAATATATAATATATAAAATTAATTAAATTAATTTATATTATATAATTATATGTATAAAAATAAATGTAATTTACATATAATATATAAAACATTTATATATAATATAATATAATATAATATAATATAATATAATATAATATAATAATAAATCTTATATACTATAAATTTAATATTTATAGATTATATATTTATATATTTTTCTATAAATATATATATTATTTATATATACAAAATTATTATATATATTTTATATAGCATTTTTATAGTATTATACATAAGATAAGATAAATTTATTGGATTATAGGCTATAGATTAGATATAAAATATATTACATGTAATATATATATTATATTATATTATATTATATTATATTATATTATATTATATTATATTATATTATATTATATATTATACCAATCCTCTCACTGAAAAACTGTTGCCTTGCTAATTATCAAAAAAAGCCAAAGAAAGGAAACAATGGTATTTCTTAAGAGAGTCTCATACTACCAGAAATATCTCATACTACCAGAAAACAAATTTACCTTTTTTATCACCTTGGGCATAGAGATACAGTCCATATTTCTTTCTTTCCTTTCTTGTCTTGTCCTTTTTCTGGGTTTCCCTCTCTTCAGTTCCTGGTGTTCCCAAAGGTTTGCGTCCTCTGACTCTTTCAAGGGCAGCCACTGAAAAAGCTCTTGGAATCATCACTGGGAGAATGTTCACTCGTGTCTTCTCCAACAGTTCACCACCCTACCTGGGATTTATAGTATTTCAGGTGATAAAAATATCTTTAATCACATTTTTCAAGAATTAGACAGCAAAACAGATCACAAAATTAACTAATCCCTTAAAAACAGCACAAAAACCACCTGAGCTTCCAGATGCACACTCTAAGCAGAGGATAGAGAAGAACCTAAAACTATTTTAATATGCTTGTAAAAAGCATATATTTAGCATAAAATAAATAATTCTAAGTAATTTTCTAGGCCTTTCTGAATAAATGTTATGCTTCTTTTTTATTTTCATTATTTCCCCCATTTTTTTCTTTTTTTGGCCCTTGCAGAGGCTACTGGAAAGTTCAAGAACAGATTAGCTTATTCTCCTGGCAGAATTATTTAAACACTGTAGTTCTGGTAAAAATAATTTTTTAGGATATGGCTTGATGCCCATTCAATTCTCTTATTATGTTCCAATCCACTTCAGCTGAGGAGAGGCAAGTTTTGCCTTGAGCCACAATTGTGAAAAGGAATTAGGTTCTAAACATATCTGAAAACGAGATTAAAACACAAAAGAGGTTAAATGTTGGGACCCAGAGTGATAATTCAACTTTTATTTCTTGCATAAAAGAGGAAAAAAATAGAAAAGTAGGAAAATATTTGCTAATAGAGGGTTTTGAGTGGCAATGTCACATTCATCTCATAGGAACAACAGGGCCACAGAGAAATTCATCTTTGCTCCCTTAAAATTCATTTATAAACAAAGAATCTTACTCAGTAGAAGGATAAGTTGTATAATTTTGGGGCCTAAAAGGAGCATGGCAGCTGTGGAAAGGAAATTTGAGGGGGTTTAAAATGACATTTTAGTTCACATGGGTTTTAACATGTCCCCTTCACTAACAAAATATAAAACTATTTTCTTAGACCCTTCTAACTCCTTTGTTGGTTTTTTTTGCTTGGTGCTGGCATTTCATTTTAAATAAAATTTCTTAAATGGGAGAGGGGAATCACATAGCTCCCAAAGAAAATTAAAAAACGTAATTCAGGATTGCACAGAACGTTTTAGGCTGAATCACAACAATTTCATTACTCTTAATTCCTTTGCATGAACAGTTTTTCCTTGTGGAATACTGAGGAATGCCACAGTCCTGCTAAATCTCCGGCAGTGCAATAACCCACAGGAGATGAGAAATCATATTTTGAGCATTAGGCAAAGCCCAGGTTGATTCACAGATCTGTATTTGTGTTAAAATTTGATTTGGCACCGCCAACACCTTCTAGGCAAATTGTCTTTAAAGCAAATTACCTAAAATGAAACTTAAAACTACTGCTTTAATTTGTTTAGATGAGAAGTGTGGCCTGAATCTGCTCATCCAGAGCAGCTGTTGAGAAGTAAATAAAATAGAGAAGGAGAAGACAGGAAAACAAAAGGTGAAGCAGAATAAACAGACATGAAATGAAAGATACTGCAATAGAATTAAAGAAGCAGGGGCTGGAATGGACAAACTCCAGGAGAATTCATGATGAAAATGTACAGGAATAAAAATAATTAGGGCCAAATTCCTGTGTTGATGATGAAAATGTCCTTGCACCCTGTCAGTGTCCACCTTGACTCACAACCCCAAACCAGCCCCATGTCCTGACAGTCCCCTCAGTGTCCCACAGCTCCACACCACTCCCTGTTCTGGGAATCCCCTCAATGTCCCAAAACCCCATACCCAGCCCCATGACCCAGAAATTTCCTCAGTGTCCCAAAACCCCACATCCAGCCCCATGTCCTGGCAGCTCCCTCAGTGTCCCAAAACCCCACATCCAGCCCCATGTCCTGAAAATCCCTCAGTGTCCACTTGGACACACAATCCCACATCCAGCCGCATGTCTTGGAAATCCTCTTAGTGTCCCAAAATACCACATCCACCTCCATGTCCTGGCAGTCCCTTCAGTGTCCCCAAACCCCACACCCAGCCCCATGTCCTGGCACCCCCTCAATGTCCCCAAGCCCCACACCCAGCCCCATGTCTTGGCCTCCCTTCAAGGTGCACCTGGACACACAACCCCAAACCAGTTCCATGTCCTGGCAGTCCCCTAAGTGTCCCAAAATCCAGAACCCAGTCACATGTCCTGGTACCCCCTCAGTGTCCCAAAATCCCACACTCAGCCCAATGTCCTGGCACCACTTCAGTGTCCACCTGGACACACAACCCCAAACCAGCCCCATGTCCTGGCAGTCTCCTCAATGTCCCTGCTGGACACACAGTCCCATACCCAGCCCCATGTCCTGGCACCCCCTCACCGTCCCAAAACCTCACATCCAACCCCATGTCCTGGAACCCCCTCAGTGTCCCATAACCTCACATCCAGCCCTATATCCTGATAGTCCCCTCAATGTCCCACAACCCCACACCCAGCCCCATGTCCTGGCACCCCCTCAATGTCCCACTGGACACACAGGCCCATACCCAGCCCCATGTCCTCCCTTCACCCCTCTCTGTTCTCCTTGTCCCCCTGGCCCCCAGAGGTGAAGGATCCCACCTTGTCCCATGTCCTCCCTGGGGATCTCTCCCTGCTCCCACCCCAGTGTGTGCTGTCCCCTCACAGCCTCACCAGCCGCCATCACGGGCCTCCATCCCTGCTGCTGTGGGAAATGGCGGCAGCACCCTGGCAGCGGGGTCTCACCCTCTTCCTCCCTCTTCCCTCCCTCTTCCCTCACCCCAGACCCAGCAGAGGTGCCTGTGTGTGTATTTCCATCCCCATATTTCAGTACCATTCCAGGGTTTTAATGGGAATTTGGAGATATGGGTCCTGCTGGGCCCTGGCCATACAGGCGTCTCAAGGCCTGGACGCGCCCTCAGAGTGCACAGGCCTGACCCAGCAGGCTCCAAACTCGGCGTTAAACTCAACATTCTTAAGTTGAAAAAGGGGAAAAATTCTTTCAGAATGTAGTCATGCTTTCCTTGGAGGCTGCACACAATGGGAGTTGTGACCCAAAGCCCTCGCGAATGGCATTTCCATGTGCGGCTCAGTGAGGGTTTCACGTATGAAGCCAAACAAGAGTGAGAGTTCATTGGCAATTCTGTCCCAGAATTTATTCATGAACATTTGATGGTGCAAATATTTTCTGCTTTGACTTTGACTTTTGTGACTCTTGTGGATGGTCCTGTGCAGGGCCACCAGTTGGACATGAAAATCCTTGTAGATCCCTTCCAACTCAGCTTATTCTGTGATTCTCTGATAAATTTTTAACATCATTATCACAAGGCTGATCAAATGCTGTGAAGCCCAGGACCATTTCATCCTTTGGCTGTACTTCTTCAGGGCACAGAAAACCAAATAATTTGGAAACATTCTATTCCAAATGGCCAGTTCTTTTCCCAGGCTATACTCACATATAAAATCTCCTGGGAAACAAGCATGTGTAATGACTTCAGGCTACAATTAATGTTTTCTCACTGGGCTTTTTTCATGGTTGTTGTTCTTTTTCAGGAAAATACTCTGAAAATATCTACTTCTAATAGGCCTGTTGCTGGACCTCCTGTTATCCCTCAAAAGTAAAAAAGAAATGACAGATGGTGAGCCACACTAAACTACCATACTGTTATTTTTAGTTTTCAGCGCAGTTTTTCAGGATCCCAGTTCCATACATGGAGTACTGCATTTCCAGCTTAGGATACTGATTAACACAGACAAAAAACTTGCTCTCAACAGCATTTTTACTCTTTATAACTATAAAGAGTAAAATTTTTACTCTTTTAAAAACTCAACAGCATTTTTACTCTTTATGTAATAGTGTATTTAGCCCTATCTAATAAATTCTGGAAATAAACTATTATAATCCATTTTAAGTGTTTTCAGGATCAGACCCATTGCTACATTCAATCTTAACACTGAGCAACTTCCCAGAATACGGTGGTCAGGGCAGATATTACTACATTCAACCTAAACATGTGAAATATGTTTTTCTAAAACCTAGTCCAGTTTCACCTCTGGCACAGGGTCAGCTTTACTAAGCTCATGTTGCTCACAGCACAAACAGACTTGGCCCCTTAAAATTTGAAGAAAAATCTGTGACCATTTAACATTCTTCAAATGCCTCTCATGCCCAGCGACCTCCTTCAGCAAGTATGTGCAGGCAGGCACTGAATTGTGGTGATTTCTGGGGTAGAAGGTGACAACCAGATGGAAAAAAGGAGGATAACACAAAAAAAAAGTGGATAACACAGGAGAATGGGAATATTTTTTGCTGAGTATACTCGACTACTTCTTAAATTTTCTTTGATGCAAAAAGGAGAAAATGCACCAATAGGTTCTGGGTACATTGAGTCAGGCAAATCAGTATTAGGCAGTGTCAGACACACATTTATGTCAGGAAAGTCCCTGAGCCTGCAGTGTAGGTGATAATCTGAATTCTTTAGAGCTGAGAGTGTTTGTAACCAAGGCTTATTTCAATCTGATCTCTGCTATAATTACTGCTGCATCTTTGCTCCTCTTTGCTTTCCTCTTCCCCTGAAATTTCCATCTACAGCTCCAACCTCTTTCCCATAGCTTTGGGATTGTCCCCAGCACGAAGTCGCCAGCTCCCCGTCCCTTCTCCCTTCTCAGCTGTCCCTTCCCCCTCTCCCAAATATTTCTCCAGCCCTGTCTCATTGGTGCACTACTCTCCCTTGCCTTTTTTGGGCTGCCTCCCTGTCAATCTCACGCAATAAGGCCAGGGGCAGGTGCAAACCCCTTGCTCTGGCTCCTCTTACTGCCCAATCCTGGTCCCAAAATACCCCAAGAGCCAATGGAGTGGGAAAACCCGGGACCCCGAGGAGAGGGAGAGAGGGCAAAGCAGCCGGGCTGCAGGGGGGAGGGAGCATCCATTTAGCGCCCGGCTTAGCCCAGGAGCTCAGGGACATTTTGGATTCCTCCAGGGATCGTGGTGACTCGTGGGTAGCAGGGCTGCTCTGCTGATTCACTCCCACCGCTGCCAGCATGGTGATCAAAGTGTTTGTGGCCACATCTTCGGGCTCTACAGCGGTAGGTGACACCTTTAACATCCTCCTGGGATCAGGGTGGGGAATTAGCCCAAGAAATGCCAGGAAAGAGCCTGCATGTGATGAAAAACCCACTGGAATTCTTAGAATTTTATTGTTTTTATTCTGCCCTGACCAGCTGATTCTTGAAGGTTGCTCAAGGTGTAGAGAATTCCTGTCCGTGTGAGCTTTTACAACATTTACATCTAAATTACCTGTCACTTCGTAGATTTACTGATGTTTGGGAAATTATTTGCAATATATATAAACTGAAGAAGGAACCAGTGGGTATTGTGTTTGTGCAAAAGCGACACTGGATTGTTTACAGAAGAAAATTGTTTGTTTTTAAAAGAGACTTTGGGACACTGCTCCTGCAAAGGGGGAACTCTGCCTAAGAAAGAACCTGGAGCTGGATAAAGTTAAAAAAACTTATTTCCCAAGCTCCTTCTTTTCCTGGTTTTTGGGAGGTATTTTGTTTCCTTGGTGTCTTCTTTTTGGTTTTGTTTGTTTGTGTTTATTTGTTTGCGTTTTTCTGGGTTTTTTCTTGTTTGGATTTTTGGGGATGGTTTAACTGTTTATGTTTGTTTGGATTTTCGGGTTTTGTTTGTTTGTTGGTGTTTGGTTGGGTTTTATTACTTGGGTTTTTTTTTTTTTGGTGTGTGTGTGTGTCTGTTGAAATGCTATACTGATGATTTTTAGCATTGAGATCTACTGCTGTAGCTGTCAGCAGAGAGTATCAGCTGAAGGGAAGGGCATGTGAATAGTAGGGAGGTTGGAAGTCCGTGGGAGGTGGGAACCGGGGAAGGACTGTTTCCTTTTATATCCAGTTCCCAGATGAGCTCAGGTTGCAGTTTTCCTTTGGCACTGCCTCCCTCTCCCTCCCAGTGACACGGCTAAACAAACTGGCTGGGGCTTGCACAGAGCTCCAACTACATCTCTATTTCCCTGACACCAGCTGCATTTCTTTAAGAAGATTCCAGAGTGGAAAAGCTCCAAAAAACACCCCCCATTTATGGGACCATCATCTGTAGGAAATGAACCAAGAGTCCTTTACCGAAGTTCATTTCCTTCCTTGCTGAGGAAATTTGCAGCTCTCTCACCAGCCTGTTCCTAAGCCTTACATTCTAAAATTACTATTGATATTTAGCATTCTTTTAATTTTTTTTTTTAATTTTTAATAATAAGCTTCAGATACAAGAGGAAAACAAAAGAAGAGAAAGTTGGGAATTTCAGGTTTGGTAGCTCGCAACTTGTAATAAAACATTCATTTTATAAATTGCCATGTGCTTTGCATGAGCACTCTTCTTGCTCCTGTTTGGCCTGTTTTGATCTAGAGATTCCAGAATAAAATTAAGGAATCTTCACAGGGTGATATTCCTCTGTATTTGCCCCTTTCTGGTGTGATGGGTGTGTGTGTGTCTTTAGCAATCTCAGCATGTGCTCAGATCACTGATTCTGAACTGCAATGCCAAGTACACCTGAAGCAGTTTTCCACATTTTCTGATGAACATGGATGGAAAGTATCTTTCAAGAAACCTTTAATGAGTTCTGGTATATATAAAATAAAATAAATTCACTCACACAGGGAGTTAGCACAAACCTCAATATATCACCAAAATCCTATTCTATTAAATAGAAATGTTGTATCAAGCATGTACAGCTTTTCCTGAGGGGAATTAATTTAATCCCTAAACAGTTTAAATTGGAAGTTTAAATTGTCCTATTAGTACTGGTGAACTCTTCAAATTTGGTGGCTGTTCCCATGAAATGCATGGTGTTGATTTTGAATTTAGGATAAGATGGGCCAAGCCTCTGGTGTAAATCAGCAGAGGATCACTGGCAAAGAATGAAAAATTCTCCATTTTATGTACTACATGGTCACCCTAGCCATTGCAAGTGGTTTTCATGTTAATAAATACTTTGTGCAAGTGAAAGCAGTGAACCCAGTGACATTCTGGTGCTGTGGATCAGATGCAGGAGTGTTATAATTCACTGTGGCTCTGGGGCAAATCTGCAGTCTGAATTTTTCCCCTTGATGCTTCAAAAATTTATTTTAAATATCTCCAGCTTTATTATCTTTCTGCTCCAGACTTAGCTGATATTGAACTATTCATTAAGGCAGGCAGAAGTGGAGACATTTATTTATAACACTAAAAAGCACTAAATGCTTGGCTTGGAGCAAGCAATAAAAAAAATAAAATAATGTTACTGCTAGTCACAGGGGTGTTTAAAATTTAGAATCCTGCAAGATTCTGAATTGTGGGAGAAAGAGGATTCATGTCTCACAGAGGACTTCTTAGAGTCTTGCTTTCTGCTGCTTGTGGTTATGACACCTCTAAACTACTTCTATTTCCTGTGCTTTTGGTGACATTTAATGAACTTTCCCCCCTTCAAATCATCATCAAAAACAGCATAACCAGCAGGGAAGGGATGGGATTGTGTCCCTGTGCCCCCTCAGGTGATTTCCCAGCTGCAGAGCTGCCCCAGCCAGGGAGGAGCTGGAGCTGCTGCAGAGCCCAGAGGAGGCTCCAGGATGGGCAGAGGGATGGAGCAGCTCTGCTGGCAGGAAAGGCTGGCACAGCTGGCATTGCTCACCTGCACAGGAGAAGCTTTGGGCTGAGCTCAGGGTGGCCTTGCAGGGCCTGGAGGAGCCCCAGGAAAGCTGGAGAGAGACAATTGCCAGGGGATGCAGGGACAGCACACAGGGAATGGCCTTAAAATGAAGGAATAAAGGGTTAGATTAAATATTAAGGTTAAATTCTTCCTTGTGAGGGTGATAAGCCCTGGCACAGGTTTCCCAGGGAATCTATGGCTGTCCCTGGAACCCTGGAAGTGGAAGGTTGTATGGGGCTTGGAGCAGCCTCAGATAGTGAAAGGTGTCCCTGCCCATGCAGGGGGTTGCAGTGAAATGATCTTTAAAATGAGATGATCCCTTCCAACCCAAACCATTCTGTGATTCTGTCAGCCAGCCTGGCCTTGAACACTTCCAGGGATGCAAATTCCACAACCTCTCTGGCAATTCTTACACTCTAGCTAGATAACATTTATTTAAAACAAAATTTTTTATTATGATTTTAAGGAACTAGTAGCTAGGGGTGGTGCAACTCAAGCTTTGCTGAAAGAAAAACTGGCATTGCTGAAATAATATCCTGCTCATCACCACTTTCCAAGTAATCTATGCCCAAGTAATTTGAATTCTTCCCATGCCACCAGACAACGGAGGGCACAAACAAGCCCCTGCATCTCATTTATTCTGGGAAAGCCTTTGCATGTCCTTTGTGTTGTTGCACCTTAAATTTCCCTCTGTCAGTGCTGCTTCCTGGAGAGATTTTTTTGGTTGCCCACTTAGTGCCACCCACAACAAAGGTTTGCTTTGTGGTTTCACACTCGGTTGAGTCCTAAGTCTTTTGCTCTGCCTAAACCCCAGCGATGGTGAGCCCTAAGGCACAGCACATACTCTTGTGAAAAATGCATGTATTTTATGATTGGCTTTTCACAAATATTCAAATGAATATTCTATGTGTTGTGTTATAAAGTTATGCTGTATTAATTCTCTTAAGTAGTGTGTTAAATATAGTTTTAGGTTATAAAAAATGTTAAAATAGAAACTGTGCTATGTAGGATACATTTTTTAAAGAAAGGACTGGCAGCGAGGTAGCAGCCACAGGACACCTGAATCTTTCAGAGAAAGAGAATTTATTGCCCCATTATCAGAAGAAATGAACTTCTTCCCGCCTCGAATGCGCTGTCAGGATTCAGAGGAAGAAGCTGACACTGCCCAGCCAGAATCCTGTGTTTGAATGGAATTTATGCACCATGGATGAGGTGTATGAATATGCAACAGGCTGTTGTTTTTAAGGGTTAATCCTCTGTTAACGGGGGTCCTTTCTTGGACTTGTGCTGCCCAGGAAAAGGTACCCGGACTGTCTGTAACTCTTTGTTTCTATTGTCTCATATTGTCCTAATCCAAATTGTCCAAATTATTATTACTCTAATTGTATTACTCTTTTGATAACCATTTTATTACTGTTAAACTTTTAAAATTTTAAATTTGGTAAATTAAATTGGTAAAAAACAAGTGATTGGCGTCTTTCGCACTCTGCTCTGTTTATCTCATTGTCATAGTCAGAAGCTCCTTGCCTTTTCCTTAAGCAGCATAACTCCATGAAACTTCACTGCTTTACCTCAGCATTAACTTTTTCAGGCAAACTTTTGCTTTCAGGCCTGGTGCTGCCTGTGCATTATGAACCTCAGGCTGAAGAGAAATTAAGCCAAGTTTAAAAGTGAGAGCTTTCATGAGCAGGGGAGCACAGGATCTCTGGCTCCATGTCCATTATCTCCTCAGAGGCAGCGTCTGTCTGGAGCAGCAGTTATTCCAGGAGCCCCATCTCCTGCAGTGCCTGCGTCCAGAGGGACAGGCTGACCCTGCCCTTGCAGCTGCCAGCACTCGAGTGGCCTGGCTCTCAGAGCATGTGATGTTATCCTGCTGCTGGCTCCTGCAGATTTTATTAACCATTTACACAAGCATTATCCTGCCACTTTCTCCAGTGAAATGTCCCTTGAGCAATCCTTTCTGCTGCCTGAATGTGTTCTGCAAATAACTCTGCAGCTAAATGGGCAGTAATGAGATTGTTTCTGTTTAAAAAGAGAAAATAAGAATAGAAATAAGCAGCTTTGAACTCTGTCAGCTGAATGGCTTTTGACCACTTTGGGTTAGTGTTTTCATTCAAAGTGATGCACTTTCTTTAGCTCACTGCAAACCTCTGTTGTCACAAAAATGTACAGAATTTTATGTTTGTTATTTTTTATTAGCAAGCCTGCGTATAGACAGATGCTTCTTTGTTTGTATAAGGAAAAACATTTTATCTACTCATGAGAATTCATCTTTCCAGGATAATAGGCTATCACTCTACTTCAGCTCTTCTGTTTTATTAGATTATGGAAATACATAATCCCTGATTTACTTCTCATCTCATTGCCTGTCCCTCTGATTTACACTAGCTTGGTGTCACTTTAATTTCAGGTGTTCAGATGTCTGACATCTGGAGGATGTGGTTTCAAATCACAAGATATAAAAATTACCTTGATGCCTCATTCCAGCTGTGTCTGGTGGCAAGTTCTTTAAAAGCTGCATTCCTTTAGTAGGGAAAGTCAGTGAGTGTTACATTTTCAGAGTAAATGGGTGGGTTATAAGCTCAGTGCCTGCACAGAACCAGCATCAGAGGGAATAAAAGGGCCATGAGTGAATTTCAGGTGTCACAGAAGCTGTGTGTAACAAGATTTATTTGTACATAATATGTTCTTCGTGGTCCAACTGGAATGTCGTTCTGTAATTGGGGATTTATTTAAGCACAGGAGCTCAGCTGTGCTGGATTTTCTTGAGCCTTAACTCATATTAATATATTATATCTCAGGGAGCAGGGGCCATAAACTAAAACTCAAGAAGTTCCACCTCCATGTGAGGAAGAACTTTTTACACTGAGGGTGAAAAAGCCCTGGAACAGCTGCCCAGGGAGAACAAGGATTCCCCTTCTCTGGAGACATTCCAAACCCACCTGGACACGTTCTGTGTCACCTGCTCCAGGTGACCCTGCCTTGGAAGATCCCTTCCAATCCCAACTACTGTGTGATTCTGATTCTGTGAAATTTATTTATGCCTAACCTTAAAGAACAGAGACAAGAGAAATGTGGCTCACAGAAAGCTGAATGTCACTTAGGTTGGAGGAAGAAGGAGGCTGTACCATGCTGAGGAAAATTTGTACATTTTCTGACCTTTGCTGGCTTGAGGCAGGATCACCATGGGTATCTGTACAGCACATTCCCAGATCTGAGAACACAGTAGGAGGCTTCCTGCCGAGCCTCATTCCTCAGCTGGAGCTGTCACTGCATCCAGGGAGGAAAGAAGGGAGCTGGGGCGCGGCTGTGTGGTGGGAGGGATGGAGTGGCAGCACTCTGGGTGCTGACAGAAAGTGTTGAATCTCAGCTTCAAAAGGTTTGAGGGCTACTGGAAAAGTGAATCCCACTTCAGGAACTTCCAACTTTCAGGAAGATTTTTTTCCATGGAAAAAGAATTGGAACAGGCTGACAGGGAGGTTTAGATCCCCATCCCTGGAGGTGCCCAAGGAATAACTGGATGTCACACTCAGAGCTCTGGGCTGGGGACAAGGGGGGGTTTGGCCAAAGATTGCACTCAATGATCTTGGAGCCTTTTCCAACCTAAAACTTCTCTAAACTTGACAAACTTGCCTGAATTCTTATAACACCAGTTGCTTTTAGAAAACCATTTTAATTTTAAAGAAAGAATGTTGTTCTCCCTCTTCCCCACCCAGATAAAAAAGAAGCAGCAAGAAGTCGTGGGCTTTTTAGAGGCCAACAAGATTGACTTCCAGCAAATGGACATTGCAGGAGATGAGGACAACAGGAAATGGATGAGAGAGAATGTCCCAGGTGAAAAAAAGCCTCAGAATGGAATTCCCCTCCCTCCACAGATCTTCAACGAGGAGCGGTACTGTGGGGTAAGAAGCTGTTGGGAAATTTAAATATTCCAGAGAGTGGTTTCTCACAGAAAGGGACTCTTTTCCATTAATAGGAAGTGTCAAACCAACTCCTTAAAACAATTTGAGATTCACTGTGAAAGAACAATTCTCAGGAAACAGTTTTTTAGTACAGAAAAGCAACAAAACAGATTTTTTTATTTTTGAAAGCAAAATATGAATGGAGGGAAAACTGCCTGGAGAAAGTTCTTGAAGTTTCAGTTAATTTTGATGAAGAGTATTGATATTTTGTTTGTTTGGACTTATCAAGGACATCAAGTAGATATCTGAGGTACCCAAAGCTGGGAATAGCAATCTTATTTTTCCGTTATATTATACAAATAAATAGAAATGTTTGTTTACTGGAATAGTTCTAGAATGTGGTTTGAATTAGTGGCATTATATTGCTTATTCAATAAACATCCAAGCCTCCAGAACAGCAACTGTAGCACTCATCAGATGCTTTTATATTTTCATATGTGCTTATAACAGGTTCTTTCTCTTGAGACAGTTTGTTCAAAGCACAGAAAGATAATAATGTTCCAGCATGAATATTAGGACTGTGAATCAAAAGAGATAATCTGAAACCTTTTATTTTCTCCCAGTCTGGGTGGAAATGCCCAGTGTGGAAAGTGCTGAGATCTGCTGGCTGGAATGGACCTGCAAAGTGCTCTGGAATGCAGGGAACACAGTGAGCCTGGTTTGGAGTTACTGCACAAATCCAGTGTGAACTCCTGCAAGGTTGTACTGGGATTTTCATGCCACTGAGTTTTCAGAATTAACTTCAGTGCTCTCAAAGCAAAAGTTCATAATATGAATATTGGAGTGCAGCTGTTTCCTTGTTTTCTCATAGAATTCCTAAAAGAGAAGTTGGTGTGTTGGAGCTCATGTGCATTTCAGCATCCAGTCTGCACCAATAAAAAGTATAATTTGATATATCTAACTCTGGATTGTGTGGCAGCCAGTGCTGCAATAAATATTTCTGATGTTCCTTGGAGAAGTATATGAGGAATTAAAGAATAATTGCCTTATAAAGTGTTGCAACTGGTCAGTCTTGACAGTAAATGATAAATAGACAGTTTTTCCTGCATATCTGAAGCTATTTCAGGAAGCCAAATAATCTACATATTGAAATAAATGCAAGTGAAGAAATACTCCTTTGCAAAAACACCTCCATGGGGAAAGAAGTTGCAGCTACTGATTTAAAAACTGAATCAAATTTACAATTAGTCTAAAAGTCTCCAGAATTCTCATGTGCCCAGCTCTCAAAGCTCAGAGCTAATGATCCCAGTGGGTGCATAACAAAGCCTAATTTATGGCATCATTATTTCCAAATAAATAAGGTAATGAGACTCCTATCAGTGCATGAGCCTTCCCCTTCTCCCCAGGGGAAGGTGCCTCGAGGGAGCTGCACAGGGAGTGTGATGTGGGCTGAGAACATGGCCAGGGGCTGCCAAACTGCTGCAAAATCCTCCCAAGTGACATGTTCTACAATCAAACCCTGGGGATTTGCATTCTGCCAGCAGAGCTATCCAGAAATCCAGAATTGTTTCAGGCTGCTTAATGTTTGTCTGATGCATCTTCCCCTGTGTCCCACTCCTTTGGCCTCAGTCATTTTATTAAAAATATCCCTGAGGATTGCAAGGGTCTGTGTGACTCCAGTGCAGTATCCTGAATTCATGAAAGTCTTTTTAAAATATATTGCTCTCATCAGTTTTTAAGGGCTTCACTCTTGTGGCATCTAAAAACCTTTGGATTTGTATCCTGGCTAAATGCAGGCAGTTCATTCCCATATCCTGCTATGCCCAAATCACCCTTTAGCTTCAACAGCCCAATCCAGTATATTTGTAAATGGGGATTGTATCCTCTATTAATCTTCATTTTGCTGAGCTAAACAAGTCAAGCTCTTTACACCTCTCATTTTTTTTGTAAGATATTTTCCCTTTCTCCTTCCTGCTAATTTTTATTTTCTCTGTTCACAGTCAGTCTTTTTTTTTAGATCAAATCTGTTACATTTCATTTTCCCCCATTCCTCTTTCTGGGTTCACTATTTTCCCACATTTCCCTTCTTATCAATGGTCTTATCAGTTGTTCTTATCAATGTTTGGTTACCATTCACACATGTGCACTGTGTACACACATTACATCATGATGGCCTGGGAGATCTGGCCTTGGGAGATAAAAAGCCAAGATTAAATATTTCCTTTCTTAATCTGAGAAAGAGAGGTTTGGAGAGAGACATGACAGCTTTCAACTATTTTAAGGGCTGTGGCAAAAAGTGAATTATTGGTCTGAGTTCAGTATTGACCCTGCTTTGAGCTGGAGGTTGGTCTAGGCGGTCTCCTGAGGTTTCTTCCCACCTGAATTATCTAGGATTTTATAAAATATGTTTTTGTAAAATGTGTTCTGCTCTGCATCCACTGGAGGTGGGATGAGCTGTAAGGGAAGAAAATAACAGCAAAGAAAGTTCAAGTCAGACATCAGAAAATGCATTATTTTCAGGAGATCACCTCATTACCTCATTTAAAGGAGAGTCAGAACCAGTGGATCAGAGTGAGGCAATGGTTCCTGCCTTGGAGGAATGGTCCTTTGGGACATTGTCCAGTGTCCTCTTCTGCAGTTCAGTGAAATTTTTGGAGTGGTGGAAAGCAAAGGAGGACAGGTGAGGAGTCTTCTGTTTGTGCTAGAATAGAATGACAGGATAAAAAAGCAAAGTCGGTCCCTCTGCACATCTGCTTTCCTGCTGTTACATTTTCTGTATCTTCATTTTCTGGGTGACCATGAAGAGCTGCTCCACTCCACAGCTTGTACTGCAAAGTGGAGGATTCTTACAGAGGGATTTTTATAAAGGTACATTGCCTGGGAGCAGCATTTCCATGAGGTCAGAGAAGCATAAAACTATAAAATAGCTGATAAAATAACTCAGATCTTATTTTTCTCCCAGATCTTTGGTATTGCCACTTGAAGAAATAGATTAGAAATTGATTCATTTTGTGAGCCTGGCTACAGCACCAATTTCAAGTATCCATTCTAATCCAGCAGTGCTGGCAATTATGTCCTCATTTGATCTTTTTCTTAAGCTGCTTCTTTGCTCATGTCTAGACAGACGTCGGCATCTGTGCCACTTGTTAAATATACTGAGCACTCTGTTGCTCTTGTCTTTTCTTTTGCTTGACAAAAACCCTTAGAAAACTAAGAGAGAAAGGAGATGTAAACTTCTGGTTTTCTTTGTAAGCTGAAGTCTCTGTTTTCTTCTGTAAACTGAAATCTGTAGAATAAAGTTCCCTTGTGTGTACTTTAAAAAACATCTCTGAATTATTAGGTAAGGCTTTTATTTGATGTTGGAATGTACATTTGCAGCCCAGAGACCAACTGTGTCCTGAACTGCATCCAGAGCAGTGTGGGCAGAGGTGAGAGGAGGATTTTGTCCCTGTGTCCCCCCAGGTGATTTCCCACCTGCAGAGCTGCCCCAGCCAGGGAGGAGCTGGAGCTGCTGCAGAGCCCAGAGGAGGCTCCAGGATGGGCAGAGGGATGGAGCAGCTCTGCTGGCAGGAAAGGCTGGCACAGCTGGCATTGCTCACCTGCACAGGAGAAGCTTTGGGCTGAGCTCAGGGTGGCCTTGCAGGGCCTGGAGGAGCCCCAGGAAAGCTGGAGAGAGACAATTGCCAGGGCATGCAGGGACAGCACACAGGGAATGGCTTCACACTGAAGAGAGGAAGATGAGATTAGATATTAGGAAGGAATTCCTTCCTGAGGGTAGTGATGCATTAGAAAAGGTTGTCCAGAGAAATTTTGGCTGCCCGTGGATCCCTGGCAGTGCCCAAGGCCAGGCTGGACATTGGGGCTTGGAGAAACCTGGCACAGTGGAAGGTGTCTCTGCCCAGGCTGGAATGAGATGATCTTTTGGTCCTGTCCCAACTCAGGCCATTTTATGATTCTATCATTTATGTAACTGCTAAAGTGAAATTTATGGAAATACAGGAACCTCTGGAGGTTTGTAGTCCAGCCTGCTACTCAGAGCAGGTTAGCTTTAAAGTTAGCTTATATTGTCTGGGGCTTTGGCCTTCTGAATTGCAAAAGACTCCAAGGATGGTGTTTCCATGCTCTCTCTCTGTGCTCTGACCTGGTGCTGTTCCTAGCACTGGGGGAAGAGAAGAATCTTCTGCTGATGTCCACTTGACAAATTGCACCACTTAGACCATTTATGTCTTTTCATCCAGATAAAATACAATTGCTTACCTGAAGTAAATTGCTCCTGCTTATTTTTCTTACTGCCTGCCATGGGAACAGTTATCTTTAGTCATTCAGCAAATGGAGATGTGAACAAGTCACCATTAGTAAAGCATGGCTGCAGATACACCATAAAAAACTATTCCATGATCACTGTGGGCTTTCCTTTATCTCTAATTTAATACATGATAGCTTTCTCCTCAATGTAAGGAAATAAGTGACCTTCCATTTACTGTGGGATGTCATTGCACACTCCCTGTTGCCAAGGAGCCCCTGATATCATAGAAGATTATTCCCACTTCTGATAAGGACTTGTCTGGTCATTCATACATTTTACTTGTGTCCTCAGGTCTGCTTATCTACAAGGCTTTGTGTTTCTGGAGGATTTTAGTACACTTGCCATGGGCTACTTTTCCTCAAAAAGTCCTATAAAATATCAAGTCCACTTCATGGCTTTTCCTTGTTGTTGTCTTCTCTTTGTTCCCCAGCTCTTGCCATGTCTTGTCAAGGTTGGCTCAGGCTGCTTTGAGTAGGGAAATTTCCTGTGTTTGTGTGGCCATGTCAAATTCCAGCCCTTCAAATTGCAGAAAATCCTCATTTTCTTGTTTGCTGAAAAAAAATCCACGATCCAATCCTTAATCCATGAGCCAGATGCAGACAGTGCCTGGCTTGGATGAGAGGATGGTCTGAGAAATGGGTGCCCTGGAGCAGCAGCAAGATGTGCTCCAGGGCTTCTCCCAGACAGAGCAGTTCCCCCTGGGTGTGACTGTGTGAAAGCCAATCTGTCCCTCAGATAAATCACTGAATTGGGCTGTCATTTGTCCTGTCTGTAAAGCTCTTCCAAACTGCACTGAAATGTCATCAATTCCACTCTTGTTGGCATTAAAGTCACTTCAAAACCATCCACTGCAGCCTTTCCAATAATTTATACTGTGGAAATACTAAAACAGCTCAATAAAACAGCTCAACTCCTACCCTGGCTTTACAAACAAGTCTCAAGGATGATTCAGCACCTTATTATTTACAGGCTTCTATTCCTGGAGGTATTTGGGATTAGAGGAAGGATGATAACATGATCAAGGCAGCAGGGTAGGACTCAGCAGGACATGTTCAGTCTCCTGTCTCAGAGCTGGCTGGGATGCTGGGCCAGTCACTCTAACTGGAGATTCTGCTGGAACTTAAATATTTCTTGATTTTACCTGTGTAAGATGTGAGCTGTGAAGTTCCCAGTGATAGTAGTGATAGCAAAACTTCCTTAATGGATAAGAGTGCTGTGCAGGTGAAAGCAGTAAAGGGCATGCAAGCTGTGGCTGGCAGGATAGGAGGCATCTCTGATCTTCTCAGTTCCATCTCCACTGAAAACAGGCATTTAATGTAATGATTTTATAATTTCATTTCACCAGTGCACAAGACATTTTGGCTGGTACATGGATATCAGAGAGAACAGCACAACCCTTCCCTAAGTTAGTCTGAAAATAACATAATTTTCTAACCAGACTGCCTTTCTCTAAAATGAAGTTTCCTTGTTACCATTTCACTCGAGCTATCATGTTGACTGTTGCCTTTATTCGCCATAAAGAAGTTCCAGGGTATTTTGTGTCCTTACTCACAGCAAGTTTTATTTTAACATTTCAAAGAATAGCTTTGCCTTGGAGTGTACAGCTGAGGCACGTTAAAATGAGACACTTAATTTTATCTGATTCTGCCGTGGATGGGATATAATTAAAGTGTAAGTCTCTGGAGAGATTTGCTCATTTCTTCATTTTGCCACTCTGTGTGAAACTCCCTTTATCTGTGTTTTCTTCCTGGGGCTTGGATAATGCAGACAATTGTACAAATGCATGGTCATTCTCATCTAGGTAGGATTTGCCTGGGCTGGGGATAACAAAACTTCCTTAATTTGCCTCTTCTCCTGTGCTTTTTGTTTGATTTTTGATACCAATTCTCTGTTGTTTGTTTGTTCCTTTCTTAGGATTTTGAATCCTTTTTCTCTGCCAAGGAAGAAAATATCATTTATTCGTTCCTGGGCCTTGCTCCTCCTCCAGGCACAAAGGTATGTACTTCTGCCTTCCATGGGCATCATTTATTTGATTTTAATAAAAGATGAACACTGGCAGTGACTCAGCATGTCGCTTAAGAGGCAGTGGCAAGCAATATGTTAGATGTTGGAGCAGCAAAGTGTTCTTAGGGGGGAAAAAAGTGGCTGCTTCAGTAAATAGTAGAAAATACTTCTTTCTTGCCTTCTTTCACTGCAGGCTCGTTACCATGGCTCCAGCTGATGGGTTTGTTGTTGTTGTTGACACAAAGAGTGTTTTATTATGTTCAGCTTTTAAGTGTTGCAGGCTCCCTCACACAATTTCTAGGTGGTGTTGTTTACAAGAAATCTCTTGCTCCTGATCACATTGGGCAGGGCCAGTCCTGGTCCCCACCACAGGGTTGGGATCAGACCCATCCCATCCTTCACTGGCACCATGGAACTCTCTCCCTCTCTCTGCAGGAGGAAAGGGCTCACCCAGCCCTTCTCCAAGTCCCTTTGGCAGCTCTGCCTGTGGTTCTCCATCACATTTTGACAATGTTCTAATACATTTCTGGCAAAAAACCCCCTCCGTTTTCTTTTTTATTTTTTTTCCCCCTAGTGTTGTTTTTTACAGAAACCAATGTGTTTTTTCTTTATTACAATCTTCTTCTAATTAGAAGTTTTATAACTGTTACAGCTCTGCTACCCTGAGCTCATGAAATATTACCATCTTTAACGTGGGTGAGCCAACAAAAGGAATTAATCAAGAGAGTGACGAGCCAGAGCCACAGGAGAGCTCTGCTGCATTGTGGTGACCTGGCTGGGAGGTGCCTTGGAGCAGGAGATCTGCCTTGGTCCAACTGCAGCAGCTTTGAGTGAAAAACACCATTGGAGATATTTCTTTATCCTCTTCTGTAAAAGCAGAGAAAAAAAAAAAAAAAAGAGCCTTTGCTAAATGCTTTGAGAGCCACAGCTGAAAACGCACTCAGGGGTGTTTTAAATATCCCAGTTGTTATAGATGTCTTTGCCACTGAGTCCCTGCATGATAAGGAGAGTGATTTAAACTTTCTGCTTTAGCTGAGCCATCTCCCACCCAGGGAAATAAAAATGACGTGCCTACCTCACAAGGGTCTTGTGAGAATTCATTTAATTAACATCCACAAAGCCATGAAAGGCTTAAAGGACTGCAGGTATTACATATTATAGGCATTATAAAAGATATGTGGAGAATCAGTGAGATAAAGAAAATTGCATTTTTCCACCTTCCCACTCCACAGATTATCTGCTTCTTCATGCAAGGTCCTGGTAGATTCCATATCTGTGCAGCAAAGTAACAATTTCTCAGAATTCATTCCTTCCCAGCTGTCAGCAGAGGCTATTACTGTTTCTACTTCGTGACAGCCTTGGAAATGTTGAAAATAATATGTTTGGTACATTCTGCTGGGCAGATTTGTTTGTCAGTGCCTTTGGTAGCAGGCAAGTCTTGTTTACAGTGATTAACTGCTGCCTTGGTGGTGGCTTCAGGCCAGAGAGCACAAGTAAGTGAGAGTGTTTGTAAAGTCCCTGTGAAATGTGGAATTCTGACAGTCTCCCTTTCAGAGTCTATTCCTGTTTGTGAGAGACACACACACTTATTGCAGAGGTGTTTCTCAGCATCTTCACTGCAGCAGAGGCTGCCTGCTTTGTCAAGAAAAGAATTCTCCTGCTCTGCTTCTGCTGCTCTTTCTGCTTCCCCCTCATTCTCTGCCAGCTCCACCTCAGATAAGCACAATGCATGGCTCGTGACACTGATTTCCAGCAGCATAAATCTGGAATTATAAATAAGATGTGGAAGAGATGGTGATGGTGACACATATGACAAGGCTTCCTAATAATCCCTTCTTAAAAAAATGTGTGGGTTTGGGGTTTTTGCTTTTCTGGAATGAAGAAGCAAACTATGAAGCATGGAATCACCACAAGGCAGTGAGCATTTTCTTTCTAGAGATTTTTACTGTGCTGAGACATGACAAAGATTAATATGAAGCTGATACCTGTTTGATACTCTTGTCTTAAAACATTCTATTTCTTTTTCCATCCATCTTTTGTCTCATACTGCACCGAGACTGGAGAAGTTCTTTATTGGCCATGGTGCTGTTTCACAGCACAATCCAACAGCATCTTGACCAGGACTGTTTTGAGCTTATTTCCTTCCATCTGAGGAAGCAGATGAACCTTTTGGGGCTCCCTCAACAAATTATAACTTCCCAACAAAATACTTGTAGTTAAATTTATTGCCAATTAATTGCCATTGCTGAGTGCAAAATACACATTCAATTCTGCAGATTCTCTTGATCTGTTGTTTCTATAAATTAGTGTATTCTGTATATTAGAGTGCTTCATCCAGCCCTGCCCCAGCCAGGGAGGAGCTGGAGCTGCTGCAGAGAGCCCAGAGCAGGCTCCAGGATGGGCAGAGGGATGGAGCAGCTCTGCTGGCAGGAAAGGCTGGCACAGCTGGCATTGCTCACCTGCACAGGAGAAGCTTTGGGCTGAGCTCAGGGTGGCCTTGCAGGGCCTGGAGGAGCCCCAGGAAAGCTGGAGAGAGACAATTGCCAGGGGATGCAGGGACAGCACACAGGGAGTGGATTCAAGCAGAAAATTTACAGGTTCAGATCAGATTTTAGGAAAAAAATTTCACCTTGTGAGGGTGGGGAGGGCCTGGCCCAGGGTGCCCAGAGCAGCTGTGGCTGCCCCTGGATCCCTGGAAATGTCCAAAGCCAGGCTGGATGGAGCTCTGAGCACCCTGGGATAGTGAAGGTGTCCCTGCCCATGAAACAAGATGATCTTTAAGGTCCCTTCCAACCCAAATAATTCAGTGATTCTGTGATTTTATCATACTAAGTACATCTATTGCCTTAAAGGGTGCAATGTGCCCATAAAATTCAGTGACTTTACAGGAAACAAATCCATATTTGTGGTGCTTCAGCAAAAGTCTGTTAGCTCCCGTCACACTCTCTCCTGTTCCCTCCTGACCACAATGGTTTTTGTGTTTTCTAAAGCACCATTTAGCAGGGCTGAGCAGAACAGTTTTCTGTGCCTGAGAGAAGCAGCAGATGTAGTGTTTGTGTTAAGTAATTTAATCTGTTAATACCAAATACCTCCTCACCTGGAGGAGTACCTGGTCTGGATTAGTTCCAAACATGGTTCAGGGCAGGCTGAGATTTAAGACCCAAAGATCACTCAAATCTGTGACAGATTTCTCAGAGGCCCTGTTTAATCTTGGACTATTGGCCTGAGTAGTGATGTCTCAATAGGATACACGTGTAGATCTAAGCTATAATTAGTGTAGTTTTTATGTTTGGGGTCAGGTGTGTCAGTCTCAAAAGCTGGGTGCATTTTTTTAAAGCTAGCACCACTTTTATGCTTAGTCTGACTCAGTGAACTCAGTGATTCCTGTGATTTCAGGGTCTGTTTTCAAATACTGTACATACTTGAAGCCTTAATCCCACTATTCTTGATCTTAATATCCACAATCTTGATATCCCCAAATCTCTAGATACTCAAGCTTAAGTTAGTGGAAAAAGGCTTCTCCTAAATCTGCTTTGAATTACAAATTTGTGCTGTGTGCAATTTATTTAAAGAGAAAATGACATGTCAGCCAATCTTTAGAAATGGTACTTCATTTTGAATTCGCTGAAAATGAAATTCGGTGTTTCTATGGAGAGCCAGTGTAGCAATGCTGTTCTGAATGTCAGAGTTCTCCATATAATTAACAAGAACTCTGTGTGTGTGTCTGTTCTGGCTGATAACATGCTGCTTCTAGAGTTTATTTCTCTCAGCTACAACTCTTTTTTGTGCCTTATGATCTAAGTATGTGATTCATCTGAGATAGATTCACACAAAAGGGTCATTTTAACCAGGGTGCTCTCTGTGGTTCTTATGTATTTTATGTCCCAGCCAAAAATCCTGAGTGTATGGATTTTAATGAAATGTTAATATTTGTGCTGAAAATAAACATTTAATCTATTTCAAGAGCAGGTTGGATGGGGCTCTGAATAACCAGGTCTGGTGTCCCTGCCCATGGCAAGGAGGTTGGAAAGAGATGATCTTAAAGGTCCCTTTCAACCCACATCATGGTCAGTGATTCTATTAATTTAATTTTCATTAACACTGCCCTTTTCATTTGAGGAACTTCTGCAAAGAAAGTACCTCTAGGTAGTTTCCATTTCCTTAAGAAAATAACGTATTAACACAATGTTGCACAAGAGAATTTCAGTGTATGTTTGTGTTACTACATATTTCAATCTTCAAACATTTTTTGGCTTCTGGGAAAAAAAATAAACAACAAACCAAGCCAAACAAATGTCTCTGTAGATCTGTAGATTTTTAATAACAATGCCACCAGCACCAGAGTACAGTGAGCCCACAGTTTTATGTGCACTTGAAATGAGACGATATTGCCAGAAAAAGAAATTCTCTTTTCTCCCTCCTCCTTCCTCTGGCTCCTTCTGCTCCCCTCCAGCTGCTCATCCCTCTCCCCAGCATCTCCCACGTGCTGGCAGCAACCCTTGTGCAGCTGTGGGACAGAGTGTGAAAGTGCTGTGAGCTAGGAAAGTTTTGCTTTTTAAAGCTTTTTCATCTTGATCAGCTCCTGTTCCACTTCCAGAGGAAGGAGAGCTTAGGGACCTTTGTGCCCACTGCAGGGAACTTGGGTGTAAAACTGACTTTGGATGTAAAACTGACTTTCCACAACTCAGGAGACAATTGCCAAAAGAGCACCAAGCCTTACAGGCAGTCAGGTTTCAGCAAAAACATCAAACTGCTGTGGAATCTGCTTCCTAACACTGCTGAGCTCCTTTCTGTCATTTCTGTCCCCATCCAGCAGAGATGTCATCAGGAGCCCATCTCTTATGTCCCACAGCACATCCTGGACAAAGATCCCTCAGCCAGCAGCTCTGGGGATAAAAGCCAGCCAGCCACGCCCTGTTCTGCAGAACGAGAGCACTGGCTGAGGAAATCATCATGGGGACGCTGGAGGAGGATTGTGAAGTTTAAAAGACAGGGGAACATGAATGAGGGCTTCTGTTGAACTGTGGAGACAAATGAAATGATGGAAAAGCAGCAAACCCCAAAGCAAGCAGGGGGCTGAGCTGTAAGAGCTGGGTCACAGGGATGGGGAAGCAGTTTGTGCCCCCTCAGGGATGTGCTGCTCTTCCCAAAGCTTGTGGGACTCAGGATGGCACAGGACAGGAGCTCCCCTGAGTGCCAGAGGAACCCACCCCAGATAACACCCATCAGAGGGGGTCAAATTTCCTTTTAATGAGTAAGGTCCTTTACCTCTCTACTACAGATCACTTCTGAAATCTCCCACTAATGATGATTAGAATTTTTCCTCATAGCCAGTTTGTACTCACTTTGCATCTCCCTCAGCACTCCTCCCTGTCCTATCCCTGTCTGATGTTTACTCTGATCTATTTTGGGAGTGCCACCATATCCCCTCACAGCATCACTTCCAACAGATGAAAGCAAGGAACTTTTTTTGTCCCCCTTTCATAAGACAGGCTCTCCACTCCCTCAGATGTTCCTGGAGCTCTCTCTGCACCTGCTCCAGGCTGAGTTTCTCCTTTTTGAGCCTGAGTGACTGGGATGGCACAGAGCAATCTGAGGAGGCTTTGCCTCACCTCATGCATGTGAGGATCACATTTTTTACCTCTTTTATTGTCACATCACCCTCATGGCTCAGTTATCCCATGCTTACTTAAATACATCCATCTTTTTGTTCCTTGATGATCATTAACTGACAAGCTCCCAAAGTGCAATAGAAAAATCACTTTCTAATGTCTGATCCAGAACTGCCTGTCCCCAAATAAGGTGACTTTGCACTTCATGCTCTTGCATTTCATCATATTTCTGCTGTGCCACTCGAGGCCTCCTTTTGTCTGACACAGTGTGGGAGCCACTGTGACCTTTCAGAGCCACCTGGCTGAAAGGACACCAGGATTTTTGTCAAACAAAGAACTTCCCAGGAGGTGCTTGGGTATGGTGCTGGAATAAATGGGCTTGAGTGACTGATGTGGAAAGAGTTTCCTGGTGTTTTTAAGCAAGAAAGTTAAGAGACTAAATGTGAAATCCTTTATTACTTCTGTTTTCCTGGAGCTTTTGGATGATGATTAATTAGAATTCATGCTGGTGGAAAAAGGGGTTTTTTGCCCTGAAACTCAAATGTGTCATCAGCGTGAACTTTGGTTTTTGTTGAACTTTGCAGAGGAAGATTAGAGAACCTGCTATGCTGAGAAGTGCTTGAATTCATGTTTTCCCCACACAGATCCCACCTGGTCAGCATGCCAGCAAGTGTTCTTTTCACAGGATAAATACACCCTAAAAGGAGGTATTTTCATTTGAGAGCTGAAGCAAAAATAGAAAAACACTTTCCCAAAAACAAGAATCTCAAGAATTTTATAGAAATGAGTTGTTGATTATGTGCCCTGAAGCTGACCATGAGTTCCCCTTTGCTGCCAGGAAACTGAAAAGTCTGATGCCACAGAGAAGTCAGAAGCCACAGAGGAGAAGTCAGAAGCCACAGAAGATAAATCTGATTCCAAGGATGAACATTCTGATGCCACAAAGGAAACTGAGGCACACACAGAAGACAAGGCAGAAGAAGGAGCTCCTGAAGAGGCTCAGCCTGGCCAGACACCACCAGAAGGTCAACAGGTAATTTCTCCTTTCTCTTTGTGATCTGAGGGTTTTAGCTGTGCTAAGCACATGGAACATAAACCCACAAGGCCTCCTGGTATGCCTCAGGGTGACTGATTGCAGAATGTCTTTTGGATGTGTTTTCTTTGATATCAGGATGATATCATACCTGGATAAAACTTTCCTCTGATTCTTGAATATCAGCAGCTGCCTTTTGCCACTTGTTACCACAAGCTTTTCATTTTATTTTGATGTTATTGGGAACCAGAGTCTAGTTATGGAGGGTAATTTAGGACTAGACATCTGAGTCCTGCCTGGATAAAAAAACAAATTGCTGCTCTTTATGGCCAGCAAGTGCAGTGCTCATAAATCTGCCTGTAAATGTTTGCTGCAGATCTGACAGTGACTTTTCCAGGCCTTGCAGAATCCCCTGGAGGAAAGAAGAAAGGGAGAAAGGGAGGCCAATGTTTTCCTTGCTGTCTGCTCCTGCTCTGGTACTCCAGATCTCAAAGTGCAGCTCAGGGTGTCCTTTAAGGGTGGCTTTATTTGGGTGCTGACTCTTCCCAGGGAGCCAGGCCTGCTTCTCAGGTTCTTCTGTGTTTGGAGATCAGATGGTCCCTGGGGAATATCCAGCACAAATGCATCATCTCTTACATCAAAGATCAGAATAAATGAAGTTTGGGTGGTTTTTGTTTTCATCTAGCTGCAATATTTCTCCAGAGGAAACATCTCTCTCTAGGCCTTTCCCCACTGCCCTTTTTAATAGTGGCTGATCTGGTCACTGCTGGGCTGGAAAAGCCCCTTTTACACAGCCCTTTACACAGCCTCAGGCACATCTCAGCCACTGGGAAGTCCCACTCATAATTTCAAAACAGTGATGAGGACAGACAGTCCTCAGTGGGAACTAAATTCCTCCTTAAGGAAAATTATATCCAAGCACTTTTCATGTTGCTGTGAATTTCAGCTGGCAGGTGAGTGCCATCAAACTCCTTTTTTTGGCTCATAAGAGGAGCCAAAAATGCTGCCTGGCTTGGGTGCCTTGCCCTTCTGGCTGGCATTCTGCTTTAATGCTTTTCAAATGAGAGCAGAATGTTGGAATTTGTCTGCCAACGTGTCAGGCAGCTGTGGAGGAGAGGCTTTGCACTGACATCATGCAGCACCACTCCTATGCAACCAGCACCTTGCTCCACTTCTCACAGAAAGGATTGGAGTTAAAAGTGGAAAATACAGATTTCTTTGTAGCTTTTCAGGGAGCAGAGAGGCAGAGGAGAGAGCACAGAAAACACTTTTTGCCCTGTTCCACCACCCACCTCTCGTGTCACCCAGGACAAATCACTTCAGTGCTGTGGCATCTGCCTGCCTTGCTATAGTTCATCCCAATTATCACTTCTGTTGGGATGGCATGAATCATTCTGTAGGAATTCTGCTATTCTCACTCACTACAGACAGCACACAGAGGACAGGGTTAGATGAGAAGAGCAGCTCTGAGGCAGCTACAGCGAGATGAATTCCACCTTTTGTCTCTCTATCTCATTTTTTGCTTGTAAAAGAAAGTAAAAATACCATTTCCAAACCTGAGCAGGGTTTGATGAAAGTAAAGATGCTCAAAGACTGCCAGGTTCCATCAGAGTATCTCCCCTGGATGTTAACTCCTAAAGGATAGAGGTATTTTCAACACAAACATTTGAAAGATGGCAGTTCTATGTTCCATGGCTGAATTAATATTCCAGTGGGAATTCAGTGCTGGAATTTTGGCTTATTTAGCACTGCTCCAAACCCCCTCCAAAATGACTCCCATTTGTGGGGTGTAACCAAGCCAGCTTTTCTCCAGTGGCTTTGCAGGAGAAATATCAGCGCTGTGGAAAATTCTGGAAGTCACCTCAGCCTTCACCAGTGAGAAACCAGAACAAACTGGGGCTGGCTCAGCCCTGGAGCTGCAGGGAGGCTCCAGGTTTCAGGAGGCTCCAGAGCTCAGCATCAGGGGATGTTCATGCAGAGGTTGCAGCTCTCTCCAAATCCTGCTGCTGCTCCTGGGAGATGCAGAAATGCAGAAGTTCCAGGGTTTTTTTGCCTGCATGGATGCAGTGCCTCCCATTCCTGCTTTGTCTCCTTTGGTTTTGAGTTTCCTGAAGAGAAGACTGAGCTCCAGCTCACATGGAGCCTGCTGGTCACTCCATGTGCTGGTGATAAATTTTCTGTGGTATCAGTGTCTGATTTTGACTTCAGATTTAAGCTTGGAGGTTCGGGTATTTTTTAAGTGCTGTCCCAGTTAAATCAGTTTTCAGTACAGGCTCCCTTCAGGGCAAAATTATTTTAGAAACATGTTCAAAAATCATGTTATAATGCAAGTCTGTATCCTGTCTCAGCAATTCCCCAGGCCATATTTAAACCCTGGCACTGCAGCTCACTCCCTTAAGTCATTCCATGAGAACTCAAATTAACCCCTCAGCCTTCTGTGTGGCACTGTGACATTTGCTTCTTGTCTTTGGGGTTTTGTGTAGGATCAGCTCTTTCCCCCATAGCCAGCTTAGCATCTAACATTAAATTCTATTCAAATTTTTTTTCTTTTTTATCTCTCTCATCACTTCTGCTCAATCTACAGTCTAAAACCAGCTTGTATTATTTTTTATTCCCTGTTGAGCCAAGGCATCTGTTGCAGCCTACAACACTTAGCAGAATCACAAGCCAGATTCTGAATGATGATATATAGCATAGATAAGACTCTATAATTCTGATTTACTTGCATTTTGTCAACCAGCTAATTACCAAAAAAACCCATAGAAACTCCACCTGAACAAGGAAACAAAACCCAGCTCCAAATCTTTGCTTGCCAATGAAGCAGTTTTGACTGGAAGTAACTGAGGAAAAGGGAGCTCAATTTAATGATTTTATAGTCCTTTTCTAATATAAAAGTTAAGCTTGAATGTGCTTTGTGAGTTAATTTGGAGGACAGTATCTCCAAATGAATCCAGTGAATTCCACATAATTTTCCTAAATTCAGTGTTTAACTTCTGCTGTGTTTACCCTGTGTCATTTCTGATATTCTTTCTTTAATTTATCTTTTCAATGTTTTCTTTTGTATCTCTTCTGTAGGAAGGAGAGGAAGAGCATGCAGCAACAGGGGTATAGTACACCTGGATATTTTATAATCATCTTTTGTTTGTGTGTATTTAATTCCTTTTCAGTCCTTTTGCTTCACTCAAAAGCTGGGAAATTCTTATTCATGACAGTAAACTCACCACAGTCATATTCTGCTAGAGATAATGATTGGTCCTATTGTGGTGTTACTGACTGGGAACAGAGACGGGCCTTTAATCATTAAAAGCTGTAAATGGAAGGGAAATTGTCTGTCACAGAGCCTTCAATAAAATTTGCCAAGGACTCCCATGACAAGTCCATCTTTGATAATCACTGGCTGACACCATGCTGTGATTGCATTTTCAGTGTGAAAACTCATTCTGACAATTTAGGCAGCTCTGCCCATAAAGGAGATATTTCCCTCGTGAGAATTTCTAACAGCCAGGTGCAAATCCTCAAACACTTCTCTGCTCTGCCCAAACCTCCAGGATCACCCAGTGCCACCCCAGCCCCACCAGCATCACCCCAATCCCTGTCCCCAAGGGCCACATCCAGACTGCTCTGGGACAATTCAGTGACTCCAAACCTCCCTGGGCAGCTCAGCCCAAGGCCTGACCACTCTGCCAGGGAAATTTTCTGTGCCAATCTCCAACCTGAGCCTGCCCTGGTGCCATCTGAGGCCATTTCTTCTCATTTTTTCCCCTGCTCCTCCTGTCAGGAGCTGTGCAGAGCACTGAGGTCCCCCCTGAGCCCCCTTTTTCTCCAGGCTGAGCCTCCCCAGCTCCCTCAGCTGCTCCTCCCAGGATTTGTTTTCCTTACCCCAAAGCTCCTGGAGCCATCAGCAGAGTGCAGAGAGGCTGCTGAGGGTCACCAAGCCTGGTTAGTGTTACCCTGGCACCACCAACTAAAGCTCCAAGCAAGAGAAAGAATAATTTTTCCCCCTGTAAAAGTTAATTGATTTGAATTTTGGATGGAAGTTGGTAATATTTGAAAGATGTGGCTTGTGTGTGTGTGCTCTCCTGGCCCTGTGTCAGAGTTCTCATGAGATAAAAAAGACACCTTTCCTCAGGGAAAATGCCCAGAGAGGCAATACTCCTTGGCCATAAGAACTTCTCATCCACAGATGTTTGTATTGCATTTCTGGTTTTGCAGAGTGATTCTTTAGTGCAATGTTTTTCCCTGAAAAACAGCTGAAACCAGGAATCTGCTTCCAACAGCTCCATTCCCAAGCAGGTATTTAAGCAGGATTTCACCTCAGCACCTCAGGTGTGACTCCTGCACAGACAGGAGGTGTCTGGGAGGAGAAACAAAGGTCTGTGCTGCTCATGTACGACCTGCAGTCCTGGCTGAAAGCTCATTATTGATTCTTTGATTGGTTATTTGATCATGCCAGGAAGAAATTCACATCACTTCTGCAGTCCAAGCAGTTTGTGAAGGAGTGGCAGCTTGAGATAAATTGATTTATGCACCTGGGAGTGCCTTTGGACAGGAGATGGCTGGAAGAGGAGCAGAGGAGCCCTCAAAGCAATTTCCAGCTCTTTTTCAGAGTAGAGCTTCATTTACTCTAGAAAAAGAATAAGCAGAGATTGTTGTCTGTGTCACACAAATCCCAGCTTTCAGATAAGTGTTGATTGAAGCAAAGGGCTGTTGTCTTTCAATTGTGTCATTTCTGCTGCATAAAAGAGAGAAATAAGAACTTCAGAGATAGAAAGCAGGCTATTTTATCTGGTTCCAGGTGATTTTTAGATCATCCAGGAGTCTAGTCCCGATGGCATGAATCTTTAGTTGTTTACTGCTTCGGCAAAGTGTATATAATTAAAAATACTAAATTTTTTATCATATTTACACGTATTTCATATTCTTATTTTGATTTTGAGCCCCTATTTGCAGCTTAACCATGTGTTCTAATCTAAGAAGAGGGATTCTATATTCCAGCTCTATACATTAATTCTGTTTTTGAATCTCAAATGCATTTACTAGAAAGAGAACAGTTGTAAAAGCAGAGCTTTGCATTTCAAGACTGTTTATTTTTTTTTCTTTCAATTCCTATATGGTAACTACAAATATTTTCTATTTAAAAAAATAGGAAGAAGAAGAAAAGCAAGGAGAGGGAGAAGAAAAGGAAGAGGTGGAGGAGCAGGAAGAGTCTTAGTACAGCTCCCTATGACACAATATTTCTTGAACAGGTTTTCAGGTAAATATTGAGACATCAAGCACAGTTTCTAAATACCCTTAAAGTAACATAAATCAGCAATTTTTTAAATTATTGTTGTGGATGGGCGAAGTTTCCATGCACAAAGTACCCAGCTGATGACTCAAAAGTAGATTTAGCTGTTGTAGCTTGTACTTCACATGGAATAAGATTTCATCCCTCTCCTCTCTTACTCAGCTACTGATTCCACTGCAGCTTTTAGGAGCTCTATGCCTCACATGAATTCCTCTCTCAAATTTAGTTGAAAACTTAAAATATTGGTATGAAAGAGGAACCTGAGGAGAAATATGACTCAGTATAAAATTACTGAAAATAGTCCAAACTTACAACCTCAAAAGAGGAAGCACCTGGCAGGGTTTGTCCTGTATAGATGTGTGAACACACCAGCACTGCTCAAGCTCTGTCAGCATGTGCTTTCTAATTTTAATTTTCAGGTTTTGGGGTTTTCTCCTTCCTCCGTCCCTCCTCCCCTGCACTGAAATAGAGATGGGAAAATCACTTTGTTGCAGAATGAGCTATTTGTCGGGTGCAGGGAAAACTTGAGACGATCAATATGAGATCAGCAAGCTTCGTTTATTGAAGAGAACATCAGACACTTATACAGCAAGTAATAAGCTCATGAATATTCTGTAATTTACACTGTCAATTGGCTACACTACAACATCAGCTCTTCTCTATTCCTTAGAAGTTACATCTCTCTTTTCTCATGTCTCTTTCACTATTTGTTATCATAGTATAGCTAAGCCCAAAGACACGCTATCTTGTAGGTACAAGACTTAGAATTAGCTACAGCCTTGTACTTTTCCAATTCCTAACTACTCTCCCAACATCACTTAGTGGGGGGAAACTCAAACTTAAAAGAGAGTTGGAATTTCCAGCAGATTTTCCATTGGGTGATAGGACTTTGCCTGATCACAGACACAAAATGCTCTTTTAGGATCCATAGACTCATGGAATGGTTTGGGTTGGGAAGGACCCTAAAGATGATCCAGTTCCACCCCCTGCCATGGGAAGGGACACCTTCCACTGTCCCAGGCTGCTCCAAGCCCCATCCAGCCTGTCCTGGGCTGGATTCCCAGCTGACTCACACTCTGAGGTAGCTGCCAAAGGTTTCACCAGACAGGTGCAGGTGGGATTTCCCAGCACCTCAGCAGGGCAGGAAATCCATCACTTCTTTCATGCTGCCTCTCCCAAATCCGGCTTCATCTGCTGCAGGGGGATTAATTCATCACAGCCTTGTCCACAGTTCAGATCTGTGACTTCACAGAAGTGCTGAGTTCTAATTGAATTTTCTTTGTTTTTGTTCAGGAAGCACCAGCTGGAGCCACCCCACCAAAGAAAAGAAAATCCCTTTCTCAAGTAAAGCACTACCACCTTTAGTGCCTGTGTGAACACAAAAACACAAACAGAGCACAGCCACCACTCTGTCCCACCTGTAACCTTTATATATATATTTGGTATTCCAGTTGCTTGTTGAAATGGATCTGCTGTCTGACAGTTGCTATTTCAGTCAATTGTTGTGTGTTGGGATAGTTTTGTCCATGTCACATTTAGATTGTGAGCTCTCCAGGGCAGGAACCACGTCTGTCTCCATGTCCAAACACTGCCAAGCACCTTGCTGCCACTCAGCAGCACTCACACCCCTGTGACTTCAGAGGAAAAGAAATTCAGCACTGAAAACTGCAAAGAGGCTTCCTGTACACAAGCCATGTGAGTCACTTCTCCCTCAGCTGGCTTTTGAAAATGATTGAGATTCCCATTGTGCAGCAGTTGAAATAAATGTGTTTTCTGTCGTATCTGCTCTTTGTCTGCAAAAGCATTGATTTCACTCTGCTGCAGATGTTTTCTCCATCTTTAGGGTTGTGGGCTCTACAAAACCATGGAATCATAGAATCATGGAAGGGTTTGGGTTGGAAGGGCCCTAAAGATCATCCACTTTCCACTATCTGAGGTTGTTCAGAGTTCCATCCAACCTGGCCTTGGACATTTCCAGGGATCCAGGAACATTTGACTTTAGTAGTTGCATAAATGATAGAATCATTAAATGGCCTGAATTGAAATGGGACCATAAAGATCATCTCATTCCAGTCTGGGCAGGGACACCTTCCACTGTGCCAGGCTGCTCCAAGCCCCAACATCCAACCTGGCCTTGGACATTTCCAGGGATCCAAGGGCAGCCAGAACTTCTCTGGACAAACTCTGCCAGGGCCTCAGCACTCTCACAGAGAAAAATTTCCTCCTGATACCTAATCTAACCCTGCCCTCTGTCAGTGTGGAGCCATTCCCTGTGTGCTGTCCCTGCATCCCCTGGCAATTGTCTCTCTCCAGCTTTCCTGGGGCTCCTCCAGGCCCTGCAAGGCCACCCTGAGCTCAGCCCAAAGCTTCTCCTGTGCAGGTGAGCAATGCCAGCTGTGCCAGCCTTTCCTGCCAGCAGAGCTGCTCCATCCCTCTGCCCATCCTGGAACCTCCTCTGGGCTCTCTGCCGCAGCTCCAGCTCCTTCCAAAATCATCAGCCCAAGGGGCAGCAGTGGCCAAGACCCAGGGAAATGCTCTGTCAGCAGGATGGCAGGGCTTTGCAGCCATACAGACCTGGCTGTGTTGAACAGGCTGTGCAGTCTGGTCTCAGGGAAGACCTGGGGATGTGAGAAATACAGACAGAACAGCAGCTGGAGGGGAGGAAATAGCTGCTCCATGAGGAGGCTGAAAAGACTTTTCAATTTGGAGAGGAAGCTAAGGAAGCTACAAAAAAAAAAAAATCATAAAGATGAATGCAGAAGAGTGAGTCAGAAAATCCTGCAACACCATAATGAAAATTAGCAGACACAATGAAATTAATAGATGGGCTTGAAAGAGAAAAGAGAGAGAATGTTTTTATGGAGTGAGTCAGGAAATGTTGGAATTTGTCGTCACAGGATGTTATGGAAGCTGACAATTGCAATGTGAAGGGATCGGGCAATGTCAGGAACAGCAGGGTTATAAATGGATCCTACAGCCTGGGATGTGTCCACAACAAATTCTCAAATCCAGATGGATCCTACAGCCTGGGATGTGTCCAGTCCACAACATCCCAAATCCAGATGGATCCTACAGCCTGGGATGTGTCCACAACATCCCAAATCCAAGGAGTCACAGATGCTGGTGACTAGCAGCAAAAGGATTTAAATATTTCTATTCTTAAATAGTTTTTCCTGTTCCCATTTTCAAAGACTGAGTACCAGCTTGGGTGAACCACTGATTTTAGCATTTCTTACATTCCTGCAGGTAATTTCTCTTCCTGGGGGAAATTTTCCCCATCTCACCAGCAGCCAAAGCAGGACACCAATCATTCATTGCTGCAGAGGTTTGGAGCAGAAGGACTTTGGGGAGCATGGTGGACAACATAAACACAGAACTGTTAACCACTCTGGAAATGTGGTAAATCCAATGTGTGCTGTGCCTTGATGAAAATGTGGCAAATCCAATGTGTGATGTGCCTTCCCAGGCTGCCTGAGCTCCCTGTGCCTGCTGAACCACAAGTTCCACTTTTCCCCTCAGAACAAAATCCCTGAGAGCACTCAGGACACCGGGCAGGGCTGCAGCCTTTGGGTTTGAGACAAAGCCCACCACACTTTGCCCGTTCTTGTTAAGGCAGAAATACAGCGGTGATCTTCTGGACAGGGTCTAATCCGGGAAGGCTGGGAGGGAATGTGAGGAATGCTGAGCCTCCCACGTGGGAGGGACACGCTGCCCTGGTCTTCAGCTGGTGCCTGGGGTGAGACAGCAAACGGGACAGCAAAGAGCCTGCAGCCAGCACAGAAATTTGGGATGTTCCTTGGGATCAGCACGGGCTGGCCATCCTTCCTGCCAGGAGAAAAGGGGGCTGTGAGTATGCCAAGGATAAACTGGGGCCGGCTGCTGCTCGGTGGTTTTAGCCATAATGTTAATTCTGCTTACATAAGCTTAATACTTTCTGCAGTAATTCAGTGCAAAGAATTCAATCTTTTCTAAACTGCAGCTGAATGAAAATCAGTAGCACGAATTTGTGAGCTATTGGCTTAAATGCACTTGGAGGAATACTGCCTGCATGTATATATTCCTGTTTTACTGGGAGAAGGCAACTGCAGCTGGTTAGCACAGCGTACACAGCATTTCACAGGCTTCAGGGATCGATGGATGCAAAATCCTCCCAGTGCACCCCAGCTACACACAAACCAGCAGGCTGCACTCTTTTTTTTGGTGGTTATTTTTTTTTTAGTGACACTTTGGTATGTAAAGCATTTTCCTTGGATGATTGATGCTTGAAACTTCTCGTATCCTAAAACAAGCTAAAAT
Source organism: Ammospiza caudacuta (assembly GCF_027887145.1). NCBI lineage: Eukaryota > Metazoa > Chordata > Aves > Passeriformes > Passerellidae > Ammospiza > Ammospiza caudacuta. The sequence goes on along the minus strand of NC_080594.1, from coordinate 118,157,306 downwards.
TAGAAAGGCTTCAAGCTATGCTTCCTACAGATCCATATATGTCATAGGATGTGGCTGTTGGCACTTGGGGATGATTGATTGTCAACTTTCACAGGCTGCTGAAGTGTCAAAGACGTGATTTTGAGTACCATGGCAAGAACAGAGTGGATAGAGTTAGTCAATTGTTTGTTTTGTGGGAAAATAAATATGAGGTGCTGCACTGTGTGGCTAATAAAGGGTTTGGAATGGCAGGCCCAGAAGGGAACTTGGGCCATGGGTGAGAGCAATTCTGAGCCCACAAACTGTGTGAGAGATTTTCTCCTAAGAAAGGAGAAAATTTTCTCTTTGTGAAATTCATTGGAGAGAAATTAAACTCTTCAGGAGTTTTGAAATGAAAATGAAAATTTTCTCTTTGTGAAATTCATTGGAGAGAAATTAAACTGTTCAGGAGCTTTGCCAGGGCAGTGCCAGCCCCCAGTCAGGGTTTCTGGCCACTTTTCCAGCCACCACATCCATTCATCCACCTTCCAAGTAATAAAACTTGCTTACAGTCCTCTCTTTAATGTCAGGAGATAAGTCTGTCTGTCTGTCTGCATCCTTTGGCAGCTTTGGGAGGCTGGAAATATGCTTGACATATCATCTGGGAAGCTGAGAACTCAAGACAGTCATTCCTTCAGGAAGCAGATTGTGAGTTTTAGGTTTGATGTCAGATATCCTGAAGGATGCTTGTTGTTCCCATCATTGCCAAGCAAGAAGCACGGGGAGGGAGCAACAAATCTCAGCTGAGACTCATCTTCATGAGTTTCTGTCTCCATTTAGCCCAGGGGAAAGGAACTCACTGGTTACTGGAGTGCAGAGTTGGGTGACACAAATCAAGGGCATAGGAGTCCAAATTAGATGTGGAGCACCATGGTGATGCCTTTCTGTCACTGAGAATTTGGGATCATTTAGGTGGGAAAAGACCCTTGAGATCCCTGAATCCAACCATAAACTTAACACTGCCAACCCCACCACTAAAAAATCTTCCTTAAGGGTCACATCTTCACTTTTAAATACCTCCAGAGGTAAAAGTAGGAAGGAACTGTGGAGAGATGAAGGATGAATCTCTGAGAACACCTGGGACTGCTTTAGAGGCCACAGTTTCTTTGAGGCACTGTACCTTTCTCTGTCAGGATGTTTGATTTGTGAGGAATAACTCTGTCACTGGATTTAAGAGAAGCTGAGTTTTGATGCCAGCTTGTCCAAGCTCATTTTTGACCATAGACTGCTGCCTGGGCTTGAACAGACAGGTGTCTGCTAAGGAAGGCAGGAGACTCTCTTGAAATGGAAAATGTAAACCCCTTTCCTCTGTATTATTATAAATTTGAAATTAAGGGGCTCTCAGGCAAAGATATGAGAATAACAGTTCTTTACTAGGAAGATTAAAAATAAAAATGCCATAGTACAAACAAAAAATCCAAAACCTTGACAGAGTCAGAGCAGTCCCTGCCCCCTGTGTGTCAGGGCGGTGTCCCAGCCCCATCCCAGGGGGGCTAAGCCCTCCTGCAGTGCCAGCTGTGGCTCTGCTGCAGCAGGGATCCTGCACAAGGGGGGAGTTTTCCTCTGCAGCTCCAGTGGAAGAGGCAGTTGCTCCTCTGGGAATGCAGTGGAAAGGCTGTTCTGCTGTCCCAGCGCCTCAGATTGGATCCAGGCAGGAATGCTTGGCTCCTCCCCTGGGCGGAGCATCTCCCCATGGGATGCTGGGATTGGATCAGCCCTGCAGGGACACTCAGTGGCCATGGACAGCAGAGATCTCCTGCAGGGAGGGTTGGCTGTGGGAGAGAGAAAGGAAAAACTGCCCCAGGAACAGCAGAGAACTGCCCCAGCTATGACAAATTGCAAATAGAGCACACACCCAGCTAAACCTGAGAAAATTACCCAGTTAACTTCCTTTCACCTTTATGAGAAAAGGGAGAAAAGAATTTGTGGGAATAAAATCAAAGTATCAATGCACTGATGAAAAGATGAAAGCAGAACTGCACCTTCTTCTTTTGGTAAGATTATTTGCTTCTGGGTTGTCCATTCTCCTTGAAAAGTAATCACTTTTTTCCCCCCATCATATTGATATGTGACAGCTATCAAACCTTCTCCTTCTCATGGTGTTTTCACTGCTTTCTCACCAAACTCTCCTGTTAAGCAGCCTGCAGGAGAAATGGCTGAGAATACGCTCACCTTTCACTCCTTTTTGCTCACTGGATGGCCATGAAGGTCTCCTCCACCCTTGCTGTTTCCATGATTTTGTGACATTTTGAAGCAGAACAGAACTTATCTGTGTTTCCTACTTCACTGGAAAAGTCTGGAGCATATTTCTGAGGCTGCAGAGGCCCCTTCCTCGCGTGTGCAGAGGAAGATGTCACACAGAGAGCCTTCCTGCCAGCTAGCTGGGGTTTGCTGAGAGGTGTGGGAAGAACCTGTTAGCACCTCTCCTTCCCCAGCAGTGCAATCCTCAGGAGAACCTAGCCCCAGAAAAAGAACCATTGCACAAAGCAATGCAAGAACCTAGAAGAACGGATTTTTTTAAAGTGGTTTTTTTTTTTTTACATAACTGTGTAGCACCAGAGTGGAGCTCAGTGGATCAAAGAGAAACCAAATCCCAAAGAAGGGATCTTCTCCCTCTCCATAAATCCCTAACAGGAAAGTGGGGCCTGGTGGTGGTCAGGCTCTGCTCCTCGGTAACAAGGGACAGGAAAGGAAAGTTCAGGAAAGTTCCACGAGAGTGGAAAGTGAAAGGAGAGGAAAGGAAAGAGGAAAGGAAAAAAAAAAAACAAAGGCAAGGAAAGGGAAAAAAAAAGGAAAGGAAATTTCAAGGAAAGGACATTTCAAG